>NC_140994.1:203177645-203872547 GCF_052327205.1 Somniosus microcephalus | reverse complement strand
CCGATTTCTTCACCCAGAGAAGAGGCGTCCGGCAGGGCTGCAATTTGAGCCCGACCCTGTTCAACATATACATAAATGAATTAGCAGACATGCTGGAGCAAAGCGAGTCACCAGGTCTCCGTCTCCTGGATGGAGAAGTGAAATCCCTGTTCTATGCGGACGACCTGGTTCTGCTGTCTCCCACAGAACAGGGATTACAGCAACAACTAGACCTACTCGACAAATACTGCCAAAATTGGGCTCTAACAGTAAATCTAAAGAAAACCAACATCATGATTTTTCAAAAAAGGCCCAGATGTCAGGAAAACAAATACCAGTTTACCCTCAGTGATATCACTATAGGACACACTATGAGCTACACCTACCTTGGTCTAACTATTACAGCATCAGGGAGCTTCAGCATAGCAGTGAATGCACTAAAAGAAAAAGCCCGAAGAGCCCTATATGCAATAAAAAGAAAATTCTACAACATCCAAATCCCAATCAAAATCTGGCTCAAAATATTTGACAGCATAATCCTGCCCATTGCACTGTACGGTAGTGAAGTATGGGGCCCGCTAAATCACCAAAGCTACACTAAATGGGAAAAACATACAATAGAAGCCCTACATGCAGAATTCTGCCGAAGCATCCTTCGCACCCAAAGAAAAACGCCAACAAATGCATGCAGAGCCGAACTAGGCAGATACCCACTGATAATAAACATCCAAAAACGAGCACTAAACTTCCTAAATCACCTCAAATCTAGCTCCCCAGACACCCTTCATTTCAAAGCCTTTCAGACCCAAGAGCTAAACCCAGAAAAGAGTCCCCTGAGTCAGCTGCTACGGAAACTTAAGTACTCAGCCGGACCCTGACCAGCCCCAGACCAACACAGCCGTCCAAACACCAATCCGAGTGAACCAAATCATTAAAAAATGCAAAGAAACCTACCTGGAACATTGGAACAAAATAACCGAAAGCCAAAGCAGATTAGAATGTTACCGGGCCCTAAAAAGAGAATATAAACTGGCAGACTACCTCACGACCATCAGAGACACAAAACAGAGACAGACCCTCACCAGGTACAGACTAAGCGACCACCAACTGGAAATTGAAAAAGGCAGATACAAGAAATCCTGGCAGCCTAGAGAGAATAGAATATGCGATCAATGTCTGGCTGGCGAGGTTGAAACAGAAATGCATTTCCTCCTAAAATGCGAAAAATTCAACACATCAAGAAACATATTATTCAACAAGCTAAGCCAAACAACCCCAGATTTCAAGGAATTGGATGATCTGTCAAAATTGAGATTAGTCCTAGGAGAAGGAGACAGACCATACCTTGGGGCCAAATATGTAACAACATGTCACAACCTGAGGACTGTTTAAAATTAAGACTGTTTAAAATTAATATTGAACGTACCAAATGAAGTACAAAGACTGTTTAAAATTAATATTGTTTAAAAGTAATATTGTATGTACCCAACAAATGTCAAATCGATTGACACCTACAGAATGTTGGAAAACTGTACCTTTTTGCTATGTAAGCTTTGGCAATATGGTTCTCTGTAAACTTTCATGCCAATAAAGCATTTTAATTGGAATTGGAATTGGAGAGAGAGAGAGAGAGACTCGGGGGGACGAGAGAGAGAGAGAGAGAGAGACTCGGGGGGACGAGAGAGAGAGAGAGAGAGAGAGACTCGGGGGGACGAGAGAGAGAGAGAGAGAGAGACTCGGGGGGGACGAGAGAGAGACTCGGGGGGACGAGAGAGAGAGAGAGAGACTCGGGGGGACGAGAGAGAGAGAGAGAGAGACTCGGGGGGATGAGAGAGAGAGAGAGAGAGAGAGAGAGACTCGGGGGGACGAGAGAGAGAGAGACTCGGGGGGACGAGAGAGAGAGAGAGAGAGAGAGACTCGGGGACGAGAGAGAGAGAGAGACTCGGGGGGGGACGAGAGAGAGAGAGAGACTCGGGGGGGACGAGAGAGAGAGAGAGACTCGGGGGGGACGAGAGAGAGAGAGAGACTCGGGGGGGACGAGAGAGAGAGAGAGGACTCGGGGGGGGACGAGAGAGAGAGAGAGACTCGGGGGGGACGAGAGAGAGAGAGAGACTCGGGGGGACGAGAGAGAGAGAGAGACTCGGGGGGACGAGAGAGAGAGAGACTCGGGGGGACGAGAGAGAGAGAGACTCGGGGGGACGAGAGAGAGAGAGACTCGGGGGACGAGAGAGAGAGAGACTCGGGGGGACGAGAGAGAGAGAGAGAGAGAGAGACTGGGGGGGACGAGAGAGAGAGAGAGAGAGAGACTGGGGGGGACGAGAGAGAGACTGGGGGGGACGAGAGGGAGAGACGGGGGGGACGAGAGGGAGAGAGAGAGAGAGACTGGGGGGGACGAGAGAGAGAGAGAGACTGGGGGGGACGAGGAGGGAGAGACTGGGGGGGACGAGAGAGAGAGACTGGGGGGGACGAGAGAGAGAGAGAGAGAGAGAGAGAGACTGGGGGGACGAGAGGGAGAGACTGGGGGGGGACGAGAGAGAGAGACTGGGGGGGGGACGAGAGAGAGAGACTGGGGGGGACGAGAGAGAGAGAGACTCGGGGGACGAGAGAGAGAGAGACTGGGGGGGACGCGAGAGAGAGAGAGACTGGGGGGGGACGCGAGAGAGAGAGAGACTGGGGGGGACGCGAGAGAGAGAGAGACTGGGGGGGGCGAGAGAGAGAGAGACTGGGGGGGGCGAGAGAGAGAGACTGGGGGGGGCGAGAGAGAGAGACTGGGGGGGCGAGAGAGAGAGACTGGGGGGGGCGAGAGAGAGACTGGGGGGGGACGAGAGAGGAGAGACTGGGGGGGGACACGAGAGAGGGAGAGACTGGGGGGGGACGAGAGAGGGAGAGACTCGGGGGGACGAGAGAGAGAGAGAGAGACTGGGGGGGGACGAGTGAGAGAGAGAGACTGGGGGGGACGAGAGAGAGAGACTGGGGGGAACGAGAGAGAGAGAGAGAGAGAGACTGGGGGGGACGAGAGAGAGAGAGAGAGACTGGGGGGGACGAGAGGGAGAGACTGGGGGGGACGAGAGAGAGAGAGAGACTGGGGGGGACGAGAGAGAGAGAGAGAGAGACTGGGGGGACGAGAGAGAGAGAGAGAGAAGAGAGGAGAGACTGGGGGGGACGAGAGGGAGAGAGCGGGGGGGTCGAGAGGGAGAGACTGGGGGGGGACGAGAGAGAGAGAGAGAGAGAGACTGGGGGGGACGAGAGGGAGAGAGACTCGGGGGGGACGAGAGAGACGGGGGGGGACGAGAGAGACGGGGGGGGGACGAGAGAGACGGGGGGGACGAGAGAGACGGGGGGACGAGAGGGAGAGACTTGGGGGGGGGGGGGGGACGAGAGAGAGAGAGAGAGAGACTGGGGGGACGAGAGAGAGAGAGACTCGGGTGGGGACGAGAGAGACGGGGGGGACGAGAGAGACGGGGGGGGACGAGAGAGACGGGGGGGGGACGAGAGAGACGGGGGGGACGAGAGAGACGGGGGGGACGAGAGAGAGAGAGAGAGAGAGAGACGAGAGAGAGAGAGACTGGGGGGGACGCGAGGAGAGAGAGAGACTGGGGGGACGAGAGAGAGAGACTGGGGGGACGAAAGAGAGAGACTGGGGGGGGCGAGAGAGAGAGAGACTCGGGGGACGAGAGAGAGAGAGAGACTGGGGGGGACGCGAGAGAGACAGAGACTGGGGGGGGGCGAGAGAGAGAGACTGGGGGGGGGCGAGAGAGAGAGACTGGGGGGGGACGAGAGAGGGAGAGAGAGAGAGAGAGAGAGAGACTCGGGGGACGAGAGAGAGAGAGAGAGAGAGAGACTCGGGGGGGACGAGAGAGAGAGAGAGAGACTCGGGGGGACGAGAGAGAGAGAGAGAGAGAGAGACTCGGGGGGACGAGAGAGAGAGAGAGAGAGAGAGACTCGGGGGGGACGAGAGAGAGAGAGAGAGAGAGAGAGACTCGGCGGGGACGAGAGAGAGACTCGGGGGGACGAGAGAGAGAGAGAGAGACTCGGGGGGATGAGAGAGAGAGAGAGAGAGAGAGAGAGAGACTCGGGGGGACGAGAGAGAGAGAGACTCGGGGGGACGAGAGAGAGCGAGAGAGACTCGGGGACGAGAGAGAGAGAGAGACTCGGGGGGACGAGAGAGAGAGAGAGACTCGGGGGGACGAGAGAGAGAGAGAGAGAGACTCGGGGGGGACGAGAGAGAGAGAGAGAGAGAGACTCGGGGGGACGAGAGAGAGAGAGAGAGAGACTCGGGGGGACGAGAGAGAGAGAGAGAGAGACTCGGGGGGACGAGAGAGAGAGAGAGAGAGACTCGGGGGGACGAGAGAGAGAGAGAGAGAGACTCGGGGGGACGAGAGAGAGAGAGAGAGAGAGACTCGGGGGGGACGAGAGAGAGAGAGACTCGGGGGGACGAGAGAGAGAGAGAGAGAGACTCGGGGGGACGAGAGAGAGAGAGAGAGACTGGGGGGGACGAGAGAGAGAGACGGGGGGGGACGAGAGGGAGAGAGAGAGAGAGACTGGGGGGGACGAGAGAGAGAGAGACTGGGGGGGGACGAGAGAGAGAGAGAGACTGGGGGGGACGAGAGAGAGAGAGAGAGAGAGAGAGACTGGGGGGGACGAGAGGGAGAGACGGGGGGGGGGACGAGAGAGAGAGGACTGGGGGGGACGAGAGAGAGAGAGACTCGGGGGACGAGAGAGAGAGAGAGACTGGGGGGGACGCGAGAGAGAGAGAGACTGGGGGGGACGCGAGAGAGAGAGAGACTGGGGGGGACCAGAGAGAGAGACTGGGGGGGGCGGAGAGAGAGAGACTGGGGGGGGGCGAGAGAGAGAGACTGGGGGGGCGAGAGAGAGGACTGGGAGGGGGACGAGAGAGGGAGAGACTGGGGGGGGACACGAGAGAGGGAGAGACTGGGGGGGGACGAGAGAGAGGGAGAGACTCGGGGGGACGAGAGAGAGAGAGAGAGACTGGGGGGGACGAGTGAGAGAGAGAGAGAGAGAGAGACTGGGGGGGACGAGAGAGAGAGAGAGACTGGGGGGACGAGAGAGAGAGAGAGAGAGAGAGAGAGACTGGGGGGGACGAGAGAGAGAGAGAGAGACTGGGGGGGACGAGAGGGAGAGACGGGGGGGACGAGAGGGAGAGACTGGGGGGGACGAGAGAGAGAGAGAGACTGGGGGGGACGAGAGAGAGAGAGAGAGAGACTGGGGGGGACGAGAGAGAGAGAGAGAGAGAGAGAGAGACTGGGGGGGACGAGAGAGAGAGAGAGAGACTGGGGGGACGAGAGGGAGAGACGGGGGGGTCGAGAGGGAGAGACTGGGGGGGACGAGAGAGAGAGAGAGAGAGAGACTGGGGGGGGACGAGAGGGAGAGAGACTCGGGGGGGGAGAGAGACTGGGGGGGACGAGAGAGGAGAGACTGGGGGGGGACACGAGAGAGGGAGAGACTGGGGGGGGACGAGAGAGAGGGAGAGACTCGGGGGGACGAGAGAGAGAGAGAGAGAGACTGGGGGGACGAGTGAGAGAGAGAGAGAGAGACTGGGGGGGACGAGAGAGAGAGAGAGAGACTGGGGGGGACGAGAGAGAGAGAGAGAGACTGGGGGGGACGAGTGAGAGAGAGAGAGAGAGACTGGGGGGGACGAGAGAGAGAGAGAGAGACTGGGGGGACGAGAGAGAGAGAGAGAGACTGGGGGGACGAGTGAGAGAGAGAGAGAGAGACTGGGGGGGACGAGAGAGAGAGAGAGAGACTGGGGGGACGAGAGAGAGAGAGAGAGAGACTGGGGGGGACGAGAGAGAGAGAGAGAGACTGGGGGGGACGAGAGGGAGAGACGGGGGGACGAGAGGGAGAGACTGGGGGGACGAGAGAGAGAGAGAGAGACTGGGGGGGACGAGAGAGAGAGAGAGACTGGGGGTGGCACGGCGCTATGAGGCGGTCCTACCGTGTCCCAGGCTGTCATTCCCGCGGCATCCACGGTGCAGAGGAGTAGGCATCCATGCCCTGGTAGGCTGCATCCAACGATAGTGCGAGTTCAGAGGCCTTGTTGAGGTCGAGGTTACTCTGCTCCAACAGTCGCTGTCGTGTGTAATTGGATCTGTGGCCCGCTACAAAAGCATCCCGGATAAGTTCCTCTGTGTATACGGCGGCCTTTACATCCTTACAACCACAGGCCCGGCCAAGCACAGACAGTGCCTGAAGGTATTCCACGGTCGATTCCCCAGGTTGTTGTTTACGACTCCCCAGGAGGTGCCTGGCGTACACTTCGTTCACTGGGCGCGTGTACTGGTCCTTGAGGAGCTTGATAGCATCCGCGTACGAGGTCGCGTCTTGGATGACCGAGTACACTCGGTGGTTCACTTTGGAGGTCAGGACATCCAGTTTGTCCTCGTCCGATTTGATTGCTTCGGAGGCGGTCAGGAATTTTTCGAAACACTTAAGCCAGTGAGTAAACTTGGTGGATGAGTCCGCCTCCCGATGATCTAAGTCCAGGCATGCTGGTGTGAGGATCTTCTCCATTATAAAAATGTTGTTAATAAAATTGATGCGCTATCAATTACTCATAAAAGACTGAGAGTTAGAAGAGTAACCAAAGGCTTTTATTAACAACAGAATGGAGGTCTGCCTCGCGTGGTCGACCGGTCCATGACCTAAGCCAAACAACCCCAGATTTCAAGGAATTGGATGATCTGTCAAAATTGAGATTAGTCCTAGGAGAAGGAGACAGACCATACCTTGGGGCTAAATATGTAACAACATGTCACAACCTGAGGACTGTTTAAAAGTAAGACTGTTTAAAATTAATATTGAACGTACCAAATGAAGTAGAAAGACTGTTTAAAATTAATATTGTTTAAAAGTAATATTGTATGTACCCAACAAATGTCAAATCGATTGACACCTACAGAATGTTGGAAAACTGTACCTTTTTGCTATGTAAGCTTTGGCAATATGGTTCTCTGTAAACTTTCATGCCAATAAAGCATTTGAACTGAACTGAACTGAGAGACTGGGGGGGGACACGAGAGAGGGAGAGACTGGGGGGGGGACGAGAGAGAGGGAGAGACTGGGGGGGGACGAGAGAGAGGGAGAGACTGGGGGGGGACGAGAGAGAGAGAGAGAGAGAGTGGGGGGGACGAGAGAGAGGGAGAGTGGGGGGGGACGAGAGAGAGGGAGAGACTGGGGGGGGACGAGAGAGAGAGAGAGTGGGGGGAAGAGAGAGAGTGGGGGGAAGAGAGAGTGGGGGGAAGAGAGAGTGGGGGGGAAGAGAGAGTGGGGGGGAAGAGAGAGTGGGGGGAAGAGAGAGTGGGGGGAAGAGAGAGTGGGGGGAAGAGAGAGTGTGGGGGGAAGAGAGAGAGTGGGGGGAAGAGAGAGAGTGGGGGAGGAGAGAGAGAGTGGGGGGAAGAGAGAGAGTGGGGGGAAGAGAGAGAGTGGGGGGAAGAGAGAGAGTGGGGGGAAGAGAGAGAGTGGGGGGAAGAGAGAGAGTGGGGGAAGAGAGAGAGTGGGGGGAAGAGAGAGAGTGGGGGGAAGAGAGAGAGTGGGGGGAAGAGAGAGAGTGGGGGGAAGAGAGAGAGTGGGGGGACGAGAGAGAGTGGTGGGGGACGAGAGAGAGTGGGGGGACGGGAGGGACGAGAGAGACTGGGGGGGGAGAGAGAGACTGGGGGGGGAGAGAGAGAGAGAGAGACTGGGGGGAAGAGAGAGAGAGACTGGGGGGAAGAGAGAGAGAGACTGGGGGGGAAGAGAGAGAGCGAGAGAATGGGGGGAAGAGAGAGAGCGAGAGAATGGGGGGACGGGAGGGACGAGAGAGACTGGGGGGACGGGAGGGACGAGAGAGACTGGGGGGACGGGAGGGACGAGAGAGAGAGAGACTGGGGGGGGGAGAGAGAGACTGGGGGGGGGAGAGAGAGACTGGGGGGGAGAGAGAGAGACTGGGGGGAAGAGAGAGAGAGAGAGACTGGGGGGAAGAGAGAGAGAGAGAGAGAGACTGGGGGGAAGAGAGAGAGAGAGAGAGAGACTGGGGGGAAGAGAGAGAGAGAGAGAGAGGACTGGGGGGAAGAGAGAGAGAGAGAGAGACTGGGGGGAAGAGAGAGAGAGAGAGAGACTGGGGGGAAGAGAGAGAGAGAGAGACTGGGGGGAAGAGAGAGAGAGAGAGAGAGAGACTGGGGGGAAGAGAGAGAGAGAGAGAGAGACTGGGGGGAAGAGAGAGAGAGAGAGAGACTGGGGGGAAGAGAGAGAGAGAGAGACTGGGGGGAAGAGAGAGAGAGAGAGACTGGGGGGAAGAGAGAGAGAGAGAGACTGGGGGGAAGAGAGAGAGAGAGAGACTGGGGGAAGAGAGAGAGAGAGACTGGGGGGAAGAGCGAGAGAGAGAGAGAGACTGGGGGGAAGAGCGAGAGAGAGAGAGAGACTGGGGGGAAGAGCGAGAGAGAGAGACTGGGGGGAAGAGCGAGAGAGAGAGAGAGACTGGGGGGAAGAGCGAGAGAGAGAGAGAGACTGGGGGGAAGAGCGAGAGAGAGAGAGAGACTGGGGGGAAGAGCGAGAGAGAGAGAGAGACTGGGGGGAAGAGCGAGAGAGAGAGAGAGACTGGGGAAGAGAGAGAGAGAGAGAGAGACTGGGGAAGAGAGAGAGAGAGCGAGAGACTGGGGGGACGGGAGGGACGAGAGAGACTGGGGGGACGGGGGGGGGAGAGAGAGACTGGGGGGGAGAGAGAGAGACTGGGGGGGAGAGAGAGAGACTGGGGGGAAGAGAGAGAGACTGGGGGGAAGAGAGAGAGAGAGAGAGACTGGGGGGAAGAGAGAGAGAGAGAGAGACTGGGGGGAAGAGAGAGAGAGAGAGAGAGACTGGGGGGAAGAGAGAGAGAGAGAGAGACTGGGGGGAAGAGAGAGAGAGAGAGAGACTGGGGGGAAGAGAGAGAGAGACTGGGGGGAAGAGCGAGAGAGAGAGAGAGACTGGGGGGAAGAGCGAGAGAGAGAGAGAGACTGGGGGGAAGAGCGAGAGAGAGAGAGAGACTGGGGGGAAGAGCGAGAGAGAGAGAGAGACTGGGGGGAAGAGCGAGAGAGAGAGAGAGAGACTGGGGGGAAGAGCGAGAGAGAGAGAGAGACTGGGGGGAAGAGCGAGAGAGAGAGACTGGGGGGAAGAGCGAGAGAGAGAGAGAGACTGGGGGGAAGAGCGAGAGAGAGAGAGAGACTGGGGAAGAGAGAGAGAGAGAGAGAGACTGGGGAAGAGAGAGAGAGAGCGAGAGACTGGGGGGGACGGGAGGGACGAGAGAGACTGGGGGGACGGGGGGGGGGAGGAGAGAGACTGGGGGGGAGAGAGAGAGACTGGGGGGGGAGAGAGAGAGAGACTGGGGGGGAGAGAGAGAGAGACTGGGGGGAAGAGAGAGAGAGAGAGAGAGACTGGGGGGAAGAGAGAGAGAGAGAGAGAGACTGGGGGGAAGAGAGAGAGAGAGAGAGACTGGGGGGAAGAGAGAGAGAGACTGGGGGGAAGAGAGAGAGAGACTGGGGGGAAGAGAGAGAGAGACTGGGGGGAAGAGAGAGAGAGACTGGGGGGAAGAGAGAGAGAGACTGGGGGGAAGAGAGAGAGAGACTGGGGGGAAGAGAGAGAGACTGGGGGGAAGAGAGAGAGAGACTGGGGGGAAGAGAGAGAGAGAGACTGGGGGGAAGAGAGAGAGAGAGACTGGGGGGAAGAGAGAGAGAGAGAGACTGGGGGGAAGAGCGAGAGAGAGAGAGAGACTGGGGGGAAGAGCGAGAGAGAGAGAGAGACTGGGGGGACGGGAGGGACGAGAGAGACTGGGGGGACGGGAGCGACGAGAGAGAGAGACTGGGGGGAAGAGAGAGACTGGGGGGAAGAGAGAGACTGGGGGGAAGAGAGAGACTGGGGGGAAGAGAGAGACTGGGGGGACGAGAGAGACTGGGGGGACGAGAGAGACTGGGGGGACGAGAGAGACTGGGGGGGCGAGAGAGACTGGGGGGGCGAGAGAGACTGGGGGGGCGAGAGAGACTGGGGGGACGAGAGAGACTGGGGGGACGAGAGAGACTGGGGGGACGAGAGAGACTGGGGGGACGAGAGAGACTGGGGGGACGAGAGAGACTGGGGGGACGAGAGAGACTGGGGGGACGAGAGAGACTGGGGGGACGAGAGAGACTGGGGGGACGAGAGAGACTGGGGGGACGAGAGAGACTGGGGGGACGAGAGAGACTGGGGGGACGAGAGAGACTGGGGGGACGAGAGAGACTGGGGGGACGAGAGAGACTGGGGGGACGAGAGAGACTGGGGGGACGAGAGAGACTGGGGGGACGAGAGAGACTGGGGGGACGAGAGAGACTGGGGGGACGAGAGAGACTGGGGGGACGAGAGAGACTGGGGGGACGAGAGAGACTGGGGGGACGAGAGAGACTGGGGGGACGAGAGAGACTGGGGGGACGAGAGAGACTGGGGGGACGAGAGAGAGAGCGAGAGACTCTGGGGGGACGAGAGAGAGAGCGAGAGAGACTGGGGGGACGAGAGAGAGAGCGAGAGAGACTGGGGGGACGAGAGAGAGAGCGAGAGAGACTGGGGGGACGAGAGAGAGAGCGAGAGAGACTGGGGGGACGAGAGAGAGGGCGAGGGTCCAGACGCATGTAGTCAATTACCAGGGACTGAGCGGCGGCTGCACTTTGGAACAACAGAGGTGGATGCGCAGCACATGTACAATGGCCGCTGGAAGGAGGCTAAAGCAAACGAGTTTTAGGCCCCCAGTGAGACAAAAATTTGATTTTTTTTCCAGAAAATTGTTTACAGCTGGGAAAGTGATGTTGAATATCCCGCGGTAAGTTCCAGTTAAATTTTGCCTTTTTGAAAGAATCTATCGGGTTATTTAAATCATGTTATGAGAGAGGGGAAAAGTTTGTGCCCCTGTTTGTACCTCAGAATCTGAGAGAGACGGAGGGAACGGCAGCAGAAAAAGAGGAAAGAACTTCTCCAAAACTGATCCCAACTCATCGCCAAGGCTGAGGATAGATAACCGCATTGCCTTCTTAGGAAGTTTAACCACTTTATTCACTTTCTTAGTTGAGCTCTGTTTGGAATTGGAGGTTTTTTTGGTTGTATTTTTAACGACAGCATTGAAGAGGGAAAGAGAAACTTGGAGCAACAACTTCTGTCAAAGCTGCAACGAGACTTGAAAGTAGTTAAAGATTTTTAATGAACTTTCCCCTAAGTTTCAGATATGATTTTGGAAGAAACAGAAGCAAAAATCAATTTTCCCCTCATTTAAACAAGTTTCAACCAGGTCTTGAAGTCCAAACACTTTTAAAGAGATTCTGAAATGCTTAAAACATTTTAAAATAGAAATTTCTCAATATTTGATTTTGAATCATCGACTGAAGTGAGTAGCTTTACACAAACATGCAACCATGCTGTTGAGGGGGAGGGTGGGGAGAATTTGTAGGAGTTACATATTACTTTTTGTTGACTTTAAAAAAAAATATCATTAAGACGTTTAGGAAGAGAACTAAAAAAGGGGAAAAACACAAACCATATAATTTTGTGTCTCGTTCTATAGTCCTAACAAGTTCCAGGAATAATGTAAATATAGATTTCCTCTTTAAACGTTTAGTGGAGTGTTAATAGAAACGTGAGTTATGTAATGATGTATAAAAATTGCAGGAAGCTACTCTAGAATAAACTACAGGAAACTCGTTTAAACGGCACCTAAATATCCGGAATTCTCTAATAACCGGCAAAATTCATACTCCGAAAACAACACCTCAGTAACTGGAAATGTTGCCGAGTCTGAGTCTCCCGCAGTAGCCGAGTTCGTCAGTGGGGGTAGTTCTCCAAACTGCCACTACTCGGCTTCTTGGTGCTGTCGGAAGTCTATGTAGGTGAGTACCCAATTATACTGCACGTTTCTTGATTTTTTTTATTTTTGTTTGTTAAAAATAGTCTCTGTAGATATACCTCTCCATTATCCGGAATTTTTAATCAACCGGCACCGTCCCAGTCCCGTCGGTGCTGGATACGTAAGAGTTTCCTGTACTATTTGTTTATTGAGTAAGACACAGAAAATACTTCGATTAAATTGATGATGTACAATTTTGATTTGGTATAAATGTTTGGAATAGGAGGTTAAAAATTGAGAGTACAATGAAGTTTGTTTTCCACTATTTAATTGGGAAGTACCTAAAATAACTCAACACTTTTCGTGATAAGAGCAGGGATTAATATTGTGGAGAATGTTTGAGAGAAAAACCATTAGAAGCGAAATTTGTAAATTAACATCTTTACGTTAACATATTAGTAAATAGTTCCAAGTCAATCTGATTGGTTCTCCTGTCCAGGAAGAAAGATGAATGGTTATTTCTGTTAAATCATAACTTTTCCTGCCTTCTGTTTTTAATTTGGTCACGCAAATTGTGTATGTGTTTTTCTGCACTTGTGAATAAGTGCTGCATTTCTGACATGTTACATGAGGGGTTCAAGAAGACAACGTTTATTAATGGAAGCGATTGAAGTTGGAAATACAGATTACCATTTTTGTTCAATTCTTTTTATATTGTGAAGTACTGTAAAGAACTACAGCACTTTATATTTGTTGGTTGTCTGGTTGTATTGTGAGTAATACTCTAATTACCTATGTGGATGTACAGTACGTCAGCGCCATAGGAAAGCCGCTGCTCCTGCTGCTTGTGCAGCCATTGCTATTGTGACATGAGGGATGGGCTAATACGTTGAAAACTTTAAAATTAATACAAACTGCACGAATAGATATGCCTCTTTCAGCTCACCTTAAGCTGTTGGATTGTTTGTCAATGCATAACCGTGTAACTGCGTGACGTTTCTGAAGTGTTAATGCATTATTATACAGTTCTTTTATATCCCAGTCATTTCTGACAAATAATTTTTTAAGTAGAGTTTGTACATGACGAACTAAAAGCTTTTAATTAATTCTACCGTAAACAAACTTGCAGAATGGGCATGTAAATGACAAGTGAATTTCAATATAGCTAAGTGTGAGGTGGTGCATTTTGGTAGGAGGAATAAGGAGGCGACCTACTCCTTGGAAAATAAGAGTCTAAATGGGGTAGAGGTGCAAAGGGGTCTAGGGGTATAGATTCACAAATCATTAAAAGTAGCAACGCAGGTTAAAAAAGCCATAAAAGTGCAAATAAAGCACTGGGATTCATTTCGAGAGGAATAGAATTCAAAAGCAGAGAAGTTATGTTAAACTTGTATAGAACCTTGTCTGATTGTCTCATGATTAGGTAAAAAAATATATAGGTAAAAAACAGGATGAGGTCCTAAAAGCTGAATATAGGGAGTTAGGAGGTAAATTTAAAAAATAGGACCTCAAAGGTAATAATCTCAGGATTGCGGCCAGTGCCACGCGCTAATCAAAGTAGAAATAGAAGGATATTTCAGATGAATACATGGCTAGAGGAATGGTGCAAGGGGGAGGGATTCAAATTCCTGGGACATTGGAACAGGTTCTGGGGGAGGTGGGACCAGTACAAACTGGACGGTTTGCACCTGGGCAGGACCGGGACCAATGTCCTAGGGGGAGTGTTTGCTAGTGCTGTTGTGGAGGGTTTAAACTAAAATGGCAGGGGGTTGGGAACCTGTGCAGGGAGACAGAGGAAAGGGAAGCAAGGATAGAAGGAAAAGACAGGAAGGAGAAAAGCAAAAGTGGCAGTCAGAGAAATCAAGGTTGTAAATCAAATCAGGGCCACAGTAAATAATAACTCTAAAAGGATTGAAGAGTGTTAAAAAAACAAGCCTGAAGGCTTTGTGTCTTAATGCGAGGAGCATTCGTAATAAGGTGGATGAATTAGCTGCGCAAATAGATGTAAACGGATATGATATAATTGGGATTAGGAAACATGGCTCCAGGGTGACCAAGGCTGGGAATTCAACATCCAGGGATATTCAATATTCAGGAAGGACAGGCAAAAAGGAAAAGGAGGTGGGGTAGCATTGCTGGTTAAAGTGGAGATTAACACAATGGTAAGGAAGGATATTAACTCTGATGATGTGGAATCTGTATGGGTAGAGCTGAGAAATACCAAGGGACAGAAAACGTTAGTGGCAGTTGTATATACAGACCCCCAAACAGTAATGCTGAGGTTGGGGATGGCATTAAATGGGAAATTAGCGACGCGTGCAATAAGGGCACTGCAGTTATCATGGGTGATTTTAATCTACATATAGATTGGGCTAACCAAATTAGTAACAATACTGTGGAGGAGGAATTCCTGGATTGTATACGGGATGGTTTCCTGGACCAATATGTCGAGGAACCAACTAGAGATCAGGCCATCTTAGACTGGGTATTATGTAATGAGAGAGGATTAATTAGCAATCTTGTTGTGTGAGGCCCCTTGGGGAGGAGCGATCATAATATGATAGAATTCTTCATTAAGATGGAGAGTGACGTAGTTGACTCAGAGACTAGGGTCCTGAATTTAAATAAAGGAAACTACGATGGTATGAGGCGCAAGTTGGCTAGGATGGATTGGGGAATGTTACTTAAAGGGTTGACGGTGAATAGGCAATGGCAAACATTTAAAGATCGCATGGATGAACGACAGAATTTGTTCATCCCTGTTTGGCATAAAAATAAAACAAAAAAGGTGACTCAACCGTGGTTAACGAGGGAAATTAGGGATAGCATAAGATCCAAGGAGAGGACATATAAATTGGCCAGAAAAAGCAGCAAACCTGAGGATTGGGAGCAGTTTAGGATTCAGCAAAGGAGGACAAAGGGATTAATTAAGAGGGGGGAAATAGTGTATGAGGAAGCTTGCAGGGAACATAAAAACTGACACTAAAAGCTTCTATAGATATCTAAAGAAAAAATGATTGGTGAAGTCAAGCGTAGGTCCCTTGCAATCAGAATCAGGGGAATTTATAACGTGGAACAAAGAAATGGCAACCAATTAAATACATACTTTGGTTCTGTCTTTACAAAGGAGGACACAAATAACCTCCCAGAGATGTCAGGGAACATGGGGTCTAATGAGAGGGAGGAACTGAATGAAATCAGTATTTGTAGGGAAATTGAAGGGAATGAAGGCCGATAAATCCCCAAGGCCTGATAATCTACATCCTAGGGTACTTAAGGAAGTGGCCCTAGAAATAGTAGATGCATTGCTGGTCATCTTCCAAAATTCTATAGACTCTGGAACAGTTCCCATGGATTGGAGGGTAGCTAATGTAACCCCACTATTTAAAAAAGGTGGTAGAGTGAAAACGGGGAATTATAGACCGGCAAGCTTGACATCGGTACTGGGGAAAATACTAGTCCATTATAAAAGATGTAATAGCAGAGCACTTGGAAAACAGCGACAGGATGGGACAAAGTCAACATGGATTTACAAAAGGTAAATCATGCTTGACTAATCTGCTGGAATTTTTTGAGGATGTAACTGGTAGAATAGATAAGGGAGAACCAGTGGATGCGGTGTATTTGGACTTTCAGAAGGTTTTTGATAACGTCCCGCATAAGAGATTAGCGTGTAAAATTAAAGCACATGGGATTGGGGGTAAGGTACTGACTTGGATAGAGAACTGGTTGGCAGACAGGAAGCTAAGAGTTGGAATAAACGGGTCTTTTTCCGAGTGGCTGGCAGTGACTAGTGGGGTACTGCAGGGATCGGTGCTAGGACCCCAGTTATTCACAATATATATAAATGATCTAGACGAGGGAACTAGATGTAATATCTCCAAGTTTGCAGATGACACAAAGCTGTGTGGGCGTGTGTGCTGTGAGGAGGATGTAGAGAAACTCCAGTATGATTTGGACAGGTTGGGTGATTGGGCAGATGCAGTATAAGTGGATAAATGTGAGGTTATCCACTTTGGTGGCAAAAACAGGAAGGCAGATTATTATCTGTGGCAATAGATTGGGAGAAGGGGAAGTGCAACGGGACCTGGGTGTCTTTGTGCACCAGTCGCTGAAGTTAAGCATGCAGGTGCAGCTGGCGGTTAAGAAGGCAAATGGTATGTTGGCCTTCATAGCGAGAGGATTCAAGTACAGGAGCAAGGATGTCTTGCTGCAGTTGTACAGGGCCTTGGTGAGACCACACCTTCAGTATTGTGTGCAATTTTGTTTGCCTTATCTGAGGAAGGATGTTCTTGCCACGGAGGGAGTGCAGCGAAGATTCACCAGACTGATAGCTGGGATGGCAGGAATGACGTATGAAGAGAGATTGGGTCGATTCGGCTTATATTCGCTAGAGTTTAGAAGAATGAAAGGGGATCTCATTGAAACGTATAAAATTCTAACAGGACTAGATGCAGGAAGGATGTTCCCGATGGCGGGGGAGTCCAGAACCAGGAGTCACAGTCTAAGGATAAGGGGTAAGCCATTTAGGACTGAGATGAGGAGGAATTTCTTCACCCAGAGAGTGGTGAACCTGTGGAATTCTCTACCACAGAAGGCAGTTGAGGCCAATTCATTAAACATATTGAAGAAGGAGTTAGATATATTTCTTAAGGCTAAAGGGATCAAGGGATATGTGGAGAAGGCAGGGACAGGGTCATGAATTTGGATGATCAGCCATGATCTCATTAAATGGCGGAGCAGGCTCGAGGGGCCAAATGGCCTACTCCTGCTCCTATCTTCTTTGTTTCTATGATTTGAGACGGTGGGGTGGCAATATGGCATTACTGTTTTTATGCTTTTAAGCGGTTGCTGTTGCTGTCGTCGTCCTAAAAGTTGTTGATGTAAAATTTGCTCATTGGCCCTTTTCGGCCGGCATAGACATAATGGGCCAATTGGCCTCCTTCTGTGCCATAAACATCTATGATAACCTGTTGCAGTTTTATTAATACAGCTGAAAATGGGTTTATCACAAAAAATAAGATTTTTAATCAGTGTCTCGTTCACCACTTGTGAGTAACCTGATTTTAAATAACTGAAAATGACTTTAAAAAAACTATACAGGACCATTTATTAGTTACATTGGTGTACAGCAGTCAGTTTAGCAGAAACTCACCATGGTGATTAATTCAATTTGGGGGCGTGGCCAGTTTTGTGGGCGGGGCCGGCTTCCCGCACAATGATTTTTAAACCAGCGCAAAATGCCGCGTAAACTTGATTTATGCTGGACTTAATTTGCGCTTGAAATTACTTGATCTTTCACGCTGGTTTGGCCGATTTTGGGCAAATTCCAGCACAATCTAGTGGACACTCCAGGCCAAAGAGTTTGTGCTCTAATGGCTGCAATGGAGCAGGACATACTTAGTCGAGGACTTGCATTTAAAATGAGAGAAGTTTTGAGAATCGCAGCTCAAGACAGTGCGCATGAGTTAAAGAAATGAAGAATTTTTTTTGAAATCCAAGACTAATTTCAAAAATGGTTTAGCACTAAGCAATTAATAATTGGGGCCAATAGTGTAAAGCATTTGGCTGTTGTCTGCATCTGGTAAAACATCTGCTCCTGACAGTACCAACGGAAGAATGCTTTGCGTTTGCATTGGCACATTGGTTTCACTTTCTCCGTGATTCAACAGTCGGGGGTGTAAAAGAGGGAGGGAACTGTTCCTTTTTGTTTCCATAATGTCCAATCAAGCATAATGAAGAAAGTGTCAGTATTTTCTTGGGCAGAAACTGTCACTCAGTCTGTTTATTGGGGTTTGAGGTTCTGGAACAGATTTTGTTGTGCTGCATTCTGAACTGGACTGTCTGTGCCCTTGAAGCCATTAGGAGCTGGAGAGATTCCAGGACTGAACTGTGCTGAGCTGCTTGTCCTTGTGTATTTTTCCAAATGATGGCAGCTGCCATTTTCTGAAAGCCATTTGTTTTGTTACTGGGTTTTTATTTTCATTATCTAGTGTGTCATGCTTTCAAGATGAAAAGTGGTAGGTATCCTTGCTCTTGCTGTGTGCAGTCACGGCCGTGTTAATGGGGTCAGTTCCGAAGCCTTTCATATGCCATGAGTTTTAATGTTGGTTCAAATATTACGATGTCTTGTTACCATGCTTTGATAATTTCAGATAGCCAGTAATAATTCAGTTTTGCGCCAGACTTTCCAAAAATAAACTCAGCAAAAATAGTAGAACATTGTGTGTCAACCTCCCTGCTAAATCCTCCATTTTTTTTTATTGTCCCAATTTAAAATCTGTATTATGCATACAACTCCATATCCCTGCAAGTCAGGTGGGCGTCCATTTATTTTGATCCTAATTGACATTTTTAACCACACTGATCATCAGCTAAATAGGCACAGATAACATAGTAAATAATGCCTCTCTTTTTAAGTCTCCTTGTTCGTGCCACCAGTCCCTGAATGAGCAGGGTTAGCAGATTTTTGGGACTCTGCCAGAATATTGTTGATACAACTATGTATATGGCTCACTAGTACAGCACATGGAGATGTGTATTTTACCTGTAATACTGAGCACATAAGTTGAAGATGGGAGGGGGACAATTTCTATGCCACTCTATAACATGGGTGAAAGCTGCCATTATTATTGAGCCACTCATTGATGGTGACTGAATTTCATATTACATGAGGTTGTTGAATTTTTATCAACGTTTTAGAGATTGAATTCCACAATTCCATTCATTTTTCAATCCTTGATCTTCATGTGAAACTACCACTACACATGGGGACATGACGGTTGCTAGATGTGTTCTATAATCTGCTTCATCATTTTCAAGAGGGAGAGAAATGCAATCACCAGGCAGTCATGTGTACGCATTACCCTGTGTACTGTTTCACCGTCTCTTGCTCCATGCGTTTTTGTTTAGCTAGGAGGACAATGCTGTGGCAGGGACGGATACCTTATTGGAGAAATTAAAACATGAAGTTGTGGGCAAGATAGGTACAGATTTGGGATGCAACAACATGTTCAAGGCCTTCGAGAAAAGAGAGGTTGGTTTGGGGCAGTAGTTTGCAAGGATAAAGGGGTCAAGGGTGAATTTTCTGAGGAGGGGGACAGAAGAGAGAAACATTTAAAATGACATCTAGCATGGGGGCCAGGAAGGGAATTTGTGAGGTCAGCCGTTTGGTGAGAACGGGATTGTGGTGTATGTAACCTGTTCCACCTTAAGAGAACTACCTTAAGAGATGTACTACTTTCTCTTGGCTGCTGTATACTGTAATACCGGTGGTGACCACACCGGTATATAAGTGTTGTGTAGGGATTTGCTGGGCAGTTCAGCCCTGACCTCCGAATAGTAAAGACCTGTTAGTTATTCTTGTGGTCTGTGTCCAGTGATTTATAATAAGCATAACTGGGACACACAGACTTAACAGGGATCAAGAGATTAGTGTGTCTCATGGACAAGATCAGGTCGGAGAAGGCATGAGGGGAAATGGGAGAAAAGCTAGAGAAAGACATGGGTTCAGGACTATGGGAGGAGGAAACCTTGGGGGAGGTTTAGCTTAATAGGAATGGGGAGAGGCAGTTGAACAAATGACCTCAATCTTCATCACTGAGCTCTCGGCACTTATTGGAAATGAGGGTGGAGCGAGCAGGGGAAAGGGGTCTGGGGAGATGGTTGGTAGTGGCGAAAAGAAGATGGGTGTTAACTTTGCTTTCCAGGATGATCTTGGGATAGTGGCCAGTTTTGGCAGAGAAGAGCAAAGCCCAACAGTGCTAGATATGGTCCAGCCAGATGTGGCAATGGATGGCTAAACCAGTTGTGCACCAGAAACGTTCAAGTCTGTGCCCATGGACTTGAGAAAACGAAGATCGTGGCCATCCCAGGAATATCAACTTGGATGGGAGAGAGTACAGGTTTTGCTGGGGCCCAAGAGCCTCAAAGGTGAGAGAGTGGATGAGCAGCTCGACAGCTGCAGAAGTATCGTGGCGAATGAAGGGCCAAAGGCTAGACAATTTGGAATTTGAAAGTGTAGTTGTAAATGACTGGGGAGAGTTTTCTCCGGGCGGATGCAGAATGAAGTGGGGTTGGAAGGGATGGTAGGTTGATGCGGGTGGTGAGGGATACATGAAAGTTCTCAGAGATCCTTGTCTGTGAGTAACAAAGAAAATTTATGTAAATAGCAATGGATTTTATGTTTGTGTCCATCTCTCTTCAGTATAAAGCTGGTCAACTTGCCATGTTGATATAGAAACATAGAAGATAGGAGCAGGAGTAGGCCATTCGGCCCCTCAAGCCTGCTCCGCCATTTAATGAGATCATAGCTGATCATCCAAATTCAGTACCCTGTCCCTGCTTTCTCCTCATATCCCTTGATCCCTTTAGCCTTAAGAAATATATCTAACCCCTTCTTGAATGTATTTAATGAATTGGCCTCTACTGCCTTCTGTGGTAGAGAATTCCACAGGTTCACCACTCTCTGGGTGAAGAAATTCCTCCTCATCTCAGTCCTAAATGGCTTACCCCTTATCCTTAGACTGTGAGCCCTGGTTCTGGACTCCCCCGCCATCGGGAACATCCTTCCGGCATCTAGTCCTGTCAGAATTTTATAAGTTTCAATGAGATCCCTTCTCATCTTCTAAACTCCAGCAAATATAAACCCAATCTCTCTTCATACGTCATTCCTGCCATCCCAGGTATCAGTCTGGTGAATCTTCGCTGAACTCCCTCCATGGCAAGAACATCCTTCCTCGGATAAGGCGACCAAAACTGCACACAATACTCAAGGTGTGGTCTCACCAAGGCCCTGTACAACTGCAGCAAGACATCCTTGTTCCTGTACTCAAACCCTCTCGCTACGAAGGCCAACATACCATTTGCCTTCTTAACCACCTGCTGCACCTGCATGCTTACCTTCAGCGACTGGTGCACAAGGACACCCAGGTCTCGTTGCACTTCCCCTTCTCCCAATCTATTGCCATTCAGATAATCTGCCTTCCTGTTTTTGACAGCAAAGTGGATAACCTCTCATTTATCCACGTTATATTGCATCTACCATGCTTCTGCCCAATCACCCAACCTGTCCAAATCATCCTGGAGTTTCTCGGCATCCTCCTCACAGTATACACGCGCACCCAGCTTTGTGTCGTCTGCAAACTTGGAGATACACTATTACATCTAGTTCCCTCGTCTAGATCATTATATTGTGACTAGCTGGGGTCCAAGGACCGATCCCTCCGGTACCCCACTAGTCACTGCTACTCGGAAAAAGACCCGTTTATTCCAACTCTTTGCTTTCTGTCTGCCAACCAGTTCTCTATCCAAGTCAGTACCTTACCCCCAATCACATGCGCTTTAACTTTACACGCTAATCTCTTATGCGGGACCTTATCGAAAGCCTTCTGAAAGTCCAAATACACCACATCCACTGGTTCTTCCTTATCTATTCTACCAGTTACATCCTCAAAAAATTCCAATAAATTAGTCAAGCACAATTTACCTTTTGTAAATCCATGTTGACTTTGTCCGATCCTGTCACTGTTTTCCAAGTGCTCTGCTATTACATCTTTTATAATGGACTCTAGCATTTTCCCCACTACCGATGTCAGGCTTACCGGTCTATAATTCCCCGTTTTCTCTCTACCACCTTTTTTAAATAGTGTGGTTACATTAGCTACCCTCCAATCCATGGGAACTGTGCCAGAGTCTATAGAATTTTGGAAGATTATCAGCAATGCATCTACTATTTCTAGGACCACTTCCTTAAGTACCCTAGGATGTAGATTATCAGGCCCTGGGGATATAGTCTACATGAAGTAGCAATATATACATGATGTAGAATATTTTATTCAGATGCTGTGACCTCATTCCATTTCCTTGCCTCCGTGTGATATTTGGATAATTGCCTGAGAAATTTTAATTTCAGCTGTAATAAATTTATAGTTGCTACAAGATAATCATGTTCAGCCGGTGCTTTTCATTTGAATTCAACTTTCAAGAAGCAGTCAGAAAATAAATCTGAACAGGATGAAGGCCAAAATACTGACAGCAGAAGGCTAGAAAATTAAATGACTTGTGACTTTGAGTTCAGTTGATAATGTGGCAAAAGAGAATTAAAAGCAAGACTTCAGCGAAGATCAAGTGGAGCCAGGGATCCGAGATAGAGCAAGCATTCACTTAAACCACTGAAAGCAGGAAAATGATGCAACGGCATGGTCTTTGAAGAAAACCCTTGAACAGTACTTGCCACAGTTAATGGAAGCTCTGAAGAAGGCAATCTCAAATAGAAAAGTCCGAAGTTTCATTAATTTTGTAAAGTGTGATTGTAATGCTGCCAGCAAATTCCCAGTAATGGTTTGGTGAGCCTGGGACGAGACTTTGTGTTAAATATTAAAGTTTGGAGCTGTTCTTTCAGAGAACTAAATTGTATCAGTGCCAGAGAAAATGTCATTGGCAGGTGATACAAATTTAACAGGAGATGGTTTAAATTTAAACACTTATTTGAACATTTCTGTTTGCTAAATCTGGCTATTTTTATTTGAACTAAACTTTTTTTTTCTTCCAGCTCCGGCCTGAAATCTGAAGGAAGCTCATCAACAGCCTCCACCTCAACTGCCTCCTCCGGGCCACCTGCCAAAGTCTGTCTGGTTTGCTCAGATGAAGCATCTGGATGTCATTATGGTGTTCTTACTTGTGGCAGTTGCAAAGTTTTCTTTAAGAGAGCTGTAGAAGGTAAGCAGTGGGTCCTGTTCTAGTATGTCCATACACTTGCAAACTTTCTATCTTTAAAAAAAAGACTGAATATCATAAAGAAATATTTGGTTATACTAAATCCATGAGTGCCAGCTCTGCAAAGGTAAAAGAGCACTGCAGAATAAAAATTACTGAAACCAAGTACTCCAGGGTAAGATTTGTCAATATTTGTTGAGGGGTAAAATATCAAAAACAACGCATTGTTCATTTAGAAAAACAAAGTATGATCTCTGCAACCGACTTTCCAGAGCATAGCTGCCAGTAATGATGCTGGCCTTTATAACACAAGGTTATCTGATCATATCACCGATTCCTGGGTCATCCAGCACAAGCCTCTGCCTAAAAGGACTGTTTTGTCACCACAGGCAACTTCTGTCAATACTGCTATATGGCTAGCTGTTATGAGGCACTGAATGTGACTCAATTAAACTCTACAAATTTGTTGTTTATCTGTCCATCCCAGATAGCTGTCCACTCTATTTTACATTAACAAGTCAGTCAAATGTGAATATTAGCAAAGCCTGCATTCTAACTGGTGTCCAATGGTAAGAAGTAGCTCCAGAACAAAATTTCATCAGCTTATCACTCCATGGTTTAATTGTAAAACAGGCTCATCACTCCATGGCTCATGGATTACATTGAGTCTACAGCACAGAAACAGGCCTTTCAGCCCAACTGGTCTATGTCGGCATTTATACTTCACACGAGCATCCTCCCACCCCTATTCATTGAACCCTATCAGCATATCGTTCTATTCCTTTCTCGTGCTTATCTAGCTTCCCCTTAAATGTATCTAAGCTATTTGCCTCAACCACTCCTTGTGGTAGCACATTCCACATTTGTACCACTGTCTGGGTGAAGATGTTTCTCCTGAATTCCCTATTGGATTTATTAGTGACTATCTTATATTTATGACATCGCCCACAGGTGGAAACACTTTCCCTACGTCTACCCTATCAAACCCTTTCATTATCTTAAAGACCACGATCAGGTCACCTCTCGGCCTTCTCTCTTCTAGAGAATAGAGTCCCAGCCTGTTCAGCCTTTCCTGATAAGTATATCCTCTCAGTTCTGGTATCATCCTTGTGAATCTTCTTCACCTTTTTCAATGCCTCTATATCCTTTTTATAAACTGTGCACAGTATTCTACAAGTGTGGTCTAACCAAGGTTCGATACAAGTTTAACATAACTTCTCCGCTTTTCAATGCTATCCCTCTAAAAATGAACCCCAGTACGTGGTTTGCTTTTTTATTACCTAATTTACCTGTGTCGCTACTTTTTTAGTGATTCGTGTATCTGGAAGATTAAAACACTTAATCAAAAGGACATGTTAGCTCAGATATAATGACAATCTCTATCATCTCTATATTCTAAAAAGGACTTACCAACAGTCTATAGGATAATATAGGTATCAGCCTTTGTTTAGTGGTAGCACACTGAGTCAAGAAGGTTCTGGGTTCAAGTCCTACTCCGGAGACTTGAGCTCATAATCCAGGCTGATACTTCAGTGCTGCACTGTCGGAGTTGCAGTCTTTCAGATGAGATGTTGGGCTAAGGCCCCGTTTGTCCTCTCAGGTGGATGTAAAAGATCCTATGGCACTCTTCAAAGAAGAGCAGAGGGGCTCCCCCAGTATCCTGGCCAATGTTTAGCCCTCAACCAACATCATTAAAACATAATTCTTGGTCATTATCTCATTGCTGTTTGTGGGACCTTGCTGTGTGCAAATTGGCTGCCACGTTGCCCTACCTTACAACAGTAACTACACCTCAAAAAAGAACTTCATTGGCTGTAAAGAGTGGGGCATGAACCCGTGACCTTCTGACTTGGAGACGAGTGCTAGCACGGAGCCAAGGCCAACACTGAATGTATCACGGGTGGGGACTTCCAAGAGTGGCTCGGTTGTACCATTGTTCACTGAGCTGGCTCATAACTGCCAGCCTGGGCCTTTATCAGATGGTGAGTTGGATTAATGAAGTAACTGACTTGACCTCATCCTCACCAACCTACTTGTTGCAGACATGTCTGTCCACTATAGTAATTGGTAGAAGTGTTTTTGTGATGGTGCTAGTCCTTCTGATAGTGCTAGTTTTCTCTCCTGTGACTGGTTTTTTTTTTATTCACGGGATGTGGGCATCGTTGGCAACGCCAGCATTTATTGCCCATCCCTAATTGTCCTTGAGAAGGTGGTGGTGAGCCGCCTTCTTGAACCACTGCAGTCCATGTGGTGATTGTACTCCCACAGTGCTGTTAGGTAGGGAGTTTCAGGATTTTGACCCAGCGACGATGAAGGATTGGTGATATACTTCTAAGTCAGGATTGTGTGTGACTTGGAGGGGAACTTGGAGGTGTTGGTGTTCCCATGCGCCTGCTGCCCTTGTCCTTCTAGGTAGAAGAGGTCACAGGTTTGGATGGTGTTGCTGAAGAAGCCTTTGCGAGTTGCTACAGTGCATCTTGTAGATGGTGCACACTGCAGCCACAGTACGCTGGTGGTGGAGGGAGTGAATGTTTAAGATAGTGGATGGGGTGCCAATCAAGCAGGCTGCTTTGTCCTGGATGATGTCGAGCTTCTTGAGTGTTGGAGCTGCACTCATCCAAGCAAGTGGAGAGTATTCCATCACACTTCTTACTTGTGCCTTGTAGATGGAGGAAAGGCTTTGGGGAGTCAGGAGGTGAGACACTCGCCACAGAATACCTAGCCTTTGACCTGCTCTCGTTGCCACAGTATTTATGTGGCTGGTCCAGTTAAGTTTCTGGCCAATGGTGACCCCCCAGGATGTTGATGGTGGGGGGTTCAGCAATGGTATTGCTGTTGAATGTCATGGGGAGGTGGTTAGACTCTCACTTGTTGGAGATGGTCATTGCCTGGCACTTGTGTGGTGCAAATGTTATCTGCCACTTATCAGCCCATGCTTGAAAGTCATCCAGGTATTGTTGCAGCCGGGCATGGATTGCTTCATTATCTGAGGAGTTGCGAATGGCACTGAACACTGCAGTCATCAGCGAACATCCCCATTTCTGACCTTATGTTGGCGGGAAGGTCATTGATGAAGCAGCTGAAGGTGGTTGGGCCGAGGACACTGCCCTGAGCAACTCCTGCAGCGATGTCCTGGGGCTGAGATGATTGACTTCCAACCGCCACAACCATCTTCCTTTATGCTAGGTATGACTCCAGCCAGTGGAGCGTTTTCCCCCCCCCCGAATCCCATTGACTTCAGTTTTACTAGGGCTCCTTGATGCCACACTCAGTCAAATGCTGCCTTGATGTCAAGGGCAGTCACTCTCACCTCACCTCTGGAATTCAGCTCCTTTGTCCATGCTTGAACCAAGGCTGTAATGAGGTCGGGAGCCGAGTGCTCTTGACGGAACCCAAACTGGGCATCAGTGAGCAGGTTATTGGTAAGTGCTGCTTGATAGCACTGTTGATGACACCTTCCATCACTCTGCTGATGATTGAGAGTAGACTGATGGGGCGATAATTGGCTGGATTGGATTTGTCCTGCTTTTTGTGGACCGGACATACCTGGGCAGTTTTCCACATTGTCAGAAAGATGCCAATGTTGTAGCTGTACTGGAACAGCTTGGCTGGGATGCGGCATGTTCTGGATCACAAGTCTTCAGCACGACAGCCGGAATTTTGTCGGGGCCCATAGCCTTTGTTGTATCCAGTGCGCGCAGACATTTCTTGTTAGTACGTGGAGTGAATCGAATTGGCTGAAGACTGGCTTCTCTGATGGTGGGGACCTCAGGAGGAGGCCATCCATCTGGCACCTCTGGCTGAAGATGGTTGCAAACACTTCAGCTTTGTCTTTTGCACTCACGCGCTGGACTCCACCATCATTGAGGATGGGAATAATCCTCCCGTTAGTTGTTTAATGGTCCACCACCATTCACAGGCATAAAAACCCAAAAGGAAAAGTGATCCAACCATGGCTAACAAAAGAAATTAAAGCTAGTATTAAGTCAAAGGAGGAAGCTTATAAAGTTGCCAGAAAAAGCGGTCAGCCTGAGGATTGGGATCTTTTTAGAAATCATCAAAGAGGGACCAAGAAATTGATGAAGAAAGGGAAAATGGAATATGAGCACAAACTATCAAAAAATATAAAAACGGATTGTAAAAGCTTCTATAGGTATGTGAAAAGGAAAAGACTGGCGAAGGTAAATGTAGGTCCTTTACAGGCCGTGACGGGAGAATTTATAATGGGGAATGAGGAAATGGCAGAGAAATTAAATGAATACTTTTTCTGTCTTCACGGAGGAAGAGACAAAAAACCTCCCAGAAATATGAGAAAACCAAGGGTGTGACGAGAATGAGGAACTTAAAGAAATTATTATTAATAGAAAAACAGTACTAGCAAAATTAATGGGACTAAAAGTCAATAAATCCCAAGGACTGGATGACCTACATCCTAGGGTTTTGAAAGAGGTGGCCATTGGGATAGTGGACGCATTGGTTGTCATCTTCCAAAATTCTATAGATTCTGGAATGGTTCGTGCAGATTGGAGGATAGCAGATGTAACCCTTGTGGCGACATGCCACCATTGGACATAATCCGCTCACGGCGGCACGGACAGTTTACGCAGGCGCACTGCCGGCAGCAGCCGCCCCCAGCCGTGGGCCCTTTCCTCCGGCAACTTGTTTCCCGCAGGGACAGGCTGCCGGGAGCACTTCCTGTCTGGGGAGTATTTAAGTGGTTGCGCGGGCTTTTTAACTTCACTTGTTTTGCCATGATGTAAATTAAAGCAGTTGTGTTCCATCAACTCTGGTCTCGACTCCCACGTTTGCCGCGGTATCTCAACACTGGTGACCCCGACGTGATGGACGAATCCTAAGCTAGCATGGCGGATACAAACGCAGTCACGGTTAAACTACCGGACTTTTGGGAGAACCTGACCGAGGCCTGGTTCGTTCAAGCCGAGTCCAGATTCCGGCTGAGAAGCATTACAGTCGACGCCACGAAGTACGACTACCTCGTCGCCTCTCTCACCTGCGCCACAGTCCCCAAGGTTTGGGCAGCGCTGCAGGATCCACCAGAGGAAGGCAAGTACGAACATCTGAAGGCCGCGCTCCTTAAAAAATTTCAGGCGTCCTCCTACCAGCGCAACTGCCAACTCCTCGACCTCCCAGGCCTTGGTGACGCTTCACCATCAGACCTGCTGTCCCACATGCTGTCCCTCTCGGATGACAAAAAACCCGGCGCCCTCTTTCGCACGCTTTTCATTCGGCAGCTCCCCGCCAGCATCCGCCCGCTCATTGTGGAGTCTGGCTCCATGGACCTGAACGAGATAGCCGAAAAGGCCGACCGGCTGCTCTCCGCACAGACCGCCCGTGACGTCGCACCCGACCTCACGGCAACGACCACGCAGTCCCCCCGGCCCACTAGGCCCGACTGCCCTTCCACTCCGGGTCACTGCTACTACCACACCCGTTTTGGCACTAGGGCCCAACGCTGCACGCCGCCGTGCACTTTCAAACCCCCCCCCCCCCGCACCGGCCCCCACGATGGCCGCGGGGCAAAAGGGGCCCCTACTGTACGTCACCGACGACAACACCAACCGCCGATTTCTGTGCGACACAGGAGCCCAGCACAGCATCACCCCCGCCTCCGCCCTCGAAATCCAACACAGCGCACGGGGTATCACGCTGGCCGCAGCCAATGGCTCTGACATCCGCACATATGGCACCCGCATGGTCACGCTCGACCTCGCTGGCCGCCGCTACCGCTGGGAGTTCCTCACAGCCAAGGTCCTTTGCCCACTCATCGGCGCCGACTTCCTATGCGCCCACGGCCTCCTTGTCGACATTCCGAAACATCGCCTCGTCGACATCAACACTATGGCCCCCCATCCCTGGCGCATTCACCCCGGCCCGTTCGGCCGGCCTGACGACCTACTGCCTCGCCAGAGCCACGAACGACTACTCGGCACTACTAGCCGAGTTTCCCGCCCTCACTAACCAGACCTTTTCGGCCAAAGCCGCCAAACACGGTGTGGAGCACTATATCCCCACCACCGGCTCCCCGGTCTCTGCCCACGCCCGCAGACTCAACCCGGCCAAGCTGGAAATCGCGCGGGCCGAGTTCACCACCATGGAGCAACTCGGCATCATCTGCCGCTCCAGCAGCCCTTGGGCCTCGCCCCTCCACATCGCCCCCAAGCCCGGCGGAGACTGGCGCCCCTGCGGGGACTACCGCCGCCTCAACGACGCCACCACCCCCGACCGATACCCAGTGCTGCACATCCAGGACTTCTCGGCCCAACTGGCCGGACGAACCGTCTTCTCCAAGGTCGACCTGGTGTGCGGTTACCGCCAAGTCCCCGTACACCCCGCGGACATCCCCAAAACGGCCGTCATCACCCCATTCGGCCTGTTCGAGTTCCTGAGGATGCCTTTCGGCCTCAAGAATGCAGCCCAGGCTTTCCAGCGCCTTATGGACTCAGTCCTCCGGGACCTGAACTTCCTATTCGTCTATTTAGACGACATTCTCGTAGCCAGCTCCTCCAAACAGGAACACCTCGAACACCTTTGCATCCTGTTCGGGTGCCTAGCCCAACACGGGCTCATCCTCAGCCCGGCGAAGTGCCAATTCGGCCTAGCCGAGATCGACTTTCTCGGCCACCACATCACCCCTGCTGGGGCCGTCCCCCTGCCCAACAAGGTGCAGGCCGTCCAGCAATTCCCCCTCCCCAAAACCATCAAGTGCCTCCAGGAGTTCATCCCCAGAGCTGCAGCTCTCATGAAGCCCCTATACGACTCCCTCCGAGGTAAATCCGGCAAGATGGCCGTAGCCTGGACCGCTGACACGTCAGCCGCCTTCGACGCCACCAAAAACGCGCTCGCCGACGCCACCCTGCTCGCGCACCTGAGGGCCGATGCCCGGGTTGCGGTCGGAGCCGTGTTGGAGCAGTGGGTCAATGGCGCGTGGCAGCCACTTGCCTTCTACAGCCGCCAACTGCGCCCCACGGAGGTCAAATACTCTACTTTCGACCGCGAGCTCCTCGCGCTCCACCTGTCGGTCCGCCATTTCAGGTTCCTCCTGGAGGGCCGCCCCTTTACCGCGTACGTGGACCACAAGCCGCTCACATACGCGATGGCCAAGAACACTGACCCCTGGTCCGCTAGGCAGCAACGCAAGCTCGCGGCCGTGTCCGAGTTTACTACGGACATCCAGCACGTCTCCGGTAGAGACAACGTTGTCGCCGACTGCCTTTCCCATCCTGCCATCTGCGCGAATCACCTAGCGGTCGACTACGCGCAACTAGCAGCGGCCCAGCTCACGGACCCAGACCTCCTCTCGGCGGCTACCAGCCTGCCAGGGCTACGCCTAGCCAAGGTCGCGCACGGGCCCGAAGCCACGGCAGTCACTTGCGACGTCTCACTCGGCCAACCCAGGCCGGTTGTCCCTGCAACCTGGCACCGCCGCATCTTCGACGCGCTCCACGGGCTCTTCCATCCGGGTTCCCGCGCATCCGTCAAACTCCTCTCCCAGCGCTTCGTCTGGCGCGGCCTCGGCAAAGATGTTCGGACTTGGGCCAACTCCTGCCTCGCCTGCCAACGGGCTAAAGTGCAGCGGCATACAAAAGCACCCCTGGGAGACTTCGAGGTACCCAGCCGCCACTTCGACCATGTACACGTCGACATCGTCGGTCCTCTGCCGCCATCGCAAGGCCAAACTTATCTCCTCATGATGGTCGACCGCTACACACGCTGGCCTGAGGCAGTGCCGCTGACCTTCACCACCACAGCCGACATCGCCAGGGCATTCGTTAACACCTGGGTCGCGAGGTTCGGCGTACCGGCCGACATAACCTCCGACAGAGGCGCCCAGTTCACCTCCGAACCCTGGACGGCCACAGCACACAACCTCGGGGTGACGCTCCACCGAACCACGGCGTACCACCCGCAGGCCAACGGGCTGTGTGAACGCTTCCACAGGTCACTCAAGGTCTCACTCCGCGCCAGTCTGCAGGACAGTACCTGGACTGACCGCCTACCGTGGGTGCTACTAGGCCTACGCACCGCGGTCAAGGAAGACCTCCAGTCCTCAGCAGCAGAGTTAGTCTACGGACAACCGCTGCGCGTACCAGGCGAATTCCTCCCGGAGGCTACCACGCCTTGGTCGGCCGAACAGCGGCTCAACTCTTTCTCTTCTGCTCAACAGTTCGCCCCACTTCCGGTTAACCGACACGGCAAACACGCACCTCACGTCCCGCCAAACTTACAGCAGGCACGCTTCGTCTTCGTGCGACACGACGCACACCGCGGACCCCCGTACGACGGACCGTACGAGGTACTACAAACCGGGGACAAGGTCTTCAAGCTGCGATTCGGCGACAGGGTCGAAACGGTCTCCATCAACCGACTCAAACCAGCTCACACAGAACCAGGGGAACAGGTCCCCGTGGCCCGACCTCCAACTAGAGGCCGTCCCGCCAGCAAGCCAGCACAGCCGGCAGTGAACCGCCCGGCCCCACCAACTAGACCGGCGGCCACTCAGAGCCGCTCCGGCAGAACCATTAGACCACCGTCACGACTCGGCCACTCCTCCTAAGCGGATTCTCGGGGGAGCTCTGTGGCGACACGCCACCATTGGACATAATCCACTCACGGCGGCACAGGCAGTTTACGCAGGCGCACTGCCGGCAGCAGCCGCCCCCAGCTGTGGGCCCTTTCCTCCGGCAACTTGTTTCCCGCAGGGACAGGCTGCCGGGAGCACTTCCTGTCTGGGGAGTATTTAAGTGGTTGCGCGGGCTTTTTAACTTCAATTGTTTTGCCATGATGTAAATTAAAGCAGTTGTGTTCCATCAACTCTGGTCTCGACTCCCACGTTTGCCGCGGTATCTCAACACCCTGCTATTTAAGAAAGGAGGGAGAGAGAAAACGGGGAACTACAGACCTGTTAGCCTCACATCAGTAGTTGAGAAAATGCTGGAATCTATTATAAAGGATGCAATAACTGGGCACTTAGAAACTAATAGTCAGATTGGGCAGAGTCAACATGGATTTATGAAAGGGAAATCCTGTTTGACAAACCTATTGGAGTTCTTTGAGGATGTAACTAGTGGAGTAGACAAAGGGGAACCGGTAGATGTGGTGTATCTGGATTTTCAGAAGGCCTTCGATAAGGTCCCACACAAGGTTGGTGAACAAAATTAGGGCACATGGAATTGGGGGTAATATACTAGCATGGAGTGAGAATTGGTTAACAGACAGAAAACAAAGAGTAGGGATAAATGGGTCTTTTTCAGGATGGCAGGCTGTGACTAGTGGGGTACCGCAAGGATCGGTGCTTGGGCCCCAGCTATTCACAATCTATATCAATGATTTGGATGAGGGGACTAAATGTAACATTTCCAAATTTGCTGATGATACAAAGCTAAGTGGCAGTGTCAGTTGTGAAGAGGCTTCAAGGGGATCTCGACAGGCTCAGTGAGTGGGCGAGAACCTGGCAGATGGATATAATGTGGATAAATGTGAAGTTATCCACTTTGGTAGAAAAAACAAAGGCAGAGTATTTCCTAAATGGTGAAAGATTGGGGAATGCAGATGCTCAAAGGGACCTGGTATCCTTGTACATGAGTCACTGAAAGTGAATGTGCAGGTGCAGCAAGCCATTAGGAAGGCAAATGGTATGCTGGCCTTCATTACAAGAGGATTTGAGTACAGGAGTAAAGAAGTCTTACTCCAATTATATAGGGCCACACCTGGAGTACTGTGTACAATTTTGGTCTCCTTACCTAAGGAAGGATATACTTGCCATAGAGAGAGAGTGCAACGAAGGTTCACGAGATTGATTCCTGGGCTGGCGGGACTGTCGTACGAGAAGAGATTGAGTAAACTAGGCCTGTATTCTCTTGAATTCAGAAGAATGAGAGGGGATCTCATTGAAGCACACACAATTATTACAGGGCTTGATAGGATGGATGCTGGGAGAATGTTTCCCTTGGCTGGGGTGTCTAGAACCAGGGGCCACAGCCTCAAGATAAAGGGTAGGCCATTCAGGACTGAGATGAGAAGAAATTTCTTCACACAGAGGGTGGTGAATCTTTGGAATTCTCTACCCCAGAGGGCTGTGGAGGCTCAGTCATTGGGTATGTTCAAAACCGAAGTCGACAGATTTCTGACTAGTAACGGCATCAAGGGATATGGCGATACGGCCGGTGAATGGAGTTGAGGCAGAAGATCAGCCATGATCTCATTGAATGGCGGAGCAGGCTCGAAGGGCCAAATGGCCTACTCCTGCTTCTATTTCTTATGTTCTTATGTGGCTGGACTGCAGAGCTTTAAATTGATCGTTGATTGTGGGATCGCTTAGTCCTGTCTATAGCACTGCTGCTTCCACTTATTAGCATGCATGTTGTCCTGTTTTGCAGCTTCCCTGGGTTGGCACCTCATGTTTAGGCATGCCTGGTGCTGCTCCTGGCATGCTCTTCTACACTCCTTATTGAACCAGGGTTGGTCCCCTGGCTTGATGGTAATGGTAGAGTGAGGGATTGCCAGGCCATGAGGTTACAGATCGTGGTGGAATATAATTCTGCTGCTGATGGCCCATAGCGCCTCCTAGATGCCCAGTTTTGAGCTGCTAGATCTGTTCTAAATCTATCCCATTTAGCACGGTGGCTGTGCCACACAACACGATGGAGGGTGTCCTTGGTGTGAAGACGGAGATTTGTCTCCACAACGACTGTTCGGTGGTCACTGCTACCAATACTGTCATGATAGATTCATCTGCGACAGGTAGATTGGTGAGGACGAGGTCAAGTAGGTTCTTCCCTCGTGTTGGTTTTCTCATCACCTGTCGCAGGTCCAGACTGGCAGCTATGTCTTTCAGGACTCGGCCAGCTCTGTCAGTAGTGGTGCTACCGAGCCACGCTTGGTGATGGACATTGAAGTCCCCCACCCAGAGTACATTCTGTGCCCTTGCTACTCTCAGTGCTTCTTCCAAGTGGTGGTCAACATGGAGAAGTACTGATTCATCTGCTGAGGGAGGGGGGTAGGTGGTAATCAGCAGGAGGTTTCCCATGCTTGACCTGAAGCCATGAGACTTCATAGGGTCTGGAGTCAATGTTGAGGACTCCCAGGGCCACTCCTTCCCGACTGTATACCACTGTGCTGGCACACCTAGTGTGGGTCTGTCCTGCCGTTTGGGACATTGGCTGAAAGGTATGATTCTGTGAGTATGACTATGTCAGGCTGTTGTTGACTAGTCTGTGGGACAGCTCTCCCAATTTTGGCGTAAGTCCCCAGATGTTGGTGAGGAGGACTTTGCAGGGTCGACTGGGCTGGGTGTACTATTGTCGTGTCTAGCCAGTGCCAAGGTCGATGCTAGGTGGTCCTTATTATTTTATTCTTGTGTTTTGTAGCAGTTTGTTACAACTGAGTGGCTTGCTAGGCCCTTTCAGAGGGCAGTTAAGAGTCATTGCTGTGAGTCACGTATAGGCCAGACCAGGTAAGGATGGCAGATTTCCTTCCCTAAAGGACATTAGTGAACCAGATGGGTTTTTATGGTTTCATGGTTACCATTACTGATACTAGCTTTTTATTCCAGATTTATTTCATTAACTGAATTTAAATTTGATTTGAACTCACATCTGTGGATCATTAGTCCAGGCCTCTGGATTACTAGCCCAGTAACATTACCACTATGCTACCGTTCAGTCAATATAAGCCCAAGCATGAAGAGATTCGTCTGAAAGCAAGCAATAAATCAATGTTTCTGATGGGGCAGTCTACAGGTGAATTAACATCTTATGGCATGGTTTGATTTTGAGATTTAAGCTCCATTGACAACAGTTCAATGAGTACTATTAATTCCCCCCATTTGGGGGGGTGGGCATTGATGGGGGCCATTTCTTCAAAAGGTTGGAAGGAAGATTGGAAGGTTGACCGAGATTGCTCTTTCATCACTCGTAACCTTTTCTGGAGAGATACTGACTAAGACCTGGGAGCAGATCACCCTCTTGGTTGGAGATTCTGTCTGTTACAGGTGAACAGAAAGTGGAGGAAAAAGCAACTTGAAAGATGAGGGAAAAATGCTCTCCCAAAGGCTCGGCAAATATATCCAATGACTGAGCCACACGGTGAATAGTTCTATATTGTTATTCCCTCAGAGCATCCTCCAACTGATGTTCAGCATCGAGGAGTACTGATTCATCCGTTGAGGTGATAATTGATGATGAACAGGTGGTTTTCTTTACTTTGTTTGATCTGAAAACGTCATGGGGTCCGGTGTCAATGTTAAGAACACCCTGAGCTACTCCCACTCGACCATGTACCACTACCCTGCTGGTGGGACAGAACATACCCAATGATGATGATGAAGTCTGGGATGTTGGCTGAAGGATATGATTTTATGAGTACAAATATGTCAGGCTGTTGCTTGTCTAGTCTGTGGGACAACTCTCCCATCTTGGGCACCAGCCCTCCGATTTTAGTGAGGAGGACTTTGCAGGGTCAACTGGGCTGAGATTGCCTTTATTTTATTCTTTGTTATTTTTCTTCTTCTTGAACTAGGTAACTGTACCTTCAAGATTAGTTCATGAGCCAATCAAAGGATTGCAATCATTTCCATGGCCTAGAAATTCGGTAGGCTTAGCGCCGCATTTGAGGCGCTAGAGGGCCTAGCGCCGGAGTTATGGCCAGTTGAGAAATTCCCTGGGGCCCTAAATCGGCGTTGCACCGGTAGCGCTGCGCCGATGACGTCATCGGTGTGCGCAGCGTCCCGGTTGCCGTGGTAACCCGGCCCCAAGCCGAAATTCAGTTGCGCCCGCCTCGCCCGTGGCAGGCGCAACTAAGACTCTGGCAACAGAGTCTTCCCCCAGTGTGCGCCGGCGCATAAAGGTGGAGCGGCGGCCGGCCGCGTTCCCGGCGGCCGCCTGCCCGCACCTCCCTTCCCGGACTCCTGCATTCCCCCCCCCCGCGGCCCTGATCAGTGTCTCATGCGAGCCCGGCACTTCCCCGAGGTGCCGGGCTCAGATGTCGGGTCAATCCGCCGGACAGTTGTCGGCTGCAGGCAGCTCCTCCTTAACAGGAGGAGGAGGCCTGCAGTTCCCCCGCCTGCCGCACCGCATCGGGTGCCGCAGCGGGGGATTAGCGCCGGGAAACCCAAGTTCACGCCCGTTTTGAGGCGCTAAAGGAGGGTTTTAGCGCCCGCCGCCGTCTGGGCCCGGCGCACCCGAATTTTCGTCGCGCGCTGCCGCATTACCGCTGGCGCAAACTTTCTGGCGCTACAGCCCTGGCAAGACCAGAACCCAATTTCTAGGCCCATGTACCATGGAGTTAGTTTCAGAATCACATCATTTTAATTTCACCAAGCTATCAGTTACCCTAATACTATCCAATTAGTCCCACTCCCCTGTTCTTTCCTCATAGCCCTGCAAATTTTTCCTTTTCAAGTGTATTTCCAATTCCCTTTTGAAAGTTACTATTGAATCGGATGCCAGCGCCCTTTCAGGCAGGACATTCTAGATCATTAACAACTCGCTGTGTAAAAAAAAATTCTCATCTTTGCTCTGGTTCTTTTAGCCTTAAATCTGTGTCCTCTGATTAACAACCCTCCTGTCAGTGGAAACAATTTCTCCTTATTTACTCTATCAAAACACTTTATAATTTTGAACACCTCTATTAAATCTCCCCAAACATTCTCTGCTCTAAAAAGAACGATCCTGGCTTCCCTAGTCTCTCCACATAACTGAAGTCCTCATCCCTGGTACCATTCTAGTAAATCTCCTCTGTTCCCTCTCTAAGGCCTTGACATCCTTCCTAAAGTGTGGTGCCCAGAATTGAACACAATATTCCAGCTGAGGCCTAACAAGTGATTTGTAAAGGTTTAGCATAACTTCTTTGCTTTTGTACTCTATGCCTCTATTTATAAAGTTCAGGATCCCAAATGCTTTTTTTTAACAGCCTTCACAACTTGTCCTGCCACTTTCAAAGATTTGTGTCTGTGAACCCCCAGGTCCTGCACCCTCTTTAAAATTGCACCATTTAGTTTATATGATAGCAAAATACTGCAGATGCTGGAAATCCGAAGTAACAACAGAAAATGCTGGAAAAACTCAGCAGGCCAGGCAACATCCGTGGAGAGAGAAATAGAGTCAACGTTTCAGGTCGAAACCCTTTGTCAAGACAAATTTTCTAACAAGTCTAATATGTGGTACTTTCAAAAGTCCATATACACCATTTAGTTTATATTGCCTTTCCTCATTCTTCCTTCCAAAATGCATTACATCAGACTTCTCTGCATTAAATTTCATATGCCATTTGTCTGCCCATTTCATAAGTCTGTCTATGTCCTCCTGAAGTCTGCTATCATCTCACTGTTTACTACGTATCTGAGTTATGTGTTGTCTGCGAACTTGGAAATGATGCCCTTTATACCCAAGTACAGGTCATTAATATATATCAATAAGAGCAGTGGTCCTAATACCAACCCCTGGGGCACACCACTGTACACCTCCCTCCAGACTGAAAAACAACCATTCACCACTACTCTCTGCTTTCTGTCTGTTAGCCAGTTTCATATCCATGTTGACTCTGTCCCTTTAATCCCATGGGCTTCAATTTTTCTAACAAGTCTAATATGTGGCACTTTCAAAAGTCCATATACACAACATCAACCACAGTACCTCATCAAGCCTCTCCATTACTTCATCAAAGAACTCAAATCAAATTAGTCAAACACGATTTACCTTTAACAAATTTTAGCTGGCTGTCACTTTTTTAATTAATGTTTTTCCAAGTGACAATTAATTTTGTCCTGGATTATGGTCTCTAAATTTTTTCCACCACTGACAGGTTATTATAGATTCATAAATATAGAACTGCATCAGTTACCTTATGTGGTAAACCACTTTTATCGTTACACTATGGTTATCACTGTTATATCGTTACACTATGGTTATCACTGTTTACACTGTTGTATCACTACACGAGGTCGCCTCTTGTCACGCTGTTATACCTGGGCTGACCACTGCTGACTCCGCCCATGGCTCCACCTACTTGCCCAGGTATAAAGGTGGTCGACTGGCTGGTATTCCTCCTTGTTGGATCCGATCACCCACGAGGGTGGGCTCTGTTAATTAGCCAATAAAAACCTATAGTTACTGTCTTAACTCGTCGCTTTTCATTGGATGAATTGATAGGTATATCACCTTAACTGTTTTATATGGAAATTCCTGAATGTGCTCCAATTCAGATCTTTTTGGGTCACAAAGCAAAATGGTTTTGGATACCTTAAAGACAACAGTGGAAGTCGCTAGCACTCCTTGTTGAGGACCCATTGTCTGCATTACCTAGAAAGTGCTAAATGCAGGGCGCACTCCGCCTCTCTCCTTATTTCTGGAATTACTCTTTACTGCTGCTGACGGCCAACAATGGCAAAACATAAAGTGTTAGCAGAAATTTGTATGAAAACACACACGCTCACTGGAGTAATGGTAAACTCACTTGTCAGAATGAAATGTTTCTTTTACCCATGAGCAAGTCTGTTTGCAATCCCACCTAATTGTTTTCTTGCAAACAGTAATGTGTTATTGGGAGACAATTAATTAGCATGTATATTAAATTGGTGATAGGAAATAAACCTTTAGAACATAGCTCCATTGGGACAACTCAGTAAACCAGCTGTTCAGCCAGACCTCTTAAATGCTTGGCACCAGCTCTAAGCAAACAGATGGGATTTATACTGTCAGTGGTAAATATGTTGAAGGTTGTTATACTGACATCAATTATAACAAATTATCAGTTAACAATAGCAAAAGGCAAAATATGTTGTTTATCTTTGCTCAAACATTTTTTTGAAGTTTTAGTTAGCCAGTCTATTGGCCCATTGTGGGTATATTGAAAGAAACCCTGTGGAGTATTTGGTGCAATAGAATCCTGAAACATAGGAGACAAAAAATAATTTTGACTAGTTTGATATCAATGTTACAGAGCAGAACCACCTTGAGGGGTTCCCTTGTCCTGTATCTTATGTTCATTAATAAATAGACATTCTTATTATGAACACAGCTAGCTTTTGCTAGACACTTTTATTGAGCACATGTGGACTAGGTACAGTATCTGTAGAGGCATCCATCTTGACTGTTGCCTTGTGGGTAGCCTAGTGCCTCATGGGTAATGTAGTCTTAATATACATACAGCTGGGTAGTGTAGTCTTATACATACAGCTCTACGGCTCCACCTAGTGTCCACTATAGAATGACATGTTATTGATCATTACATCCCCCTTTCTTTGAGGTTTAACAAAATCAATATCAATCAACTTTCAAGAAAACAATTAAGATAATATCAGTAACACTTTTGTTAGTGCTCTATAAACATAAACATTTTCAAAACAGTCAACACATTTTCAAAGCTTTACATTGTACTCAAAGATTAAGTCTATCCAGCTTTTTTACTTCACGTGTGGATCTTCTCAACACGGGTAAGTCTGATGTGTCTTCATGAGATTGTTCTGGCGGTGAATGACAAGATGCAGTTGCGGCATTGTCATCAATCTGCTCTTGTATAGATCGAGGTCTCCTTGCTATCTTTGCTTGGAGAGGGTTTCAGTGTTTCCTTCACTCTTCATGCCATAACTCTCAATGTAGTCAATGCACTCTCAAAAAACTGCTGGCAGCTGGATCCCATCATACAGCATAGTCCTTTCAGCAGCCTCGGCTAATGGAACACCAAAGATTGGCCTGAGGGAAGGAGGAGTATCCACCGGAACTGCTTCCTGCTCTGGTGCAGGCTTCTTCTTTTTCCACTGCTCAACAACATCTGCTGCGGTTATATCTTTGGACTTTTTCTCCTTGTGTTTTTCCTCTTTGTGCTTTTCTTCCTTTGGCTTCTCTTTGACCTTAAAGTATTTTTCTTTCTTTCTTGGAGAAACTAGGCTTTTTGAAGACATGGATACCCTTTGGCCTTTTCATCCTTGATGGGCTCTCTGCTTCATCACCTGAGTCATCTGGTCTGCTTATGGCACAGTTTATACGGTAGACTCTCTTGACCAGTTCTAAGTCTTCACAAGCTTTGTCACCTAGTAGAGAATCAAGCCCTTCAGCCACAACAGAAAACATGAGATGATGCACTTTGTCTTTGACTGTCACTTTAACTCTGCATACACCTAAGCTATCTATTTTCTGTCCATTATAGTTCTTCAGTAGTACTGACTTTTTCTGTATTTTGGGCTTTTCTTTCATATATTTAATGTCACTCATACTGATTAAGTTTGCTTTTGCCCCAGTGTCTAGTTTCAATGTAACTAATGCTCCATTTATCTGCAGTGGGATCATCCATTTGTCCACTTTTACTGCATTGACTTTATGTTCAGCATTGTCCATATCTGAGGGCTGCACATTTTCTGTATCATTTTTGACATTGTCACATGACACCATTTGTACAAAAAATGTCTCACTTAAATCAGTGTCCTCAATTACATTAACTCGTTGCCCTTTCTTAGTTTTTACTTTTGAAAAGCATTGTTTGGCAAAGTGATTCTTTCCATTACACTTTGTGCACATTTTTCCAAACGCTGGGCATCGTCTTAACTGGTGTTTGTAACCACAGCGTTTACAATTAAAAATTTCATCCTCCGATTGCTTTTCATTTCTGTTCTGCCCACGTTTCTTCCCCTTGTAGGACACAGCACCGACAGCAGCATTATCACTCATTACAATCGCATTATTATTGATTTCACTGAAAGTCTTCGCGTGCTTTCGAGCTAGCTTGCTGGCTTGGCATATTTTCACCGCATTTTCCAAATTTAGTTCGGTTTCTCTCAACAGACGTTCCCTGACTTTTTTATCATGAATACCAAACACAATCTGGTCAGAATCATGGATGATTTCAGCTCAGAGAAATTACATGTCTGTGCTTTCAGTTTCAGATCAGTTATAAAGCTATCAAAAGTCTCATTTTGCTGCTGTGTCTGAGAACAGAAGATGTATCTTTCATAGGTCTCATTCTTTTTGGGAGAGCAATGTGCATCAAATTTTTTTAGCACATCTTCTAATTTTTCTCTGTTCTCCTCTGGATTAAATACAAATGTATTAAATACCTCTATCGCCTGTGGGCCTGCAACTGTAAGCAGCAACGCTATTTTTCTTGCGTCTGGCTTCGTACCGAATCCGATGGCAGCAATGTAGAGTTCGAATTGTTGTTTAAAAATCCACCAATTGTAGTCGACATTTCCCTCGAGATTCAAACGCTCTGGTGGCTTCAAATTCTGCATGTCGCTTTTCACAATTTTTTAGCAGATATTTACAACTCTTGGTATCCTGGTACCATCTTACGTTCATTAATAAATCGACATTCTTATTATGAACACAGCTAGCTTTTGCTAGACACTTTTATTGAGCACATGTGGACTAGGTACAGTGTCTGTAGAGGCATCCATCTTGACTGCTGCCTTGTGGGTAGCCTAGTGTCTCATGGGTAATGTAGTCTTAATATACATACAGCTGGGTAGTGTAGTCTTATACAGCTCTACACAGCTCTACGGCTCCACCTAGTGTCCACTATAGAATGACATGTTATTGATCATTACACTGTATTACTGCAGTTAGGATTATATTTGTTTTGCTTTCTCTCCAGATCCATTCTGCCAGGGTCAAAAAAGATTCTCTCCTGAAGGTGTGGTGGTGCTTCTAGCATGTTGCAGGGAGAATAAAATACATGTTTAATGAACAGTCTTGTACGTTTAATCAGTTGTAAATGGTTTCAAAATAGTGTCTGAAGGAAAACGTTCCTAAAAAATCAGTAAAAATTGAATAATGAATGATTCAAAATTAGCTTTTGTAGGGAACTCTTCATACTAATGAGTTAAATAGTTTTAATTGATTTTCTATTTATTTTATGAATTTGGGTTGCTGATTTCTCTCAAGCCTCTCTGAAGTTGTCTTGTGAGTGAATAGAGTCTGAAGCTGGCTGTTTAATGGACAGTCTTTTAATTGATTGTTGAGCACTGGGATCTTGCTCCCACTAGGAACTGTATTCAGGCTGTTATAAATTTGAATCCCTTCAATCCAGCAGACAGGGACCACTTTCAGCCCATGAGTTTGAGCTGGATTTAGGCCCAGCTTGCAGTACAGGGAGGACCGTGTTCTACCCAACTGTTGCACCCAGATCCAGAGGTAAAAGGGCCATGCACTGACTCTAAAACTCATAGGCAGCCGTCTTCTTATTTCATATGATAGTAGCAAGCAAATCAAATGTTAATATCTAAGTTGGGTATCCAGGCCCAAACTTCCAGTGTAACAGCGTGGATATCTTGTAGGCTGCCTGCAAATTTCCTCTGAGGATAGTCAGAAGTCAAGCTGATTGGGGGGAAAAAAAGGAACAAGATTTTCCTAGATGGAACAATTCCTCAGAAATCAGAGAGGGACTGTTTGGAAAATTATGGCTAATGCATCTACAACTTCCTCAGCTATTTCTTTTAGTACTCTGGGGTAGGAGACCATCGGGCCCTGCATATTTTAATTCTTAGTACTTTCTCTAGCACCATTTCTTTTTACCTATATTAAATCCACTAAATTCCTCCACGTGACTTATTTTTAGGTACTGGTGGTATTTTATCTTTTTTTTCCACTGGAAACAGATACAAAGTACTCATTTAACAAGTCTACCATTTCCTTATTGTCCATAATGAGCCCACATTCCCCTTTATCACTGTTGGCTTTGATTTTTGTTTTCATATTACTTTTTGCACCTCTTACTCCTTTCTTTGAATCCCTTTGTTGATTTTATAGCTCTGCTGGTCTGTTGGATTTCCACTTTTTTCCTTGCATTTGTGTAAGCTTTTTCTTTTAGCCTGATACTGTCACTTACATAATTTGTTCACCATGGTGGCTTACGTACACAGTGGAGCCTTTGCCTTTTAGGGGTATGTTCTGGTTTTGTAATGTACCAAATATTTATTACTTCCACTGTTTTGTCTATATCGTTGCCCATAACAGTTCAGCCTGTTTACTTCAGTCAATTAATTTCTCATCCCTTCGAAGTTTGCCTTATTTAAATTTAAAACCCTGGTTTGTGACTCTCCCTCCTGCCTTCAAAGCTAATATCAAATTCAATCATATTATGGTCATATTTCACCAAGATGTTTTACCATCAGATTGTTAATGAACTAATTTTGGTTTGTTACTTGTCACTGAATCCAGTATAGCCTGTTCTCTTGTCCGCTCTAAAACTCTTGTCTGTTCTAGCAAACTGTCCCAAGTACATCCTGGAAATTCATTGTCTTTACTATTTCAGCTGCTCTGATTTTCTCAATCTACGTGAAAATTAAAATCTCCCATTATAACCAAATTGTTTTTGCTATATGCTTTCCTATCTCTATATTTATATCCTCCCAATACATCACTACTATCAGGAGGTCTGTAGACCACTCCTGCTACAGTCTTGCATCCTTTGCTATTCCTTAATTCTGCCCACAGGGTTTCCACTGCCCAATCGCCCTTACTGAAAACCCTTTACTACTGTAATTGTGTCATTTATCAATATTGCTATTCCTTCTCCTTTCCAAATTTACCTGTCCTTTCTAAAGATCCTGGATTATTTAGCTCCTAGTCATGCTCAGCTTGTAGCCAGATCTGTAATAGCAACTACAAGGTTGGTGCTTATGTTTGTCAGTAATGTGTTGTTTTTTCCCTTTCACACAACTGAAAGTTCCTATGTTAATTGTGTTAATGATATACTCAAATTTTATTTTCCTGTTTTCCTTGTAGGGCAGCATAACTACCTCTGTGCTGGAAGGAATGACTGCATCATTGACAAGATTCGCCGAAAGAACTGCCCAGCTTGCCGTTATAGAAAGTGCCTCCAGGCTGGGATGAATCTCGATGGTAAATTTGATTCTTTTTTCGCCTATCTACCTGAAGTAATATTAAATTACAATATAGACCATAGTAAACCATGTTCAGGTGTGTCAGCCATGGTTCAGTTGGTAGCACTCTCAGCTCTGAGTCAGAAGGTTGTGAGTTCAAGTCCCACTCCAGAGACTTGAGCACAGAAATCTAGGCTGACACTCCAGTGCTGCACTGTTGGAGGTGCCATCCTTCTGATGAGACATTAAACCGAGGTCCCTTCTGTTCCCTCAGGTGCACGTAAAAGATACGATGGCACTATTTCGAAGAGGAGCAGGGGAGTTCTCCCTGGTGTCTTGGCCAATATTTATCGTTCAATCAACATCACTAAAAAACTAATTATCTGGTCATTATCACCTTGCTGTTTGTGGGAGCTTGCTGTGTACAAATTGGCTGCTGTGTTTCTTACATTACAATGGTGACTATACTTCAGAAGTACTTCATTGGCTGTAAAGCGCTTTGGGACATCCTGAGGTCGTGAAAGGCGCTATATAAATGCAAGTCCTTTTTTTTCTTTTTAAAGTGCTGTGGTCAAATGGATAAAAAGTTAGTTACACCAATTCTAGGATGAGTCGGCCAGGAAGTGTCCAGTCTGTGATTCTGTTAGACGTGTCAGGATGCAAGTGCAATGCATTATGGTCGGGTTTGAAACAGACATGGGTGCTATTCTATGCACTGCAATGTTAACTCGCTCAAAATTAAAGGAGCAGTGTCATCATATTTGGGAGATTTCTTGTTGACCAAATTCATTGAGCAGACTGCTTGAAAATTCCACTTCAGTGTTGCCATGTTAGCTGTGCATTAGTATACAACATATATCTGCTGTACAAAAGTTTATACTGCAGTGTCCAGGAGCTACTGACGGAGCCTGGATTCAATCCGGAGAATGAGGCAGAAGGGGACAGGGTGGGAGAAAAGGCATTTTACCAGGAGCCACTGTGGGAATATTGCACAGCAGGAGGGAGTGGGACCCAAGAACAGGGTGAAAGGGAGCAAGTGTGTTACCCGGCCAGAGTAATCATTTTATGGGGTGGTAAGCAGAGCATTAAGCAAGCACTTTCCAGGAAGAGAGTGGGGCTGAGGGGTGAAACAACCAACAGTGGGGAGAGCATTAAACATGAATTTTTGTTTTTAGGCTTTTCAGACTCAAAAAAATGTTGGCTGCTTATAGTTTTTGGTCTGCTGATACCAAGGGAAGACCTGAGTTCTGGGTAATAGAGGTAGCGCACCAGGAAGGAACAACAGTGCCATCCATTGTTTGGAGACTTACAATTACAGCGTGTCAGGAAGCATTGACATAGGAGGCTTTCCATTGTTGGTGTCCATATAAGAGCATTAGTCAAAAATCTTGACAGACAAAGTTGTATTTGCAGGAAGTGTATGCTATTCACAACTTTTAATATGTCAATAGATCAATAGATTTTTGTGTATATATAGCTATATGATGTGTTAAAAGTCTTACATTTGTATAGACTTATCAACTTGACACTTTATTCCGTCAATTTTTTACATGGTATTACAGTTATACTGTTGGTGTCGTGATTGAATTTTGCTATTTATTTAAATAGTGCTCATTAAGTTCTCCTAGCTAGACCTCCCTGCTAGGTGGCACTGTGGCATCAATCTTTCCTGAACTTTGGCTAGAGTGAATCATATGTTGTAGTCTTCCTAGTTTTGAATTTCAGTTCAGTTGGGTCTGTAATTTCTGCTGGTTTCCCACCTTCCTGCTCAGAGTCCTTACTCTCAGTTTCTCTACTGCCTGTGTGCCAACTCTCAATGGCTGTCCTGGGAAATTTGAGACCTTGGACCGCCAGTTATCCATTTATCCAGTTATACCTGCGCTTTCCCATTGCTGCCACCTGCCCTTCAATGATTTAGGGTTGAGGCATAACCACCCCACATGTTTCAGCTTTTCCTTGTTTTCCTCCCAACCCACTGCTGCCTCCATGCCCCATTTCTGCAACCTCAGGTAACCTCTTTTGCTGCTGCTTCAGGCCTATCACCTCAGCTGGGTGCTGTAAAAGATCAGCAAAATGGAAATGTTGAATGTGATGCTATGTCAGCTATGGTTGATCGCCATAAATCAGTGGGCCTGATGACATACGTTATATAGCATAAAACAACATAATCGGACTAAGTGCGATAGCAAAATACTGCGGATGTTGGAAATCCGAAATAACAACAGAAAATGCTGGAAAAACTCAGCAGGTCAGGCAACATCCGTGGACAGAAATTTGAGTTGACGTTTCGGGTCGAACCCTTCTTCAAAACTGGAAAGAAAAGATAGATCGGAGGCAGGGCTGCGATCGGACAAAAGAATAAAAGAAACAAAAGAAGTAAAAAAGAGACAATAAAAGGTATTAGAAGCTAGACGAGATGGTAATAGGCTGAGATTGGGTGTAAAGTGTACTGGCAGGGCAAGGGACAGCTGCCAGGTGTGAGAGCGAAACAAAAGGAAAGGGGGGGGGGGGAGGAGTGGAAAAATTACAAGAAATAATGAAATAGGGGCCGAGGTTATGATCTGAAATTGTTGAACTCGATATTGAGTCCGGAAGGCTGCAGAGTGCCTAATCGGAAGATGAGGTGCTGTTCCTCGAGTTTACGTTGAGCTTCCGTGGAACAATACAAGAGGCCAAGGACGGTGAGGTCCAAGTGGGAATGGAGCGTTGAATTAACATGACAGGCGACCGGAAGCTCGGGGTCACCCTTACGGACTGAACGGAGGTGTTCCGCAAAGCGGTCACCCAATCTGCGTTTGGTCTCCCCAATGTAGAGGAGACCGCATTGTGAGCAGCGAATACAGTATACTAGATTGCAAGAAGTACAAGTAAATCGCTGTTTCACCTGGAAGGGGTGTTTGGGGCCCTGGAAAGGGGGGAGGTATAGGGGCAGGTGTTACATCTCCTCCGCTTGCACGGGAAGGTGCCAGGCGAAGGGGAAGGACTGTTTGGGGTGATAGAGGAGTGGACTAGGGTGTTTCGGAGGGAGCGGTCCCTGCGGAATGCTGAAAGGGGAGGGGGGGGAAGATACGTTTGGTGGTGGGATCACTTTGGAGGTAGCGGAAATGCCGGAGGATGATCCGTTGAATGTGGAGGCTGGTGGGGTGAAAGGTGAGGACAAGGGGAACCCTATCGTGGTTCCGGGAGGGAGGGGCAGGGGTGAGGGCAGAAGTGCGGGAGATAGAACTGACACGGTCGAGGGCCGTGTCAACCACTGTAGAGGGGAATCCTCGGTTGCGGAAAAAGGAAGACATGTCTGAAGCACTGGTGTGGAAGGTGGCATCGTCGGAGCAGATACGGCGGAGACGGAGAAACTGGGAGAATGGAATAGAGTCCTTACAGGAAGCGGGGTGGGAGGAAGTGTAGTCCAGGTAGCTGTGGGAGTCAGTGGGCTTGTAGTGAATATTGGTCGATAACCTATCCCTGGAGATGGAGAAGTCGAGGAAGGGAAGAGTCAGAGATGGACCATGTGAAGGTGAGGGAAGGGTGGAAATTGGAGGCAAAGTGAATGAAATTGTCAAGTTTGGGACGAGAGCAGGAAACGGCACCGATACAGTCATCAATGTATCGTAAAAAGAGGTGAGGGAGGGGACCCGAGTAGGACTGGAACAAAGATTGTTCCACATAGCCCACGAAAAGGCAGGCATAGCTAGGACCCATGCGGGTACCCATGGCAACACCTTTGATTTGGAGGAAATGAGTGGAGTTAAAGGAGAAGTTGTTCAATGTGAGAACAAGTTCAGCCAGGCGGAGGAGGGTGGTGGTGGATGGGGACTGGTCGGACCTCTGTTCAAGGAAGAAGCGGAGCGCCCTCAGGCCATCTGGGTGGGGGATGGAGGTGTAGAGGGATTGTACGTCCATGGTGAAAAGGAAGCGGTTGGGGCCAGGAAACTGGAAACTGTTAAAGTGGCGGAGGGCGTCCGAAGTGTCGCGGATGTAGGTGGGAAGAGACTGGACAAGGGGAGAAAAGATAGAGTCAAGATAGGAAGAGCTAAGTTCCGTGGGGCAAGAACAGGCTGAAATGATGGGTCTACCAGGGCAGTCCTGTTTGTGGATCTTGGGAAGGAGGTAGAAGCGGGCTGTGCGGGGTTGGGGAACTATGAGGTTGGTGGCAGCGGGGGGAAGATCTCCAGAGGAGATGAGGTCAGTGACAGTCTTGGAAACGGTGGTTTGATGTTCGGTAAAGTTTTGTTTAACGAATGTAAACTTGTATTACTGTGTTATGTTATTCTAGTAATGGCCATAGTCTTTTTTTGTAGAACTTGCACTTATATGTCTGACATGCCAAGGTCAATGCCACAGAAATTTATATTTTGTGTCTAATTGACATCCACACTCCAGGCATCACGCTTTGTCACGTATTTAAAAATGTAGGAGGAGTGAAAGAAAGTGAGTTATTTCCTGCTGGGGGGTTTTTTGACTTTGGAGGGGAAAAGCTAGGCATTTACAAGAATCTGCCAATTTACAGAGAAACTTCCCCAGCAATAGTAAATACCCTCCTATTTATAGCAGTTAAGACTTTGTTTATACTGTAATTGTAAATTTACCTCCACTTCTGTTTGCTCCATTGCAGAGTTCCCAACTATGACTCAGAAACTGGTTTTAAGTTCTTTAATGCACAGTTCCACCTTAGCAGCAGAATGATATATAATGTGTTACATGGTATAAAGCTCCTTACCTTGATCAATGCCATTGGAGATACACTAGTATGAGAAAATTATTCAGTGATACTCAAATGCACTGGACTGATTTGTTGATGAGATACTACTGCGCACACTGTTAATTCGAAACAAATTATGTTTCTTCATAACTGAAGTGTATTTTTGTGGTGTCATGTTTATCTTCAGGTATTATATCTGACTGTAAAGTATTTCCGTTTCACATTTAGTAATAAAGCTGCCCATATTCTTGGTGGCTATTAAGATACAGTATTCTGTCTCTTTCCCAAGCACTTTTTCAGTAATTTGATAGGTTTCTGTTTTACTGGAATAAACACTCTCCTGTATACATTGCAATAAAAAAAGCTAATTCTTCGTAAGTTTAAAATATGCAATGACCACCCATGGTCAATTCCAACAGTAAGTGTATGTTTTTTTTATTAGACTATGATCCGTTATTACCATGTATGTCAGTCACAAAAGTGGCCTTTCCAGTCAGGCTTAACTGTATTTTAGAGAGGTGCCTCTTCAGGATGAAATATCTTGAAACTTTGCAGTAAATCTACAATTTTATTTAAAGCTCGGAAGACAAAGAAATTGAACAAGATGAAGGCACCACATACCACCATCTCAGAAACTGCAACAAAGGCAGCATCACAGGACTCTTCTTTAGTTCGTTCTACATTGCCTACACTGACTCCTACCATGATCTCGATCCTTGAGATGATTGAGCCGGACCTCTTATACGCAGGATATGACAGCTCCCTGCCTGACACGCCCAACCGGCTCCTGTCGGGAATGAATAACTTGGGTGGGCTACAGATGGTATCAGTTGTGAAATGGGCAAAGACTCTACCAGGTAAACAACAAAGCACTGTGCTCTATGAAAAGCTTGGAAAATTGTGGTAAAGGATTTTTAAATAAATCCTTTCCCTTTGGGGGGAAAAAAGATATTTGTCACTAATTATCTCTTGTGCCCTCCTGAAGGTGTTAAGTTCTTACTAGGGTATATTTTCATGGGCACCAGTCGCCCTCTGGTACCTCATCTAATTGACTATTATTCGTGTGTGAGTCTTGACAGTAAGTATTGATGAGCTATTCAATCACAAGGAGCATCACAACTGAGTTTAACATGGTCCTCATTCCAAAATCCACATGCACACTTAAAAAATTAGGATCAGGAGCCCTATCCCAGGCGCATTAAGGCCAATTGTAGAAAATCCTGACAGCCACTGTGCCTGAGATCTGCTAACTAGTACAGACTTTCTGGTGTGTATAGCTCAGTTCCTGGTTGGATAAACCCCCTGTGGCTTTCTATCATTAATCATAACGGGGACTGGATGGCATCATAAATTAACACCCTATCCCTTCACCACACGTGGGCTGACTTGTGAGAAATTAACATTTTTACACTGGTGCATTAGAGGCTTTTGCAATACTGGAGTTTAAGGCACATCATTAGGAACATACAATACAAGCTTTACTTTGCATCTCATGCTATTCTTGTTTTGAGACTGTATGGTGCTGACATTGGATGTAAAAATGTTTTGTTTCTCAGCACTTACATCTCATAAATATTCACCAACAAAAAGAAATGTCCTCCCTTCTCATGTTCCCCAGAATATTAAGTAAAATAGTTATTTTATCTATTGACTACAAAATATTTTTGTTACATCCTGTCATTGCAGTACATGTTGAAGTAATGGTGTATGAGCATAGAACTAAATAGGTGTGGAACAAGAAAAGCCATTCAACATGTTCCCCCTGCTTATTGGCATATTGTCATATTCTCTGTCATTGACTCTGGCCAGCCCAGTGTGCCTCCTGAGAAAAGCAAAAGATACAAATCATCATTCAGGAATATGTCTTTTCAATTTTTATCCTGCCTCTCTCAGGTACCAAGCAAAATTCCAAAATGTAAATTCCAGAATATCACTTCCAACATAAAACCCAAATTTACAACTGGAGTTAATTAACAAAGCATAAACTGCACCACTTCAGCTGGGAACCTGGTCCACATATTCAATAGACAATAACCCCCTAGTATCACCTGAAGCATTTGTCTCTGAAGTTGATCTACATGGCTTTCAATACAATAAAACAAGTATCTTTTAATAAATGCACACAGAATATTAGCTTTTAAGATAGGCAGATGAAAACGTTTCAAAAACAGACCAAGTAAACCCATTGTCACACAAAGGTTGGCAAATTGGGCAGTGGAGTGCATCTACCTTTTGCACTATGATAGGGGGAACTCATCAGGGAAAATAGGAGCTCATCTCTGTTCATGCAGTGGCCATATTTTGAGCTAACATGGGAAATTTTTCTAGACATTTGAAAGGCATACTGGAACGGTATGTTTTGGTGATTTCATTTATTAATTAAGGTCTCAATCCCACTGCCTCTGATTATTCCCAGGGAGTGCTCTTAGATTTAATGTTGTACATACAGCAGAATGTAAAGTTGATGCAGTGACAAAGTTCTTAAAAGGCAGTATCCATTGATTTATCCCCCTTGTGGAGTAACAGTACTTGTATGGGGAGGTTAAACTTATTTTAAAGAATAAGGAAGATCATACCTAAGATGGATAATGCAATGCTGTCATTCAATCAATTTTGTTGGTAGCCAAGTAGAACCATACTGAGTATTGTTCTGCTTCTACAGGATTCAGATCCTTGCACCTGGATGACCAAATGATGTTGCTGCAGTATTCCTGGATGTCTCTCATGGTTTTCAGTCTTGGTTGGAGATCTTACCAACACGCCAATAGCAGTATGCTCTTCTTCGCACCAGACCTAGTCCTCAATGAGTAAGTATTGCATCCCGGCTTTGCTTAGAAGGTTCATGGAAAATGTTTGCAATCTCAAAGCCATGAATATAATTACGGAAGGTCAAAACGGTGACTTACGGCAACAACTTTTTTAGGGAGAGGAATAAAATTTACTGTTTCTGTGTCACCGGGCCAGGTGGTTCAGTTGTGTTCCTTTTGAAGTGACAGCAATGAGTAGCTTTTGGTATCTTCCAATATTGATATAGTGTTTTTATATCAAAAAAATAGTTTTGCCTTTTTTTGTCTGACGGCAAAAATGGAAATCTGAGTCATAAGGAACGCATCCTTATTTTTAATATGATATGAGTCACATTATAAATCATATCAGTAAGTCATATGCCCACCTAGGGATGGCATTGAGCTAAGGCCAGAAGATGCAATTTATAGTTTTGATTTTATGATATATAAGGATTCGAAGACTGATCATTTTCCTTAGGGCACAGAGTTCAGTACTTTTCATTGACCATCTTTCTGTGTTATATGAGACAGATGCACCTTAATATTCAACCATTTCTATTTATTCTGCCCATCTCAATTCTTAGCATTAATTTCTGGTGCTGCAGAACACTCCACATTATACCATACAAGTGAAGACTTGAAAAATCGAATCGTTTTTTGTTAGAACAATGCAGATTATGAGGCGATATGATAGAAGTGTTTAAAATTATGAAAGGATGGAACCGGGTCGATAGAAGCAGTCTGTTTCCAGTAGTTGAGAGTTCAAGAACGAGAGGCCATAGATACAAGATTAAATATGAGATTTAGAACAGAGGGCAGCAAAAGCTTCTTTATTTAGAGAATTATGAGGATGTGAAATTCACTCCTAGTGGTTGAGGCAGAAACTGTCAACATATTAGATTGGATAGGTGGACAGAGGATAAATGGTTGAAAGGATATGAGAATAGGATGGCTAAATGGCCTATTTCTGTGTTGTAACTTCTATGTATTTCTTTGTTTTGAAAAGCAACTGCAATTTGATGAAAGCTGTGATCACGGTTCTTTTATTCTACCTATCTGTGCAGTTCTACTGGTGCCTAAGCAGTCACATTGACATGGATATGATGTGAAACATAGAAACATAGAAGATAGGAGCAGGAGTAGGCCATTCGGCCCCTCGAGCCTGCTCCGCCATTGAATGCGATCATGGCTGATCATCCAAATTCAGTACCCGGTCCCTGGCTGAGGGCAACGGAGGCCATCGCCCGTCCCTTCGGTTCCATCAGATTGTTTGGCACGTACTTTTATGTGAACCAGGACTAGTTTATAATCTGACAGTAAGGGAGCATCTTGCAAATAGTGACCATAATTTGATTGAATTTGATATTGGGTTTGAGAGGGAGAAGGGCGAGTCATAAACCAAAGTTTTAAATTTAAACATGGCAAACTTCGATGGGATGAGAAATAAATGGACAGCAGTGAACTGGGTTGAACTTTTAATGGTTAAATCTACAGACAAACTGTGGGAAATATTCAAAGAAGTTTTTGATGCGATACAAAGCCAGTGCATACCCCTCAAAGGCAAAGGCTCCACTTGTGTAGTTAAGGTGAACAAATCAGGTAAGAGACAGTATCAAGCTAAAGGAAAAAGCTTACACAAATGCAAGGAAAAGTGGAACAGCTAATTGGAAATCGTCTGAAAGCCACTCCGGTATCACCCCAAGGAAACTATGCCGCACCTTGCGAAATTCTTATGTTCTTATTTTTGATATACAGTCAATACTACTGCAGTAAAGCTGCTCCTCATAGCCGAGTAATTTTATTTGAGTAATATGGTTTTTTTCATTGCTTTAATATGTGATGTCAAGGAGACTGGCATTTCCTGGGTATGCCAGTGGTGTAAGGTATTGATTGCCCAGACCTATTTCACAGAACTCTGCAAAAAGCAAGGAGAGGAGGCTTTCATCACATTAATCTGGGCTGAATTTGAAGCTAAACCTGAAATATAAAAGGACCGCACCACCCAGTCTTCATGCAGCTAAATATTCAAACCACCTCTATGGCAAATTATTGAAGTACTTGTTTGAGACTATTTTGGAACTTAATAGTATCTGTCTAAATTGTGCCATTGAGACACCATTGAATAAAAAATGTATTCAGTGATCTATGTGTTGAGAATATAAAGTATCTTTACTACATTTAAATAATCCATAACAAAATAAGTACTTCAATATACTTACAAATGTTGTATACACTGTATATGCATATTGTATTAGATATGCATAGGGATGGCAATTTACATTAGAAACATAAGATAGGAACAGGAGTAGGCCATTCGGCCCCTCGAGCCTGTTCTGCCATTTAATGAGATCATGGCTGATCATCCAAATTCAGTACCCTGTCCCTGCTTTCTCCCCATATCTCTTGATCCCTTTAGCCTTAGGAAATATATCTAACTCCTTCTTGAATATATTTAATGAATTGGCCTCAACTGCCTTGTGTGGTAGAGAATTCCACAGGTTCACCACTCTCTGGGTGAAGAAATTTCTCCTCATCTCAGTCCTAAATGGCTTACCCCTTATCCTTAGACTGTGACCCCTGGTTCTGGACTCCCCCGCCATCGGGAACACCCTTCCTGCATCTGGTCTGTCTAGTCCTGTTAGAATTTTATAAGTTTCAATGAGATCCCCTCTCATTCTTCGAAACTCTAGCGAATATAAGCCTAATCGACCCAATCTCTCCTCTCCTCATACGTCATTCCTGCCATTCCAGGTATCAGTCTGGTGAATCTTCGCTGCACTCTCTCCATGGCAAGAACATCCTTCCTCAGATAAGGTGACCAAAACTGCACACAATACTCACGGTGTGGTCTCACCAAGGCCCTGTACAACTGCAGCAAGACATCCTTGCTCCTGTACTCGAATCTTCTCGCTATGAAGGCCAACATACCATTTGCCTTCTTAACCCCCTGCTCCACCTGCATGCTTACCTTCAGCGACTGGCGCACCCAGGTCTCGTTGCACTTCCCCTTTTCCCAATCTATTGCCGTTCAGATAATAATCTGTCTTCCTGTTTTTGCCACCGAAGTGGATAACCTCGTATTTATCCACATTGGGCAGATGCATGGCAAATGCAGTATAATCACCCAACCTGTCCAAATCATACTGGAGTTTCTCTGCATCCTCCTCACAGCACACACGCCCACCCAGCTTTGTGTCGTCTGCAAACTTGGAGATATTACATCTAGTTCCCTCATCTAGATCATTTATATATATATTGTGAATAGCTGGGGTCCTAGCACCAATCCCTGCGGTACCCCACCAGTCACTGCCTGCCACTCGGAAAAAGACCTGTTTATTCCAACTCTTTGCTTCCTGTCTGCCAACCAGTTCTCTATCCAAGACAGTACTTTAGCCCCAATCCCGTGTGCTTTAACTTTGCACGCTAATCACTTATGCGGGACCTTATCGAAAGCCTTTTGAAAGTCCAAATACACCACATCCACTGGTTCTCCCTTATCTATTCTACCAGTTACATCCTCAAAAAATTCCAGTAGATTAGCCAAGCATGATTTACCTTTTGTAAATCCATGTTGACTTTGTCCGATCCTGTCACTTTTCCAAGCGCTCTGCTATTACATCTTTTATAATGGACTCCTGCATTTTCCCCACTACTGATGTCAGACTTACCGGTCTATAATTCTCCATTTTCTCTCTACCACCTTCTTTAAATAGTGGGGTTACATTAGCTATCCTCCAATCCATGGGAACTGTTCCAGAGTCTATAGAATTTTGGAAGATGACCAGCAATGCATCTACTATTTCTAGGGCCACTTCCTTAAGTACCCTAGGATGTAGATTATCAGGCCCTGGGGATTTATCGGCCTTCAATCCCGTCAATTTCCCTAACACCATTTCCTTACAAATACTGATTTCATTCAATTCCTCCCTCTCATTAGACCATATGTTCCCAACATCTCTGGGAGGTTATTTGTGTCTTCCTTTGTGAAGACAGAACCAAAAAATGTATTTAATTGGTCTGCCATTTCTTTGTTCCCCATTATAAATTCCTCTGATTCTGACTGCAAGGGACCTATGCTTGACTTCACCAATCTTTTTCTCTTCACATATCTATAGAAGCTTTTACAGCTAGTTTTTATGTTCCCTGCAAGCTTACTGTCATAATCTATTTCCCCCCTCTTAATTAATCCCTTTGTCCTCCTTTGCTGAATCCTAAACTGCTCCCAATCCTCAAGTTTGCTGCTTTTTCTGGCCAAATTATATGTCCTCTCCGTGGATCTTATGCTATCCCTAATTTCCCTTGTTAGCCACGGTTGAGTCACCTTTTTTGTTTTATTTTTATGTCAAACAGGGATGAACAATTTCTGTAGTTCATCCATGCGATCTTTAAATGTTTGCCATTGCCTATCCACCGTCAACCCTTTAAGTAATGTTCCCCAATCCATCCTAGCCAACTCGTGCCTCATACCATCGTAGTTTCCTTTATTTAAATTCAGGACCCTAGTCTCTGAGTCAACTACTTCACTCTCCATTTTAATGAAGAATTCTATCATATTATGATTGCTCCTCCCCAAGGTGCCTCACACAACAAGATTGCTAATTAATCCTTTCTCATTACATAATACCCAGTCTAAGATGGCCTGATCTCTAGTTGGCTCCTCGACATATTGGTCCAGGAAACCATCCCGTATACACTCTAGGAATTCCTCCTCCACAGTATTGATACTAATTTGGTTAGCCCAATCTATATGTAGATTAAAGTCACCCATGATAACTGCTGTGCCCTTATTCACGCGTCTCTAATTTCCCGTTTGGGGGTCTGTATACAATTACTTTTGGGCTGATACAAGTGAGTAAATTAATTTTAATGTGGTGTGAACTAATGATGCACAACTCTCTACGAATATTTCAGATAGTCACAAAGCACTTGTATATTTTTGAATACTTGATTAAAACAGGTCATCACAGAATATATGGAGAGACATTGTAATTGCACATTGGATATCAAAATACCACTTAACTGTGAGGATCTTGAAATTAGCAACTTCTTAACACCACGGCATCGTTATCATTGCGTAAAAGAACGTTTCTGAGTGGAAGCACCACTTTTGAATTCCCTGATTCAGCACTATCCTCACTGGTGTATTCAAATCAGTGTTTCAGTAAATTTTGGATAAGTTCGTCACTAGAGGATCGGAGCACACAATGGTCTAACTTACGGTGTTCATTGCCAATATCGCTATTGCAGGAAATGACCAGCCATTGTGTTCCTTGAGACTGAGCATTCTGTGGGTCTTGCCTGTCAATATTGGCAGTTGGTCCTCCCCCTGTTTCAGATACTGAGGAGCTGGACTCCAAGATTTGACCCTTATGCTTTTCATAATTCTGTGCTTTATGATGGAAAGTGAGCTTTAGGATTAGGCTGGCATGATGTGGAAGAGACTACCCAGAAGGACAGGGTCGAGTATTATTTTCCTGCCTTGAACTTTTTGTTTACAGTTTGAGACTCGTTGGTTATTTTTATGTGTATTTTTTTTGTCTGTGATATTGGGTCATTACTGTTCCAGCTGTGGGTCCTTTTTGTTTTGTGTTTCACACTTCTATAGTGTTTTATACCCTATATTTATTTGAACTTTTTGATTATTTTTTATAGTTATAAAGAAGATAAAATTAGGTGTACAGAATTTAAAGAATCTTTTTACAGAGGAAACTCATTAACCCACCAGAAATTTTCCTACCAGCATGGAGGGTTCTCCTCCTTGCTAGGCCATTCTGGAGACGGAAGCATCCGTGTGTGTCCCACAGCAATCCAATTGCGAAGGATCAGGCCTTAAACTCACTTGAAATTTATTAGACTTTTTAACAATAATTTTCTTCTGTAAAAAAGAGTATCTTGAATACAAACAACCCCCAGATATTTCCACTCTTTTTTAACCACTTAATTCACAATAATTTCAACAGTAAATGTAAAGGAATGTAACTCTCTCAAGCATTACATTTGTTGACATTTTTCCTTTCGATTATGATTGAAGGGAACGGATGCAGCAATCATCGATGTACAACTTGTGCAAAGGGATGAGCAACATTGCGATGGATTTCAGAAACCTTAAGGTTGCCTATGAAGAATATCTATGCATGAAGGCATTATTGCTGCTTGGTACAAGTAGGTATTCTGCTTGGGAATAGTAAGTGGACTGGACACATCGGTCCAAAATTTGCGATCGGAGGCTTCCCGCGGGCGGATGCCTCTGACTTGTAAAAAAATCTACAGATTTACCTGGTGGCTCGGGAGGTACGGAGGCTTGCGATCCTGGGCCTCTCCGGGTACACGTGGGCTGAGGCCCATGTATCCCAGGGGTGCATATGGTTCGCAAGCGCCCCTGGGATCACATGGGCTGGCCCAACCAATAAAAGAAGGGAATCCCCATTCATACTTACGGGAGTTCTGTACGTACGGAAACCCCATAAGTATGAATGGGGATCACTTAAATTATTTCATGTGTTTGTGTATTTTTTTTTTAATTACATATTTAAAATTAATTAAAATGTCATTTAATTAAATATTTTAAACAAATTAAATTTTGTGGGGGGAAATTATATGTTTTAACAGGGCTAAAAATAAACTTAGCTTATTGGACAGGGTTTTTAATATATAAATGAGTGATAACATTTTATTTTTCTATTTTTTAAAACTTATCTGGTAAAAGCAGGCCTTATGCCTGCTTTTACCAGGCGTAAGAATTTCACAGGCATTCAGCGGGCGAAAGTTGGGCAAATAGCGCAACTCTCCGCCCGCGGAGGCCCATCTCCCGTGGATGCAGAGGATCTGTTGCAAATTCCGGGTTTTAGCGCATGCGCTTCGTATGCCTAAACCTGGAATTTGTGCGGCCGTACGCGCCCATAGGAGTCGCAAAATCGGCCCATCTTATAATTACAGGAAACTTTGTGATATCAGGCACCGACGGGACCGAGCTGTTGCCGTCCCATCAAAACTGCCGGACAAACCAGCGCTAATGTTGAGCTCCGTATCTAGCAACAAACCCTGTTGCTTAGCAACAGCTTCTAAACCGTCGGCTGTAGCTTGCAAGCGTCTCTGTAACTAAGCAACAGCTTTAGCTAGACCTTGCAGAGCCTGACTGGTGGAAAAAAAAGCAACAAAAAGAAAAAAAACTTACTGAACTGACTCCTGAATTTAGCCGGTGGCTCGAGCATTCCAGACGGTTAACCTCCGGATAAACCAAAGTTTCCTGTAAATTGTTTTCTGTTCATTTGTAGATGTTAGTCACAGTGCAATGAATACACAAAGCTATAAAAACCTATTAACCATTGTAGCAATGTGGCACAGCACCTCACAGCCCCAGTGTACTGTGCCAAAGAATAATAAGATCTGTGATTATATCTGAATTCTCATCTCATGACGTTCCAATTTCAGCCGTGTCATTATAGAAAGATGCCAAACAGAAGCTGGGCATTTACCCACAGGCTGGGAGAAAAAACATTAGAAAGTCCTGTAAGGCCAGTCTCAAAACACGTTTGAGCACTTAATTATGGCAAGACCAATAATAGCTAAATACAAGCACAAACTGCTCATCAATGATCAAATTTTTAATCCTGACCAATTAAATGCATTCATTCTACAATCAAATAAAATGTGAAAATAGCTGAATACAATTGTATGTAATTAAGAGGTTTATGCATACAAATGTATTAAATTAAATCTGTTTATGTAGTCAAGTATCAGCTTGGCTCAATGGTCGCAATTTGGCTTCTGAGTCAGAAGGTCATGGATTCAAACCCCACTCCAGGACTTGAACGCATAATCTTGGCTGACACTTCAGTGCAGTACTGAGGGAGTGCTGCATTGTCAGAAGTGTTACCTTTTGGATCCCATCAGCTTGTTTAGGATAACTTCCTTGCTGCTCTTTGAATAGTGCCAAGGAGCCTTGTAAGTCTACCCGATGTCCAGACCAACATGTATCCCTCAACCAACATCACCAAAACCAGATTAGCCCTTCATTTATCCCATTGCTGTTTGTGGGACTTTGCTGTCTGCAAATTTTCGGCTACGTTGCCTACACAACAACTGTGACTACATTTCAGAAGTCATTTATTGGCCGTGAAACACTGTGGTATTCACTGATGTCACTGTATAAATGCAAGTTCTTTCTTTAAATGAAGAAATGTTATTTCAGTGAAGGGCAAATTCTTGAAAAGATTAATTTCTTGGGTTTTTTGGAAAGTCATTCTCTTGGGAGGAATCGCATGTAGAAGTGGAGAAAATATTTGTCTTTTGTAAATTTACATGCTAAAGGTTATATCTACTGTCCGTTCATAAGTCCACCTAACTCTGTTTTTTGCTCTGTTGCAGTACCAGTAGATGGCTTGAAGAGCCAGGCTATGTTTGATGAAATTCGAACCTCATACATTAAGGAGCTAGGGAAAGCCATAGTGAAGAAAGAGGGAAGCTCAAGTCAAAACTGGCAACGTTTTTATCAGCTGACCAAACTTCTGGATTCAATGCATGATGTAAGTAAAACTCCAGGGAATTTCAGTCCTGCATTAAATGTATCATGGATACTAGTAGGCATGCTAGTTGAATCTAGTTGTATGTCACTGCAGAAAGAATCCAACTTGTTCAAATTAAAGATCTTGCCATGATAAAAGAATGGACTGATAGATTGGAGAACAAGTGGTGTAGTTGGTGCTTAGTTTACATATGAAGGAGTTGGTGTTTATTTAAAACCCTTAATTTCAATCTATCTTGTAGTAATGAGGTCCTTTCCATTCATCTACCAAACAAACAGCAGGCTTGCAAGAGCCTGTAGGTGCAACTCGGTTATTAGCCTCAAAGAGGTGAAAAAACTAAATGTGATTGGCTCGCCCGCCCTTTCTAGCTGTGATTAGAATCTTGCTTTGTGCGTTAGTCATATTCTTCCACTCTGGTGAAACACATGGGTGTTGTGGTATGATACTAGCCTATCATTATGCATGACTTTTAAATAAAGTTCCTTTGTTGGTCAGTCCATCATTAAACTATGTTGCAGTGGAATTTTCCCACACTGTAAGATCCAGATAAGGAGTGAAATGAACAGAAGAGAAATCAACATGAGCTGCTCTTAAACCTCTCCAGTTAGCTGGTTACACTCCAAGGTTGAGTCCAGAAAGCAGACCAACCTTGTATCCCATTGTATATATTATAGGGGAGAGATTATGCTGACAATGTTTGGGGTACTCTTAAGTAAAGTTTTACGTTTCGTACTCTATTAAAGCTACACAAAGAAAATGTATTCATGTCACTCCTTATCCTGTCATAGAAACGTACAATACATTATTGTGAAGTACAGTGATCATTATGCATGCAGCAAAATCCTAACAAAAATGAGGGGAATGACTAGTTAATCTGCTTTTTGAAAACTACTCTTTAAATAGTACTATGAGATCTTTAACATCCACCTGGACTAACAGGTGAACAGAGGCTCAGTTTTACATTGCATGAAAGGATGACACCTGCAATAATGTACTCAAATCCTAGATTGAGACTTGACCTCGCAACCTTCTGACCCACAGACAATAGCACTATAAGAGTTAATGGACGACTAACAATAGTGCAACATATGAATTTGAACTCTAAAACTGTAAAAAAAAATAAAAAAAACTCCTATATGAAAAGTGGAGAATTATGTATATTGTGAAATCTGAAAGTAATGGTGTGAAAATCTATTCCTGTAATTTCCCACTGATCTTGACCATAATACTGGGAAAATAGACTGTGCAAGCAAGATGCTTCCTTACAAAGATGAGAGACTGCATACCTCCAAGAGCAGTGTCAAAACAATTCTTATTACAGTTTGGTTAGACTAAGGTTGCCCTATTCGCCCACTAAGGAATTGTGCATAACCTGAGGGGTTTCTACCAGAATACCACAATCTCTGAGTTCCAATACCACCTCTGATTTTCAGTCTGTATTAGCAAGTCTATTTTGTAAACTTCATATTTTAGCAATTTTTAATCCCTACAGAGAACAGAGTTGTCTGTACAAATGTGTTGTGCTCTACTAATGTACTTGTTATTTTCCCTTGTAGTTGGTTGAAGGGCTGTTGCAGTTTTGTTTCTACACCTTTGTGGAATCAAAGACTCTCAGTGTGGAGTTCCCCGAAATGTTGGTGGAAATCATTAGCAATCAGTTACCAAAAGTCATGGCGGGGATGGCCAAACAGCTCCGGTTTCACCACAAGTGACTGCCTTAAAACAGGAAAAAAATGCCTTAAAATTATCCTGCATAGCTTTTCTTTTCGCAAAGTGATCGGGATTTTGGAAATGTTTGTCCTGCAAACGCTTGCCATTATGTCATATGCACTACATATGGTTTACAGAGAGAGTCGGGCCTGGGCTGAGGCGAAAAGGAGACAAAGTTTTACAGCCTAAGGACTGTACATTGGAAAAACATAGGTGGCAGAAAATCTGCATGTATTTTGTTTGTGAACTTTATTTTTGTGTACTGTGATACAGATTTGATTTTATGCATGCATTCTAATGAGAAGTTTACAGTGTATATCAGAAAAGGGAAAATTGTGCCTTTTTTTAGCTTTTTAAGTCTAATGTAGCCAATTTGGACAGTTTACTGTATTGTTAATGCAGGAGAACTGCTAACTTGCTTAGTTTTTTCTTTATCTGTATGTATTTTTTATATTAAGTGGAATTTAAGCCTGATAAAAAAAATTCTTTATAGCCATCATTGAATTCTGTGTTGTACAAGTGAGCCTGGTCACTGCTCTCATGTAAATATGCAGAAACTGTTCATTTTGAAAGAGACTGATCAATTACAGATGAACAAACTGGTATTTGAACTACCCAAAAAACTGGTGTGTGATCCGAGGGGACAAACATCTCATTTCTGGAAATTATTTGACCTAGAGAGTGTGGATAATGTACACCACCCTCTACAAACCCACGCCCTGGGTTACATTGGTTATAGGAACATACAGTGGCCACATTTGAAGAAGCTGCAAAATTTCTGCCAATTATTTGCCCTTGGCTTCCATGCCACATTTTAAAACTTTTGTTTGGTTCTGATGCTTGTTGGTTCATCATTACTGTTAGATTTGTGTCCATGCTCCATAATGGAGCCAACACAGCTTCTGTAATAAGCTCCAGGACCTTATTTAGGAAAATCCCCTCTCGGCTTTGACAGGGATGACGCATTCCTTAATGTAAGCATGTTGTAGAGTTAAACTGACAGTAGCTCAGTATAGAATAGGCTTAATTCTGGCGATAAAAGTTTCTATTTTTTAACTCGTAATCTAATTACAATCTACCTATGTATTCAGTACATTTCTGGTTGATCTGTCAGTCACATCTATGCTTCTTTCTGGTATGCAGTGTGGAATATGTTGGAGGACAATACAGCCATGGAGTGGGGAGAGGACAGGAGTTCCATTCATGTTCACAGTTGTAGAGTTGGGGTGATAATTCAAGATGTTCTGATTATTATTGTAGTTAAATGTGTGGAATGGAAATGCACTTGCTGAAAGCAAGAAGGACTACCTTCAGAAAGAAATCGGGGAATGAAAAAGCAGAAACCGTTTGTAAATTTATTTCTACTCTTATTTGCAAACCACTTTCCTACTGCCTGGGCCGTGGAATTTACTGCAACAACCATGGATGGTGTTATGCAATCAGGTGCAATTTAAACATGTCACTTTCTGCTTTCCATCAAAATTTGGCACTCCACTCCCAGCTACTGATCTGGCCAAGAACTGGTAGTGTAGCTAACCAAGTTGGAACATTGAAATTAAGTTCTGTGTTTAAATCCTGTTATGAGAGAGGAAACCCTCACACCATTTTAGCCACAGTCACATCCACCACATTTTGTTGCAATAACTAATGTACATATGAGCCCAAAAAACCCTCTGTTCAATTTGCTTTGGGTCTCTAGCTAATATAGTCGTCAAGCAACTGCATCAAAGCTAGCCGTAAACCCTTGTTTTCAAGATATTTGCTTGATGTGATACAATAATGACCTGCTTGGAAAATTGGCAGGCAAAGGGGGGGACGGGGGACATTTCAACTGTTTAGTTTCAGCAGAATTCTGTATTGATATTAAGCCACAATGTTGCTTGTACTATATACCATAATGTGTTCAAGATCTTCAGTACACCAGTACTTTGGGATGGGGAACAGATAATATTCTCATAGGACAAAAATAAGTTCATACTGACACATTTATTCATTGTGTTTAATTTGAATACACTGTTGTTATCTACCTGCCCAATTAATCCCAATTGTACAGTAACCAGTTTATACAAAATGCTTAGTTTTTAATCACAATAATGACGGTCTTACTTATTCATGGCTCGATCATGGGAAATCATTGTTTATTGACATCCTAAATTTGTCTTGTTTCAGTTCACTCCATTCAGGTGCAGTCTTTCTGCTAGTTGTCATTGTGCATGAAAGGAGGGGCAACAGGAACATTATGATTAACATTAACTGTACCAGAGTGCTGACAAAATGATGCAGCCATGTTTTTGACAGTATGATAAATGGAAGGGAAATGTTACATTTATGGATGTGAATTTTCCAGTAATTTTTTTAAAATTTGATTCAGAATCCGTGAAAAGCAGTAGCTGCCTAGACCCTCACTTTGGCAACTATTTCTCCTGATGCTGCAGGTGGCAGCACAACACATACCAGAAACAAATTAACGTGAAGTCTGGAATGTTCATTTAACCTCACTAAATACAATAGAAATTTTTATGCTAATATATCACTAAATATTGTCTTTTCATTAGCAAAAGCGCTGATACCTGTTGCCATTAAATTGAACACATCTCAGTAAATCTGCCAGTTGGTATTACATATACTACAGTGTATGTGCTGAATAAGATTTGGTTTTCCATAGTGCAATGCATACGCTGTCTGGTTTATTTTGCAATGTGTTTTTATAGTGAGTGCATGCCACAGCCTCAAATAACGTCACTTTTGGGATGCACCCTTATTCTTTATGATGGACCTTCCAACTTGCCTCATTTTTGAACAATCATCCACATTTTTTTTTTTTTAAGTATACATACTTCTAACTCTGTTTACTGGCATATCTGGAATCAAATACCATGAATCTGGGGTTTTAGATAACCTGAAGGTTTTGGAAACCTAAAACAATCCTGCATCCCCAGCATATACATGGGGCTACATCACTTGGTTGAGTCTACTCATAAAACTTGCCTCAGGATGGAAGGCCTGCATATATAATTACAACATCCCTTCTGTATTCTATATTTAAATCAATTCTTTACCATGATCCAATGTTTTAAAGTGTATTCACATAATTGTTTTAAATTTCAGGTGATGGGTAAAAGTAGAATACCTTTGACAGTTGCTTGATCAGTATTACCTACAGCAGAAATTTCCAGGAACATACGTTTGACTGGTGCTTTACCTTTACATTAACTAATAGCTTAAGGCACATTTAAAAAAAAAAAGGCATAATAATTTAAAGAGATAAGTATTGAGCAATTCGGTCAGAGCACCAATGTGACAGTGTTTCCCTGACATCACAATGAGGAAGTCAGAATCATCCAGTGCTCACTCAGTCTTCAAACATGATCTTTGTTGCTGCTCACTGTGTTGCTGTAATTTTCATTGTGGGTTTTAAGGGTGAGGACACACTTGTATCCATACAAAATTTAATCCCACCCTAAGACTGCTACTGGAAGTATTTCATCGATTATCTCTCCAAACAGGGATGAGGGCTAACTGAAATAATTGCACAGCAGCAGTTTCTATCTTAGAGCTGCTGTAATCTTCAGCTCAAACTTGATGCTTCTCTGCTTGTGCTGGAAATTCTTTACCCTCTCCAAACACCAGTCCTTTGAATGAATTTCAATTCCATGGTATAACAGAATTGTACCTTTTGGTGAAAAATTCAATCCTGGGCATTGGTACAGTGTGTTTAGAAAAAGGTCATTAAAAATAAAAGCTTGTATTTCACTGCATTTTTATGCCAGGGACTAAAGCTTTTTATTAATGTTGGTGTTTTCCCAAATCTGTGGTGCTTTACAGTTCCTGATTCCTAGTTAGTGATATTAGCAGTAACGTCCTACCATAACTTTCCCACGTGTTTTAGGAGGAACAGGCCATGGTGCTGTGGATGTCCCACTCTCCTGTATAGCTATTGTGCTACTGAACAGGTGGCGCAGAGACAAGTTTGCTTTGATGTCTTTGCTCTTGATCCACTCGCCATGGTGCTGACCATGTTTCTGTGACTCCTGAATGGACAGTTGTGTCCAGTGAAGATAATTAGAGTGTATGTAGCTTATAGTAGGGATGAAAGTATTCTTTAATATGTTTATGAAGGCTACAATCTGGCCAATGTCTCTTTTTCTAAGGGTTCTGTATTTTGTGGGCAGTTAGCTGGAGGTCTCATGTCAGCAGTGGGTTCAATAATAATGCCAAAAATAAATTTTACTTCTAGCGTCTGGTTCTAATTACTTTTCCAGGGAAAGGGAAAATGCTTTTAAAATATGGCTGCAATTTTTATGCTATGTAAAGTATGTGACAAAGTAGCGGTGAAATGTGCTTGGTGATATGTAACCATTTTTACCAGTGTTGCAGACATGGGGCCTGATTTTAAATTGAAATTTATGTTAGTGCAAAGTTGCTGATTATTCACTACTTTGTGCTAAAATATTTAATACCTTTTCAGCACCCATACTTTGTAGGATACAGAATAAACAACAAAAAAAACTTGAAGCCCAGCTGTCGTTTTATCAGTAATTGGAAAGGGTAGTTTTTTTTTTTAAATTATGCTTTTTTGAAAAAAATGTTCTATAAAATGGGCTGGTCCCATTGTGGGGAGGAGAGTATATTTTTTAATTTCTGCCTTTCTCCCCCCCCCCCCCCCACCGAAAAAAAGAGCACTGTGTCTATAGCACCAAAAAGGTGATTCTATTCTAGCCATCGCTCAGCAAAAATAAATTCTAACACCAGCCAATTCTGAACCACAGCACTACATCCTTCCACATGCAAATTTAGTTATGTTGCAAAATGTTATCTCATGAATGCATACAGATCCCAGTCTTTGTATTTAGATACAGAGTATATATAAATAACCAAGTAATTTACACAGACATTTATTTTTCAAATCTGCAGCAGATCTTTTGAGCATATTGATATACTGTTTCTGGTGATGTATTGCATGTTGATTTTGGTTCCCTTGTCAGTATAAAACTCATTCATTTTTGTTCACGAGGCTCTTTAACCAGGATAGTTGTAGAGGGTCTTCTACAACAAAATGGATGCAAACATGTTTCACACTTTTTAAAAAGCAGTTCCAATTCTGAAACAAAGTTGAATCTATCCCAAACTCTACAGGAACTAAAGCCTCTTTAGAGAGATATTTCAGTACACGGGGGGCCTGAATTTACGATCGGCAGCTTCCCGCAGGCGGATGCCTCCGATCATCAAATTTTCTACGCATTTACCTGGTGGCCAGGGAGATACAGAGGATTGCAATCCTGGGCCTCTCCTGGTAGAAATGCATAGAGGCATTTACATACGGAACTGTCAAAAGTATGAATGGGGATGACTTTAAAAATACATGAGCACGTGAAATAAATTTTAATAAACATTACATATATAAAATTAATTAAAATGACATTTAATTAAATATTTTAAACAAAAATTTAATTTTTTGAAAAAAATATGTTTTTAGGGGGCTAAAAATAAATTTACCTTATTGGACAGGGTTTTTAATGTATAAGTGAGTGATAAAATTTTATTTTTCTATTTTTTAAAACTCATGCTGGTAAAAGCAGGCCTTACGCCTGCTTTTATCAGGTGTAAGAATTCCACGGCCTTTCAGCGGGCGGAAGTTGGGCAAATTGTGGAACTCTCTACCCGCAGAGGCCCTTTTCCCGCGGATGCGGAGGATCTGTCAAGATTCTTGACAGATCGCAAGTGCCGGGTTTCAGCGCATATGCGTCGCATGCCTAAACCCGGCGCTTGCACAGCTCCGATGGGCGCGTGCGCACCTCATACGCACCCGTAGAGATTGCAAAATACGGCCCATTATGCCTTAGAAAAATGTCCAAACCTTGGGTACCTTTAGATTATTGCAGTTTTGCAAATTGCCTTTAAAAATAATCCTTCCCTCTGAAAGTGGAATTAACTAACAGACTGATCTTAATGATTGAGATTTTTGATTTCTGATTTGATTCTGAGGGAGTGGTGATAAATCATGTGAAAGGAACTAGAGGTGAAGAGAAATGCTTCAAATATTGAGAGAGATTGAGTTGTACATTATTGATGATTTTGTACTGAAATCACAAATCTGGTGTTCAAACTGTCTTGTGACTGAATTTCTGCTTTTGATTGATAATTGACATGAAAGTTATGGAGAAATTCAGGGGTGGTATTGAATAACCATAGCCTGATTAATCAGTTAAATTTGTTTTACAGATTACAAGTTAAAACACAGTTCATTGTTATGTTTCATTCTCATGGAGTTTTGAGATCAATTGTCACAATGCAACAGAATATCTACAAATTATAGATATAAAAAAGGTAAGGACAGCACAGGACATACCTCTGACAAATGTCCTGCAAAATGTTTTCCAAAGACACTTATCAGGTGGCATTGCCCCCTTTAAATAGGGAATAAGTAAAACTCAAGGATTAATTATTGGCAGGGTGATCAAAAATGACAAAAAAGCAACCACTGTGTGTCCAGGAGAAGTTTATGAATATAGAATTCACACACAATACCTAGTGTAAGCACCACAAACATTGCTAACAATTCAGAACACGTACATCATGTTGAGTTAGAGAAATTAACCAAACCTTAAAGTATTCAGTTCAGTTCTATGAATAAATTTAATGCTGCCTTTCAATTCAAATTTATAAAAAGGCGCGGCTTTTAAGAAAATTCAGACAATAAAAGCTGTTAAAATGACAGTATATTTTATTGGTATATATATATTATAATCTGTCTTACTACATCCCCTTTGACATAGATTAGGTTTACTAGAATGTGATATTAACACAAGCTCTTCAAAAGTTGCCAATTTTGGTAAGACCAATTAAAACTTAAATTAATATTTTCCTAAATTTGATTCTAGAAATATAAATAAGGATTCTCATTTTAAATGTTACTTTAAAGGTGTACCTTTTCCAGGAGGGCAGAAGAACATATGTAGAGCTATAAATTCTTAAATATTTTTCAGAATTACATCTAATGGACATGCACTGTAAAGACCAGACAATCAAATATGGCCCTATTACCTCAAAGAATTGTGCTTATGTAGATTATACACAGGATTGTGTATAATAGTTCATTATGACGTGCAGTTTTAAAAAAACATGGAGGAAAAGAATGAACAAATGGTAGCAATTCCATAAGAATGAGGGGGGGGAAAATCAATATTTGGATGAATATCACGGAGAATTTGTTTAACCCCATGATCCCACAACTTCTGAGTACTGCATTGTAAAATGGCCCATCAATAGGATAAAATCAATGTGTGGCTTTCTTAAAGATCTTTTTAGTTTATTAAACTCCTTATGTAAATCCTAAAATTAAATGCTTATGTAGAATTTTTTCCCCAGGGTCCTGTTTCCCTTATGCTTTGAACTGGTTGATCCTTGTGGTACTTCTGAAAACATGTCTCATTTACTCACGTTACAGATGTAATTTGCATTATTGTGCAAGTGTTTAAGTCCAATAATTGTGAATAGCTTTCAACACTGCAGATAATGGACAGAAATTGGACAATAAATTTGCTTTTCCACTAATTGTCTCCAATTGTTACTTCAACAAAACAAATTCTTTCCATTTCAGCTAATCATGGCAAAAAGAACTTTGAGGGAGTTTCAGAATGTGTATTAGAACATGGGCTTCTCTTAAATCTATGAAATAAAGAAGGATGTGAAAATTTTGTGATGGAGGACAACCAGCATAATGTGTGTAAATTACTTTCTTTTCCCCATCCCTTCACATTTCCCCTCTCATTCTTCCCTCTTTTTGTCTTCCCCTTGCTCCTTTCCGATCCCTGCTCCCTTCAAAGCGACTGAAGTATAACAAAAACTATCCTAGCACTGCAAAAGCATCAAGAATGCATTCTTCCCCATGTGCAGAGGTACAAAGAATGAGTGATTTGCAGAAGGAAAACAGATTCAAGCCCAAAATGTGAGGTTGGTAATAACTCAGGAATACCATAGGGTGGGAAATGCTTACTTGGAGAGCTCTCTCATTTCCACCTTCTCATTCACTGTTTCATGGTTTCCTCTGCACATCATTGGGTTAGCCCGTTTATGCATAGGTGCACATAGCACTGCTATAGCTTTGGTCAGGTTGTGTTATTGGGCCCAAATGCCCAGCCTGCATACAACCTTGTGTAAGACCATGAACATACAGCATGCATTGTGCTGGCAGTATGCTTGGTGGTTCTAAGTTGCAAATTTATGTGAAACATTAAAAGCATATTTCTGTGTCAGAAACAAACTGGGCCATGCAATGGCATAGGTATGCAGAGGTATATATTAACCAGCTAAAAGGTTGCCTGAGTGTTTTGCATGCTGTCTCATTAAGGCAACACTAAAGTGAGAGTGAACTCTTGTTGGTATTGTAACATTACTTAAAAGTAGGCAAAGCCTTCATATCGCCAGGAAATTGCCTTCTGTGCTCTGACGACTTATAGGGCTGTAGTCACACCACCTCATAGAATGGTTACAGCACAGAAGGAGGCCATTTGGCTCGTCGAGTTTGTGCCAGCTCTCTGCAAGAGCAATTCAGCTAGTCCCACTCCCCTGCCCTTTCTCCATAGCCCTGCAATTTTTTTTCCCTTCAGGTACTTCTCCAATTTCCTTTTGAAAGCCAGGATTGAATTTGCCTCCACCACCCTTTCAGGCAGTGCATTCCAGATCATAACCACTCGCGTAACAAAGTTTTCCTCATGTTGTCTTTGGTTCTTCTGCCAATCACCTTAAATCTGTGACCTCTGGTTCTCAACCCTTTTGCCAATGGGAACAGTTTCTCTCTACTCTGTTTAGACCCTCATGATTTTGAACACCTGTATCAAATCTGCTCTCAACCTTCTCTGCTCTAAGGAGAACAACCCCAGCTTCTCCAGTCCATCCATGTAACTGAAGTCCCTCATCCCTGGAATCATTCTTGTAAATCTTTTCTGCACCCTCTCTAAGGCCTTTGCATCCTTCCTAAAGTGCGGTGCCCAGAATTGGACACTTCCTTGCTTTTGTACTCTCTGCCTCTATGAAGCTCAGGATCCCGTATGCTTTTTTAACCACTTTCTCAACCTGCTCTGCCACCTTCAATGATTTGTGTGCATCTACCCTTTAGTTTATATTGCCTCTCTCTTCATTCTTCCTACTAAAATATCACCGCATGTTTCTGCATTAAATTTCATCTGCCATGTGACCATCCCATTCCACTAACCTGTCTATGTCCTCTTGAAGTCTATCACTATCCTCCTCACTGTTCACTATACTTTCAAGTTTTATGTCATCTGCAAATTTTGAAATTGTGCCCTGTACACCCGAGTCTAAGCCATTAATATATATCAAGAAAAGCAGTGGTCCTAATGTTGATCCCTGGGGAACACCACTGTGTACCTTCCTCCAGTCCAAAAAACAACCGTTCACCCCTACTCTGTTTCCTGTTACTTAGCCAATAATGGAAAAAAAAAAAATCCCATTTTGGCTTCCTACAGTTACTGCGCTTCAAAAAGTACTTCGTTGGCTGTAAAGCGCTTTCGGACATCCGGTGGTCATGAAAGGCGCTATATAAATGCAAGTCTTTCTTTTTATATCTATTCTCCTGAAATTCATCAGATCAGGATCCTGATGTTTACTTTGAGATCTCAACAGTGCCCTCTAGTACTGACCCTATGGAAGGGCACAGACCAGGTGAGCATAAGCACCACTTTGTGCTGCAGCTACAGGGGAACAGATAGGTACGATAACATATGCTTCCATCTGTAGCGGTTCCTAAGGGCTAGATTTATTTCATACATTCTTCGAAAAATTGAGTCTTGGGTTTTTTTGGCATGTGCCCAGTCAGCTCTGCCCCTGACTGTCTCTGAGCGGTTCAAATCGCTCCACACCCCCTGGGTTCTAGACACCGGACTTAGGTACAGGCGGCGATACAGAAAAACGAGTAGACAAGTGGTTCGGTGCAAGAAAACCGTAATTTTTATTAAAGGCAAGACAAGATCACAATACTGAGAATTACTAAGATAATTACAGGCATATAAAAGTAATACACTTATTTGGGAATGGGGAACACACGGCACATCGAGGGAACAAACACATTAAAATCCCCTTATCCTTATCCCACCCCCTATACCTAACTAGATTAAGCTATGAGGGGCCAGGGACTTATGCTCACCAATTCAAAACCTGTTGACTTTTAACGGTTGTGAGTTTGGGGTCTGCTCTTGCTGTCCTTTGGGGTCCTTTGTCGTCACGTGGTCACGGCGCGGTGATGGAGTTGTTTATGCGAATCGCCCTCTTCCTCAGCTAATGTCGTTGTCGCGTCTTCGTCGAGTCGCGATGGGTCTTCTTCCTCGGGCGGTTTAGTCACTGACGGGTTTTATAACGGTTGGGGCTCGGTTGGCGGTTTATACTTTCAAACTGATTTTCTACCCATGCTTTGAACACCAACTTATTCGTCATGGACGCTGCTATCCATGCTTCGAACACCAACTTATTCGTCAAACGCCAGCTTATAACTAGGCGTTTGTCCCCCCCAACATGTCTTTCCGCTGCCCTTCTTTGCCTTTACTGGTTTACCATTTTCTTTGTCTCGTCTCGTCTCATCTGCCCGTTTGTGGCCCGTGTGTCCTGTGTCTTTTCGAATCGGGTCTCGTTCTCCTCCCGCATTTGGCCCTCGGTGTAGTAATGGGCGTCCTTGGTGTTGAGCGGCGTGGGGAGCGAGAAGAGAGCCCTCCACGAGGCCAGGGCACGAGAGTCGAGAAGCAAGCCGGAGGGGCAAGAGAGAGAGCGTCCAGCTACCTTGGCCACTGGTGGGCCTACAATTATACCCGGTTCTTCATCCCTTATCTGCACGCCAAATCAGGTCAGTCCTTTGTCTAACTTTTGGCGGGCTCGTTTAAAATGATTACAGCCATTTACTTTAACGGCTTCTGGGGTGGTTGTCTCCATGCTTAATGGCTTCGATGTCCTGGCTGTTTGTTATTTATGAAATTTAATTGTCCCCATCCTGGCTTGATGGCTACTGTGAGTTGTTACTGATTATATATGCAGAAACCTAATGGCCTCGATTAGGCCCATTCTGACCTGATCTGTTCCAAGGTGAATGAATGCATATTCTGTGTTTGCTTAGCTGTCTGGCTCCACAAAGTCTTTTCACAGATTCATGCATTTTAGGTTTCGTTTCAGGTTTTGAAAAGTGCCGTTTTGCAGGGCCTTGCTCTTAAAATCTGGTACTTTTGGTCACGAGGTTGCAGAAGCCATTTTGGGTACCCTTTTTAATAACTTGTCCAAACAGGGCCCCTTCTATAACTTTTGGGGAATGTGGGAATTTTGAGAACCCTACAGTCTTTATACGTCCAAATGCTTTATTTAAAGAAAACGGACCCAGGAAGCTACGAAAAAAGTGCAGCACACATGATTTGGGTGCAGTGCTGTAACAGAACAGCACACTCTTACTACACTAGTATTTACAAACCTTTGTCTTGAAAATGATGTTACTAAGATCATAGTGTCCATTTAATTTTGCCATTTTGCCAGGTCTATTTAACAAATTCACATTTGGGACTTGAAGGTAACGGTTTCCTTTAAGATGTCATACAGGTGCTTCATTTCATAAATGTTGAAATATTTAGAATCCTTCAGGAAAAAAAGAAAATATTTGGCTCCATGTCTTTAAAGTGAAACATATCATTGAGATCCTTTCTCCAGCATTGTGGATGGAACTGAACGAGCAGTAATTTGTGTGATAACTTCATCTCTATTGTGTTCAGACCACATGTACAATAGGCCTCAGCTACAGTGGCAGGAAAAGATTCTAAAATTGGAAGAGTTGTGAATTATTTCAATTAAAACCAAAGATAGCATGCAGCTCCCCATAAAAATTAATGAGAGCTGTTATTTTGTAAGGATAATAAAGTAAATGATGTGGTACATTTTGGGAACAAAAATAAAGGCAATTTTGATTGGCGCTGGCTGGTAATATGGAAGTGCAGAGCGAATTGCGGGGGTGGGGTGGTTCAGGTTCACAATATTAAAAGCAGCACCTCCAGTAGATAACACCATTTTTCAAAATGTAAATAGAATACTGGGTTTTATGGCAAGAAGTATAGAATATAAAAGTTAAGGGCCTAGAAATTCGGAGAAGCCCCAAACGGGGCGCCAAGCTCGCCTGGGCGCCGGAATTACCGCTGCAAACGGAGCCGTTGCGCCCGCTGGAAATTCAGCTTGAGCGCCCCAAGAGGGACGCGGGGCACTGCTCGAGGCGCCCCGCGTCCCTCTTGGGGCGCTGAAACTGAATGGCCCAGAACTTGGTGTCGGGGGCTTGCCGCGCGTGCAAGCCCCCGATGTGCACTCACCCTGCGCGCTGACATCTGAAACCTGGCCCGCAGTGGATTTCCTTTCAGTGGCCCGGTTCTGATGTCAGCGCGCTGTGCTAACCTGACCCAGCGGCGTAGTTAGTGCGATGTGTCGGCTGGGATCAGGTGAGCACTGTGCAGCCAATCAGGGGAGGGGAAACTTCATTCATAAGTTTGAGAGTAAGAACTGTCAAACTCATGAGAAGTACTACACCCCAAAACACTACTTAAACTTTAAATAAAAAAATTTTTTAAATCCCAATCATTAAATTAAGTATAAATAAGTTTTAAAAAAAATAATTTAAACTTTTTTTTTGAAAAAAATAAATTTTTAATAAAAAAGGTCTAAAACTAAACTTACCTTATTGTAGATTCTTTAAAATAATAAACCTGTGGAAAAAAAAATTCTAAATTGCACTAAAACACCACTTACCTGTAAAAATAAATACTTACGTGTGCTTTTTACAAGCGTAAAGACCGGAGGCCTTTACACATGCGCAAATCCCCCAAAACAGAGGAAATCCAAGACGCACGTGCTGCCCCCTACAGCGCACGCGCTAGCCTCTTCACCTCTTGGGTTAGAGGAGAGGAAATGCCGGTTTTCAGCGCATGCGCTGTACATGCTGAAAACCGGCATTTCCTCCGGCCAGACGCGTGAGTACCCCTTCCGTACTCACGCGTTTGGGGAGGAATTACTGCCCCAACTGCTCGAGGCACCCCGCGTCCCTCTTGGGGCGCTGAAACTGAATATCACAGCGCAACGTGCCGCAGCACCACACGCTGCGGCACGGCGCGCTGCGGTACTGCAGGCCTTCCTCTGCTTAAGGGGGAGGGGCCTGCACCAGCGCGATGACCGATCGTGAGTGCCGGCAAAAGAGCCCGGCACCGAGAAGTGCCGGGCTCTCGGGACACAGCCGGCACTGCCCGGGGGGTGGGGGGGGCGTGCGTATCAGGAGGCCGGGGACGGAGGTGCTGGCAGACGGCCACCGAAAAAAATGGCCGCCCCGCACCTCCACCTTAATTTGCGCCACTACCGCCACAGGTAGGCCCCGTGAACCGGGCACGATTTGCGACCGGCGTTCGAGGCGGGCGCAACCAAATATCACGATTGGGGCGCTGCGCACACCGATGACGTCATCGGTGGCGGCGCAGCGCTACAGGCTAACGCCACCATTAGCGCCCCGCTAAATATCGCGGGAGGCGTGGCCAGTGGCGCTAAAGCCACTGAGTGCCCTCTTTAGGCGCTAACTGGTGGCGCAGCCCACCGAATTTCTAGGCCAAGATGTCTTAGTGATCTATATAGACCCCAGTTGGTGAACTGTGTGAAGTTTTAGAGCTCTACACTATAGGAGGGATGTTGAGGCAGTAGAGAGGATGTTGCTCAGATTCACTAGGCTGTTGCCTAATATGAGGAAATAAAAATAGGAAGACAGATTTGAAAAATTGAGATTACACCCTGTGGCAGGTGGTGAGGGAACCAACATGAAGGAATAATTTGAGCTTGTCCTCACCAATCGACCTGTCACAGATGCCTCTGTCCATGGCAATATTGGTAGGAGTGACTACCAACGTTCCCTATAAGCTGCACAGCTCTCTGCCGGTCCCGCTGTAAAGGGGCTGCCCACCCAAAAAAAATTACAGGGAACAGTGGTGACCACTGCACAGTTCTTGTGGAGACAAAGTCCCATCTTCACACCGAGAACATCGTCCATTATATTGTATAACCCTACCATATTATTTGGGATAAAACAAATCTAGCAGCTCAAAACTGGGCATCTATGGGGTAATGTGGGCCACCAGCAGCAGCAGAACTGTATACCTGTAATCTTGTGGACCCAGAATATCGCTCACTCCTCTATCGCCAGCAGGCCAGATGACCAACCCTAGTGCAATGCAGTACTGCGAAGAGCATGCTGGGAGCAGCACCAGGCTAATCTGAAAATGAGGTGCCAACCTGATGAGGCTACAACACAGGACTACATGCATGCTATACAGTGAAAACGGCATGCTATAGATAGCTAAACAATCCTGTAACTAATGGATCAGGTCAGGCGGTGGCATAATGGTTATGTCACTAGACAAGTAAGCCAGAGGTTCAGTCAAATGCTCTGAGGATATGGGTTCAAATCCCACCACGGCAGCTGGTGGAATTTAAATTCAATTCAATTTAATTCTGGAATTAAATGTTAGTCTTAGTAATGGTGACCATGATTTGATTGTTGCAAAAACCCATCTGGTTCACTAATGTCCTTTTAGGGAAGGAAATCTGCCGTCCTTACCTGGTCTGGCCTACATGTGACTCCAGACCCACAGCAATGTGGTTGACTCTTAATGCCCTCTGAAATGGCCTAGCAAGCCACTCAGTTGTAAACAACCGCTACGAAAAACAATAAGAATAAAACCGGACGGACCACCCGGCATCGACCTCGGCACCGGAAACGACAATGGCAAACCCAGCCCTGTCGACCCTGCAAAGTCCTCCTTACCAACATCTGGGGGCTTGTGCCAAAATTGGGAGAGCTGTTCCACAGACTAGTCGAGCAACAGCCTGACATAGTCATAATTACCGAATCATACCTTACAACCAATGTCCCAGACACCACCATCACCATCCCTGGGTATGTCCTGTCCCACCGGCAGGACAGACCCACCAGAGGTGGTGGCACCGTGGTATACAGTTGGGAGGGAGTAGCCCTGGGAGTTCTCAACATTGACTCAGGACCCCATGAGGTCTCATGGCATCAAGTCAAACATGGGCAAGGAAACCTCCTGCTAATTACCACCTACCGCCCTCCGTCAGCTGATGAATCAGTACTCCTTCATGTTGAACACCAATTGGAAGAAGCACTGAGAGTAGCAAGGGCACAAAATGTCCTCTGGGTGGGGGACTTCAATGTCCGTCACCAAGAGTGGCTCGGTAGCACCACAACTGACCGAGCTGGCCGAGTCCTAAAGGACATAGCTGCCAGACTGGGTCTGCGACAGGTGGCGAGGGAACCAACAAGAGGGAAAAACCTACTTGATCTCGTCCTCACCAATCTACCTGTTGCAGATGCATCTGTCCATGATAGCATTGGTGGAAGTGACCACCGCACAGTCCTTGTGGAGGCGAAGTCCCGCCTTCATGTTGAGGATACCCTCCACCGTGTTGTGTGGCACTACCACCGTGCTAAATGGGACAGATTTCGAACAGATCTGGCAACTCAAAACTGGGCATCCATGAGGCGCTGTGGGCCATCAGCAGCAGCAGAATTGTATTCAGCCACAATCTGTAACCTCATGGCCTGGCACATCCCTCACTCTACCATTACCATCAAGCCGGGAGATCAACCCTGGTTTAACGAAGAGTGCAGGAGAGCATGCCGGGAACAGCACCAGGCATACCAAAAAATGAGGTGTCAACCTGGTGAGGCTACAACACAGGACTACTTGCATGCCAAACAACGGAAGCAACATGCGATAGACAGAGCTAAGCGATCTCACAACCATCGGATCAAATCAAAGCTCTGCAGTCCTGCCACATCCAGTCGTGAGTGGTGGTGGACAATTAAACAGTTAACAGGAGGAGGAGGCTCCAAAAATATCCCCATCCTCAATGATGGTGGAGCCCAGCACGTGAGTGCAAAAGACAAGGCTGAAGCATTTGCAACTATCTTCAGCCAGAAGTGCCGAGTGGATGATCCATCTCGGCCTCCTCCTGAGGTCCCCAGCATCACAGATGCCAGTCTTCAGCCCATTCAATTCACTCCACATGATGTCAAGAAACGGCTGAAGACACTGGATACTGCAAAGGCTATGGGCCCTGACAACATTCCGGCAATAGTACTGAAGACTTGTGCTCCAGAACTAGCTGCGCCCCTAGCCAAGCTGTTCCAGTACAGCTACAACACTGGCATCTACCCGGCAATGTGGAAAATTGCCCAAGTATGTCCTGTCTACAAAAAGCAGGACAAATCCGACCCGGCCAATTACCGTCCCATCAGTCTACTCTCAATCATCAGCAAAGTGATGGAAGGTGTCGTCGACAGTGCTATCAAGCGGCACTTGCTCAGCAATAACCTGCTAACTGACACCCAGTTTGGGTTCTGCCAGGGCCACTCAGCTGCTGACCTCATTACAGCCTTGGCCCAAACATGGACAAAAGAGCTGCACTCAAGAGGTGAGGTGAGAGTGACTGCCCTTGACATCAAGGCAGCATTTGATCGAGTGTGGCATCAAGGAGCCCTAGCAAAACTGAAGTCAATGGGAATCAAGGGGAAAACTCTCCATTGGTTGGAATCATACCTAGCACAAAGGAAGGTGGTTGTTGGAGGTCATTCATCTCAATCACATGACATCACTGCAGGAGTTCCTCAGGGCAGTGTCCTAGGCCCAACCATCTTCAGCTGTTTCATCAATGACCTTCCCTCCATTATAAGGTCAGAAGTGGGGATGTTCGCTGATGATTGCACACTGTTCAGCACCATTCGAGACTCGTCAGATACTGACTCAGTCCGTGTCCATATGCAGCAAGACCTGGACAACATTCAGACTTGGGCTGACAAGTGGCAAGTAACATTTGCACCACACAAGTGCCAGGCAATGACCATCTCCAACAAGCGAGACTCTAACCATCTCCCCTTGACATTCAATGGCATTACCATCGCTGAATCCCCTACTATCAACATCCTGGGGGTTACCATTGATCAGAAACTGAACTGGACCAGCCATATAAATACTGTGGCTACAAGAGCAGGCCAGAGGCTGGGAATTCTGCGGCGAGTGTCTCACCTCCTGACTCCCCAAAGCCTTTCCACCATCTACAAGGCACAAGTCAGGAGTGTGATGGAATACTCTCCACTTGCCTGGATGAGTGCAGCTCCAACAACACTCAAGAAGCTCGACACCATTCAGGATAAAGCAGCCCGCTTGATTGGCACTCCATCCACCACCTTCAACATTCACTCCCTCCACCACCGGCGCACTGTGGCTGCAGTGTGTACCCTCTACAAGATGCACTGCAGCAACTCGCCAAAGCTCCTTCAACAGCACCTTCCAAACCCGTGACCTCTACCACTTAGAAGGACAAGGGCAGCAGATGCATGGGAACATCACCACCTACAAGTTCCCCTCCAAGCCACACACCATCCTGACTTGGACCTCTATCGCCAATCCTTCACTGTCGCTGGGCCAAAATCCTGGAACTCCCTTCCTAACAGCATTGTGGGTGTACCTACACCATATGGACTGCAGCAGTTCAAGAAGGCGGCTCACCACCATCTTCTCGAGGGCAATTAGGGATGGGCACTAAATGCAGGCCTAGCCAGCGACGCCCACATCCCATCAATGAATAAAAAAATAAAAAAAATAAATATAATAAAAACTCTGCAGCCCTGCTACATTCAGTTACAAATAGGGGTGGATAATTAAGCAACTAACTGGAGGAGGAAGTTCCATGAGCATCTCCATTCTCAACAATGGCAGAACCCAGCACGAGTAGAAAAGACAAGACTGAAACGTTTGCAACTATCTTCAGGCAAAAGGGGCGAGTGGACAATCCTTCTCTGCTTCCTGAGGACCCCACCTCACAGATGCCAGTCTTCAGCCACTCCATATGACATCAAGAAATAACAGAATGCATTGGACACAGCAAAGGTTACAGGCCCTGTACTGCTGAAGCCTTGTGCTCCAGAACCAGCCACACTTCAAGCCAAGTACAGCTACAACACTAATATCCACCCGACAATGTGGAACACTGCCCAGGTATGTCCTATCCACAAAAAGCAGAACAATTCCAACCTGGTCAATTATTGCAGTATCAACCTATTCCTAATCATCAGCAAAGTGATGGAAGGAGTCATCAACAGTAATATCAAGTGGTACTTACTTCCAATAACCTGCTCACCAATGCTGAGTTTGGGATCCATCAGGCCCACTGGCCTCCAGACCTCATTACAGCCAAACACGGACACGAGCTGAATCCCAGAGAGATGAGAGTGACTGTTTTTGACAGTAAGGCATCATTCAACCAAGCGTGGCACCAAGGAGCCCTAGTAAAAAACTAAATGACAAAAGGAATGATGGTGCAAGATAAAAGGGAGAGATAATGGGACATGTAAAGAAACAAAAGTGGGTCCTGATGAGGTGTAAATGGTTACAGCAGAATAGCAGAGGGGGAGGGAATGAGGCAGAAGAAAAGCAGCTAGGCCCCAGGGGCGCAGACCACCCTACCAACCGTGTACCATAGGGTATCCCCACCCCAAGCACCAGCCCACACCACCTCCACTCCCAGTAGCTCTGGTGCAGTCATCCTCCATTAACAGCACCTGCTGTCTGAGAGAAAATGGGAGCAATGGCTAAGTTTTTAAAGTTGTTCAAGTCAAAGTTAAGGTTGGAAGGCTATAGATGAGGTGCTGTTCCTTGAACATGCATTGAACTTCATTGGAACAGTATGAGGCCAAAGACAGAGAAGTCATAGTGTGAGTGGGATGGAGAATTAACGTAGCAAGCGACCTGAAGCTCTGGATCACGCTTGCAGACTGAATGGAGCTGTTCAGTAGAGTGACCTCCCAATCCGTGTTCGGTCTCCCCAATGTAATTGAAATAAATTTTCAAAAATCCTAGCCCATTGCTCCGTGTGGGTTCCTCTGGGAATACCACTGTATATGGTTTCCTGGGATGACGAGGAGGAGGAAGGAAATAGGTAAGTTAGAGTCATAGGCCTAGAAATTGGGTATAGCCCTGCTTGAGGCGTTGAACTGGCGATGCGCAAAGTTTATAGCCAGACGAAACTTATCGCCGCCTGGCGCGATATTGGGTTGCATCGCCCCCAAAGGGGATTGAGGCGCTAAATCAGCCGTTGCACGGTGCTCTTAAGGCGCAAAAGGTCAGGCGCTACTCAATTTCGACGCGGACGGGCGCAGCGCAGGTGAACTCAATTACAGGAAAGCACGAGACCTCCAGACACCAGCCGGCTCTTAAAGGGGTGGGTCAGTCAGCCTGAGCTTCAACACCCAACGCCCTGTGGGCCTCAGATTCGGCGCTCGCCCTTGTCTGGCAGTACAAACTTGTTCATCATGGAGAAGGTTAGGCAGAGAGCAGAGCGCTTCAGCACTGAGGCTCTGGACCACTTGGTGGCTGCAGTTGAACACCGTCGAGAGGTCCTGTATCCGGATAATGGCAAGAGGCCGAATCAGAAGGCTTATCGACGATCTTGGAGGGAGGTTGCTGTGAGGGTGAACTCCAGCAGCATGGCGACCAGGACCCCTGTTCAGTGCAGGAAGAAATTCAACGACCTCACACGGATCGTTAGGGTGAGTGATGGTTTACCAAACTTGTGCTTCCCTCCATCTGCAGCTGACTTCGGGCACCCTGCTGCAATGATGCGCCAATGGCCATCTGTCAGTATGCACCCATGGCCCTTTCTGGGCACACACATGGACAGATGTCTCAAGGCCTCATGTAAGGGCTCTTGCACCATGGGGGGCATGCGATGAGGTCTCAAGGCATCGTGTAACAGAACCTCCCCTTCTTTCCCCTGCAGTCCAAGCTGGCGATGATTCGAAAGGAGCAGCGTCGAACCGGTGGCGGACCTGCACAAGTGGTCACTCTCACGGATCTGGAGGAGAGAGTGCACCAGATATTTGGAGGACGTCTGTCTGGTCCTGTGACCACTGCATCTGCCGACCCCATTACCGACAGCGAGGGTAAGACTCTCACCTTTTCCACCTGTTGCCTTCCACTTGGTCCCCCCGCCAGCATGCATCCTCAGTGTGCAGCCATGTCAGAGCCTTGCCGCAATCTGGCATGCCTTTCAGCAAAGCTGTCCTTTTGCTAAAGCCACTCTTCCACCTCCCACTTTCAGATGAAGCAGCACCAACTCGGGCTCAACGCGCTGAAGCTGCCAGTGCCAGTGCCACCGGAGGCGAGGACCAGGAGGAATCCGGACCAGCCGCTGCAGAATCCGGGGAGCTGAGACATCTGCAGACTGGGGATAGTAGTCCCCTGGAGGGGAGGGGGGGTGGCTCTGAGGATGAACCAGTTGCCGGACCAAGCAGCATGCAGCAACGCACAGGGGATAGGCAAGTTCGGCCACCGTCTCCCCGCAAGGCAAGGCAGGTCGTCATGACTGCTGCACAGAGTGCGGATGAGGTCCGTCGCCTGGCTGAGATGAGCAAACAGGCCCGGTTCAGACACACGGAGCTGATGGCTGCAGTGGAGAAGATGCCTGAGTCAATAGATTCATTGGCTAGGAGTATGTTGGACTTCGGGGCAACAATGGAGAGGACTCTGCAGGGCTTTGGGGCAACAATGGAGAGGACTCTCCAGGTGTTCGGCGAAACAATGGACAGGTCTATCCAGGGCTTCGGGGCCACAATGGACAGGACTATCCAGGGCTTCAGCCCAACAATGGAGAGGACTGTCCACGGCTTTGAGTCGGCAATGGAAAGGACTGTTCAGGGCTTCGGACAATCCCTGGAGAGGTCTGTGCAGGGCTTGTCCGAGGCAGTGGAGCAGCCAGCACCTGCCTTGTCCGAAGCTATGGGAAGAACTGTCCAGGCCTTCTCCGAAGCACTGGCACCTGGCACACAGGTCCTCACTTTTGCCACGCAGTCACTTGCTGGGCTCCTCCACAGCCAGATTGATGCAACGCGATCTCTCACTGCAGCCACCCTCTCTGCATCAGATAGGATCACCCCGGGCCCTTCCACTCCCATACAAGGCCAGTATTCAGTGGAGCATGCGATTGTGGCGGATGAGCCGAGCCGCTCCCCTCAGATAGCCAGTGTGTCGTCCGACCATGGTGCAGGTGTCCTCTCTCGGCAGGAGAGCATTGCACATGCCAGCGCTGGGACGCCTGCATTGCAGCTGCCACCACCTGCAGGCCACACTGCTTCCAGCCATGGTCACAGCAAGCATCCTGCGTCCGCACCCTCCAAGCCCAGAGGTCGGCCAGGCCGTCCCTCAGGGGCTTCTGCGCTTCCAGACAGTCAGGAGGCGTCCCCCAGCCTTGAGCCCGCCACTGGGGTCCAATTACGTAGGAGCAGCAGGGAGGGAAGGGGCCGGGCGCAGAAGAGAAGTCGTTCTCCCTCAAGGGGCCAGTTGTAGAGGGAGGTGCTGAGACGTTTGTCCAAATTCAAGGACACCCTCACCTGCTGTTATATTTGCAGAAGGATTGTTGAGTTTTGCGGCTTTGCCGAACAGTTCACAGTTACTTTGAAAGTTATGGTTTCTGCTCACATTACGTTGTTTAGCTGTAATGAAAGACTTTTGTGTCAATAAACAGAAGTTTCAATGTTGCGTGGTGCATGTGACTACTTTCAGTGATGCTGGCATTCAGAGGCCCTCAAACATCCAAAGTGCGCATGAGTTAAGACTCTCATCATTCCGCCACAGGGGTGTCGACACGAGTCCAGAGGAGCCTCTGACGTATGGACCTTCCACTTTCAGCAGCCCTTCCATCTTCCTCCTCCTCCTCCTCCTCCTCCTCCGCCTGCTCTTCCTCCTCCTCATACTCCTCCTCCTCCGCCTGCTTGTGCAGGGTCCGAGGGAAGGTAATGAATTGACGCGTTCGCCTATAAAGGGCATCTGTCACTTGCCGGATGCAACAGCGGACTGCAGCCTGAGCGACAGTCACATTGTCCCCAATGGCTGACTGAAAGGATCCATTGGCATAAAAATGGAGGCCATCAGTCAGTTTAGCCATCACGGACAGAGAGGTTCTGCAGCGTTCACGCGGCTGCAGATCCTGACCAAGCAGGTGGCACAGATCAGTAACAATGTCCCTCCAGATTCGGAGCCTTCACAAACACTGCTCCTCCGACATGTCAAGGCTTGTCACCTGCTGCCTAAAGACCCTCGCAGCATCCCGTCGGATTGGCCGACCTCCATTGCCCCTCCTCATTCTGGCCAATCCTGGCCCCCTCTCCCGCCGTCTCTCTGCCCCTTCACAGTGTTGGGCGATGAGGCCGTCTCCCTCCAAACAAACTCCCATTCCGATGCCAGTTGGTCAAAAGGCTTTTAGGTGTAGTGCTGCAAGTGCTTCGGACAGGGTTGAAGGTCCCAAGTACTGTAATGCTAAATTCCCAGAACTCCGCTCCACATTAGCTCGCCAACTCTCTCTAGCAGCGATCGCAATGAGCAGGCCAAGTGGCAGAAGATTCTGCACTAGAGCTGTCCCCTTTAAATAGCGCCGCCCTACTCCGAGAAGGGCCTGTTAGCCCTCCCTCGAACTGTCACTAATAGCGCTGGGCGCTAAGGCTCCGGGCGCCACCCAATATGCGCTCAGGCGCTCCTAAAAGGCGTTGCACACTGAAATGACGTCATGAGCTGCTTGCACTCACGGGCGTGCGCAAACACTTAGCGCAGGCGCTAAACGTATCGTCAATATCTGAGTTGGCGCTATCTTCATAGCGTTCGCCCCAATTCTAGGTCTCTTTCGGCGCTCAGCGCCGGCGCTACCAACCCAATTTCTAGGCCATAGAGTCATAACCGCACAGAAGGAAGCCATTTGGCCCATTGAGTCTGCGCCAGCTCTCTGCAGAGCAATCCAGTCAGTCCCATTCCCCCGTTCTACCCCCATAGTCCTGCAAGTTTATTTCCCTCAAGTGCCTATCCAGTCTCCCCTTGAAAACATTGAGTGTCTCCGCTTCCACCACTTCCGTCGGTAGCGGGTTCCAGGTCCTCACCACTCGCTGCATAAAAAAGTTTTTCCTCACATCCCCCCTGTATATTGCCTCTCCCTGTTCCTTCTGCCAAAATGCATCACCTCACACTTCACTGTATTAAATTCCATCTGCCACTTGTCTGCCCATTCTGCTAGCCTTTCTATGTCCTGTTGCAGTCAATTGGTATCATCATCACTGTTTGCCACACCCCCAAGTTTGGTGTCATCGGCAAATTGAGAAATTCTACTCTGTATTCCAATATCCAGGTCATTTATATATATCAAAAAAAGCAGTGGCCCCAGTACTGACCCTTGGGGAACACCACTGCCCAATACCTTAAATCTGTGTCCCCTAGTCCTTGTACTATCAACTAGTGGCAACAGCCTTTCCCCGTCTAGCCTATCCAAACCCGTCATAATCTTGTACACCTCTATCAAATCACCCCTCAACCTCCTTTGCTCTAATGAAAAAAAATCCAGCTTCTCCAACCTGTCCTTGTAGCTAAGATCCCCCATCCCTGGAACCATTCTGGTAAATCTCCTCTGCACCCTCTCAAGAGCCTTCACGTCCTTCCTAAAGTGTGGTGACCAGAACTGGACACAATACCCCAGTTGTGGCCTAACCAGTGCTTTATAAAGGTTCAGCATAACTTCTCTACTTTTGTACTCAATACCTCTATTTATGAAGCCCAAGATCCCATATGCTTTGCTAACCACTCTCTCAATATGTCCTGCCACCTTTAGGGTTCTATACACACTAACTCTCAGGTCCCTCTGTCCCTGCACACTCTTTAAAACTGTGCCATTAAGTGTATATTGCCTCTCCCTGTTCCTTCTGCCAAAATGCATCACCTCACACTTCTCTGTATTAAATTCCATCTGCCACTTGTCTGCCCACTCTGCTAGCCTTTCTATGTCCTGTTGCAGTCAATTGGTATCATCATCACTGTTTGCCACACCCCCAAGTTTGGTGTCATCGGCAAATTTAGAAATTCTACTCTGTATTCCAATATCCAGGTCATTTTTATATATATAATCAAAAAAAGCAGTGGCCCCAGTACTGACCCTTGGGGAACACCACTGTCTACCATCCTCCAGTCTGAAAAACAGCCATTTACCACAACTCGCTGTTTTCTATCCTTAAGTCAATTCCTTATCCAAGCTGCCACTGAACTAGCTATTCCATGAACAAGCCAAGGACAGCATACTTCAACCTAAATATGGAGCTATGCATGAGGAGGCTACACTTCTCCAAGAAGGCAGTGACAGGCTTGTGTTGCCTGCTCCAAGATAAACTGCAGACAACTTTCAGGACATGCACAGCCCTATCGGTTGCAACCAAGCTTACCACAGCCCTGAATTTTCTGTATCTGGCACCTTTCAAGCTGCTACGAGAGACCTCAGTAACATTAGCCAAACTGCAGTGCATTCAAATATCAAACAGAAGACTGATGCCCTGTTTTGAAAGTAAACATTTATAATGGGCCGTATTTTCCGATCGGAGGCTTCCCACGTGTGGCGGCCTCCCATCTGGAAAAAATCTACGCACTTACCTGAGGGCTCCCGAGGTCCGGAGTCTTCCTCTCCTGGGCCTCTCCACAGTCGAAATACGCAGGGCCCATGTATCCGAGGCGCAGACGGTTCGCAAGCATCCCTGGGACCACGTGGGCCATGGGGAGCCAATCAAAGAAGGGAATCTCCCTTCATACACTTGACAGATAGACCTGTCAAATATATGAATGGAGATCACCCCAAAAACACTGTAAAACATTAAATATTTTTTTTTAAATCACATTTTTTAAATTAGTTGAAATTACAATAAATTATATTTTTAACAATTTAATTTTTTGAAAAAACAATGTTTTACAGGGTTACAAATGAACCTACCTTTTTTATGAAGTATTTTTAAATGATAAATGAGTGAAATTAAAAAAAACTTATTTTCTGCTCTTATGCTGGTAAAAGCAGGACTTATGCCTGCTTTTACCAGGCGTAAGAATTCTAAGGGTTTTCTGCGGGCGGAGGTTCTCCAGAAAGCGGAACTATCCGCCCGCAGAGGCCCTTCTCCTGGGCAGGCGTCCGATCTGTCAAGAGGATTCTTGACAGATTGGAAATGCCGGTTTTCAGCACATGCGCTTCACATGCCTGAAACCAGCATTTCCAATGTCCCTACGGGTGTGTACACAGCGCCTACACACCCATAGGGATCGGAATATCCGGCCCATTACTTCAGCAGAGCAAGGCCATGATCTGGCTCTCTGGATTGCTCAATCTTTAGCCTCCTTTGCTACTACCTCATGCTCCCTTTTAACTCACTAATTGCATGGGTGCCAATTTCTGAGAAGGTGCTTGGTAGCACAATAATGAGTGACAGTGCATCTTGATCAGGACATTCCTCATCAATTGCCTTGATCTTCATATTCCAGTCATCTATCTGACCTATAGGAAGAAAAAAATGGACAAGGATGTAGCTTGGATGACAAGTCAGTTTACTTTCAGTGATAAACCCCAGACAAGATTTGCATTTTTGTGACCTAAAGAATAAGGTTAAGAGAGAAGGAGTGAGGCAGGAAGAAAAAATATAGAAAGGTTGTCCACCAATTCTGATTTGGAACCACGCCTCCAGCTTTAGCACCTACAATTCTGAGGGTATTGTGTCTGCCCAAGATTTTAAGTGCAACCTTTTCAGGAGGGGTGAGAGTTTGAAGTTTTGGGGTCCCTCCCCTGACCCTGTGCAGCTTGTCTCCCTCCTTATGGGCAATCTTCTCCTGCAACAAGAGTAACAAGAGGTAAATTATTGCTATTGGCAAAGAAGGTTACCACCTTTGCCATGTATCAGCCTACTGACCATAGTCTGTGTCATGAAAGGAAGCATCAAACATGGGCAAAAGGTAGAAGCATCAAAAAGGAGGAACAACTGAGATGCAATGAAGTTTTCCCTGCTGTTTAACGGGAAGCCATGTGTTATGTCCGTGTATAATTGAGACACGGACTGCAGGAGTTGGTTATAACAGGTCTTTACTGAATGGAGGCAGCCTGGAACTACTATGCAAATATTACTACACAGGCTTATATACAGGGGTGGTCACTACTGGTACTGCAGTATACGGGCTGCAGAATATAGTTTCTTCTGCAAAGTACATACACTACAATTCCTCCCCTTTTAGCTAAACAGTACATAACATTCGATTAACAATGAAATAACATTTTTACAATTACAGTTGCTAGATACATTAGTTGAAGTTAAGCAATTATAAGTTCAGTCTTTGAGGAGGCTTCCTGATTCTGTCTGGATAACGCCTCTTTGGGGTATCCGGTTCTTCTGGCAACGTTGAGTCAGGATCAATGTCGTTGTTTGGTTCGTCTGCTTCCAATATCACCGATTCTGAGGTAGATGCAATTGGTACTTCGGTTTCATCGCCAGGTGTATCAGATCGTGGTGTGGAGTTGACGTTTCCCAGTGACTCTAGAATCTGGTTTGCATAGCGTCTTACAATATTCTCTCCAACGTCCACAGTATACATTAGAGTTCCTTGCCGTGTACAGATCATTCCTGGCTGCCATTTCTCTGTGCGGTAGTCCCGGGCCAAAACTGGTTGACCTATCTTAAAACTCCTGGTCGGCCTTTCATTCATATTCTGAAACTGCCTGTTCTCCACATCCCTTCTGATGTTTGGCTTAACCAAATCCAAGCGGCATCGTAGTCTTCGATTGAAGAACATCATGGCTGGAGTTTGATTGGTAACCGCATGTGTTGCATTCCGGTAGGCAAACAAGAAGTTATCCACCTTGTGCTGTAGGGGTATATCTTCATTACACATTGCCTTGATAGCCTTCTTGAATGTTTGAACGAACCTCTCGGCCAATCCATTAGTGGCTGAATGATATGTGGCGGATGTGTAATGCTTAACACCATTGTTCTTAACCTCCGGAACTCTTCAGACACAAACTGTGGTCCATTGTCGGAGCAAATCTGTTCAGGCAGCCCATTCCTGGCGAATATGGTTCGTAAGACTGTGATAGTTTTTTCTGTGGTGGCTGAGGACATTTTTATTACCTCTGGCCACTTTGTGCATCCACCGCAATTAAAAACATCGAGTCCATAAATGGACCAGCAAAATCTATGTGTACCCTTTGCCATGGAGATGAGGGCCACTCCCATGGATGTAGAGGGGCTTGTGGTGGGGCGTTTTGGACCTTCTGGCATCCTGTACAGCTCTTGGTCATCTCTTTGATTTCTCTATCGATTCCCGGCCACCACACAAACGCTCTGGCTAAGTTCTTCATTTTTACCACTCCCAGATGACCCTCATGAAGCTCATTGAGCACTCTATCCTTCAATTTGTGTGGAATTACTACTCTGGATCCACACATCAAGGTTCCTCTGCACACTTACAGCTGTTCTCTTCTCGGCGAGAATGCTGGCAGCAGTGGTTCGCCATGTGCTGGCCATCCCTTCACCGTTAAATCATAGACCCAGGAGAGCGTCGGGTCATTTCGTGTTTCCTTTTCTATGTTTGCATTCGTCACAGGGAGACATTCGACTATGGTCGAGTGGAATATCTCCACTGGATCCACTGCAAGTTCTTCTTCCACCGTCGACAACATAGAAACATAGAAGATAGGAGCAGGAGTAGGCCATTCGGCCCTTCGAGCCTGCTCCGCCATTCAATGTGATCATGGCTGATCATCCAAATTCAGTACCCTGTCCCTGCCTTTTCCCCATATCCCTTGATCCCTTTAGCCTCAAGAAATATATCCAACTCTTTCTTGAATATATTTAATGAACTAGCCTCCACCGCCCTCTGTGGCAGAGAATTCCACAGGTTCACCACTCTCTGGGTGAAGAAATTCCTCCTCATTTCAGTCCTAAATGACTTACCCCTTATCCTTAGACTATGACCCTTGGTTCTGGACTCCCCGGCCATCAGAAACATCCTTCCTACATCTAGTTTGTCCAGACCTGACAGAATTTTATAGGTTTCGATGAGATCCCCTCTCAATCTTCTAGACTCCAGTGAGTATAAGCCCAATCGACACAATCTCTCCTCATACGTCATTCCTGCCATCCCAGGTATCAGCCTGGTGAATCTTCGCTGCACTCCCTCCATGGCAAGAACGTCCTTCCTCAGGTAAGGTGACCAAAACTGCACACAATACTCAAGGTGTGGTCTCACCAAGGCCCTGTACAACTGTAGCAAGACATCCTTGTTCCTGTACTTGAACCCTCTTGCTACGAAGGCCAACATACCATTTGCCTTCTTAACCGCCTGCTACACCTGCATGCTTACCTTCAGCGACTGGTGCACAAGGACGCCCAGGTCTCTTTGCACTTCCCCTTCTTCCAATCTATTGCCATTCAAATAATAATCTGCCTTCCTGTTTTTGCCACCAAAGTGGATAACCTCACATTTATCCACATTATAGTGCATTTGCCATGTTTCTGCCCAATCACCCAACCTGTCCAAATCGTACTGGAGTTTCCTGACATCCTCCTCGCAGCTTACCCTCCCGCCCAGCTTTGTGTCGTCTGCAAATTTGGAGATATTACATCCAATTCCCTCGTCCAGGTCATTAATGTATATGGTGAACAGCTGGGGTCCTAGGACCGATCCTTGCGGTACCCCACTAGTCACTGCCTGCCACTCGGAAAACGACCCATTTATTCCAACTCTTTGCCTTCTGTCCGCCAACCAGTTCTCTATCCAAGTCAATACCTTGCCCCCAATCCCATGTGCCTTAATTTTGCACGCTAATCTCTTGTGTGGGACCTTATCGAAAGCCTTCTGAAAGTCCAAATACACCACATCCACTGGTTCTCCCCTATCTATTTTACCAGTTACATCCTCAAAAAATTCCAGTAGATTAGTCAAGCATGATTTACCTTTTGTAAATCCATGTTGACTTTGTCCGATCCTGTCACTGCTTTCCAAGTGCTCTGCTATTACATCTTTTATAATAGACTCTAGCATTTTCCCCACTACCGATGTCAGGCTTACCGGTCTATAATTCCCCGCTTTTTCTCTACCACCTTTTTTGAATAGTGGGGTGACATTAGCTACCCTCCAATCCATGGGTACCGTTCCAGAGTCTATCGAGTTCTGGAAGATGACCAGTAATGCATCTACTATCTCTAGGGCCACTTCCTTAAGTACCCTGGGATGTAGACCATCAGGCCCTGGGGATTTATCGGCCTTTAGTCCCATCAATTTTCCTAACACCATTTTTCTACAAATACTGATTTCTTTCAGTTCCTCTCTTTCATCAGACCCTATGTTCCCCGGCATCTCTGGGAGGGTATTTGTGTCCTCCTTTGTGAAGACAGAACCAAAGTATGTATTTAGTTGGTCTGCCATTTCCTTGTTTCCCATTATAAATTCCCCTGATTCTGACTGTAAGGGACCTACGCTTGACTTCACTAATCTTTTTCTCTTCACATATCTATAAAAGCTTTTACAGTCAGTTTTTATGTTCCCTGATGGCTTACTCTCATATTCTATTTTCCCTTTCTTAATTAATCCCTTTGTCCTCCTTTGTTGACTCCTAAACTGCTCCCAATCCTCAGGATTATTGCTTTTTCTAGCCAATTTATATGTCCTCTCCTTGGATCTTATGCTATCCCTAATTTCCCTTGTTAGCCACGGTTGAGTCACCTTTTTTGTTTTATTTTTATACCAAACTGGGATGAACAAATTCTGTAGCTCATCCATTCGGTCTTTGAATGTTTGCCATTGCCTATCCACCGTCAACCCTTTGAGCGCTATTCCCCACTCAATCCTACCCAACTCGCTCCTCAGACCATCGTCGTTTCCTTTATTTAAATTGAGGACCCTTGTCTCTGAGTCAACTACTTCATTCTCCATCTTAATGAAGAATTCGATCATATTATGATCGCTCCGACCCAAGGGGCCTCGTAAAACAAGATTGCTAATTAATCCTTTCTCGTTACATAATACCCAGTCTCAGATGGCCTGATCTCTGGTTGGTCCCTCGACATATTGGTCCAGGAAACCATCCCATAAACACTCCAGGAATTCCTCCTCCACGGTATTGTTACTCATTTGGTTGGCCCAATCTATATGTAGATTAAAGTCACCCATGATGACTGCTGTGCCCTTATTGCACGCTTCTTTAATTTCCCTTTTAATGCCATCCCCAACCTCCACCTTACTGTTTGGAGGTCTATATACCACTCCCACTAATGTTTTTTTTCCCCTTAGTATTTCTCAATTCTACCCATACAGATTCCACATCATCAGAGCTAATATCCTTCATTACAATTGTATTAATCCCTTCTTTAACCAGTAATGCTACCCCACCTCCCTTTCCTTTTTGCCTATCTTTCCTGAATATCGAATACCACTGGATGTTGAGTTCCCAGTCTTGGCCATCCTTGAGCCACGTTTCTGTAATCCCAACCAAATCGTATTCGTTTACCTCTATTTGCGCAGCCAATTCATTCACCTTATTACAAATGCTCCTTGCATTCAGACACAAAGCCTTCAGGCTTGTTTTTTTAACGCTCTTAGACCTATTAGAATTATTATTTACTGTGGCCACGTTTGATTTAAACCATTGATTTCTCTGACTGCCACTTTTGTTTTTCTCCTTCCTATCTTTTGCTTTTATCCCTGTTTTCCTTTCCTCTGTCTCCCTGCTCAGGTTCCCAACCCCCTGCCATTTTAGTTTAAACCCCCCTGAACAGTGCTAGCAAACCTCCCCGCAAGGATATTTGTCCCGCTCTGGTTCAGGTGCAACCCGTCCGACTTGTACAAGTCCCACCTTTCCCAGAAGCAGGCCCAGTGATCCAGGAAACTAAAGCCCTCCCTCCTGCACCAACTCTTTAGCCACGCATTCATCTGCTCTATCCTCCTATTCCTATACTCACTAGCACGTGGTACCAGGAGTAATCCAGAGATTACAACCTTTGAGGTCCTGCTCTTTAATCTGCTGCCTAGCTCCTTAAATTCTTGTTGCAGGACCTCATCCCTCTTCCTACCTATGTCGTTGGTCCCAATGTGAACCACGACCTCTGCCTGTTCACCCTCCCCTTTCAGAATGCCCTGCAGCCGTTCAGTGACATCCTTGACCCTGGCACCAGGGAGGCAACAAACCATCCTGGAGTCACGCCTACGGCCACAGAACCGTCTATCTGTTCCCCTTACGACAGAATCCCCGGTAGGCGTGACAATCCATCAGCATTCCCATGCTGTTTAGTTCCTTTGTACTCGATGTCATATTGGTGTGCCCCTAGGAAAAGGGACCACCTCTGTAGCCGTTGTGCTGTCATTATCGGTACGCCCTTCTGAGGGTTGAAAATGGAGACAAGGGGTTGATGATCAGTAAGTAGAGTAAATTTCTGACCGTGCAGGTAGTGATAGAACTTCTTCACCCCCCACACCAGGCTGAGGGCCTCTCTGTCAATCTGGGCGTAGTTACGCTCGGCTGAAGTTAATGAGCGTGACGCAAAAGCTATTGGCCTCTCTGAACCATCAAGGAATTTATGTGAGAGTACCGCCCCAATGCCGTAGGGAGACGCATCACACGCCAGTCTTATCGGTAGTGATGGGTTGTAGTGAGCCAATACTTCTCTTGAAGTGATTAGGTCCTTACTCTTCTGAAAGGCCCGCTTACATTCATCGCTCCATTTCCATGCTACTCCCGTTTGTAGTAGGGCGTTCAGTGGGTGCAGAATTGTGGACAAATTCGGCAAAAACTTATGGTAGTAATTCACCAATCCGAGGAATGACCTCAGTTGCGACACATTTTCAGGCACTGGAGCCTTAACTGCCACTTCAATTTTGTCAGGGGACTTATGTAACCCCTCTTCATCAATCACGTGGCCACAATACGATATCTGCTTCTTAAAAAACTCGCACTTGGGGCAATTGGCCCGTAGTCCATGTTTACGTAGTCTAGTGAGCACCTGCTCTAGGTTGGCAAGGTGTTCACTGTCATCTTCACCTGTCACTAGGATGTCATCCAAGTAACACTGAGTCCCCGGAATTCCTTGCAGGACTTGTTCCATCGCTCTTTGCCATATTGCCGGAGCTGATGCTACTCCGAATACCAGTCGATTATACTGATAAAGACCTTTGTGGGTGTTTATCGTGAGATACTTCCTAGAGGATTCTTCAACCCCCATCTGCAAATATGCTTGTGCTCGGTCAATTTTTGTAAAACGCTTCCCTCCAGATAGTGAGGCGAAGATATCTTCTATCCTTGGAAGAGGATATTGTACTGTGTGAAGGATTGGGTTCACCATCACCTTGAAGTCCCCACAGATGCGAACCTTCCTTGGCTCCTCAGACTTATTGTTTAACGTTTTCTTCATGACAGGAATGATGGGTGTCGTCCACTCGCTCCAGTCTACCTTAGATAACATGCCTGCATTCTCCAGATTCTCCAGCTCTGCCTCGACGGCTGGGCGAATTGCATATGGTACCGGTCTTGCTTTGAAAAACTTGGGAATTGCATTCTCTTCTATTTTTATCGAGGCGGTTACGCCTTTAAGAGTTCCCAGTTCTTGTTGAAATACCTCTTTGGCGTTAGCTAAGATTGTTGACAATCATCCAGGAGTGACGTCGTCATCCTTTTTACCAGCCACCGTCAGTGCCTGAATGGAGTGCCAGTCTAAACTTATCTTTCTGATCCATTCACGTCCCAATAACGGTGGTCCACCATCTTGCAGTATGTACAGATACAATTTCTGTCTTTCCTTGCCGTTGTATTTGACAGGCACCCTTATTTTCCCTCTGGGGTATACTTTTTGCCCCGTATACGTCTTCAAGACAATGGATGTCTCTTTCAAGGGTATGTGTGAGAATAGCCGCTCATAGTCTCGTCGATTCATGACGGTTAGAGCTGATCCTGTATCCAATTCCATTTTGACTTGGGACCCTGCTATCGTGAGGGTGACCCAAATGGTTCGGTGATCGTCTTTTGCGATTACGTTGTGAAGTTTGAGACAGCTTAGTCTCTTGTTCCCGGATTCACTATCGCTCATCTGGTCTTCGGAACTACTGTCCGTCATCTTTTGTACTTTCCTGTACGGTTCCTTAGTAGCCTTTTTGTTGTCGGTCTTCTTCCCAGACCTGCAAACTCGTGCAATGTGTCCCATCTTTCCGCATTGCCCGCATATTTTGTCCTTGGACCAGCAGCCCTTCTGGTCATGGGTTGTTCTGCCGCAGCGATAACATTTTGCAAATCCCCGTGTCATTTCGTGGGTGCCGTATTCCTGTGGCTTTTGCTGTATTTCCGCAGCTCCCCTTGCTGCTGCTTCGTATGATACTGCCACGCTGAAAGCCTTATCTAGCGTCAGCTCTTTCTCTGAGAGTAACCTCTTCTGGGTTCCTTCACGCAGGAGTCCACAGACAAATTTGTCCCGTAAGGTAGCTGCTAGTCCTGCTCCGAACTGGCAGTGCTTTGATAGCTTGCGTAGTTCCGTAAGGTAATCAGCATTGCTCTCATCTTTATGCTGATTTATCCTGTGGAATTTAAATCTTTCTGCTATCAGCAGCGGTGTAGGATTTAGGTGTTCCTGTAGGATAGCAACAATTTCGTTAAAACTCTTCGCCTTCGGTTTGGCTGGAGTAATCAGGTCCCACAATAGGCCGTACGTTCTTGCGCCCATTAAGTTTAGCAGTACCGATGCCTTTTTCTCATCGGCTACTTCGTTTGCCTCGCAATATACCTCGACTCTTTCCACATACGTGGTCCAGTCTTCTATTGCATTATCGAAGGCAGTGATATTGCCAGTCTTCGGCATCTTGGAAATCTAAAATGGCGCCTCCCGCGCTTTGCCGCCTTCCCCGATTTAACAAAATGGCGCCTCCTGCGCTTTGCCTTCTTCCCCGCTGGATTAAGATGGCGCCTCCCGCGCTTTCTGTCTTCTCCACTGTTGCTAGCGCTGTTGCTGGCATTTTATGCCTTGATGGCGACGCCCTATGGTCTTCGCGCACTTCCCCCCGCGCTGCTGCTAACGCCGCTCTCTGCGGTTCCCGTGGCAAACTGCAGCTCCTCGCGGCTTTCTGCACGTTTAATTTTTATTATTTCCCCGCCGTCTGAACAACCCTGCGGGACTCTTGCCTCCCTCTTCTCGGGTCTGTACGCTGCCCGGCTTCGTAGCACCGGCCGCGCCCTGTGTGCTCCACCCTCTCTCTCTTCCCGACAACGCTGCTCGGCCCCGTTGCAAAGCCACCCGCTCGAGCTCTAGACCGCCGCAGCCCAGGAAGGATCAGTGTACTACCTGCCACCAGCCCGATTAGCTGAAGCACCATCGACAGGATAACCAAGCCCCGCTCTCGACAGCCTCTCCTGCAAATCTTCAACTCCGCTGACTCAGAGGCGGATGTCCACGGTCGACGCCCGTTTCTTCTGTTTCTTTCTTCCTTCTGGCCTCGACCTCTGATAACTTTGCTTCAGGGATGGATCCCCATGAGGTGGTGCAGACTGTAGGTAAGTTCGTATCTGCTCGTCGCCAGTATTATGTCCGTGTATAATTGAGACACGAACTGCAGGAGTTGGTTATAACAGGTCTTTACTGAATGGAGGCAAATGTTACTACACAGGCTTATATACAGGGGTGGTCACTACTGGTACTGCAGTATACAGGGGCTGCAGAATATAGTTCCTTCTGCAAAGTACATACACTACACCATGGAAAGCAGCCAAAAAAATTATAGACTAAGAAGAGACAAAGGTCGGTGTCAGGCCCTGCAGTAATGTAAAATGAGGTTTCCTAACTTAACTGGTGATATCATTCAGTTTCTTACTGCACTGCAGTCAGGTCCATGCTGCTAATGTTGACATGCTCTGTAACCTGCCATGCCTATTCCCCAACTTGCCATAAGACACACCAGCTATTAGTGGGGAAGCTCTTGCTCTCCCCAACTTGCTCTACCAAAGTATCTCAGGTCACGTTTGAGAACCTAGGTACCCTGCTGGTCCCACGGCTATCACTGCACATTCTCTGAACCTTTCACCACTTGACCTTGCTGTCGCTGACAAAAACATTGTGTCCCTTTTAAGGTGCTGCAGGCTACAGCGTCCAGCACCTAATTTCCCAACTCTAAATGAGTGAGCTGCCTTGCACAAGCAATTGCAGCTTGTCCATGACATGCAAACAAGTGGGTTCCCAGAACCTCAGCTAGATTCTCTCTGCCTCAGGCAAGCAGGCACAATTGTTGCCCACTCACTTCCTGCTAGTTTTATGACCAAAGATTAAAATTAGCCCTGCTGTTTCTTCAAAGAATTGAAAGAAATAAGATTCTCACTGTTAATCAAAGGATTGGAGGAAATCAAGATTTAGTGACTCAACCACTGTAGTGTGAGGAGAATGGAGGTAATGTGAGGTCGTACAATCTGAAGGAAGTTGATGATTGTAGGGTGAAATCAGGGTAGTATGAGTGAAGGAGAAGGTCATTACTATGGGGAAGTAAGAGAATGGAGACTAGAAAGAAGAATGAGTGACAAAGGGCCCTGGTTAAGCTAATGATTCTGGCTTTGACTATTTTTCTTATCATGCCCATTCCTCCAATGTGACACTGTTTACTCCAAAGCTTTGAACTGATGACATTCTCTGTAACTTTCTATATACTTCAAGAAACCTATAAAGCAAAGATTATAAAAGATTGCACGTAAGATCATCAATAAAAAAAGGAAAATAAGAAAATGGAAGGAAAAAACTAAATTATTTCTTCTCCAGAAACATACAGTAAAGGACAAAAGATCAAAGTAATGGGGAAATTACTTTGTAATTGAGCCAGACTCACCAAAAATGTACATTTCTTGGAAATTGGGGTGACTTGGAAATCAGGACTGTCCCTTGATCAATAATGTTTTTCCATTATATTTCACAAGCTCCCTCTTCATCTTCTTGATCAATACAAATTCCTACAGATAGCAAACAGCCTTGTACATATGCAGAGGACTTGGCTGAATCAAGAAAAGCATCAATCCTTCAGCCTGACATCCTACAGATTTTACAGATGGTTTACCATTTAACTTCAATAGGCTGCCTCTGCTACATTTTATGGGAACTAATTCTGTTCTCATCAAGAAACTATATCAAAAACATGACTTCAAGATTTTTTTTTAGAACATGAACAGAATCAGTGGTGTGGATGCTTAGGAATTATCTGCGATGAACCAGAGGAAGCTTCAAGTTAAACATATCTTGGGTAATTACTTCACTTTTAGAATTGTCAATTTATAGAACAGATGGCCAACTAGGTTAATGAATGCAAACTTAGCATTAAACAGGTATTGGATTGCCAATTCTACTGAATAAAGAGATTAAAATTTGAAGCCAAGTCCAAAGGGAGATGAAAATCCAGTCAGATCTGAATGATTCTGCATGTGAACAGGGTGAGCAGAATTTTTTTTCTACTATAATTTAAGTACATCAAGCGAACATAAGGTAGGAGTAGAAAAAATATATATTCAATGGCCCAGCCTCCACAACTCTCTGGTGTAGAGAATTCCAAAGATTCACAACCCTATGAGAGGAGAAATTCCTCCTCATCTCAGTTTTAAATGGGCGACCTCTTATTCTGAAACTGTGCCCCCTAGTTCTAGATTCCCCCACGAGGGGAAACATCCTCTCTGCATCTACCCTGTCAAGCCCCCTCAGAATTTTATACGTTTCAATAAGATCACCTCTCATTCTTCTAAACTCCAATGAGTATAGGCCCAACCTGCTCAACCTTTCTTCATAAGACAACCCCTTCATCTCCGGAATCAACCAATGCAAGTATATCCCTCCTTAAATAAGGAGACCAAAACTGTATGCAGTACTCCAGGTGTGGTCTCACCAACGCCCTGTACAGTTGTAGCAAGATTTCCCTACTTTTATACTCCAACCCCCTTGCAATAAAGGCCAACATTCCATTTGCCTTCCTAATTACTTGCTGTATCACAGAAACCCCACAGTGCAGATAGAGGCCATTTCGGCCCATCGAGCCTGCACCGACACATATCCCACCCGATCCCCGTAACCCCTACACCAACACATATCCCACCCTATCCCCCTAACACTAAGGGTCAATTTATCATAGCCAATCAACCTAACCCACACATCTTTGGACTGTGGGAGGAAACCGGAGCACCCGGAGAAAACCCACGCAAACACGGGGAGAATGTGCAAACTCCACACAGACAGTCACCCGAGGCCGGATTCGAACCCGGGTCCCTGGCGCTGTGAGGCAACAGTGCTAACCACTATGCCACCGTGCCACCTGCATGCTAACTTTTTGTGTTTCATGTACACGAACCCCCAGATCCCTCTGTACCGCAGCATTTTGTAGTCTCTCTCCATTTAAATAATTTGCCTTTTTATTTTTCCTACCAAAGTGGATAACCTCACATTTTCCCACATTATACTCCATCTGCCAATCTTTTCCCACTCATTTACCCTATCTATATCCCTTTGCAGATTATTTGGGCAGGATTTTCATTGGGCCGTGGAGGCAGGATTGGAGGCATGTGGGGGGTTAAAATCCCAAAATCAGGGGGCATGAACCCATCCCACCCCCAACCAGCCTCCATGCCAGTTTCAAAGGAGGCGGATACCTGACCTGTGCTGGGTGTCGCCTCCCCGAGGCAGGAAGGGGATTAGTGCCAATTAACTGCCTGTTAACAGGTAGTTAACAGACAGTTTTTAGCCTAATCCCTATTTTCATTCTTGAAGTGTGGGATTCCTGATGACTCCAAACCATGCCAAGTTAGCGAGGTGAGCCGTCGGGCTGAAGGGCTTGGAGGGGTCAAGATGTCCGGTGTTCAGGTGAGTGATGGGTGCATGAGTGCAGAGGTAAGTGTGTTTAAAGTGTTTAAAGAAGTTTTACTTACCTTTACAACCTTCCTTCCTTCAGGTCTCAGGAGTCCCTCATCTCACCGGCACAGAAAGCAGAATGGCTTCGAGCTGTCAAAAATTGCAGCATTCAGCTTTCTGTTCCGGAGAGATCTCTAAATCATCCTGAGAGGAAGGAATTAACTTGGAGTACAGATTGTCAGTGTTTGACAGCTTCAAACAGCTGTCAAACGCTAATATTTCATCTGTCAAAAGGTCTTGACAGATGAAATATCAATCTGTGACGTCTCCTGTTGCTGGGTGGCCCTTAATTGGCCTGCTGAGCCCGCCCAGCGGGCTCAACAAGGTCAATCAAGTCAAAATCGCGTGGGTTGGCTACAACTCTATGGAGGCGGGACTACAACCCCGAAAGTTGTAGTCCCGCCGCCTCAATGAAAATCCAGCCCTTTGTGTCCTCTTCATAACTTGCTTTCCCACCTATCTTTGTATCATCAGCAAATTTGGCTACATTACACTCGGTCATCCAAGTCATTAATATAGATTGTAAACAGTTGAGCTGACTTGGTGCAGGATAGTATACGGGCAGCAGAGTATTGGATGAGCTGAAGTTTATGGATAGTGGAGGATGTGAGGCTGGCCAGAAGAGCATTGGAATAGTTGAGTCTTGGGTTATGAAGACTTGGATTAGAGTTTCAGCAGCAGATGGGCAGAGGCGGGCAATGTTACAGAGGTGGAAGTAGGCAGTCTTTGTGATTGAGAGTATATGGGGTAAGAAGGTCAGCTTGGGGTCAAATAGGATGCTGAGATTAAGAACAATCAAGTTCAGCATGATCAATGCCTCTGCCACTGGACTCAATATTCATGCCCTCCACCACCAAATCATTGTGGCCACAGTATTTACTATTTACAGGATGTGCTGCATATAGTCACTAAGCTTGCATCTCCTACCCCCACAACCTCTAACACCAAGAAAAATTAAGCAATATCACGGGGGCATTATCAACGCCAAGTCACACACAAGTTCTGTCTTCCCTGAAAGGTGATAACTTCTATACTATCAGACTATTACAATTAGGCTAAATCTAATAGATTTATTTAAAAGTAAGATAATAAACAATAGCAGTAAAACACAGCACATTATTGATGATAGATACTTAGAAAAGAAATATAGGATAAGGCAACCAGGAATTATAGAACACATTTCTTACAGTTCCAACAATCTTGTGAATGACACATTTTCAAAGGCTCCCAGATACAGATGTGAACGATGCTTTACCTTTATGTCAGAGTTCAACTTCACAACTGAACTGAAGTTGAGTAGCTAAGGCCAACAGTAGTCTTCCATACCGTCTGTTGATTTTCAACGTTCATGATCTTCCTGAGCTTATTCTTTGCTGGATCAGCGATGAGGGATAATTTGTCTCCATCTGCAGATTACCATAGATTACCATTTCCAGGAAAAACTGTGCAGCCATCAATAAAATCTTGTCCTGATCAGTTTCTCAGTGCGCCAGGAAAGAAAGCGAACTGACTAATTGAATCTGGATGGATTTGATGAGTTTGTGTATTGGTCAATCCCATAAGAACATAGGTTTCCTGACAAAGGAACTCCTTTTCAGCATTCAGCTTGCTGAAAATATTTTAAAATTATATTTATCCTGTCTAAAGTCGCAAAAAATATACAGGAATCTCCTAAAAGTTAGCATGCAGGTACAGCAAGTAATTAGGAAGGCAAATGGAATGTTTGCCTTTATTGCAAAGGGGGTTGGAGCATAAAAGTAGGGAAATCTCACTACAACTGTACAGGGCGTTGGTGAGGCCACACCTGGAGTACTGCATACAGTTTTGGTCTCCTTATTTAAGGAGGGATATACTTGCATTGGAGGCAGTTCAGAGAAGGTTCACAAGGTTGATTCTTGATATGAAAGGGTTGCCTTATGAAGAAAGGTTGAGCAGGTTGGGCCTATACTCATTGGAGTTTAGAAGAATGAGAGGTGATCACATTGAAACGTATAAGATTGAGGGGGCTTGACAGTGTAGATGCAGAGAGGATGTTTCCCCTAGTGGGGGAATCTAGAACTAAGGGGCATAGTTTCAGAATAAGGGGTCGCCCATTTAAAATGGAGATGAGGAGGAATTTCTTCGCAGAGGGTCGTGAATCTTTGGAATTCTCTACCCCAGAGAGTTGTGGAGGCTGGGTCATTGAATATATTTAAGGTGGCGATAGACAGATATTTGAACGATAAGGGAGTCAAGGGTTAAGGGAGGCAGGAAAGTGGAGTTGAGGCCAAGATCAGATCAGCCATGATTTTATTGAATGGTGGAGCAGGCTCGAGGGGCCAAATGGCCAACTCCTGCTCCTATTTCTTATGTCCTTATTGTAATGATCAATAACATGTCATTCTATAGTGGACACTAGATGGAGCCGCAGAGCTGTATGTATAAGACTACACTACCCAGCTGTATGTATATTAAGACTACATTACCCATGAGGCACTGGGCTACCCACATGGCAGCAGTCAAGATGGAAGCCTCTACAGATACTGTACCTAGTCCACAAGCTGCTAAAAAATTGTGAAAAGCGACATGGAGAATTTGAAGCCACCAGAGCGTTTGAATCTCGAGGGAAATGTCGACTACAATTGGTGGATTTTTAAACAACAATTCAAACTCTACATTGCTGCCATCGGATTCGGTACGAAGCCAGACGCAAGAAAAATAGCGTTGCTGCTTACGGTTGCAGGCCCACAGGTGATAGAGGTATTTAATACATTTGTATTTAATCCAGTGGAGAACAGAGAAAAATTAGAAGATGTGCTAAAAAAATTTGATGCACATTGCTCTCCCAAAAAGAATGAGACATATGAAAGATACATCTTCTGTTCTCGGACACAGCAACAAAATGAGACTTTTGATAGCTTTATAACTGATCTGAAACTGAAAGCACAGACATGTAATTTCTCTGAGCTCAAAGCATCCATGATTCGTGACCAGATTGTGTTTGGTATTCATGATAAAAAAGTCAGGGAACGTCTGTTGAGAGAAACCGAACTAAATTTGGAAAATGCGGTGAAAATATGCCAAGCCAGCGAGCTAGCTCGAAAGCACGCGAAGACTTTCAGTGAAATCAATAATGATGCGATTTGCTGCTGTCGGTGCTGTGTCCTACAAGGGGAAGAAACGTGGGCAGAACAGAAATGAAAAGCAATCGGAGGATGAAATTTTTAATTGTAAACGCTGTGGTTACAAACACCAGTTAAGACGATGCCCAGCGTTTGGAAAAATGTGCACAAAGTGTAATGGAAAGAATCACTTTGCCAAACAATGCTTTTCAAAAGTACAAACTAAGAAAGGGCAACGAGTTAATGTAATTGAGGACACTGATTTAAGTGAGACATTTTTTGTAGGAATGGTGTCATGTGACAATATCAAAAAGGATACAGAAAATGTGCAGCCCTCAGAAATGGTCAATGCAGTAAAAGTGGACAAATGGATGATCCCACTGCAGATAAATGGAGCATTAGTTACATTGAAACTGGACACTGGGGCAAAAGCAAACTTAATCAGTATGAGTGACATTAAATATATGAAAGAAAAGCCCAAAATACAGAAAAAGTCAGTACTACTGAAGAACTATAATGGACAGAAAATAGATAGCTTAGGTGTATGCAGACTTAAAGTGACAGTCAAAGGCAAAGTGCATCATCTCATGTTTTCTGTTGTGGCTGAAAGACTTGATTCGATACTAGGTGACAAAGCTTGTGAAGACTTAGAACTGGTCAAGAGAGTCTACCGTATAAACTGTGCCATAAGCAGACCAGATGACTCAGGTGATGAAGCAGAGAGCCCATCAAGGATGAAAAGGCCAAAGGGTATCCATGTCTTCAAAAAGCCTAGTTTCTCCAAGAAGAAAGAAAAAGACTTTAAGGTCAAAGAGAAGCCAAAGGAAGAAAAGCACAAAGAGGAAAAACACAAGGAGAAAAAGTCCAAAGGTATAACCGCAGCAGATGTTGTTAAGCAATGGAAAGAGAAAAAGAAGAAGCCTGCACCAGAGCAGGAAGCAGTTCCGGTGGATACTCCTTCTTCCCTCAGGCCAATCTTTGGTGTTCCATTAGCCGAGGCTGCTGAGAGGACTATGCTGTATGATGGAATCCAGCTGCCAGCAGTTTTTCGAGAGTGCATTGACTACATTGAGAGTTATGGCATGAAGAGTGAAGGAAACACTGAAACCCTCTCCAAGCAAAGATCGCAAGGAGACCTCGATCTATACAAGAGCAGATTGATGACAATGCCGCAACTGCATCTTGTCATTCACCGCCAGAACAATCTCATGAAGACACATCAGACTTACCCGTGTTGAGAAGATCCACACGTGAAGTAAAAAAGCCTGATAGACTTAATCTTTGAGTACAATGTAAAGCTTTGAAAATGTGTTGACTGTTTTGAAAATGTTTATGTTTATAGAGCACTAACAAAAGTGTTACTGATATTATCTTTATTGTTTTCGTGAAAGTTGATTGATATTGATTTTGTTAAACCTCAAAGAAAGGGGGATGTAATGATCAATAACATGTCATTCTATAGTGGACACTAGATGGAGCCGTAGAGCTGTGTAGAGCTGTATATAGCTGTATGTATAAGACTACACTACCCAGCTGTATGTATATTAAGACTACATTACCCATGAGGCAGCAGTCACGATGGAAGCCTCTACAGATACTGTACCTAGTCCACATGTGCTCAATAAAAGTAACTAGCAAAAGCTAGCTGTGTTCATAATAAGAATGTCTATTTATTAATGAACATAAGGCTTATAAGTCCCGCTCACCTATCACCCCTGTCCCTGCTGACCTACTTTAACTGCTAGTCCCCAGCCTTGTGTTTAAATCCCTTCATGTCCTCACTGCACCACCCCCCCATCCCCCTCCCCCACCCTCCCGCCCCCATCTCTGTGACCTCCTCCAGCTCTAAACCACCCGACCGCAACCCCCACCAAACTCACTGTTCTGCTGGCTCTGGCCTTTGTGAATCCCTCCGTTCTCCCCACCATTGGCAGCTAAGCCTTCAGCCATCATGGGCTCAGAGTCTGGAATCCTCTTCCAAAACCCCTGCACCGCTCCACTTCCCTCTACTCCTTTAAGGCTCTCCTTAAAACCTATCTATTTGGTTATCTGTCCATTTTTGTCTGATTACACCTCTGTGAAGCACCTTGGGTCGTTTCCCCATGTTAAAGGTGCTATAAAAATGCAAGTACTTGTTTTGTCCTTGATAGAAACATAGAAACATAGAAGATAGGAGCAGGAGTAGGCCATTCAGCCCCTCGAGCCTGTTCCGCCATTTAATGAGATCATGGCTCATCATCCAAATTCAGTACCCTGTCCCTGCTTTCTCCCCAAATCCCTTGATCCCTTTAGCCTTGAGAAATATATCTAACTCCTTCTTGAATATATTTAATGAATTGGCCTCAACTGCCTTGTGTGGTAGAGAATTCCCCAGGTTCATCACTCTCTGGGTGAAGAAATTCCTCCTCATCTCTGTCCTAAATGGCTTACCCCTTATCCTTAGACTGTGACCCCTGGTTCTGGACTCCCCCGCCATCGGGAACATCCTTCCTGCATCTGGTCTGTCTAGTCCTGTTAGAATTTTATAAGTTTCAATGAGATCCCCTCTGTTGTGTATGTGCCTTTAAGACAAGAACTGATTCTATACTGCAGTACCGGCAGTGACCAACCCTGTATATAAAGCCATAGCAGGCTTCTGTATTTCAGTCTTGAGTTCCCCTCTGTTCAGTAAATACCTGTTTTATTCTCCTGCAGTCCGAGTATTATTGATATCCGGACACTACACTGGCGACGGGCAGGTTCGAACTCACCTGCAGTACTGCATCACCTTACAGGGATCTTTTCCCTGAAGAGAAGCTTCTTGGAGGTCGAAGTCAGAACGGCAGGCATCGACCGCAGGCAACCGCCCAGGGATCCATCGGAGAGTTGCAGGGGAGGCTGTGGAGAGCTGGGCCTGGCTCCCCAGTCGAGGTGTTCCAGCAAGGCGTGCTGGTAGCAGGTAGTGCGCTGACCCTTCCGGACTGCGGCGGGCTCGGGCTCGATCGAGCGGCTCTGCAAAGGGGCCGTGCAGCGTCGTCGGGAGGAAGAGAGAGAGAGAGAGAGGGTGGAGCGCACAGGGCGCGGTCGGTGCTCAAGAACCGGGCAGCGTGGAGAGGATAGAACGAGGGGAAGGAAAAGTGATACGCGCCGAAGCCGCGGGTTGCCGCCATTACCCTGTAGAACGCTAGGAGCAGCGTGGCAGCAAGGGGAAGAAGGAAAAGCGCGGGAGGTGCCATTTTATTCCATTGGGGAAGAAGGAAAAGCGCGGGAGGCACCATTTTATTCCATTGGGGAAGAAGAAAAAGCGCGGGAGGCGCCATTTTAAATCACTCAAGATGCCGAAGAGTGGCAGTATCACTGCTTTCGACAACGAGGTAAAAGACTGGACCACGTATGTGGAAAGAATTGAAGTGTACTGCGAGGCAAACGAGGTGGCCGATGGAAAGAAGGCATCGGTATTATTAAATTTGATGGGCACGAGGACGTACGGCCTATTGCGGAATTTAATTACCCCAGCTAAACCAATGGAGAAAAGTTTTGAAGAGATTGTTAATATCTTACAGGAACACCTAAACCCTACACCGCTGCTGATAGCAGAAAGATTCAAGTTCCATAAAAGAAACCAGCACAAAGATGAGAGCAATGCTGACTATCTTACGGAACTACGCAAGTTATCGAAGCACTGCCAGTTCGGAGCAGGACTGGCAGACACCTTACAGGATAAGTTTGTCTGTGGGCTCCAGAGTGAAGGAACCCAGAAACGACTACTTTCGGAAAAGGACCTGACGCTAGAACAGGCTTTCAGCGTGGCAGTATCCTATGAAGCAGCAGCGTGGGGAGCTGCGGAAATACAACAGAAACCACAGGAATACAGCGCTAACGAAATGGCGTATGGAGCAGAAAAGTGCTATCGCTGCGGCAGAACAACCCATGATCAGAAGGACTGCTGGTTTAAGGACAAAGTATGCAGGCAATGTGGGGAAATGGGACACATAGCAAGAGTCTGCAGGTCGGGAAATAAAAACCAACACTACAAGAACTGCTAAGGAAAAGTACAAGAAAGTAAAGAAATTGACAGACAGTAGTTCGGAAGATCAGGAGAGTGATAAGGACTCCGGGAGCAGGAGACTAAGTTGTCTAAAGTTACACAACGTGATCGCAAAGGAGGATCACCGAACCAGTTGGGTCACCCTCATGATAGCAGGGTCCCCAGTAAAGATGGAATTGGACACAGGATCAGCCCTAACTCTCATGAATCGACAAGACTATGAGCGGCTATTCTCACACATACCCTTGAAGGACACGTCCATTGTATTGAAGACCTACACGGGGCAAAAAGTCTACCCCAGAGGAATAATAAGGGTGCCAGTTGAATACAACGGCAAAGAAACACAGAAACTGTATCTATATATACTACCAGATGGAGGACCACCATTATTGGGACGTGAATGGATCCGAAAAATACAATTGGATTGGCATTCCATTCAGGCGCTAACTGTGACTGATAAAAAAGGGTGATGACGTCACACCTGGACGACTGTCAAAATTTCTAACTGACGCGAAAGAGGTGTTCCAACAAGGACTTGGGACTCTAAAAGGAGTAACGGCAACGATAAAAATCGAAGATAACGCAAACCCAAAATTTTTTAAGGCCTTACGCGATCCACCCAGCTGTTGAAGCAGAGCTGGAGAGTCTGGAGCGTTCGGGTGTGCTGTCCAAGGTGGACTGGAGCGAGTGGGCCACACCCATCGTTCCTGTAATGAAGAAATCATTGAGCAGCATGCCTGGGGAACCGAAGAAGGTTCGCATCTGTGGGGACTTCAAGGTAACTGTGAACCCAGTCCGGCACACAGTACAATATCTACTTCCATGGATAGAAGATATTTTCGCCTCACTATCTGGAGGGAAACGCTTTACAAAGATTGATCTGGCCCAAGCGTATCTACAAATGGAGGTGGAAGAAGCATCTAGGAAATACCTCACGATAAACACTCACAAAGGCCTTTACCAGTACAATCGACTGGTATTCGGGGTAGCATCAGCCCCGGCTATTTGGCAGAGGGCGATGGAACAAGTCCTGCAAGGGATCCCGGGGACCCAGTGTTATTTGGACGACATCCTGGTTACGGGCGAAAATGACAGTGAACACCTTGCCAACCTGGAGCAGGTGCTCACGAGATTACAGGAATATGGGCTACGAGCCAACCGCCCCAAATGCGAGTTCTTCAGGAGACAAATCTCGTTTTGTGGCCACATGATTGATGAGGAAGGGCTGCATAAGTCGCCGGACAAGATTGAGGCTGTCGTCAAGGCTCCAGCACCGGCAAATGTGTCGCAACTGAGGTTGTTCCTCGGGTTGGTGAACTACTACCATAAGTTCTTGCCAAATTTATCTACAATTCTGCACCCACTGAACGCCCTGCTGCAAACTGGAGTAACATGGAAATGGAGTGATGAGTGTAAGTGTGCCTTTCAGAAATGTAAATGCCTAATCACTTCAAAAGAAGTATTGGCCCACTACAATCCAACACTACCGATTCGGTTAGCATGTGATGCGTCTCCCTACGGCATTGGAGCGGTGCTGTCACACAAATTCCTTGACGGTTCAGAGAGGCCAATAGCCTTTGCGTCACGCTCGTTAACCTCAGCCGAGCGTAACTACGCCTAGATTGACAGGGAGGTCCTCAGCCTGGTGTGGGGGGTGAAGAAGTTCAATCACTATCTGCACGGGCAGAAATTCACCCTACTGACTGATCACCAGCCCCTGATCTCCATTTTTAACCCAAAGAAGGGCGTTCCTGTGATGACGGCACAACGGCTGCAAAGATGGTCACTTTTTCTAGGGGCACATCAGTACGACATAGAGTACAAGGGTACGAAACAGCATGGAAACGCTGATGAGCTGTCGCGCCTATCATTGCCTACGGTAGAGGAAGCACCTGCAGTGGACCCTGTTGAGATATTCCATGCGACCATAGTCGAATGTCTACCTGTTACAAACTCAAGTATAGGGAAGGAAACCCGAAATGACCCGACACTCTCTCGGGTCTATGATTTGACGGTGAAGGGATGGCCAGCACATGGCGACTCACTGTTGCCAGCATTCTCGCCAAGGAGAGAACAGCTGTCAGTGTGCCGGGGGACCTTGATGTGTGGATCCCGAGTGGTAATTCCACCCAAGTTGAGAGATAGAGTGCTCAATGAACTTCATGAGGGTCATCTGGGAGGGGTAAAAATGAAGAGCCTAGCCAGGGTGTTTGTGTGGTGGCCGGGAATCGATAAAGAAATCGAGGATATGACCAAGAGATGCACAGGATGCCAGAAGGTCCAAAACGCTCCACCACAGTCCCCGCTACATCCATGGGAGTGGCCCTCATCTCCATGGCAACGGGTACACATTGATTTTGCTGGTCCATTTATGGGCTCAATGTTCCTAATCGCTGTGGACGCCCATTCGAAATGGCCAGAGGTCATCAAAATGTCCTCCACCACCACGGAGAAAACTATTGCAGTCCTACGGACCATCTTCGCCAGGAATGTCTTGCCAGAACAGATTTGCTCCGACAATGGGCCACAGTTTGTGTCCGAGGATTTCCGGAGGTTTCTGAGGAATAATGGGGTGAAACATTACACATCTGCCCCATATCATCCAGCCACAAATGGATTGGCTGAGAGGTTTGTTCAGACCTTTAAAAAGGCAATAAAGACGATGTATAATGACGACATACCACTACAACACAAGGTGGATAATCTCTTGTTTGCTTACCGGAATGCGACACATGCAGTCACCAACCAAGCTCCAGCCATAATGTTCTTCAACCGAAGGCTAAGATGTCGCCTGGATTTGCTCAAACCAAACATAAGTCGAGATGTTGAGGATAAGCAATTCCAGCACATAAATGAGAAGCCAACCAGGAGCTTCAAGATAGGGCAACCAGTCTTGGCCCGCGACAACCGAACAGAAAAATGGCAGCCAGGAACGATATGCACACAGCAGGGACCACTAATGTACACAGTGGATGTTGGAGAGAGCATTGTGAGACGCCATGCTGACCAGATTCTAGAGTCACAGGAACAAGCCAAACCCATACCACGAGCAGGTGCACCTGGTAATCAACCCGAAGTACAGATTGCGTCTACCTCAGAAGCAGTGGTATTGGAAGCTGACGAACCAACCAATGACAATGAGCCAGAATCAACTCCGCCGCAAGAACAGGATACTCGAGAAAGGCGCTATCCAGTCAGGATCAGGAAGCCTCCTCAAAGACTGAACTTATAAATGATTATTTCAGTTGATGTATATAGTACAGAGAAAATTGTCATTGTAATTAGTTATTATTTAGTTGTTAAATGAATGTTATGTACTGTTTATCTAAAAGGGGAGGAATTGTTGTGTATGTCCCTGTAAGAGAATAACTGATTCTATACTGCAGTACCGGCAGTGACCACCCCTGTATATAAAGCCATAGCAGGCTTCTGTATTTCAGTCTTGAGTTCCCCCTCTGTTCAGTAAATACCTGTTTTATTGTTCTCCTGCAGTCTGAGTATTATTGATACCCGGACACTACACCCTCTCATTCTTCTAAACTCTAGCGAATATAAGCCTAATCGACCCAATCTCTCCTCATACATTATTCCTGCCATCCCAGGTATCAGTCTGGTGAATCTTCGCTGCACTCTCTCCATGGCAAGAACATCCTTCCTCCGATAAGGTGACCAAAACTGCACACAATACTCACGGTGTGGTCTCACCAAGGCCCAGTACAACTGTAGCAAGACATCCTTGCTCCTGTACTCAAATCCTCTCGCTATGAAGGCCAACATACCATTTGCCTTCTTAACTGCCTGCTGCACCTGCATGCTTATCTTCAGCGACTGGTGCACAAGGACACCCAGGTCTCGTTGCACTTCCCCTTTTCCCAAACTATTGCCGTTCAGATAATAATCTGTCTTCCTGTTTTTGCTACCGAAGTGAATAACCTTGCATTTATCCACATTATACTGCATCTGCCGTGCATCTGCCCAATCACCGAACCTGTCCAAATCATACTGGAGTTTCTCTGCATCCTCCTCACAGCACACATGCCCACCCAGCTTTGTGTCGTCTGCAAACTTGGAGATATTACATCTAGTTCCCTCGTCTGGATCATTTATATATATATTGTGAATAGCTGGGTTCCTAGCACCGATCCCTGCAGTACCCCACGAGTCACTACCTGCCACTCGGAAAAAGACCCGTTTATTCCAACTCTTTGTTTCCTGTCTGCCAACCAGTTCTCTATCCAAGACAGTACCTTACCCCCAATCCCATGTGCTTTAACTTTGCACGCTAATCTCTTATGCGGGACCTTATCGAAAGCCTTCTGAAAGTCCAAATGCACCACATCCACTGGTTCTCCCTTATCTATTCTACCAGATACATCCTCAAAAAATTCCAGATTAGTCAAGCACGATTTACCTTTTGTAAATCCATGTTGACTTTGTCCAATCCTGTCACTGTTTTCCAAGTGCTCTGCTATTACATCTTTTATAATGGACTCTAGCATTTTCCCACTACCGATGTTAGGCTTACCGGTCTATAATTCCCCGTTTTCTCTCTTCCACCTTTTTTAAATAGTGGGGTTACATTAGAATATCCTTCAATCCATGGGAACAGTTCCAGAGTCTATAGAATTTTGGAAGATGACCAGCAATGCATCTACTATTTCTAGGGCCACTACCTTAACTACCCTAGGATGTAGATTATCAGGCCCTGGGGATTTATCGGCCTTCAATCCTGTCAATTTCCCTAACACCATTTCCCTACAAATACGGATTTCATTCAATTCCTCCCTCTCATTAGACCCTATGTTCCCCGACATCTCTGGGAGGTTATTTGTGTCCTCAGACAGAACCAAAGTATGTATTTAATTGGCCTGCAGTTTCTTTGTTTCCCATTATAAATTCCCCTGATTCTGACTGCAAGGGACCTACGCTTGACTTCACCAATCTTTTTCTCTTCACATATCTATAGAAGCTTTTACAGTTAGTTTTTATGTTCCCTGCAAGCTTACTCTCATAATCTATTTTCCCCCTCTTAATTAATCCCCTTGCCCTCTTTGCTGAATCCTAAACTGCTCCCAATCCTTAGGTTTGCTGCTTTTTCTGGCCAAATTATATGTCCTTTCCTTGGATCTTATGCTATCCCTAATTTCACTTGTTAGCCACGGTTGAGTCCCCTTTTTCAATTTTCATGCCAAACAATGATGAACAAATTCTGTAGTTCATCCATGCAATCTTTAAATGTTTGCCATTGCCTATCCACCGTCAACCCTTTAAGTAACAATCCCCAATCCATCCTAGCCAACTTGTGCCTCATACTATCGTAGTTTTCTTTATTTAAATTCAGGACCCTAGTCTCTGAGTCAGCTACTTTACTCTCCATTTTAATGAAGAATTCTATCATATTATGATCGCTCCTCCGCAAGGGGCCTTGCAAAACAAGATTGCTAATTAATCCTTTCTCATTACATAATACCCAGTCTAAGGTGGCCTGATCTCTAGTTGGTTCCTCGACATATTGGTCCAGGAAACCATCCCATATACACTTTAGGAATGCCTCCTCCACAGTATTGTTACTAATTTAGTTAGCCCAATCTATATGTAGATTAAAGTCACCCATGATAACTGCTGTACCCTTATTGCACGTGTCTCTAATTTCCCATTTAATGCCATCCCCAACCTCAGCATTACTGTTTGGGGGTCTGTACACAACTCCCACTAATGTTTTCTGCCCATACAGATTCCACATCATCAACGTTGATATCCTTCCTTACTATTGTGTTAATCTCTTTAACCAGCAATGCTACCCCACCTCCTTTTTCTTTTTTCCTGTCCTTCCTGAATATTGAATATCCCTGGATGTTGAATTCCCAGACTTGGTCATCCTGGAGCCATGTCTCCATAATCCCAATTATATCATATCCATTTACATGTATTTGCATCAAGCTTCTTGAACATTATTGCAGCTGCACCCATCCAGACGAGTGTGTAGTTTCCCATCACACTTCTGACAGTGGAGAAGCTATGAGGGGGTCAGGAGGTAAATCACTCAATTCAGCCTCGATCCTGCTCTTGTAGCAATAGTGTTTATATGGGGTACTCAGCACTGTTGAAGGTCAGGAAGCGGTGGTTGGGCGTCTCTTGTTGAAGAATGTTATTATGTGGTGTGAATGTTGCCTGCCACTTGGTGGGCATCCGAGTTGGTCTCCAGTGCAACATACCACTGTTTGCAGGTAATTGCTAGCTCCATGGTACGCTATTCCACTCACACAAAGATGCAGGTTTTGGTACATAAGACTTACGAACATGCCTTTCTGTCATGAGTATGTTATAATTAGTGGGAGAAAGCCCAAACTGTAACAGGTTATCTCCATTGAGAATATTTGGGAAACCTTTTACTTTCCTTATCAGCACAGGGTAATTAAATAATTTATTGTAAAAAAAATTATTTGGCCCATTTGTGTACAAAGTGATGCATGTGTCTTCTGATTCCATCCTCCCCAAAAATCATGATAATTTCCCTCCAACAGAAAGAAGTCTGGAATGATAGAAAGACAAATATTGACTTCCTTAACTGCCAAGATGATGTGACTCTCACAAACCGGCATGTTTAATGGTAGACTGACACAATCAATCAAAGAAGCAACTGGAAGATTGAGGTCTTTCTTTTAAGACTGTATGGCCTAGAAATCTGCATATGCTACTTTCCCTGCACCTGAATGGTGAGGCACGAGGCTTCCCACATATTGGGCCTCAGGCCTCATTATAATGAAGCCAACACAGCATCAAAGTCCACCGGCGAAGAGAAGTGGAATTTCGGGCCGCTGTTGGTGTCTTTCCTAAGCTCCCACTCCTTTTGTCCCACATTGCCAACCAAGCCTTCAGCAATCACACTCCAGAATCCCCCCGCCAAAACCTCTCCATCTGACTATCTCCACCTCCTCCTTTAAAACCTGTATCTGACAGGGTTTTGGTCACCCCTCCTCCTATCTTCTTCATTGGTTTGTCATCCATTTATCTCTGATTATGCCTCTTTCAATATTTAAGATGCTATATAAATGCAAGTTATGTTTTGTGCACTGTTTAATGAAAAATGTAACGGCCATTAAAGTAAAAAAATCTGGTATTGCAATGCCCAAATTGGCAGTATCTAGTACCTGTACCATCATTTACCATATAAAGACCACCTGGGAGCAATGAGAAAGCCAGTTGAAGATAGCAGCTCCCAGTGATGACATCTACAGATTTGTTCAGGCAGACTGTGTGGTTCTGCCTTAGGGCTTAGATGGGAATGCCTACAAGCAATCTATTTGTTACAGTTTCTAGTGGACCAGCTGTCTTGAACTCTATTATGTGCTAGAACCAATCCATTCCATAACTGCACATGTAGATCTATACTGTACAAAAGGTGCATACAGTTCCTCCTGATAACACCATCTTGTTTTGCACTAAAAATGTTGAATTATTCATTAATTTGATTTAAGCAATGTAAATAACACAAAGTGGGAATTCTGTTAAAAATTGAATTAGTAATTCGAATTAAGCAACTTTAAATTAAGAGTAGACCGTATATCTGCACTGCTGACCTGATGAGATAAAAGCAACCTTCTTTCACTGTATAAATCATACTCTGATCTTTCATATACCAAAAATGTGATTTTATTGAGATCTGAAGATAAGTACAGTCAATGTAAAGTGATGCAGCTTCTAAAACAAAAAAAAAATTAAGAGATGAGCTATCAAGCTGTAATTTTGTTACAGTGAACTATGTGGAAGGCACATTCACACAAAATAACTGGCTATCACAACCCACTGCCATCAACAGGCTTACCATGGATTTTAAGTTAGAAACAAGGACTTAAGAGAAAGTTTAAAAAGCATAGCCACCCCCAAAATGCAATATCCATTCTGGAAATACATTTAAAAAAAAGCCAAACCTCCTCTAGATTGGATACATGTCTTTTGTTTGTTTCAAAGCAAAGTATGCAACAGGTAGAAATGATATAGACCATGAAAGCTTCCTTTTGTTCTCCCAGGTTTGTCTTTCCCTCATTCTTTTTATCCTGATCCTTACTAGCAGCCCATAGCTCAATGCCCCCTTAAAAAGTTAAATATGTAAGATGAATAAATTAGCAAGAAGCTTGTTCCAAACAGATAAACATAGCTCCTGGTTCCATGCTCATTGTCAAACCAATGCAGTAGGTTTTTCACAGCTATATTCTGTTCATGGAAAACCTTTGGTGCCAAGTTCTGATTGTGCCTTGGGATGTTTTACTATGTTAAAGGCGCTATATAAATGCAAGTTGTTGTTGCTATGTTTGAAATTCCAGGCTTCAAAGATGATTTGTTGAAATCATTAAATTTCTATTGAACCAGATCAGTTCTGTGCAGTTTTTATTTTTAGAAATCAGAACAAGCATAACAACTGCATTAGCTGCAGAAGCAAGTGGAGTAAGTTTACTAAAATCATACATTCCTGCCGCCCTCATCAATTTATTTAACATGGCATGACAAGCTGATGAGAGGATGGTTAGAAACGTCTTCCACTTTCTGGCTGATTGTCATTTTTAAAATGTTATAAAAACATTTCTATTTAAACTAGTAACACTTTTTTTTCTTTAAAATCCAATTCTTTTACATCATAGAGGGCATTCACTTTTATGTAAACAAATCTCTCATGTAACTATCACAAAGTAATATTTATTTTGAAAAAATAAAAAAAGCAATGCTTCCCATATCGATGATTTAAGATTTAAAAATAATTATATGGATAGTGGTGTGATCTTCATCCCAGTATAAAATTTGGCCATCTGATGTTACTATTGCTAAGCCCCTTGTACCTCTGCATTGCAGTATCACAATTCTATAATCTAAGCATGTGATTGCAACACTTCTGTTGGGAGAAATGCTTTTCATGAGAGATTAGTTGTATGGAGAGCTTTACTTCTTGACAATTCTGAAAGCACTTTAAAAAGAAATGGCAAACTGAAAGATGATACACTTCCCAATGAAAACGCTCCATATCAGCACACTACATACATCATACAAATAACATTTGAAACAGTTATGTAGAATGAATATCTACATTATATACATGCTAAGATCTAGCACAGATAAAATAAACCCTAATTTGGGAAACCAAGAAGTGCTTGAATTAAAAACAAAATCCTTAAGAAATAATTACAGGCTCTGGTTTGATAAATTAACAGTGAATCATATCCACACTGCAGGACAGTAAAAGCTAGGATTGAAATTAATCATCTATCTCCAGTTCACAAATCTGCCCTCATTGCATCTCTGCAATAGAAGTAAAATGCCAAAAATTAAAATCTCGTTTAAGTCTTCATAAATTGCCATGGATACCATGTAGTGCTCAGCAATAATGTCATGCACCTTTGACTATAGAAACTCGACATAATTTTCTGGAATTAGCCCAGTCTTCCCGTCCAGTGTTCCTTCAAGCCAACCAGGTTCCCTGGATGAATGAACTGGAAAATACACAGCAGTTAATCTTGAGAGCAGTACTCTTTTGGGTCAGCAACACCACAAACTGAATGCTTTTTAGTGAATTTTGCCTTCACCAAGGGGAAGGATAGATATCAAGATGGATAAATGGAACGTGTTTCACATTTGTATCGATCATTGCATAGTGTCAAGTCTCCTAACTTGGACCCAAATATATGCCTCAATGACAGTACCTTTCACTTACATTCAGGCTATAAGGAGAATAATTTGCTAATTTATCAACATTATTAGATAATCTTAATATTTCCTGCTAATACTTCAACAGAAGTAAATTTACAATCTCTGGATGCTGTCAAGCAGAGATCATGCATCGCTCCAGGAGGAGGGAAAATCTGGAGGTAGCATTAAAGCTAGATCATTGTTACAGATCACCTGATGAAGGAGTGCAGGGAGAGGCCTGCAACTGGATTATCTAGTTTACTCCCTGGGATCAGGAGATGTAGGCTCAGTTAGATATGCTTAAGTAAAATAATGGAGGAATTTTATAATTTGAAAGGGTTAAACACACCATCTAAAAAGGGAACTAGATTATAGAGAGGTTATTATATATATGTACTATGTTAAAAGTTCTGTGCATACTTTTTATTTCCTGTATCACACTTACTTCCAATCACACTTTGTTGCTAACACCAGTTATAAAACAGCATTATCTTCCGACTCACTATGAACCAATCTACAGGAGATCTGCTAATGATAGTGTATATCCTGTAGCAATTCTCATGGTAAGTTGGGAGAGACGCTGTTTTGCAAGAACATTATACCATTATGTCACAATAAATTTTTCTGAAGCTAAAGGCCAAATGTATGTAATCTGGTCTGTCCGTTAATGGACACAAGGTCTAAGATCAATTAGAAGCTATTTTCTGTTGCTGGGAAATTTCCTCTGTAGGTTGGAAATGATTGGCTTTCTTTTTTATATAGTCATTTAAAGTGCGACAGAAATATGCATGTGCGACAAATGCGAGACCTGAAGTGTGATATTCCTGCAGCATTTATCTGCACATTTCAAATGTTACTTTTGTATCTTTATACTTTCCACCTCCCCCCCACCATGTGACACATAAATTTGCTTTAGACACGTGTGATGTCAGGTGTGCTGGACGTCTGAAGAGTCAGGAGGTGCATGCATTGTAAATTGTTTTTACAAAATATTTTAGCAAATTTCCTATGGCACTATTCCTGGTTAATCAAGAGAATGCACACACAGCATGCACAGTTTTAAAAAAGGACATAATTATTATACCATGTAAAACACCTTGGGGTAGAGTTTCCGATTTGCACGCAAAATTGTGCTAGTTAGGTTAGGTTTCAATTTTCCACTACAATCATTTGCATAATCACTAATGTAAAATCTTCCATGAACCAGTGCAATTGGGCGGTGTAATAGAACGTAATCGTCTTTTTTTTCTTTCCATTAAACAGTATTCTTTAATGTATTTAAGAGTGGTAAGTTTTATTAATTCTAACTCCACCTGTGATAACCCAATTTAAAATCACTGAAAATGACTTAAAAAGCTATACCGAACCATTTAATAGTTTCATTGGTTTACACTAGTCAGTTTCTTAGTCAATTAAATATTTTTTGATATGAAAATGAGAGCAATTTGAAGAGCCTTCCCAATCCAGCACAATCAGTGGAATCTCGCAATTTCAACCTGGGGGCATGGCCAGTTTTGTGGGCAGGGCCTGATTCGGGCAAACTGAATCCTGAACCAGTGCAAAAGATCATGGAAAACACAAGTGTACGTGGTTTTAGGTGTAATTCACTTGTTTAAAACTTCCCAATCTTTTGTGCTGCTTTGGCCAATTACGCTCAGATTGCGCCGATTTAACTAGTGGAAACTTGACCCCAATGTATTATTCTGGTAACGTATAGATGTGTGTTCTTTTAAAGCTAATGTCTAATTGCTGTTAAGTAAGCTGAGTTCATATGGAAGACTGATTGAACAACCTCAACCTCCAATTCAATAGGAATTTTCTTGACACTTACCATTCTCAAACATGGTTCCAGCACTGAATGATAATTCTGAGTCATGTTCTGCTTTACATGCATACAAGGCTCGAGCTTTGCGACATTGGGTACTGTAAAAATAAGTGATGGCAATATGAGGATTTACTTAAAAAAATAAGTTGTTCTAATGGTAGCCAGGTAACTAAGCAGGCTACAACAGCAGTATTTTTTTTGTTTATTCTAGGGCCGTGGGTGTCATTAGCAAGGCCAACATTTATTGGACATCACAATTTCCCCATGAAGGTTGTTGTGGGTCATCTTCTTGAATCGTTGCAGTGATGAAGGTGCTCCCATAATGTCGTTACGTAGGGAGTTCCAGGATTTTGACCCAGTGACAATGAAGAAACTGCAAAATATGTCCAAGTTAAGATGGTATATGACTTGGAGGTGATGTTCCAATGCACCTGCTGCCCTTGCCCTTCTAGGTGGCAGAGCTTGCGGGTTTGGGAGGTGCAGCCAAAGAAGTCTTGGTGATTTGCTGCAGTGTATACTGTAGCTAGCACACACTGCAGCCACAGTAGCTGTTTAAGCTAGTGGGTGAGGTGCCGATCAAGTGGACTGCTTTGTCCTAGATGGTATCAAGCTTCTTGAGTGTTGTTGCATCTGTACCCATTCAGGCAAGTGGAGGGTAGTCCATCACACCCCTGAATTGTGCCTTGTAGGTGGTGGAGAGGCTTTGAGGAGTTAGGTGAGTTACTCACTGCAGAATATCCAGTCTCAAACCTACTAGCCACAGTTATGGACTAAAAAACAGAAAATGCTGGAAATACTCAGCAGGTCAGGCAGCATCTGTGGAGAAAGAAACAGAGTTAACGATTTAGGTTGATGAACTTTCATCAGAACTGGAAAAAGTTAGAGATGCAACAGATTTTAAAACCTGCTACATCTCTAAGTTTTTCCAGTTCTGATAAGAGATCATTGACCTGAAACATTAACTCTATTTCTCTCTCCACAGATGCTGCCCAACTTGCTGAGTATTTCCAGCATTTTCTGTTTTATTTCAGATTTCCAGCATCCACAGTATCTTGCTTTCATATTAGCCACATTTATGTGGCTGGTCAGTTCAGTTTCTGGTCAATGCTAACCCTCAGGATATTGATTGGGGTTGTGGGGGGGGGGGGGGGCGGTGGAAACTCAGCAATGGTCAGGGAGAGGTGGTTTGGTTCTCTATGGTTGGAGATGTTACTTGCCACTTAGCCCAAGCTGGCAGTTTGTTTAGATCTTGCTGCATGCAGACATGGACTGCTTCTTTATCTGAAGAACTATGAATGGAGCTGAGCACTGTGCAATCATCAGCAAACAGCCCCAATTCTGACCTTATGATGGAGGGAAGGCCATTCATGAATCAGCTGAAGATAGTTGGGCTTAGAACAGCAGTTATGGCCTGTTTAACTGCAGAGTGTTGGGAACTTCATTACTGCAAAATGATAAGTAAGCAATCAGTACTGCAATCACTGGGATCCCCCACATATATAATTTATTTCCTGGAAACATGACTTTATGCAACTGGTCATCATCACTTTGAAGTTTTAAATAGCAGGGTCATGTCATACATTGGACACTGTTGTTTTTGTCTGTTCATAGGACTTCTGGAATGTCACTGCATTTTGCCCTGGCTGGGTGATAGCTATATCCTAAAGAATGTGGATAAACAAATGAGAAATTACAGTGGAATTCCACACAAATTACCAGTGATAAAACGATTACTGACTGCTGAGGTGACAAAGGCCACTTTGCCTAACCTGCTTCATCCGTTAGAATCTACAGTCCCTCCATCCCAGCATCCAGCTATTTCTTAAATGATAAAGTGGCTCTTGCCTTTATTAACCTATCTGAAAATCTATTCCAAGTTTTGATTATTCTTTGTGTGGAAGAACAGCTTCTTGACATCAGTCTTAAATTTACCTTCTAATTTGAACCCTTGTCCTACCATCAGTTTATTGAAGGAGTGTTATAGATTTAAATTTTCTATACTATTTATTATTTTACATACTTCTGAGATCCCATAGAAATCATAGAAAGTTACAGCATGGAAGGAGGCCATTTCGGCCCATCATGTCCGCGCCGGCCAACAAAGGGCTATCCAGTCTAATCCCACTTCCCAGCTCTTGGCCCGTAGCCCTGCAGGTTACAGCATCCCAAGTGCACATGCAAGTACTTTTTAAATGCGGTTAGGGTTCCTACCTCTACCACTCTTTCAGGCAGTGAGTTCCAGACCCCCACAACCCTCTGGGTGAAGAAATTTCCCCTCAAATCTCCTCTAAACCTTATACCAATTATTTTAAATCTGTGCCCCCTGGTTTTTGACCCCTCAACTATCTCCTTTCAAGACTGAAAAGATAAAAACTTGCACTTATATAGTGCCTTCCTAAACCCTCAATGTCTCAAAGCACTTCTCAACCAGTTAAATACTTTTTGAAGAAAGCCACTATTTTAGGCAAATGCAGCAGGCAATTTGTGCAGAGCAAGGTCCCACACAGGGCAAATGAGATGAACCACTAATTAATATGTTGATTGAGGGAGAAATGTTGGCCAGGATGGTGGAAGAACTTCCTGCTCCTTCTCTTTGGGATCTTGTACCCCCACCTGAACCACTGGAACAGGCAAATACTGTGCTATCTGAAAGGCACCATCTCCAACAATGCAGCACTCCCTCAGTATTGCACTGAAATATCAGCTCAGACTATGTGCACACACAAGTCCTGGAGTGGTTGAACCCACAAGCTTCCAATTCAGAAATTCAGAATGCTACAAATTGAACCGATGTCCTAGGGGGAGTGTTTGCTAGTGTTCTGGGGGAGGGTTTAAACTAAAATGGCAGGGGGTTGGGAACCTGAGCAGGGAGAGAGAGGAAAGGGAAACAAGGATAAAAGCAAAAGATAGGAAGGAGAAAAACCAAAAAAGTGGCAGTCAGAGAAATCAGCGGTTTAAATCAAAAGTGACCACAGTAAATAATAATTCTAATAGGTCTAAGAGTGTTAAAAAAACAAGCCTGAAGGCTTTGGCCTAGAAATTCAGTGGCCTGCGCCACCAGTTTGCGCCCAAAGAGGACTTTTGCGCCACTGTGCAAACCTACCGCGATATTTAGCGGGGCGCTGTTGGCGGCGTTAGCCATTAGCGCTGCGCCGCCACCGATGACGTCATCGGTGTGCGCAGCGCCCCGCTATCCATATTTGGTTGCTGCCGCCTCCAGCAACCGGTACACGGGGCCTACCTGTGCCGGTACTGGGGCGATTTAAGGTGGCGGTGCGGCTGGCCGCTTTTTCAGCGGCCGCCTGCCCGCACCTCCTTCCCCGGCCTCCTACACCCCCCCGCCCTCGGCATTGCCGGCTGTTTCCAGAGAGCCCGGCACTTCTCCTTGGTGCCGGGCTCATTTGCCGGCACTCGCGAGCGGGGATCGCGCTGTTGCAGGCACCTCCCCCTTAAGAATTAGAGGAAGGCCTGCAGTACCGCAGGCTGCCGTGCCGCAGTGGGTGGCGCTGCGGCACTTTACACGCCGATATTCAGTTTCAGCGCCCCAAGCAGGGCGCCGAAACCCTTGTTTAGCGGCCGGCTTCAACTTGGGGCGCTGAAACTGAATTTCCCGCTGGCGCAAGTGGCTCCGCGCGCAGCGGTAATTCCGGCGCCCAGGCGAGCTGGGCGCCCCTAACTGAATTTCTAGTCCTTTGTGTCTTAATGCGAGGAGCATTCGTAATAAGGTGGATGAATTGGCTGCGCAAATGGAGGTAAACGAATATGATTTGGTTGGGATTACGGAAACGTGGCTCAAGGATGGGAACTCAACATCCAGGGGTATTCGATATTCAGGAAAGATAGGCAAAAAGGAAAGGGAGGTGGGGTAACATTACTGGTTAAAGAAGGGAGTAACACAATTGTAATGAAGGATATTAGCTCTGATGATGTGGAATCTGTATGGGTAGAATTGAGAAATACTAAGGGGAAAAAAACATTAGTGGGAGTGGTATATAGACCTCCAAACAGTACGGTGGAGGTTGGGGATGGCATTAAAAGGGAAATTAAAGAAGCGTGCAATAAGGGCACAGCAGTCATCATGGGTGACTTTAATCTACATATAGATTGGGCTAACCAAATTAGTAACAATACTGTGGAGGAGGAATTCCTGGAGTGTTTACGGGATGGTTTCCTGGACCAATATGTCGAGGAACCAACCAGAGATCAGGCCATCTTAGACTGGGTATTATGTAACGAGAAAGGATTAATTAGCAATCTTGTTGTACGAGGCCCCTTGGGTCAGAGCGATCATAATATGATCGAATTCTTCATTAAGATGGAGAATGAAGTAGTTGACTCGGAGACTAGGGTCCTCAATTTAAATAAAGGAAAGTACGATGGTCTGAGGAGCGAGTTGGGTAGGATTGATTGGGGAATGTCACTCAAAGGGTTGATGGTGGATAGGCAATGGCAAACATTCAAAGACCGAATGGATGAACTACAGAATTTGTTCATCCTAGTTTGGTATAAAAATAAAACAAAAAAGGTGACTCAACCGTGGCTAACAAGGGAAATTAGGAATAGCATAAGATCCAAGGAGAGGACATATAAATTGGCCAGAAAAAGCAATAATCCTGAGGATTGGGAGCAGTTTAGGATTCAACAAAGGAGGACAAAGGGATTAATTAAGAAAGGGAAAATAGAATATGAGAGTAAGCTTGCACGGAACATAAAAACTGACTGTAAAAGCTTTTATAGATATGTGAAGAGAAAAAGATTGGTGAAGTCAAACGTAGGTCCCTTGCAGTCAGAATCAGGGGAATTTATAATGGGAAACAAAGAAATGGCAGACCAACTAAATACATATTTTGGTTCTGTCTTCACAAAGGAGGATACAAATAACCTCCCAGAGATGCTGGGGAACATAGGGTCGGATGAAAGGGTGGAACTGAACGAAATCAGTATTTGTAGGGAAATGGTGTTAGGAAAATTGATGGGACTGAGGGCCGATAAATCCCCAGGGCCTGATGGTCTACATCCTAGGGTACTTAAGGAAGTGGCCCTAGAAATAGTAAATGCATTGCTGGTCATCTTCCAGAACACGATAGACTCTGGAACAGTACCCATGGATTGGAGGGTAGCTAATGTTACCCCACTATTCAAAAAAGGTGGCAGAGAAAAAGCGGGGAATTATAGACCGGTAAGCCTGACATCGGTAGTGGGGAAAATGCTAGCGTCCATTATAAAAGATGTAATAGCAGAGCACTTGGAAAGCAGTGACAGGATCGGACAAAGTCAACGTGGATTTACAAAAGGTAAATCATGCTTGACTAATCTACTGGAATTTTTTGAGGATGTAACTGGTAAAATAGATAAGGGAGAACCAGTGGATGTGGTGTATTTGGACTTTCAGAAGGCTTTCGATAAGGTCCCGCATAAGAGATTAGCGTGCAAAATTAAGGCACATGGGATTGGGGGCAAGGTATTGACTTGGATAGAGAACTGGTTGGCGGACAGAAAGCAAAGAGTTGGAATAAACGGGTCATTTTCCGAGTGGCAGGCAGTGACTAGTGGGGTACCGCAAGGTTCAGTCCTAGGACCCCAGCTGTTCACAATATATATTAATGATCTGGATGAGGGAATTGGATGTAATATCTCCAAATTTGCAGACGACACAAAGCTGGGTGGGAGGGTATGCTGTGAGGAGGATGTCGTGAAACTCCAGTACGATTTGGACAGGTTGGGTGATTGGGCAGAAACATGGCAAATGCACTATAATGTGGATAAATGTGAGGTTATCCACTTTGGTGGCAAAAACATGAAGGCAGATTATTTTTTGAATGCAATAGATTGGGAGAAGGGGAAATGCAAAGAGACCTGGGTGTTCTTGTGCACCAGTCGCTGAAGGTAAGCATGCAGGTGCAGCAGGCGGTTAAGAAGGCAAATGGTATGTTGGCCTTCGTAGCAAGAGGGTTCGAGTACAGGAACAAGGATGTTTTGCTGCAGTTGTACAGGGCCTTGGTGAGACCGCACCTTGAGTATTGTGTGCAGTTTTGGTCGCCTTATCTGAGGAAGGACGTTCTTGCCATGGAAGGAGTGCAGCGAAGATTCACCAGGCTGATACCTGGGATGGCAGGAATGACATATGAGGAGAGATTATGTCGATTGGGCTTATACTCACTGGAGTTTAGAAGATTGAGAGGGGATCTCATCGAAACCTATAAAATTCTGTCAGGCCTGGACAGACTAGATGCAGGAAGGATGTTTCTGATGGCCGGGGAGTCCAGAACCAGGGGTCACAGTCTAAGGACTGAAATGAGGAGGAATTTCTTCACCCAGACAGTGGTGAACCTGTGGAATTCTCTGCCAGAGGGCGGTGGAGGCCAGTTCATTAAATATATTCAAGAAGGAGTTGGATATATTTCTTACGGTTAAAGGGATCAAGGGATATGGGGAGAAGGCAGGGACAGGGTACTGAATTTGGATGATCAGCCATGATCTCATTGAATGGCAGAGCAGGCTTGAAGGGCCGAATGGCCTACTCCTGCTCCTATCTTCTATGTTTCTATGAACCAAGTTAACACCGAGTATAAAAGGCAAGATTCTCTAGCCTTTTTCATAATTTAGCCTCTGCTACGAGGAGTCACTCTCATGGCTCTTTTAACCGTCTCTAGTTTCTGAATGTCTCCTGGTGTGTTAAGGCTTGCTCTGGCTATCGGGTTTGAAGTTTTTTCTCATATGCTGCGGAAATTACTATTGCATTAATGTTTCCCTTTCTGTACAACTGTCTTGATTTGTTCAGTGCCTGGCATTAGTTTCTGTGGGTTTTTAATGAGATGTAAAGAGCTTCTTTTACCCATCCCTCCCATTTTCTGGAACACATAAATCTTGTTTTCTTAATTATAGATCATGCACAACTTCATCTACAAATTGGAAATAAATAATCTTCAGTGTGGAGGAAAGTCCTACACCATGAATCTACAATTGAAATATGAACTAGAAATCACAAACATTCAAAGTGGCTGAGACATGCAATAAACTAGATGGGTACAGTAATCAGAATATAACATAACCATCAAATACTCTGTCCAACAGGTGATACATACAGCCCAAAGAATCAATTCTAAATTCTTAGGAAAGAAATGAAGAATAAAAACTAATTGGGTCACTAAATTTTGCTACAGGAGGCAAGGGTCAAGATAAGCTTCCATAAGTACGGTGGCATAGTGGTTAGCACTGTTGCTTCACAGCACCAGGGACCCGGGTTCGAATCCGGCCTCGGGTTACTGTCTGTGTGGAGTTTGCACATTCTCCCCGTGTTTGCGTGGGTTTTCTCCGGGTGCTCCGGTTTCCTCCCACAATCCAAAGATGTGTGGGTTAGGTTGATTGGCTATGATAAATTGACCCTTAGTGTTAGGGGGATTAAATACGTGGGGTTACGGGGATAGGCTGGGATATGTGTTGGTGTAGGGGTTACGGGGATCGGGTGGGATATGTGTCGGTGCAGGCTCGATGGGCCGAAATGGCCTCTATCTGCACTGTGAGGTTTCTGTGATTTCTGTGAAGTAATTATATTTTACAAGACAAAAACCATGAAATTCAAAGGAAATCTTTACTTTACAAGAAATATTCTTATGGCATACAGTTTAAATACACACAATTACAGTTAAAAACCAAACTGCTCCAGTGCATAAGTTGTTAAAATGGTTAGTGAGAATTATGCACTGAAATTATGAATGTTTTCCTTTCTTAGGGTTCTCCTTTTGAAAAATTAGCTTTGCTCAGTGGTAGCATTCTCACTTGTGAATCAGAAGGGCTCGAGTTCAAGGCCACTCCTGGACAGGAGTCCAAAAACTAGCCTGACGCTTCCGTGCAGTACTGAAGGAGTGCTACACTGTTACAGGTGCCATCTTTTGGATGGAAAATTAATCTGAGGTTCCATCTGTTTGTGCAGGTGGACATGAAAGATCCCAGAGGAGCAGGAAGTTATTCTGGTGTCCTGGCCAATATTTCTTTAATATTTTAAGTTAGCCAGTGTTCAGGATAAAATTATAGACAGATGTAAGAGACTCAAACAGTGTATACTGTACATAAATTTGTGAAGAACTGTGCTGAGATTGCAAGATGTCAGAGAGTATCAATTCGCATATCCCTTTTCTGCATCATGAAACAAGAACTCTCAAATGGAACCCATTGCCTAAAATTGTAAAAGGTGGTGTGTGTTTGTATGGAGCCGAGCTCCATATGATGGACATTTTTAATTATCATAGGAGAGTGAAATACACGGGTGAGCAGAGAGCCACTCAGCAAATTTCTTCCACTGGGTATTTATTTTTTATTCAATCAAGGATTTCCTGGATGCTGTAAATAGAATACCGTGGTCTAAGAAGAATCTCTGCTCAACAGCCAAGTTGTCAGGTTGAAGCTAGGTGGGTCCAGATAGCTGCGAGGCAAGATCCCTCTTATGGAAGAGAGAAAGCGTTGAGACACTTTAGCTCATCATGTTTGAGACCCTGTTTCTGAAATCAATACAGTGTTATCAGAATCAACACTGCTCTCTCAGTTCTGATTTTTTGAATAATTCTGCAATGTATATAAAAACACAAGTATGAAGCAGAAGAGACCATACAGCCTTGTCAATGACCTTTGAACTGAAACTGGAAAGTTAGAGATTATTTAATAATACAAAAGAGGTCTGTTGACAGCCACTGAGACCAATAGCCCATCATCAATGATGAAAATGCAACTACACTTAAAACAATGCTTGTATAGCTAAACCCTTTGTTTCCTCATATACATTCATGTGGGATTGCAGAGGGTATCAAGATTGAAAATGATACTGTATAATTGCTTATTGTATACTCTGCAGGTACTAAATTAGTGAAAATAGTTTAATGTAGTTTAATGTAATTTATAAGGTAATGCTTTTATTACCAGCAACCAATAAAATCGTAATGCACTCCCAAAATTATTTTTCTCTCGCTACTCTGAGTTTGGATATGCAAATTTCATCATTTGATTAGATATTGCACATCCAACCAGAAAGTTAAAACAAAATTGCATTGTCTGAGAATATATTTTACATTTAAACTGGGAGTCGCACCTCTACCAAGTTAAGATATTACACTGAAGAAATAGCCACAACTATAAAAGGGTCATAAATGTTTGAACATAATTTACCGAAGGTTTTGCTTAAAGAAAATCTCAATCTTGAGGCTGATTTTCAATTAGCTAAAGTACCATAAACCATAGCTTAGTCATCTCCTCACGTGGTACTAAGTGAATAACACAAAATTACCTTTCTGTGAAAGAAAATATCAACGTCAAATTGAGTCAGAGACCCAATGCACACACTCATTAAGAAAACTGTAAAACCTTTTGGGGGAGGGTTGGGTTTCTCCCCATACACAAGAAATTAATTGAGTTGAAAAAAACAAATTGATACCACACCTGAGAGGGGAGGAGTCGCTGGAAGTTGAGGAAACGGGTACTGGACTTGACGGTGCTGAAATCATGGGCCACGAGGGTGACAATGGTGAGCTGGGACTGGGAGGGAGAGGACTAGAAATTCAATAAGCAACAGTGTTAAAAACTGATAAAACAAATTAAAAATGATAATGACAACAAATACAGGATATGATTCTAGGGTTAACTCAAAAGGTCTAGGGTTGGCATGCCACATTAAGGATTTATTTGCCCACTTCCTGACATTTCGGCACCAGTTTACAACGTGGTTGGAAGCAAGACTTCTTTCAACAGTTCACAATTCCAAATAAACAGGAACATGATCACAGCACAGAATTACAGTGTACTAACCATGTTTTATTCACTCACATTTGGTAGTATTTCTGATCCAAGAGAAAATTAGCACGGGCTACTACTATTATTTTCAATGTATACTACTCTTACCACTTAGTTAATACATCAAAGTGAAGGACTTGGGAGAATCTGATTTGGGATCTTTTTCTCATAGCCTTGTGCAGCTGCATAATTTTCTGTCCATCAGCTTCTGATCAGCACCCTGGACAACAACACAATGTAGTTCCTTGCTAAACACCTTTTTGCCAACTGCCGACTCAAAATGTTGATTCTTCATAAGGGTGCAATAAGGCAATCCAAAGTCAGATTTCTCCCCAGCAGGTAAGAAAATATTAACTAAATTTGGGGGTGGGGAGAGCACAACAATTGTATTGGAACTAATGAAGGACAAGAATGGGAAATGAGAGAGAGGGAAGACACCTTCCATTGGCAGCAGTAGTTTTAGTAACTAAGCATAACCATAACCTTTTCTGAAGATACACTGATTTCTCCTCAGCCTTGTGTTCTGGCATTCTGTTCAGGAGAACGCTAGCAAATGACTTCCCTGGCATAGTAAACAGGACATAACAGCCAATGAAATGCTATGATTACAGGGCAAACTGAAAAGCTTTCAGGGTTAACAAGAGAGATGGAGCAAAAATGAAGTTGCAGAAGGTACAACAAGCAATAAAAATAGGAGAGAGGAAACCCCTTATTTAGAACTGCTGTAGAAGTACTCAAAGACAAATGGGGATGCACTGAGGCATTGAAACAGCTTCTGCCTGCTATCCAAATACTCTGAAGAATAGGGAAGTGTCTCCGTTGTGGAAACTGGCAGCAATATTTCCATTACGCAAAGTGGCGGTCAGGAAGGAGTGAAGGAATTCCAGAGACATTAGTCTGTCTAGTGGGCCAGGAACGATATTTGCTGAAGTGCTCCTGAGCAGGATTTAGGAACACAAGTCAGAGGGGAAGTCAGCATGACTTCAAAAAAGGATGTGGTAGTCTGACCTTAAAAATGGGGCAAATAATCAGAAAGTTCTGTGGAGAGTATGGCAAACATCCATGGGTGTGTTCTGTAGCTTTGAAGTAGGCATATGACTTGGGACAGATGGTGCTGCTGGAAATTATGGAGTAGCTTGTAAGATCATCAGATTAGCTTGAAAGATTGCCAGACTACCACAGATTGCATATGAGGGAACAAAAGGTTGTTTGAGAATTGAACGAAAAATGTCAGAATAGTTCAAAGTGAAGAGAGGATTGCGTCAGGGTTGTGTCTCGTCATCCATTTTCTTTAATACAGTCAGGTGACAAATTATGAGTGATGCATTAGGGAAAAAATACTGAATCACTGACCCAAAGCATTAATGGAAGGTTAGGAGCTGGTAAGCCACATCAAATATGTGAAGGATGATTATAATCTCATTGGTTGCCGTTGTTATAACAACTGAGAAGCTGAACAATAAAGGATGAAGAACAGAAGTAGCTGCTCAATGGCAGCTTCCCAAGAGATCATACATTGCATGAAGAAGAGCACAGACAAACGGAGAATCAAGTGAAAACTGTTGGTGAGGGAACTGAAGTGTGGATGAGTTAATATACCTTGGAAGTGGTATGTTGGCCTTCATAGCGAGAGGATTCGAGTACAGGAGTAAGGATGTCTTGCTACAGTTGTACAGGGCCTTGGTGAGACCACGCCTTGAGTATTGTGTGCAGTTTTGGTCACCTTATCTGAGGAGGATGTTCTTGCCATGGAGGGAGTGCAGCGAAGATTCACCAGACTGATACCTGGGGTGGCAGGAATGACGTATGAAGAGAGATTGGGTCGATTGGACTTATATTCACTAGAGTTTAGAAGAATGAGAGGGGATCTCATTGAAACTTATAAAATTCTAACAGGACTAGACAGACTAGATGCAGGAAGGATGTTCCTGATGGCAGGGGAGTCCAGAACCAGGGGTCAGAGTCTAAGGATAATGGGTAAGCCATTTAGGACTGAGATGAGAAGGAATTTCTTCACCCAGAGAGTGGTGAACCTGTGGAATTCTTTACCACAGAAGGCAGTTGAGGCCAATTCATTAAATATATTCAAGAAGGAGTTAGATATATTTCTTAAGGCTAAAGGGATCAAGGGATATGGGGAGAAAGCAGGGACGGGGTACTGAATTTGGATGATCAGCCATGATCTCATTAAATGGCGGAACAGGCTCGAGGGGCCGGCTGGCCTACTCCTGCTCCTATCTTCTATGTTTCTATGTATAGCTGCTGAAGGGGGTTGAGAGAACAAGGTAAAGAGATACATTGCTTTTGATGGACTATGAAAACCACTCTGAAGGACAAAAAACATCTTGTGAAAAAATTTAAATGAGAATGTATAAGACTAATGGCTCCTTGACAAGTATGTATGGAGCTGAAAGCTGGACTCTGAAAATCCACAGAAGCAGAGCCTGAATGCCTTTGAAATGAGGATGCACAAAGAGGAATCTATGTGAAATAAGTCAGAGCTGGAGATGAGTGCTGAGAAAAAAGATATTGCTATGAAAGCAGGTCTTAGAAAATACAAGAAATAAAAGAGATACCAATGAAGGTGAACAGGGTAAAGAGCCAAATGGAAATCATGTCAAAGGGAGGAGCAGAACTTCTTCAAGGCAGGCATTCCTGGAAGAGAAATGGCAATGAATTAAACATCATGAACAAAAAGCAAAATACTGCACATGCTAGAATTCTGAAACATAAACAGAAAATGCTGGCAACAGAGCTGCATCTGTGGAGAGAACCTAAGTCGACATTTTGGGTATAGACCAATTCTGAAGAAGGGCCTATACTCTAAACGTCACCTTTTGTTCTCTCCACAAATGCTGCTTGACATGTTGAGTACTGCCAACACTTTTTGTTTTTATCTCAAATTTCCATCACCTGCAGTATTTTGCTTTTTGCACAAGGAGGATGTTGGTATCAGCTGGGAGAACACAGTCAGTGCACTGAAGTAATAGCCTGCATGCAGTAACAGAGTTGATGACAGTGAAAAGAAAGTAATAGGCAGGGCATGTGCACCAAATAGGAAAAGCCAAAGCTTAGATGGTTTAACTGCACATAGGAAGAGCAAGCTGGAAGACTGGCGGCGAGCAGATTGTTTCGGGAACCGGAATGCAAAAGTGGCATTGTGCAGATTCATCGCTCAACCCGATTATGATGATTGACATGGGCCAAGAGGGGGTGGGGTGGGAAGATAAGGTATACTGAAAGTAACAATATCGTTCTGCGGCTTCCATCAAAGTCACAAATGTTCACCATCCCTAATTGCCCTCAAGAAGGTAGTGGTGAGCTGCCTTGAACTGCTGCAGTCAGTGTGGTGAAGGTACTCCCATAGTGCTAATAGGGAGGGAGTTCCAGGACTTTGACCCAGCGATGATGAAGGAACAGCGATATATTTCCAAGTCAGGATGGTGTGTGATTTGGAGGGGAACTTGGAGGTGATTGTGTTCCCATGCGCCTGCTGCCCTTGTCCTTCTGGCCGGTAGAGGTCATAGATTTGGGAGGTGCTTGACGAGTAGCTGAAGTGCATCTTGTTGATGGGACACACTGCAGCCACAGTGCGCTGGTGGTGGATAGAGTGAATGTTTAAGGTGGTGGATGGGGTGCCAATCAAGCAGGCTGATTTGTCCTGGATGGTGTCAAGCTTCTTCAGTGTTGTTGGCGCTGCACTCATCTAGACAAATGGAGAGTATTCCATCATACTCCTGACTTGTGCCTTGTAGATAGTGGAAAGGCTTTGGGGAGTCAGGAGGTGAGTCACTCGCTGCAGAATACCCACCTCTGACCTGTTCTTGTAGTCACAGTATTTATGTGGCTGATCCAGTTAAGTGATTGGTTAATGGTGAGCCCCAGGATGTTGATGGTGGGGGATTCGGCGACAGCAATGCCGTTGAATGTCAAGGGGTAGTGGTTAGTGACTCTCTTGTTGGAGATAGTCATTGCCTGGCACTTGTGACTTGTGTGGCGAATGTTACTTGCTACTTATCAGCTGAAGCCTGAATGTTGTCCAGGTCTTGCTGCATGCGGGCACAGACTGCTTCATTATCTGAGGAGTTGCGAATGGAACTGAACACTGAGCAATCATCAGCGACATCCCCATTTCTAACTTTATGGAGGGAAGGTCATTGATGAAGACGGTTGGGCCAAGGACACTGCCCTGAGGAACTCCTGCATCGATGTCCTGGGGCTGAGATGAGATTGGCCTCCGACAACCACAGCCATCTTCCTTTGTGTTAGGTATGTTTGGAGAGTTTTCCCCCCGATTCTCATTGACTTCAATTTTACTTGGACTCCTTGATGTCACACTCGGTCAAATGCTGCCTTATTGTCAAGGGCAGTCACTCTCACCTCACCTCACCTCTGGAATTCAGCTCTTTTGTCCATGTTTGGACCAAGGCTGTAATGAGGTTTGGAGCAGAGTGGTCCTGGCGGAACCCAAACTAAGCATTGGTGAGCATTAACTAGAAGAAAAATCTGCCATCTAACAGTATATACACATTGAAATTTCACATTTTAATTTAAGAAAATTTAAGTTAAGTATTTATATTTTTAAAGGTTTTGATTTAAATGTTGAACTGCTGAATAATTTAAAATTGGGTTCTGATAAAGATTTAAAAAGTGTCCCTTTATCTCTTCTTTAAATAAATGCTGGTCAAAGTCCCCTTCCATCAAATTAATTCAAAATTGGTTCCCAATATATCAGGGTTGAACTGGACTTCCAAAGGGGTAACTTTGGACACCTTTCAACAACTACACACAAGTTTAGACAGATGTCTTCGCCTGATAAGTCTTTGTGGAACATCCATAGGGAAATAACTGGGCATCCTAAATCAATCTTTAACTTTAACCCTGAGGCTTCCAAAATTGGCTTGAGTCTGCAAAATGCATTGTAGATTCTGCAAGGGCATGGTGTTACTACTACTACCACTACCAACAACAACCACTTATATTTATATAGCGACTTTAAAGCAGTAAAACGCCCCAAGGCACTTAACAGGAGCGCTATAAAACAAAATTTGACACCAAGCCACTTAAGGATATATTAAGAGGTAAGTTTTAATGAGTGTCCAAAGGAGGAAAGAGGTAGAGAGGCGGAGAGGTTTAGGGATGGAATTCCAGAGTTAAGGGCCTTGGCAGCTGAAGGCACGGCCACCAATGGTGGAGCAATTAAAATCGGGGATGCTCGAGGCCAACATTGGAGGAGCGCAGATATCGCAAAGGGTTGTGGGACAGGAGAAGATTACACAGATGGAGAGGGGCGAGGCCATGGAGGGATTTGAAAACAAGGATCAGAATTTTAAAATTGAGGCGCTGCTCAACCAGGAGCCAATGTAGGTGATAGGTGAACAGAACTTGGTGGGAGTTAGGACACCGGCAGCAGAGTGGATGACCTCAAGTTTACGGAAGGTAGAACGTGGGCGGGCAGCCAGGAGTGTGTTGGAATAGTCAAGTCTAGAGGTAACAAAGGCATGGATGACGGTTTCAGCAGCAGATGAGCTGAGTCAGGGGCAGAGTCGGGCAATGATCGGAGGTGGAAATAGGCAGTCTTAGTGATGGTGTGGATATGTGGTCGGAAGCTCATCTCGGGGTGAAAAATGACACCAAGGTTGCGAACAGTCTGGTTCAGCCTCAGACAGTTGCCAGGGAGAGGGATGGAGTCTGTGGCTAGGGAATGGAGTTTGTGGTGGGGACTGAAGACAATGGCTTCGGTCTTCCCAATATTTAGTGAGAAGAAATTTCTGCTCATCCAGAAATGAATGTTGGACAGCAGGAGGGGTCGAGAGAGGTGGTGGTGAGGTAGAGCTGGGTGTCGTCAGTGTACATGTGGAAACTTACGCTGTGCTTTCGGATGACGTTGCTGAGGGGCAACATGTAGATGAGAAATAGGAGGGGGTCCAAGGATAGATCCTTGGAGGACACCAGAGGTAATGTCAAATGCACACATTTTTCAGATTTTGGAAACCTTCATAAACTTGCGAAAAAAAGGTAAAGGTGACAATGTTGTACCAGAAATAGAAATAAAAGGCAGCCTGGGCACCTGGTCATTGTTGTATGCTAGGATACAACTCTGCACATGGTGAGTTTCTGATTTATCGCACAAGTCAGTAGAAGCACTTAGTAATAGGGATTCTGGGAGGAAGAGGGAAACAGGACAGAAAGAGAACCTGTCACAGGACAGAAAGACAACATGTCACGATCATGAACCAATATGGCTCAATTTTTCACTCTTCATTAAATCAGACGGTACTATCAGTGGATAAGGGGTAAGCCATTTAGTACAGAGATGAGGAGGAATTTCTTCACCCAGAGAGTGGTGAACCTGTGGAATTCTCTACCACAGAAGGCAGTAGAGGCCAATTCATTAAATATATTCAAGAAGGAGTTGGATATATTTCTTAAGGCTAAAGGGATCAAGGGGTATGGGGAGAAAGCAGGGACCGGGTACTGAATTTGGATGATCAGCCATGATCGCATTGAATGGCGGAGCAGGCTCGAGGGGCCGAATGGCCTACTCCTGCTCCTATCTTCTATGTTTCTATGGATGCCAGGGGTCAGATTGTTCAGGGACCATCACCACTAAATGCTGTTTACAGGATAAATACAGATGAAGGTGACAATTTAGACAATTTTAGCTCAATCTTCCAGAAAGACTGTACAGATCCCCCAGTTATGGCATCTAATTGTTTCTTAAATAATCCAAGAATTTTCAACTCTGCTATCTTACCCAGAAGTTCATAATGTGTCTCATTTTGAGAAATATGCTGAAACAACAAAGATGTTCAGCACTCACAAAGCTATCTATTCTAAATAGAAGAGTAGTAAACAGGTCACCAATGACCACAATTTAGATTTTTATGAACCTGAATATTTCAGATTTATTTAAAAATTTAGGCTAGATTGAAAAATAGAAATCTAACCCAGGACATGTTTGGATCATCCAAATTGGTTGTAAATTTAGTATAAATACTCATCTCTGGTTACAAACATGTGTATTGTGATAGTCATTAAGTTCCAAATTCAGAGGAACTGCATTAAAACCTTCCAATGGTCAGTGACCTCATGGTTTTCGTCCTTAGTACACTGATAAACCATGCCTAAAAGAAATATTCTGAAATTAAGTAATATTAGATTAGAAAGCATGGGTAATGGCCAAGATTAGATCAGCAACCAGATCCAGAGGAGCAGTGATAGCTATTGTGAAACACATCCTATGCTAACACTCACTTTCATTTAATTAGCATCAACACATCCAAAACACAACACAAATTTACTTACCCTGTTTAGGTAAGGACCTGCCTAGTTGATCAAAATTAGCCTTTGACTGATAACCTCTTTGAGGTCAAGAAACAAAAATAGTAATTAAGTCTCCCTTTTTTGGCACAGGAGAGAGAACAGTTTTGTTTCCAACTAAACGTGTAGCAAAGCATATAGTGCATTTCCACAGCTATTCCACTGCAGGCTACATTGGTATTGTGTATTGGTAACGAAAACAAGATACAATAAAAGACAGATTTTTTTTTTCTCATTCATGGGATGTGGGTGTCGCTGGCAAGGCCAGCATTTATTGCCCATTCCTAATTGCCCTTGAGAAGGTGGTGGTGAGCCGCCTTCTTGGACTGCTGCTGTCTGTGTGGTGATGCCTCTTTGTAGTGGTTTGGTACAACTCAGAGGACAGTTAAGAGTCAATCACATTGCTGTGGGTCTGGAGTCAGATATAGGCCAGACTGGGAAAGGACAGCAGATTTCCTTCCCTAAAGGACATTAGCGAGCTAGATGTTTTTATTTTACAGCAATCCAGTAGTTTCATGATCACCATTACTGGTGCCAGCTTTTTATTCCAGATTTATTAAATTAACTGAATTTAAATTCCACAACTACCGTGGTGGGATTTGAACTCCGGATCATTCGTTCAGGCCTCTGGATTACTAGTCCAGTATTATAACCACTATGCTACCATTGCCAGTAATATTGTAATAATGGAACAGTAACAATTTTTCAGAGTCAATGATGCCTGGGGAAAATATCTTGGAAACGACAAGCGGGGCTCCATCTTCCAGAGGCTCAAGTTTGCCATGTACTTGACAAGAGCTGTAGTTTTTTTTTAAAGCAATACATCGATAAAGGATAATTAGAAACTCAAAATAATTTAGCTCAAACTGGAGGACGTATATTACTTTTGGTTTGGATTTAGTCATTTTTCTTGTGCCATCCATTTTTTGAAGTCTTCTTAGGCCCTGAATCATAATCAACCAAGAGGATGGCTGAGATTTGCTCTACAGTCAGCCAGTAGGAGGTGTGAGGGATAGTCTGACTGTCCCTCATCCTTGTGCTTTGTCATCACTCTGTTTATGTATACAGTATTAGCAGGGCTATAGCATCCTACAGACTTTATTGTAGTGTACTCAATACTGATGGAATTGCAGATTACATTAATGACAAAATGCAATATACATACCTAGTGAGACTGGGTTTTCTTTTGGGATTTAACCTGTAATGTTAAAAAAAAGACATACTAAGTCAATTACATTTTCTTTATTTTAGTAAATCAGGTTTGGATTTATGTTGTTTCGATTTTTTAACATTTTTGTACAGTAAGCAACACCTGCACACACCACTTGTGCATGCCACTTGGTTAGTGTCACCAACGAGCAAATTCACACTTTTAGTTAGCCCACCCAAGGCACAAACAAATTCACTGTAATGCAGCTACTGGTAGGCATGCCATCTTAATTAGCATTGGATGCTTTCATGGTATTAAAAATTGATGACTTGTCCCTACCTCAATTTAGAATAATGAAATATTACAATCATAAAGTTCTGCAGTTTTTACATCTAGCCCATAAAACCATATCCTTTTTCATCATAAATCTCTGCTGAGGTTTTGTATTTGGTACTAGACATGGGCCACACTATGTTCAAAATAAAGATGATAACCCCATTCTTCATTGCTTATTTTTGCATCTATAAGGTTAATGGTAGGATGCTCCATGCTTAATTCTAAGAATCATGTTGAATGTTTGTCATTATTATGCTTCTATTGCTATTGTTAGAAATAACAGCTCAACTGTTCTGACTCCTCTCAGCAATCTCCTTGTTTCCACTCGGGTAGGGGGGTCCAAAACTAGAGTTCATAAATATAAGACAGTCACAAATAAATCCAATAAGGAATTTCTTTATCCAGAGAGTGGTTAGAATTTGGAACTTGCTACTCCATTGAGTAGTTGAGATGAACAGCATAGATGCATTTAAGGGGAAGCTAGATAAGTACATGAGGGAGAAAGAAATAGAAAGATATGCTAATAGGGTGAGATGAAGTAAGGATGAAGAGGCTCATGTTGAGCATAAACACCAGCATAGACAGTAGGGTTGAATGGCCTGTTTTGGTTTTGTAAAATCGTATGTAATTCTATGTAATCTCCTGTTCCATTCTGAAAATCCACACTCCAGAGAGGCGCTGAGCAGAAAGGAAGATGAAATCAGGATTAATACTGTGCACATAAATCCCTGAAACTCATTTATCTGCAGTAGCATGTAACCATGGCAACATTACACATTAGACATAAAAAGTACAGAGTATGTAATGTATAATGTTGACAAAAAATGAATTGAGGCCTCAAATAATATATGGAGTATGAAATATCACAATGTTTCTTCCAAAATCAACTGGCACCACTTATGAGTAAGCCCTTCTGTAGCAGGCAATGTCCTTCAAAAGTCACATGATGTGGGAAGACATCATGAAGGCAAATCATGAGTCTTGGTTTCCAAGAATAGCCAAATGCATGACATGCAAGTCTTGAATCCAGCTGCTGGCATTGATCAAAACCGAAGTAACTACAGAGGGTTTGAAATAAACTAGACTGAAACCACACAATTCAGTGGCTACAATGAGACACTGTCAGAAGTGCAGGGTTAATCCTTTTAAATTCCTTTAATTGATATTGGCACAATAATGCAGGATACAAATAAGAAAAAGATTTGTTCTCATCTTTGTGACCTTAAATCCTTGAAACACATGTGCCCACACTAGTATGCAATCATGCCAACATTCTTAGACATGAAAAGTGCATGACTGGGCAATTTATAATCATGACAAAAGTGAACAATTTTGGCCAAAATGGATTATTTATTGGATTATTTTTGGCTGGTCATAGCACTCATAGGGTTAAACTTGGCTAATGCTCGTTGTTTCTGCAAACTGCAGGAAAAATACAGTGCAGTTGTTATGCCAAAGGTATAAATATGTACCTGTAACATGTCCCTGTTGAAAAGAATGAGTTTAATAGCTAATGTTTGTAAGTACAGATCAGTGTCATTCTGTCCAGTAGTATGCCTGATGGCTGGCTCTGCAAAATGTTAATTTCCTGCAAGCACAGATCATACAAAGTGGTTAGGACAATCATTCTAGGTAATTGACATTCGGTGAATCTTTTGATTGGTAACAATGACTCAGTTGAAGCTCGAGTCAGATTTTTGAGTGGGGCGGGGCAGGGCTATGAAAGTCGTTTTACCAGGCTAGGATGAATAAAGCTTTCGGTGCTCCCGCAGTCAATCAAGCATTTAACCTTGTTCCCGTTTACCTCTATGTCCATCATCGATTTAGACAACGGATGCGGCCAGGACAAACACTCCAGGCATCTGTGCCCAGCGAAGGGCACCACCTGTTTTAAATGCGGGAAGAAAGGACATTTCAGCAAAGTCTGCAGAGGGAACCCCGCCTCCAACTCCACCACCGCCGCGTGCGCGCCGTGGGAGTGGCCATCTTGGAAGCCATCTTGTCCACCCTCGTGGAGTCCACCATCTTGCCCCGACTACACGGACCTCCAGGACCCACTGGTGGCCTCGATCACAGTGGATCAGTCCAGGCCGCATCCGTTGTCTAAATCGATGATGGACATAGAGGTAAACGGGAACAAGGTTAAATGCTTGATTGACTGCGGGAGCACCGAAAGCTTTATTCATCCTAGCCTGGTAAAACGACTTTCACTAACGATAGTCCCCACACAGGGCAAAATCGCCATGGCCGATAAGACTCATACCTCAAAAATTACAGGTTTCTGCGCGGTTATGTTGTCGGTAAAAGGCAATGATTACAGAGATTTTAAACTATTGATAATGCCAGATCTCTGTGTGAGCGTGATCTTGGGTCTGGACTTCCAGTGCCACCACCAAAGTATCACGCTTACCTACGGTGGGTCCCAGCCGCCCCTCACAGTGTGCGGTCTGGCTACCCTGAAGGTCAAGCCGCCCTCTCTGTTCGCCAACCTCGCACCCAACTGTCGACCCATAGCGACCAAGAGTAGGCGGTACAGCTGGGAGGACAGACGGTTCATTGCGTCAGAAGTAGAAAGACTCAAGCGGGAAGGTATCATCGAATGCAGTACCAGCCCGTGGCGCGCCCAGGTAGTAGTAGTTAAGGGTAGCGAAAAGAAGCGGATGGTGATAGATTATAGCCAGACGGTTAATCTATACACCCAGCTAGACGCCTACCCTCTGCCCCGCATAGCGGATATGGTTAACCAAATCACGCAATACCGGGTGTTTTCCACCATCGACCTAAAATTGGCATACCACCAGCTCCCCATTAGGCCGGAGGACCGTCCATACACCGCCTTCGAGGCGAACGGACGTCTCTACCACTTCCTCAGAGTCCCCTTTGGGGTAACGAACGGGGTCTCTGTCTTCCAGCGGGAGATGGACCGCATGGTCGATGAGAACCAGTTAACAGCCACCTACCCATACCTAGACAACGTCACCATCTGCGGCCACGACCAGCAAGACCACGACTCGAACCTCGCGAGATTTCTGAAAACCGCCCTCAGACTCAATCTCACCTACAACGAGGATAAGTGTGTCTTTAGCACCACGCGCCTCTGTATCCTGGGCTGCGTGGTGGAAAACGGGGAAATCGGTCCGGACCCCGACCGATTGCGCCCCCTACGGGAGCTACCCCTACCAAACACCCCCAAGGCCCTGAAAAGGTGCCTGGGGTTCTTCTCCTATTACGCCCAATGGGTCCCCAATTATTCCGACAAGGCCCGTCCCCTCCTGAAATCAACGTCCTTCCCGCTCACGGCCGAGGCCCACGCCGCCTTCAACAGCATTAAACACGACATTGAGAAGGCCGCGCTGCGGGCAGCGGATGAAAACATCCCTTTCCAGGTCGAAAGCGATGCGTCCGACTTCGCTTTAGCAGCCACCCTCAACCAGGATGGGCGGCCCGTAGCCTTTTTCTCAAGAACCCTCCAAGGGCCCGAGATCAGGCACTCCTCGGTAGAGAAGGAGGCCCAGGCCATAGTGGAGGCAGTGCGGCACTACCTAGCCGGCAAACGCTTCACCCTGCTTACCGACCAGCGGTTGGTAGCCTTCATGTTTAACAACAAACAGAGGGGGAAGATCAAGAACGACAAAATTCTCAGGTGGCGGATCGAACTCTCCACGTTTTGAGTATGACATAATATATAGGCCGGGGGCCCTCAACGAATCCCCCGACGCCCTATCACGATGGATGTGTGCCAGCATCCAGGGGGACAGGCTACAGGGCCTCCACAATGGCCTCTGCCACCCGGAGGTCACCCGGCTATTCCACTTTATAAAATCCCGTAACCTGCCCTATTCCATTGAGGAGGTCCGGTCTATGACCGGGGACTGCCGCACTTGTGCGGAATGCAAGCCCCGTTTTTTCCAGGCCCGACCGAGCCCACCTGATCAAAGCTACACGGCCATTCGAGCGCCTGAGCTTAGATTTCAAGGGACCACTCCCCTCCACCGACCGCAATGTGTACTTCCTCAACATTGTGGACGAGTACTCCCGCTTCCCATTCGCCTACCCCTGCCCAGATATGACCAGTGCCACGGTCATCAAGTGCCTCGGCAACCTGTTTTGCATGTTCGGCATGCCCAACTACATCCACACTGACGGGGGCGTCGTTCATGAGCGATGAACTGCGCCAATACCTGCTGTCAAAGGGGATAGCCACGAGTCGGACCACTAGTTATAACCCCCGGGGTAATGGGCAAGTGGAGAGGGAGAACGCGACAGTGTGGAAGGCGGTCACCTTAGCACTAAGGTCTAAAGGCCTCCCCACCTCCCGCTGGCAGGAGGTCCTCCCAGACGTACTCCACTCGATAAGGTCGCTACTGTGTACTGCTACTAACGCCACTCCTCACGAGAAGATGTTTGTTTTTCCCCGCAAATCGACCTCAGGAGTATCCCTACCCTCGTGGCTCTCCGCCCCAGGGACAGTCCTGTTATGGAAACATGTGAGGGGCCACAAAATGGATCCCCTCGTGGAGGCAGTACACCTACTCCACGCAAACCCACAGTACGCGTACGTCAAGCACGCCGACGGGCGTGAAGACACCGTGTCCATAAAGGACCTCGCCTCGGCAGGAAGCGACGACGACGACCCATCACCACCACCCCCAGAAGAACCTCCACCATCCCCAGAGGTATCCTCACCACCCCCAGCAGTACCTGCAACAACCCCAGCACATGGGTATGCCCAGGAGGGCACCACGGACTCCAGGTCAGAACCCGAGGTACCGTTGCGACGTTCAGGAAGGACTATCACACCCCCGGACAGACTAAATCTGTAGAAGGGGTGAATGTGATGAAATATATGCCTTCATCAGCCTATGTGTTTTACCTGTGTGTTTCACCTGCTTGTATTGTGTGAACCGCCCCCTTTTGTTCCTATTGTGTGTATTGGCTACGCCCCTGTCTTTTGCCATATAAAGGTCTCAGGAGCTGGATAAGTCATTCCTACCAGACGCCCGATGTGGGAAGACCTGTAATGCTGCTATGTTCTTAGTGATTAAAAGCCTTAGTTGAATCCTTTAAATTCCTTGTCTTTGAGTTATTGAAGGCACATCAATGATTCTTTGTTCTACATTTGACAAGACATCCCTGTAGCGAAGAGCTACAGTTGTGGGTTTACATCTGACAGCCTTTTCCCAGCTCGTCACTCTGAAACCGTTGGGGCACAGAATACCTGGAGGCTTCATAATATATTTCATCATGCAAGAAGCAAGTGGCCATGTTTTCAAGGTTAAATGTTATGTTCATGGATACCTTAGGAGATGTGGCTTTGTTGTTGACATTGAGGAAATTAGTAAAAGTTTGTGAACATTGTAAATATAGTTTTTGTATTGACTACTGCTAGTTTGCCTGTTTAATGTTCAAGATAAAATAGTTTAGTGGTTCTGGTTCTGGTCTAGCAAGCCAGAAGCCTGCTCCTATTTTTCTATTCTAGACACAAAAGGCATCAAGGGGTATGGGGAGAGAGCGGGAACATGGTATTGAAATAGAGGATCAGCCATGATCATATTGAATAGGATGGCCTACTCCTGCTCCTATTTTTCTATGTTTCTATGTTTTCTAGGTCACAAGTTCAAATCCCACCAAGTGGGGGGGACAATTTGATAAGTCTGTTAAGTTGTGGGCTAGCACCAGTAAAATAAAATGACCATGAAAGTTGCTGGATTATCATACAAACACAACTGGTTCACTAATGCCTTTCAGGGATGGGAACCTGTAAGCCAACTCCAATCCCACAGTCGGTGATCAAATCATTTACTTTGATATCGGGCAGGTAAAGGCACAATAAGAGGTCGGTGTAAAGGATTAGCCAGTGACATTGAACCCATGGAAAAATATAACAAAAGCAAAATACTGCAGATGCTGGAAATTCAAAATAAAGAGAGAGAATGCAGGAAACACTCAGTAGGTCAGGCCGCATCTGTGGAGAGAGAGAGAGAGAGAGAGTCAGGTCGATGACCTTTCATCAGAACATTTTGAGTTCTGATGCAAGGTCATCAACCTGAAATGTTAACTCTGTTTCTCTCTCCACAGATGCTGAATATTAATAGTCGAGGAAATGGTTACATAACATTAACTGAATCTTTTAGAAAACTAGTCAGATTGACTTTTGTGTGGTTTGAATTGTGATAACTTCAGCTGTTAAAGTTTTTACACCATGTTTTAAGCATGCAAGTAGTATAAACATTTTAGTAAAAGTAAAATGGATGTAGCGAGAGAAGAAAAAAAGAGTATTTGTTGAGAACTCACTTTAACTTAGTTACAGAACCAGATGCTATATTGCCCGTGACCGCCATAACGACACTATTTCTACACATCTGATCAGAAATTGTATTTCTCCATGTTAATATCATTCACATTATAGAATACAGAATTCCTCTACAGCACCAAACTCTTACATAGTATTCCATCCCTTCTCTTATTTTGATGGCAACTTATTCATTTGGATGTGGAAGTGAGTAAGAATTCTTCATTTGCAAACCAAAAAAACCCCTACTTTACTGACACTTTCAAAGCGCTGGTAAAGCGCATGCATAGGCAAACATAGAGAAACCATGGTAACCTGCATTACAGGTACAGCAGCTCACTATCTAAAGAAAAATTATGCAGCTTTCTAGAATACCCTCAGGCATTAAAACATTTTTTGCAAGTATTAGTGTATCTAGGGATACGAGCAAGGGGAAAGCATTCACCAGTAAAGAATCTGTTCGCTGTAACATGCAGATCAGCTTGGGTTACAACCCTATTAAATTTCCCTTCTTTCTTGATAGCTTCTTACAGTGGCACACTTGAGATCGGAGCTCATGTTGAAGAATACTAGCCTAAGTTATACCACTCTAGGTCTTCAAAGTGCTGCACACGGCAATTTCCAAATTCAGCCATTTGAAGTTAAAGAGGTGGCAACTCAACAGTCAGAATGACTAATCACTTCTGGTAATGATGTAGGGTGCTTACAAAATAAAATAGAAACACTTATACTGAGCTGTGGCAGATGAAAAACGTCTATTATTTGTTACAAATGGAATAGTCAGAAGTTTTAGAGGCTACGAACCATTTGGTTACTTTTTAAAAATTAATTCCAAGGATGTGGGCGTTGCTGGCAAGGCCAGCATTTATTGGCTATCCCTAATTGCGCTCGAGAAGGTGATGGTGAGCCACCTTCTTGAACCACTGCAGTCCTTGCGGTGAAGGTACTCCCACAGTGCTGTTAGGGAGAGAGTTCCAGGATTTTGACCGAGCGACTATAAAGGAATGGCGATATATTTCCAAGCCAGGATGGTGTGTGACTTGGCGGGGAACTTGGAGGTGATGGTGCTCCCATGCGCCTGCTGCTCTTGTCCTTCTAGGTGGCAGCGGTGGTGGGTTTGGGAGGTGCTGTCGAAGAATCCTTGGCGAGTTGCTGCAGTGCATCTTGTAGATGGTACACACTGCAGCCACGGTGCGCTGGTGGTGGAGGGATTGAATGTTTAAGGTGGTGGATGTGATGCTAATCATGCGGGCTGCTTTGTCCTGGATGGTGTTGAGCATCTTGAGTGTTGCTGGAGCTGCACTCATCCAGGCAAGTGGAGAGTATTCCATCACACTCCTGACTTATGCCTTTTTAATGGTGGAAAGGCTTTGGGGAGTCAGCAGGTGAGACACTCGCCACAGAATACCCAGCCTCTGATCTGTTCTTTTGGCCACACTATTTATTTGACTGACCCAGTTATGTTTCTGGTCAATGCTGACCCCCAGGATGTTGATATTGGGGGATTCGGCGATGGTAATGCCATTGAATGTCAAAGGGCGGCGGTTAGACGCTCCCTTGTTGGAGATAAATGTAAGAAGTCACACAACACCAGGTTATAGTCCAACAGCTTTATTTGAAATCAAGCTTTCGGAGCGCTGCTCCTTCGTCAGGTGAAGTGAAGAGTTGCATATAAGCACAGCATATATAGTCAGAGAGTACTGCCAGATGATTACAGGTAATCTTTCTAACTGCCCTTTATCACACCTCGGCAGAGAGATAATCACAGCAATCACAGGTGTGAATGGTGTCCAAACAGGTCAGTCAGGAAAACATTACATCAAAGAACAATGAGGTGGGGTTACAAGGGGTCAAATGTTGCAGATGCTGGGGTCTGTATGAAAAACAAAAAACAAACAAAAAACTTTTTTTTTGCTGGAAATCATAGCAGGTCCGGCCGCATCTGTGTAGAGAGAACAAGCCAACGACGACTCGAGTCTGGATGACTCTACGTCAGGTGGGGTTACATGTAGCGTGACATGAACCCAAGATCCCGGTTGAGGCCGTCCTCATGAGTGCGGAACTTGGCTATCAGTTTCTGCTCGACGATTTTGCGTTGTCGTGTGTCTCGAAGGCCGCCTTGGAGAATGCTTACCCGAAGATCGGAGGCTGAGTGTCCTTGACTGCTGAAGTGTTCCCCGACTGGGAGGGAACACTCCTGCCTGGCGATTGTTGCGCGGTGTCCATTCATCCGTTGTCGCAGTGTCTGCATGGTTTCGCCGATGTACCATGCTCCGGGGCATCCTTTCCTGCAACGTATGAGGTAGACAACATTGGCCGAGTCACATGAGTATGTACCATGTACCTGGTGGGTGGTGTCCTCACGTGTGATGATGGTATCTGTGTTGATGATCTGGCATGTCTTGCAGAGGTTGCCGTGGCAGGGTTATGTGGTGTCGTGGTCGCTGTTCTCCTGAAAGCTGGGTAATTTGCTGCGAACGATGGTCTGTTTGAGGTTAGGCGGCTGTTTGAAGGCGAGTAGTGGAGGCGTGGGGATGGCCTTAGTGAGGTATTCATCGTCATCGATGACATGTTGAAGGCTGCGAAGAACATGGTGTAGTTTCTCCGCTCCGAAGTACTGGACAACAAAGGGTACTCTGTTGGTTGTGTCCCGTGTTTGTCTTCTGAGGAGGTCTATGCGATTTTTTGCTGTGGCCCGTCGGAACTGTCGATCGACGAGTCGAGCGTCATATCCCGTTCTTAGGAGGGCGTCTTTCAGCGTCTGTAGGTGTCCATCGCGTTCCTCCTCATCTGAGCAGATCCTGTGTATTCGCAGGGCTTGTCCATAGGCGATGGCTTCTTTAACGTGGTTAGGGTGGAAGCTGGAGAAGTGGAGCATCGTGAGGTTGTCCGTTGGCTTGCGGTAGAGTGAAGTGCTGAGGTGTCTGTCTTTGATGGAGATTCGTGTGTCCAAGAATGAAACCGATTCTGAGTAGTCCATGGTGAGTTTGATGGTGGGATGGAACTTGTTGATGTTATCGTGTAGTCTTTTCAGTGATTCTTCGCCGTGGGTCCATAGGAAGAAAATGTCGTCGATGTATCTGGTGTATAGCGTGATTGCTGTGATTATCTCTCTGCCGAGGTGTGATAAAGGGCAGTTAGAAAGATTACCTGTAATCATCTGGCAGTACTCTCTGACTATATATGCTGTGCCTATATGCAACTCTTCACTTCACCTGACGAAGGAGCAGCGCTCCGAAAGCTTGTGATTTCAAATAAAGCTGTTGGACTATAACCTGGTGTTGTGTGACTTCTTACATTTGTTCACCCCAGTCCAACACCGGCATCTCCACATCATTGTTGGAGATAGTCATTGCTTGGCATAGACTGCTTCATTATCTGAGGAGTTGTGAATGGAACTGAACACTGTGCAATCATCAGCAAATATCCCCACTTCTAACCTTATGATGGAGGGAAGGTCATTAATGCAGCAGCTGAAGATGGTTGGGCCTAGGACAATGCCCTAAGGAACTCCTGCAGTGATGTCCTGGAGCTGAGATGATTGGCCTCCCACATTCACAACCATCTTCCTTTGTGCTAGGTATGAATCCAGCCAGTGGAGAGTCTTTCCCCGATTCCCATTGACTTGAATTTTACTAGGGCTCCTTGATGCCACACTCAGTCAAATGCTGCCTTGATGTCAAGGGCAGTCACTCTCACCTCACCTCTGGAATTCAGCTCTTTTGTCCATGTTTGAACCAAGGCTGTAATGAGGTCTGGAACCGAGTGGTCCTGGCAGAACCCAAACTGAGCATCGGTGAGTAAGTGTCACTTGATAGCACTGTTGACGACACCTTCCATCACTTTGCTGATGATTGAGAGTAGACTGATGGGGCAGTAATTGGCCGGATTGGATTTGTCCTGTTTTTTTGTGGACAGGACATACCTGGGCTGTTTTCCATATTGTCAGGTAGATGCCAGGGTTGTAGCTGTACTGGAACAGCTTGGCTAGAGGCGTGGCTAGTTCAGGAGCACAAGTCTTCAGCACAAAAGCCAGGATAAGGTTGGTGAGCTACAAGCACAATTAGCCGTGTGGCAATATGATGTTATGGCAATAACAGAAACGTGGCTTAAAAATGGCGAGGACTGGCAACTTAATATTCAAGGGTACAAGGTGTTCAGAAAAGATAGGGAAGGAAAAAAGAGAGATGGGGTGGCAGCGCTGATTAAGGAAGACATTGTAGTGTTGGAAAGGGAGGATGTTCTTAAGCGGACAAGGACAGAATCCATTTGGTTAGAGCTGAGGAGCAAAAAGGGTATGATCACGCTATTGGGGGCTATTTGATAGGCCTCCAAATAGTGAGAGGGAGGTAGAGGAGCAAATCTGCAGGGAAATTGCAGAGATATGCAAGAGCTATAGAGTGGCGATATTGGGGGACTTTAATTACCCAAAAGTCGATTGGGATAATGCTAGGGTAAAGGGAAAGGAATTTCTGAAATGTGTTCAGGAGAATTTCCTTGACCAGTATGTTCTTGGCCCAGCTAGGAAGGAGACATTGCTGGATCTGGTGCTGGGGAATGAGGTGGGCCAGGTCGACCAAGTGTCTGTGGGAGAACACTTGGGTACGAGTGGTCATCATATCAAAAGATTCAGATTAGCAATGGAGAGGAGCAAGGAACAATCTATAGTAAAACTTCTAAACTGGAATAGGGCTAACTTCAATGGGATGCAAAAGGATCTAGCCAGGGTAAAATGGAACCAAAGACTGACAGGAAAAATGTAACGGAACAATGGGTGATCTTTAAGGAGGAGATGTTCCAAGTACAGGCTAGGTACATTCCAACAACAGGGGAAGGGTAAGGGAACCAAAGCAAGGGCTCCTTGGATGACGAGGGAGATAGAGAAGATGATGAAACAAAAAAAAGGTGTATGATGCATGTCAGGTGAATTCTTCAAGGGAGAACCAGACCAAATACTAAAGGCTGGTTAACAATATTAAGGCTCATGGAATAGGTGGGTCAGTGGCAGCTTAGATAAGGAATTGGCTTAAGAACAGAAAACAGCGAGTTGTGGTAAATGGCTGTTTTTCAGACTGGAGGATGATAGACAGTGGTGTTCCCCAAGGGTCAGTGCTGGGGCCACTGCTTTTTTTTTTATATATATGACCTGGATATTGGAATACAGAGTAGAATTTCTAAATTTGCTGGACACCAAACTTGAGGGTGTGGCAAGCAGTGAGGATGATACCAATCGACTGTAACAGGACATAGAAAGGCTAGCAGAGTGGGCAGACAAGTGGCAGATGGAATTTAATACAGAGAAGTGTGAGGTGATGCATTTTGGCAGAAGGAACAGGGAGAGGCAATATACACTAAATGGCACCATTTTAAAGAGTGTACAGGGACAGATGGACCGGGGAGTTAATGTGCATAGGTCCCTGAAGGTGGCAGGACATATTGAGAGAGTGGTTAGCAAAGCATATGGGATCTTGGGCTTCATAAATAGAGGTATTGAATGCAAAAGTAGAGAAATTATGTTGAACCTTTATAAAGCGCTAGTTAGGCTACAACTGGAGTATTGCATCCAGTTCTAGTCACCACACTTTAGGAAGGATGCGAAGGCCCTTGAGAGGGTGCAGAGGCGATTTACCAGAATGGTTCTGGGGATGGGGGATCTTAGCTACAAGGACAGGTTGGAGAAGCTGGATTTGTTTTTATTAGAGCAAAGGAGGTTGAGGGGTGATTTGATAGAGGTGTACAAGATTATGATGGGTTTGGATAGGCTAGACGGGGAAAGGCTGTTCTCACTAGTTGATGGTACAAGGACTAGGGGACACACATTTAAGGTTTTGGGCAAGAGATACAAGGGGGATGTGAGGAAAAACTTTTTATACGCAGCGAGTGGCGAGGACCTGGAACTCGCTGCCGATGGAAGTGGTGGAAGCGGAGACATTCAATGTTTTCATGGGGAGACTGGATAGGCACTTGAGGGAAATAAACTTGCAGGGCTACGGGGATAGAACGGGGGAATGGGACTGACTGGATTGCTTGAGAGAGATCCGGCACGGACTCGATGAGCCGAAAGGCCTCCTTCTGTGCCGTTATGACTCTATATTATCGGACATCCATAGCCTTTGCTGTATCTAGCGCGTTCAGCCATTTCTTGATTTCACGTGGAGTGAATTGAAGTGGCTGAAGACTGGCTTCTGTGATGGTGGGGACCTGAGGAGGAGGCAGAGATGGATCATCCACTCGGCACTTCTGGCTGAAGATGGTTGTAAATGCTTCAGCCTCATCTTTTGCACTCACGTGCTGGGCTCCGCCATCATTGAGGATGGGGATGTTCATGGAGCCTCCTTCTCCAGTCAGTAGTTTAATGGTCCACCATCATTCACAACTGGATGTGGAAGGACTGCAGAGCTTTGATCTGATCCACTGATTGTTGGAATTGCTTCGCTCCATCTTAGTCCTGTGTTGCAGCTTCCCCAGTTTGGCATCTCATTTTTAGGTACACCTGGTGCTGCCCCTAGCATGCTCTTCTACACTCTTCATTGAACCAGGGTTGGTCGCCTGGCTTGATGGTAATGCTAGAGTGAGGGCTATGCCAGGCCATGAGATTACAGATTGTGGTGGAATACAATTCTGTTGCTGCTGATGGCCCACAGTGCCTCATGGATGCCCAGTTTTGAGCTGCTAGATTGGTTCTGAATCTATCCCATTTAGCACGGTGGTAGTGCCACACAACACGATGGAGGGTGTGGTGGTAATTGCTACCAATACTGTCATGGACAGATGCATCTGCTACAGGTAGATTGGCAAGGATGAGGTCAAGTAGGTTTTTCCCCTCGTGTTGGTTCTCTCGCTGCAGGCCCAGTTTGGCAGCTACATCCTTCAGGACTCGGCCAGCTCAGTCAGTAGTGGTGCTACTGAGCCACTCTTGGTGATGGACATTGAAGTCCCCCACCCAGAGTACATTCTGTGCCCTTGCTACTCTCAGTGCTTCTTCCAAGTGGAGTTCAACATAGAGTAGTACTGATTCATCAGCTGAGGGAGGGCAGTAGGTGGTAATCAGGAGGTTTCCTTGCCCATGTTTGGCCTGATTCCATCAGATTTCATGGGGTCTGGAGTTAATTTGGAGGACTCCCAGGGCCACTCCCTCCCGATTGTATACCAATGTGCCGCCACCTCTGGTGGGTCTGTCCTGCCGGTGGGACAGGACATACCCAGGGATGGCGATGGAGGAGTCTGGGACATTGGCTGAAAGGTGAGTATGACTATGTCAGGCTGTTGCTTGAATAGTCTGTGGGACAGCTCTCCCAATTTTGGCACAAGTCCCCAGATATTAATGAGGAGGACTTTGCAGGGTCGACTGGGCTGGGTATACCGTTGTTGAAGCCGGGTGGTCCGTCTAGTTTTATTCTTATTATTGTTTCTTATAGCGGTTTGTTACAACTGTGTGACTTACTAGGTCATTTCAGAGGGCAGTTAAGAGTCAACCACATTGCTGTGGCTCTGGAGTCACGTATAGGCCAGACCAGGTAAGGACGGCAGATTTCCTTCCCTAAAGAACATTAGTGAACCAGATGGGTTTTTGCGACAATGTAAATTCCCTTGTAGCTATTATATTTGCAGATTGTAGTCAGGATGAAATGATTAAACCATGTCAAAGATGTCTTGTAGCATTTTCCTTCTTTTTTGCATGGTTAGGACTCCTTTATAGTTTTTCTTGGAATACTAAAACCCACAATGCATGTTGTATGATGCAAAGCAAAATGAACAATGATCTAGTGTAAGACTATTTAGGTAACCACAGCTTATATATATTTAATTGGATCACTGATCACAAGTACACATTGATTGGGTAATATGATCATAGCAATGGCTGAAATAGTTGCAGGGTACAGCAAAATTGTTCTTCGCTCCTTTTGCAAATACAAATCACTCTGAAACAAGCAAGCTGTACAAGATTAGTGCTGCGTAATTTCATTAAAGAAGCAACTGTAAATCAATAAACAATTTTTCACTCTCCCCCTTGCCAAAGGGATGCAATTTATATTTAAAAAATAATGTCTGTTATTTGCAACACCGTGCAAGGAACCTGTACTATGCATTATTCTCCTTTGACCTTTTTCGGAATCTGGCCGACAACGTTGCATAACCTGCCCACATAGCCCTGGGAAGAATCAACAAATAATCATTTTACAAATTAGCAGGGCTTAATACAAACAGGTTGAGCTTATGGTCCATCATTACATTTGGCTCACATCAGATCATATGAATAACACCAGATGTTTCTTACTGCTGGCAGAGATATCTTAGATTTTCCAAAATGGTCCAGTGGAGTGCTGCTGGCTTATGCTTACCTAATCACAGAACGCTTAATAAAAACCTTAAAATATGCCTTTAAATAATAGCTAGTCTCAGTTATTTTTCTAACACCTAGAAATACACCAACTTCTTCAAATCTTTTCAGCTGGGAATATAAATGCGATAAAGATTCCATTCCCATGTCCAGCGCTGATGCAGCAGATAACAAATCGAATGGTTTTTCTCCGTGTTCCACTGTAATGCAACTGATGAAACTCTCAAATGGAATCAGCAGATTCCAGTTAGGCTTACTAGCTGGTGCATTACAATCGTCTGTACCGTAACACTGGAAAATAGCTTGCATTGGTGCTAAATGTTAGATTTGGAAATTTAAAAGGGTGCGGTCATATTCAGGGTTTTCAGGTTGGGTCATCTCCCTGAACAGCTTGTTCTGAAAACTCCTCTTTAGTGGCACCGTGAGAGCTGATATTTGCTGCAGTACGAATTTCTGAAATTCTGTTTCCCTACAGTGCCTACACTTCAAAAAATTACATAATTGGCTCTAAAACACAGAGATGTACGTACCGAGGTTGTGCGAGGCATTTTATAAATGAAAGTCATTCTTTCATTTTATAAAAACCAAGATTAAAAATATTACTACAGTGGAGTTTTTCAAATCTGAGTAAATACCCATTAACCTTAGCACTTAGTTTCCTGCCAACAACCAACTTTCCATATCGCTACATTTTCTATTATACTGTATGCCTGATTTTCTGTAACAACCCTCCTGTGAGATATTTTATTGTCCGTTTTCTGAAAATCCACAGACGCATCTACACCATTCCGTTCATCTATATAAATCAGTCACTTCTTAAAATAACAATATTGAACTTGTCAAATACAACTTGCCTTTAACAAATCCATGCTGAGTGTCCTTGATTCTTTCATGCATTTTTAAGATCATTAATTTAATCTTGAATTTTGGATTCTAATAATTTGCCCTCAACTGACACCAGATTAACTGGTCAATTGTTATCAGGTTTATCTTTCTCTCCCTTCTTGAGAACTATTACATTGGCTACTGCCAGTCCCCCAGCACAATTTGCATATTTGAGGATTGATAAATTGTGATCAGAGCCGCCGCTATTCTCTCTCTGACTTCCTTTAACATTCTAGGGCGCATGCCACGAGGACCCAGTAATTTGATTTGACTTCTAATTTTTTTCAGAACAAATTCCTTTTCTACACATCCTCCTCTAATACATCAACATTCCTACTTCCACCATCACTTATAAATATGGATGCAAAAAAATTGTCAGACACATCTTCCACAACTAGAATTCCCCCTTCATTGCTACTTGCCCTCTGTAACCTTTTTACTATTAATATGCTTATAAAAGTCCTTACTATTTCCTTCTACATTATCTGCTAGCCTTTTTTCATGTTCCATTCCAGCCCTTCTCTTTTCACTTCCTATATTACTCACATTTTCTTTAATATTATTAGCCCTAGTTTCATCATGTCTTGCTTATAAGTTTCAGTTTAGTTTTAATCAATTTATTTACAGAATGCTATCCTCTGAGGAATATAACCTTCACCGAAGCGTACAAGAGCACGGGCCTTACACTAAACATCCGTAAGACAAAGGTCCTCTACCAACCTGCCCCTGCCACACAGTACTGCCCCCCGATTATCAAAATCCACGACAAGGCCTTGGACAACGTGAACCACTTTCCATACCTCGAGAGCCTACTGTCAACAAGGGCAGACGTCAACGACTAAGTCCAACACCGCCTTCAGTGTGCCAGCGCAGCCTTCGGTCGCCTGAGGAAGAGAGTGTTTGAAGACCAGGACCTCAAACCCGGCACTAAGCTCATGGTCTACAGAGCAGCAGTGATACCCGCCCTGCTGTATGTCTCAGAGACATGGACCATGTACAGCAGGTGTTATGTATTGTGTGTGTTCTCCTCCCACCTTTGGTGGCACTGTCACAGGAGATAAATGGTTGGGTGTTCTCTTGGTTAAGTCTAGCTCTCTTTGTTCGGAACTTGCCAGAACTTCCTTTCCTTCCAAAAAGCACTTCATGTTTGAATCTCTGAGTTCTGAGTCCTAAATTGTGTCTAGGTAGAAAGGTACCGACACAACAAGTGGCAACGAGGAGCGGATGAATCTGCGTACGTTACAGGTGCAGTGAGTAAACAGAAAATTTAATTTGAAACGTAAGATGGCTACTATATTAGGAAACATCGGTGATTTTGATGAAAATGTGGAGCAATGGAGCGCATATACGGAACGTTTTGACTATTTTGTATTGGCGCATGCGGTGGCAAATGAAAAGGTCGTGCCTACCTTTTTGAGTGTAATCGGGCCGAAGACTTTCAATTTACTTCGCAGCCTCGTGCAGCCAGATAAGCCAGGAACTAAAACATATAAGCAACTAGTGGAAATTCTTGGAGCACATTTTTCACCAAAACCTCTGGTTATTGCTGAGAGATTTAGATTTCACAAACGGAATCAAGAGGAGGGGGAATCAGTGACTATGTTTATTGCTGCTTTAAAAAGGTTGTCGGAACACTGCCAGTTCAAGGAGGTGCTGAATGACACCATTAGAGACAGACTTGTGTGTGGTCTGCAAAATGCAGCCACACTGAAGCGCCTTCTTACTGAGGACAACCTTACTCTTGAAAAGGCCATTGAAGTTAGTGTCTCCATGGAGATGGCGGAAAAGGAGGCTCACCAGTTGAGTTCAACAGGGAGAGTTCACAAGGTGTCGTCTGAGCCTAAAGGTGCGCGGAACGGCACATGTTACCGTTGTGGGAAAACGGGCCATCACGCTAATGACTGCTGGTGTACGGAGCTGGAATGCCGAAATTGTGGCAAAAAGGGTCACATTGAACGCGCCTGTAGAGGTAAAAAAAGAACAGACAGAGCTGGGAAGCATGGAAACAAAATGTCTGTATTTGGACAAGAGAGGAAAAAGAGTGTTCATTCAGTGCAGTATGATGGAACAAGCAAAACAGAGGGGAGCGACACCTCTGAGGAGGAAGAGGTGCATATACTGACAGTTGCAGTATAGGTTCCCTCAGAGGTGGCGGAATGATGACACGGCGTCCCCAAAGAAGACAACCTGCCTGGACGGAGAGCTCATTTCTTTTTGAAACGTAAGGTTTCAAACTAGGAGAATCTCCTATTGCTCTCCCTCGAATGACATCGTCCATTACTTCAGACAGGACTGGATCGTTGCGGGTGTACCTTCGCCAGGAGTCCAGTGCTACCTGGACGACATCCTTGTCACTGGGACAAATGAGGAGGAACATCTTCTGAACTTGGATGCAACACTACAACGACTGAAAGAGTACGGACTCAGAGTTCGTAAAGACAAATGTGAATTCTTTCAGTCTTCAGTTGAGTACCTGGGGCATGTGATTGACGCTACTGGCCTGCATAAGGCGCCGTCAAAGGTCAAGGCGATCGTGGAGGCCCCAGCACCCCAGAATGTGAGCCAGTTACGTTCATTTCTGGGGCTACTTAACTACTATGGGAAGTTTATTCCAGACTTAGCAACATTGCTGAAGCCGTTACATCAGTTGCTATGTCAAGGCAAAACATGGAAGTGGACTGAACTGTGCAACGAAGCTTTCGCCCAAGCAAAGAAAGCATTGCTGAATTCGGAGGTCCTGACACACTTCGACCCAAAGCTACCCGTGCAGCTAGCATGTGATGCATCACCATATGGTGTGGGAGCAGTCATATCCCACATCATGCCTTCGGGTGAAGAGAAACCTATCGCCTTCACATCATGCACCTTGAACAAGGCCGAGAGTAACTATGCGCAGATCGAGCGCGAGGCCTTGGGAATCGTTTTTGGAATTCGAATATTTCATCAGTACCTGTTTGGGAGAAGGTTCACACTCCTGACAGACCACCGTCCATTGACTTCAATCTTCGGGCCCCACACCGGAATTCCATCTCTCGCTGCAAGCAGGATGCAAAGGTGGGCTTTACTGTTGTCAGGACACACATACGACATCAAATATCGCAACGCAGACGGTCTCTCGAGGCTACCCTTGCCTGTTACTCCCCCAGAGTCTCGTCAGATAGACATCTTCTACTTTAGACAAGTGGAGGGAGCACCTGTCACTGCAGTTCAGGTGCGAAGGTACACCCGCAACAATCCAGTCCTGTCTGAGGTAATCGACGATGTCATTCGAGGGAGAGCGATAGGAGATTCTCCTAGTTTGAAACCTTACGTTTCAAAAAGAAATGAGCTCTCCGTCCAGGCAGGTTGTCTTCTTTGGGGACGCCGTGTCATCATTCCGCCACCTCTGAGGAAACCTATACTGCAACAACTTCATACAGGCCACAGTGGGATGGTTCAGATGAAGGAAATGGCAAGAAGCTACTTCTGGTGGCCAGGTCTCGATGGGAATATTGAGGAGAAAGCCAAAACATGTTCCCCATGTCAAAGGGTCCGGAATGTTCCACAGCTGGCAACCCTACACCCCTGGGATTGGCCTGCAGAAGTGTGGCAGCGAGTACATGTGGACTTCGCCGGTCCTTTCGAAGGGAAGATGTTTATGGTGGTTGTGGACGCTGGTAGCAAGTGGCCGGAGGTCGCTGTGATGAGGTCTACCACGGCAGAGAAAACAATTGAGAAACTTGGTGAGATGTTCAGCCGTTATGGCTCACCGGAACAACTCGTAAGTGACAATGGTCCACAATTTGTATCACAGGAGTTTGCAACCTTCCTGCATGTGAATGGTGTCCAACACATCAGGTCTGCGCCCTATCATCCCTCTACTAACGGCCAGGCAGAAAGGTTTGTGCAAACTTTGAAGCACGCCTTGAAGGCATCGCAAGGTCAGGGCTCAATCCACCAACGTCTGAACAGATTCCTGTTGTCCTACAGGAACGAGCCGCATGCCACAACCAAAACTTCCCCCGCTTCGCTCATGAAGAAGAGGCAGTTGCGGACAAGTTTTGACTTACTCAAACCTCCAAGGGCAGAGCAGGTTGTCCATCGTCAACAACAAGCTCAAGTTGAAAAGAGAGAGAAAAGAGCCAAGGAGAGACGGTTTCATCTGGGAGAGCACGTCCTAGCTCGAAACTACAACATTGGACCAAAATGGGTTCCTGCTACGGTGATTGCGCAGACGGGCCCTGTGTCTTACACGGTTGAGACTGCTGAGGACGTCGTCTGGAGAAGACACACAGATCAACTGTTGCTGGGAGCAGAGACAGCCACAGAGGCTCCAACGGCTGGTTGGCCTGAACTGTTTCCGAATGATACCGCAAACCAGCATCCTTTGCCACAGTGCTCTTCTCCAACGCAGGAAGTCAAAGAGACTGTTCCACCTGTGCAAACTTTCAACTGACACAGGCACCTTCTCCATCCAGGCCTGTGTCAATGCCTACTGCTGTGGAAGCCAACGATGACCGCCGGTATCCTGTCAGAGAGCGGCGGCCTCCAAGACGCTTGGATCTGTAGGCTTAGTGACTTACCCACAAGACTGGGGCAGAATAAACCCCAGGGTAAAGTCAGGGTTTGAGGCAGTCTACCTCTACCCTAGGTTAGTTGAGTGTATTGAAAGTAACTTACCTATTGAGGGATAATGTGGACCTTCCATTTAAGAGGGGAGGAAATGTTATGTATTGTGTGTGTTCTCCTCCCACCTGTGGTGGCGCTGTCACAGGAGATAAATGGTTGGGTGTTCTCTTGGTTAAGTCTAGCTCTCTTTGTTCGGAACTTGCCAGAACTTCCTTTCCTTCCAAAAAGCACTTCATGTTTGAATCTCTGAGTTCTGAGTCCTAAATTGTGTCTAGGTAGAAAGGTACCGACACAACAGCAGGCACCTCAAAGCAGTGGAGAGGTACTACCAACGCTGCCTCCGCAAGATCCTGCAAATCCATTGGCAGGATAGGCGCACCAACGTCCGTGCTCTTGCTCAGGCCAACATCCCCAGCATCGAAGCTTTGACCACGCTCAATCAGCTCTGATGGACGGGTCACATTGTCCGCATGCCCGATACGAGACTCCCAAAACAAGTGCTCTACTCGGCGCTCCGGCACGGCAAGAGAGCCCCAGGTGGGCAGAGGAAACGCTTCAAGGACACCCTCAAAGCCTCCTTGAAAAAGTGTAACATCCCCATCGACACCTGGGAATCCCTGGCCCAAGACCGCACAAAGTGGAGGAGAAGCATCCGGGAAGGCGCCAAACACCTAGAGTCTCTTCGCCGGGAGCAAGCGGAAGCCAAGCGCAAACAGCGGAAGGAGTGCACGTCAACCCAAGCACCCCACCCACCTGCCCCTTCAACCACCATCTGCCCCACCTGTGACAGAGACTGTAGGTCCCGCATTGGACTCATCAGTCACCTGAGAACTCATTTTTAATGTGGAAGCAAGTCATCCTCGCTTCAGAGGGACTGCCCAAGAAGAAGAAGAAGAAGATGATAAGTAATTTGTACTCTAGCCATCTTAAATTTGAAGCTTCTCCAATGCTGATCTGTCAGTCTGCTTGCTAACTTTTCTGCCCTGTTAATTTGGCCTTGGTCTCCTTCTATCACTGAATTTTGCTTTTTCCAGTCGAGCATTCTTTTCTTTGATTTTTCCTTGTTTTTTTTATTTTTACAAAATAACTTTTATGCTGTGGTCACAATTTCTCAATTATTCCCCTACTCACATCAGTTATTTGTCATAGAATCACAGAATAGTACAGCACAGAAGGAGGCCATTCGGCCCATGCTCTCTTTCGAAGAGCAATCCAGTTAGCCCCACTCCCCCGCTCTTTCCCCATATCCCTACAATTTTTGCTCCATCAAGTATTTATCCAATTCCCTCTTGAAGGCTACTATTGAATCTGTATCCACCACCCTATCAGGCAATGCATTCCAAATCCTAACCACTCGTTGTGTAAAAAAGTTTTTCCTCATGTCGCCGCTGATTCTTTTGCCAATCACCTTAAATCTGTGCCCCTGGTTATCGAGCCTGTAGCATTGAAAACAGTTTCTCTTTTTTTTATTCTATCTAAACCCTTCATGATTTTAAACACCTCTATCAAATCGCCTCTTAACCTTCACTGCTCTAAGGGGAACACCCCCAGCTTCTCCAGTCTATCCACGTAACTATAATCCCTTATCCCTGGAACCATTCTAGTAAATCTCTTATGTACCCTCTCCAAAGCCTCACGTCCTTCCTAAAGTGTGGTGCCCAGAATTGGACACAATATTCCAGCTGGGGCCGAATTAGTTTTTTTTTAAATATAGGTTTAGCATAATTTCCTGGCTTTTGCACTCTATGCCACTATTTAGAGAGCTCAGGATCCTATATGCTTTATTAACTGATTTGTTAACCTGTCCTGCCACCTTCAAAGATTTGTGCACAAGCACCCCCAGGTCTCTCTGTTCTTGCACCCCCTTTAAAATTGTACCATTTAGTGTGTATGGTCTCTCCTCATTCTTCCTACCAAAATGTATCAACTCACACTTGTCTGCATTGAATTTCATCCGTCATATGTCCGCCCATTCCACCAGCCTATGTCTTCTTGAAGTCTATTACCATCTTCCTCACTGTTTACTACACTTCCAAGTTTTGTGTCACCTGCAAATTACAAAATTGTGCCCTGTACCCCCAAGCCATTAATGTATATCAAGAACAGCAGTGGTCCTAGTACTGAACCTTGGGGAACACCACTGTATACCTTCTTCCAGTCTGAGAAACAGCCATTCACAACTCTCTGTTTTCTATTCCTTAGCCAATTTTGTTGCTACTGTCCCTTTTATCCCATGCTTCAATTTTGCTAACAAGCGTAGTATGTGGTGTAACATTTGCATATTGAATTATCATTGGCCCGCAGGCATCTGTAAGGAATACCTATTATATTCACATGTGATAACATGCTGAGTTGTCATTGGCCTGCAGGCATCTGTAAGGACTGCTATTGTTTAGAAGACCCAGTAGGGGTCCTAACTCCATCTTGTCCACACGGTGCTGTACTGTTGAGAGTCAGAACAGACCTGATGCTTCATAAAAGAGTTTAAACTGTAATACTCCGTTGCCCTGCAATTTATTATTTTTGTACAAAGTGTGCAAAACAAGGCATGGTGTCAGAACAGGGATTTGAAATGGACATCGTTGGAGCTCCCTTACCTCGAATGAATTGGGAATCTTTGAACTTACATAGAGAATGGTGCAAGTTCAAGCAACACGTGGAGTTAATGTTCTCGGGTCCACTGAAAAGCAAAGGGGAGGAAGAAAGATGCAGCTATCTACTCCTGTGGATCGGAGAAAAAGGGAGAGACATTTTTAACACATGGTCTCTCACCGCGGATGAAGCAAAGGTACTGAAAAGTTATTTTGACCGTTTTGAAGCATATGTGATGCCCAAGACAAATACGATATTCGCTAGGTACAAGTTTCAGGAGAAAGTACAAGGAGCTAGTGAGTCATTTGAACAGTTCATGACCGAGTTAAAGCTGCTGGTAAAAGACTGTGAATATGCAGATAAAGATGAGATGGTCAGAGACCGCATCGCGTTTGGAATACATTCAGCTAAAGTGAGAGAGAAACTTTTGAATGTTGGGTCCGGGCTAACGCTGGACAAAGCTATGGACATAGCTAGATCGCACGAGATAGCCCAAGCACAGTTGAAAACCATAACCGGCGCCACGAGCAGCCGTGTGAACAGACAGTGCACGCAGTTAATAGACACACACCAAAGAACACCGCCCAGAGAGCGTGTTTCAGAACAGAAAGAACAGAGAGAGTTCTAAAAATGAGCGACACGGACATAAAACGCTTCAAAAACTGTGGATATTGTGGAAACAAGATGCATGGAGAAAAGGTGCAATGCCCCGCCAAAGGAAAGCAATATGCTACATGTGGTAAACGGAACCACTTTGCTAAAGTTTTCAGGACTGTTTTTAGAAAAGCAGTACACACAGTGAGTGACAGCCAAATGCCAAATAGAGAGCCAAATGCAGAGGAACTGCTTATTGATTCTGTGTCACAGAAAAAACAGATTTCAGAGACTGAGCAAGCCTTTGCCGATATTGAGATAGGAAAACAGGGCAAAGAGCTTAAGTTTAAACTAGACACTGGATCTCAGGTTAATGTAATTCCTCTGAGTGAGTATCACAGCTTGAAGGATGAGTGTGAGCTACAGCCCACCTCATGCAGACTGACCGGCTATGGGGGTGAGCAGCTCAATGTAAAAGGCACATGCGTGATGAAATGCAAGTACAAAGAATGCGACATGATGCTGGACTTTTACATTGTTGACACTCAAGCACCTCCAGTGCTAGGTCTAAAGGCATGTTTAGACATGGACCTCGTCAAGCTAGTGCTGTCATTGACAGCACCAGTTGAGAAGCAGACAGTCATGGAGGAGTTTGCTGATGTTTTCAAAGGAATCGGACTATTCCCAGGTGAATGCACTATTCACCTTGACCCAGCAGCAACCCCTGTGGTTTGCCCACCGAGAAGGATACCCCTTGCTCTACATAGTCGCCTGAAGGAGGAGCTGCAGAGCATGGAGAATACAGAAATCATCGTCCAGGAAACAGAACCGACAGAGTGGGTCAACGCGTTAGTAGTGGTTGAGAAACCACGTACAGGCAAGCTCAGAGTCTGTCTCGATCCCAGAGATTTGAACAAGGCTATCAAACGCCCTCACTACCCTCTACCAATGCTAGATGACATCACACCCAAGCTTGTGGGAGCACGTTACTTCAGTGTAATGGACGCACGATCAGGATACCGGACTATCAAGCTCACGGAAGAGTCATCCAAGCTAACAACGTTCAACACACCATTTGGACGCTACCGATTTCTGTGTTTACCATTTGGTCTTATCGCAGCTCAGGATGAATTCCAGTGGAAGATCAACGAAACCTATGAAGGCCTCGATGGAGTAGTCGCAATCGTAGACGACATCCTCATCTATGGCAGGAATAGAGAGGAACATGACAGGAACCTCCGTGCGATGCTACAAAGATCACGGGAGAAAGGTATCTGGCTCAACCCCGAGAAAAGCATTATCGGATCCACCAAGATCAGTTATTTCGGGCATCGCCTCTCAACTGATGGCATTAAGCCGGATCCAGAGAAAATCTCCGCCATCAAGAAGATGGAGCCGCTGAAGAACCGCGCAGAGCTAGAGACAGTACTAGGCATGGTTAACTACTTAGCCAAGTTTGCCTCGAGCCTCTCTGAAATCAACACACCCATGCGTCAGTTGCTCAAACAATCCAACGAGTTCCTGTGGGACAAACAACATGACACAGCATTTCAGAAAATGAAAGACCTAATCACCAGAGAATAAGGACCAGTTCTTGCCTACTTCGGCCCCAACAAAGAGCTCAGACTACAAGTGGACGCGTCAAAGTACGGACTAGGTGCAGTATTACTGCAAGAAGGAAAGCCCATCGGCTACGCTTCCAGATCTCTCACAGACAGTGAAATCAACTATGCTCAAATCGAGAAAGAGCTATATGCAATTCTGTTTGGATGTAAGCGTTTCCACCTGTATGTCTATGGCCGACAAAGCATTGTGGAATCCGACCACAAGTCCCTCGAGTCAATCATGAGGAAACCACTAGCCGCAGCCCCACCAAGGCTACAGAGAATGATCCTTCAGCTACAGAAGTATGACTTCACAATCATTCACCGTCCAGGCAAAGACATTCCTGTCGCAGACACACTCTCCAGAAAGTCTCTTAGCTACCAGGACAGTAGCCTCAGTGAAGGCATGGATGTGCAGGTGCACATGGTGTACAACAGCTTACCTGTGAGTGACACAAAACTGAAGGAGATCCGAGCAGGAACAGAGAAAGATGCACAACTCACACTGCTGAGCAAAGTTATACATGAAGGATGGCCTGAGAAAAGGAGAAAATGCCCTCAGAGCATATCTGAATTCTGGAACCACAGAGACGAACTGTCACAAATCAACGGAATCATCTTCAAAGGGGAAAAAATCATCATTCCTACCAGTCTCAGAGAAGAGATGTTGACAAAAATTCATGCTGGACATATGGGCATGGAAAAATGCAAACAAAGAGCACGTGACATTATGTTTTGGCCCGGAATGTGCAAACACATTGAGGAATTGTCGGAAAATGTTCCATTTGTCTAGAACGCCACACATCAAATGTCAAAGAGCCCATGATACCTCACCGTATCCCAGACAGGCCCTGGCAGGTCGTCAGCTGCAAGGAAGTGCATGCAAAACATGTACAGAGACAGCAACACCAAAAGAGATACTATGACAGGTCAGCTAGACTACTGCCGCCGCTGCACAATGGAGAATCCGTCAGAATCCAGGAGCATGACTACTGGAAGCCAGCAGTCGTCATCCAGCCAGCTGACACTGAGCGATCGTATCACGTCCGCACCCCAGAAGGACAGGTGTACCGCCGCAATCGCAGGCACCTCCTGAACACCAAGGAACAACACCGTCATTCCGACGAGAGGTCAAGCCTAGAGTTATCCTTGACTTATGAACTGCCAAAGGGTGTAGGTGGATCGCTGCCCTAAAAAAACTGTACATCGTTATTGAAACGTTGAGATGTTTTCAGTGCTAGTTAAATGTTGAGTTTACTTATATGTTGATGCTACTGAGAACATTATGTAGAAGAAAGGTTCAAAAGTAATGCGTAACATTTTTCTTTTAAAAGGGGATGTAACATTTGCATATTGAATTGTCATTGGCCCGCAGGCATCTGTAAGGAATACCTATTATATTCACGTGATCACATGCTGAGTTGTCATTGGCCTGTGGGCATCTGTAAGGACTGCTATTGTTTAGAAGACCCAGTAGGGGTCCTAACTCCATCTTGTCCACACGGTGCTGTACTGTTGTGAGTTAGAACAGACCTGATGCTTCATAAAAGAGTTTAAGCTGTAATACTCCGTTGTCCTGCAATTTATTATTTTTGTACAAAGTGTGCAATACAAGACATGTGGTACCATCTCAAATGCCTTTTGAAAGTCCATATACACATCAACAGCACTACCTTCATCCACGCAATCTATTACCTCATCAAAAAACTCAATCAAGTTAGTCAAACACAATTTAGAAACATAGAAGATAGGAGTAGGCCATTCGGCCCTTCGAGCCTGCTCTGCCATTCAATGCGATCATGGCTGATCATCCAAGTTCAGCACCCGGTCTCTGCTTTCTCCCCATACCCCTTGATCCCTTTAGCCTTAAGAAATATATATTTGCCCTCAACAAATCCGTGCTGGCTCTCCTTTATTAGTCCATGCTTGTCCAAGTGGCTGTTAATTTTCTGGTTTATTATTTCTAAAAGCTTCCCAACCACCGACGTTAAACTGACTGGCCTATAATTGCCAGGTTTATCCTTCTCCCCTTTTTTGAGCAAAGGTGAAACATTTGCAATCCTCCAGTCCTTTGGCACCACCTCCAAGAAGAATTGGAAAATTATGGGTAACACCTCCACAATTTCTACTGTTACTTCCCACAGTAACCTAGGATGCATTCCATCTGGACCGGGTGACTTATCCACTTTAATTACCGTCAGCCTTTCCCGTACCTCTTTATCTATTTTTATCTCATCCAGTATCCCAGGAACCTCATCGTTTACCATAGCTTTGAAAAAGTCCTCTTCCTTGGTAAACACCGATGCAATGTACTCATTTAGTACCTCAGCCATGCCTTTTGCCTCCACCAATAGTTCTCCATTTTGATCCCAAATCACCCCCACCACTCCTCCGACAACCCTTTTACTGTTAATACGCCGATAGAAGGACCTTTGCATTCCCCATTATGTTAGCCACCAATCTATTCTCGTACTGTCCCTTTGCCCCTCTTATTCCTGTTTTCACTACTCCTCTGTACTTTTTATATTCAGCCTGATTCTCCCTTGCATTATCAAGCTGACATCTCTCATACGTCCCCTTGTTCTGCTTCATCCTACTCTCCAACTCCTTTGTCATCCAGGGAGCTCTGGCTTTGGTTGCCCTCCCTTTCCCCCTTGTAGGAATGTACCTAGACTGTACCCGAACCATCTCGTCGTTAAATTGCTCCATTACATTTTTGCCTGCTAGTCTTTGACACCAATTTACCTGGGCCAGAACCCTCCTCAACTCGCTGAAATTAGCTGTCCTCCAGTTAAGTATTTCTATTCTAGAGTGCTCCTTGTCCTTCTCCATAACTAATATATAAACCTTACGATACTACAATTCCACTTCATTTCCCACAAGTAAATCAAGCAATGCTTCTTTGCTTGTTGGACTAGAAACACACTGATCTAGGAAACAGACTTGAATGCATGCTAAAATGTGTCCCCCACTCTGATGACAAGTATTACTTTTATTCCAGTCTATCTTGGGATTGTTAAAATCACCCAATATTGTTGCTCTGTTTCCTAAATGGCCGACCCCTTATTCTGAGACTGTGACCCCTGGTTCTAGACTCCCCAGCCAGTGGAAACAACCTCCCTGCATCTACCCTGTCAAGCATTTTGTATGTTTCAATGAGATCACCTCTCATTCTTCTAAACTCTAGAGAATATAGGCCTAGTCTACTCAATTTCTCCTCATAGGACGACCCCCCCCATCCCAGGAATCAGTCTGGTGAACCTTTGTTGCACTCCCTCTATGGCAAGTATATCCTTCCTTAGGTAAGGAGACCAAAACTGTACACAATACTCCAGGTGTGGTCTCACCAGGGCCCTATATAATTGCAGTAAGATGTCTTTACTCTTATACTCAAATTCTCTTATAATAAAGGCCAAAATACCATTTGCTTTCCTAATTGCTTGCTGTAACTGCATGTTAACTTTCAGTGATTCTGGAACGGTTCCTGCGGATTGGAAGACAGCAAATGTAACCCCACTATTTAAGAAAGGAGGGAAGAGAGAAAAATGGGAACTACAGACCAGTTAGCCTGACATCAGTAGTAGGAAAAATGCTAGAATCTATTAGTTACTCTTCAACAAGGACATAAATCCCAGCGCTTTTCAGGTGAACTTCATCCACCCTGTTTAGGCCAGCTCTGGCCCATAATCAGGTTCCAATGCCCCTGGAATTTGCATCTTTCCCATCTACACCTTCTCTCCAGCCTTGTATTTACTTCCCTTATCTTACTATTCCTGAGGGTGACACCGGGAGCAATCGTGACATTGTTATCCTTGAGGTATTGCTCTTTAATCTATTTACTAACTCATCAAATTTCCTTTGCTGAACCACAAATCTATTACTTCGTCTATCACCGATTCCAACATGAATCACAACTTTTCTCTGTTCCCTTACCTCTCGAAAATAATTTCCACCAACTAGTGATATCCCTTATCTTTGCAGATGGGAGGCAACATAGTATTCTGGGTTGCAGCTCCAAAAGTGTCTGTCTGTTCCTCTATAAAATCTCCTATTACTTCTACACTTCTTTGGCAACCACTTGTTCCATGGTTTTGCTCGTGGTTGCCATCTTCTCAGTTTCTGTCATTGTCATAGATATTGAGCACTGAATACTTATTCTTATACTGTCTTGTGTTCTGACCCTGATGGATTGTCACTAAATCTCCTTCCTCACTTACTCATGGTACCTGCAGGGTGACCACCTCCTCAAAAGTGCATTCCTGAAACCTTTCAGCTGCTCTCAAGCTCAGAAATCTTGAACTCAAGCCCAAACAGTCAGAAACTACATACGTGTGTGGTCGTCCTGGACACACAAAGCATCCAGTACCTCCTATGCCATGCAGATACCACAGGTCACAGGCTTCACCTGTTCCCCAATACTATACTATACTGTTTTCCTTTAAAAGTTTAACAAAATCAAACACAATGGGCTGGATTTTCATTGAGGAGTCGGGTAGGAGGCGGGACTACAACTTTCAGGGTTGTCGTCCCGCCTCCATCGAGTTCTAGCCAACCCACGCGATTTTGACTTGATTGACCTTGTTGAGCCCACCCAGCGGGTTCAGCAGGTCAATTAAGGGCCACCCGGCAACAGGTGTCGTCACAGATTGATATTTCATCTGTCAAGACCCTTTGACAGATGAAATATCAGCATTCGACAGCTGTTTGAAGCTGTCAAACACTGACAATCTGTACTCCAAGTTAATTCCTTCCTGTCAGGATGATTTAGAGATCTCCCCAGGACAGAAAGCTGAATGCTGGAACTTTTGACAGATCGCGGCCATTCAGCTTTCTGTGCCGGTGAGGCGAGGGACTCCCGAGACCTGAGGGAAGGAAGGCTGTAAAGGTAAGTACAACTTCTTTAAACACTTTACACACACTAAACACACTTACCTCTGCACTCACGCACCCATCACTCACCTGAACACCGGACATCTCGACCCCTCCAAGCCCTTCATGCCGACAGCCCGCCTCGCTAACTTTGGCGTGGTTTGGAGCTGTCGGGAATCCCACATTTCAACAATGAAAATAGGGATTAAGCTAAAAACTGCCTGTTAACAGGCAGTTAATTGGCACTAATCCCCTTCCTGCCTCGGGGAGGCGGGTCCCAGTGCGGGTCGGGTACCCGCCTCCTTTGAAACTGGCATGGAGGCGGGATGGGTTCGTGCCCCCCGATTTCAGGATTTTAACCCCCCACACGCTTCCAATCCTGTCTCCACGGCCCAATGAAAATCCTGCCCAATGAGTTCGTGATTTAATCTCTCAAATATAATTTTAGACCAATTGTACATCAAGGCTGAGCACCTACTGAGGACTAAAGCCCTGCTGCGGCTACATGATGCTCTTAACTCTTTCTCAAGGCCTTTCACACTCCATTCATCTCTCCCTGCTTAGAAACTAATCTTTTACTAATAAACTCAAAGTTTGTACTGTCTTACACAAAAGCAGGAGGAAAAATCAGCCAGAAAATAGCTACTCACACCACCTATGTAACCAATTAATTCAATTATTACCAGCTAAAACCAATCCACAGGTAAGGTATCAAATGCCCAATAGTTCTAATAGTTACTAGTAATAAATAGCCACAATTAAGTAAATTAACACCAAATTACCATGAAATTGATAAATTAAAGTTTCAATAATTATGCCTCAAATCACTCCTACTTAGGCTGAACTCCATAATCTCCTGGTCTTTCACACTCCACTGGTCTCTCACTGTTCTAGACTCTCTTTCCCTTTTATTTAATGCTGGATGAAAGTTTAATGTGGACTGGTTGGGAGTGAGAGGCACTGTAACTATCTTTTCCCACTTTGAAATTTCTCTCCCCTTTCATGTCTTCCTTCATGTTATGGGTAATACATGTCATGGGCAATACTCTGAGTGAGAGGGCAGGAAGGTGATCTACGTCAGAAACCCTGAAGTAGATCACCTTCCTATGTACATCTGGTGATTTTTCCATCCCTTCTGCTATTACTTCTCAAGGCCTGCCTCTGACAGCATACTGGAGATAGCAGATTTCCCGTAAATGAAAACTGCAGGAGAAAATCTGCACTCCATAATCTTTTGGGACACTGCAGTAACAGCAGACAATATAAATATTACAAGACAGTGTAAAATGTGGCACAAGAATGAAATAAAGTATATGAAAAATAGACTTGCAGGAACAGACACGAGTAAAGTAACTGGGGTACAAATTTGCCTTAGGCGGTAGAGCAAAACGGACGTTGCCTTTTCGGCCGCCTGTTAGATGCCCTGCCCGATATTCAGTTCTGTTGGCTTCAATGGAACAGAGTACCAGGCAATGCATCTAACAGGCACCCAGAGTGCTACTGCCAGTTTTGCACTACCGCCCAAGGTGAATTTCTACCACACTGAGTCTGAGTTTGTTTTTACTTTTTGTCGCATACAGGAGTACTCTCATCAAAATATTTTTAAATTAGGTTTTCTTTCAGACTTTTAATGGGTGCTGTAGCAAAGTCTGAATCACCAGTGTAATTATTAAAATGTATACCTAGTATATGTAAAAAATAAGCATAGTAAAGGATATATTGCTTACCCTATAGAGGAGACATTCTTTCTGGTCTACAAGTCAACAGATGCTACTACAGGAGAGGGAAAAATATGCAAACAGCTGTACTTACAGAGAATTGGGTCGATCCAGTTTCACTGTAGACACCTCAGTGTCATAAGAGCCCAGGCTATGTACACTTTGTCGATGGGTTTTAGAGTTGGATGAGGCATTCACAGTTGGGATGAACACAGACTCAGAACTGGAGTTTGTAATACTGTTCTGCTTCTCTGTCAAGATAAATATATGTTTGTTTAAATTTGATCTATCTATCTAAATGAAAGAATATTGTACATTATTTTCCAACAATTGCTTTCACTAAAAATCATGAATGCAGTTTTACCGTATTTTTAGTGAACAGCTTAGCCTAACTAGATTCACCTTAACAACTGATCTTTAAATAGAAATGTCATTATTTCAATGTTATAAATGTTTAAATCTGCCCAAGTACTTCTCTTGCAATGTGAAATGTGTGCAGCATACAGGAACTGGACTAAAATAACCTAACTTTACTCGTTGAACACTCAACGGCCTTCAAAAAGTCTCTCCCGGCAGGGCTGTACTTAAGCACACGATCAACTACCCACTCTGCATCAGAGAATGGAGACTTTCTGGTTGTCATTTCAAACACAGGTTCAAGAAGTAAAAGATCATTGTTCCAACACCCTGCATCACCCATTTCCTCCCAAGAAAATTAGACTTTTATTCATTTCTTCTTTGCTAGATTTGTATTCCCAGGGTTGACATGCAGTCACTTCTATATTAAAACAAATTCTAAAAGAATATAAACCTGATCGTGAAGTGGAGACTCAGACAAAATTTCACACATTCCCTGCAGAGATTCTGACCTTATTCAAGAAAAAGTGTGGAGAAAAAAAAACTAGGTATAGATGCAAAGGGAAAGGAAAAATATGGTTGAGTCATTACTATTTCCTGGCAGCTGAATAAAGAGCACTATTGGTAGATGCCTGAAAATTGACCGCCAGCAGGCATTTTTACCCTAGGTAACCCGAGGAAGTGTAAAATCAAATCAAAAATAAATCTAGTGACAGTAAAACTGATCTCTGCAATTTTTCATTCAGCATCGACACTATAGCTTCAATTTTGCCAGACAGGCAAAGCTGGCCTATGGCATAGGCTCACCTACACTGGCAGTTCAAGGGTTGCGCTGAATGTGCAACAGGAGTTCCTCCCCTAATTTGTGTAATAGTGCATAGAAAAATTGTCCAGAGAATTAGGCTTGCAGAATACTTGACTGGAGAGTGCAAAATCTGACAAGACAGCAGCTCTTAAATCATTGCAGCATAACAAAGACCGCCTATTTCCACCTCCAGAACATCGCCTGTCTCTGCCCTTGCCTCAGCTCATTCGCTGCTGAAACCCTCATCCATGCCATTGTTACCTCTAGACTTGACTATTCCAACTCACTCCTGGCTGGCCTCCCACATTCCACCCTACGCAAACTTGAGGTCATCCAAAACTCGGCTACCCATGTCCTAACTCGCACCAAGTCCCGTTCGTCCATCTCCCTTGTGCTCGCTGACCTACATTGGCTCCCGGTTAAGCAGCGCCTCAATTTTAAAATTCTCATCCTCGTTTTCAAATCCCTCCATGGCCTCTCCTCTTCCTATCTCTGTAATACCTATTCAGAAAAATACACCATTCTATAAAAGAATTCTGACTTTATTAAAACATGACATACTGGGCTTGAAAATCTAAACGCCTTAACAATGGAAAAGCTGTAAACTGCATACAAGCTATTGAGATAAGATAAGTTGTTGACACTGAATCAGTAGCCTTGTTGAAACAGAAGGTTAAAGGTTCCTGAAAGTCTGAAGCCTTGGACAGAACACAATGGTACACCCAGTTAAGGTGTTTTAAAGTATACTTTGTAAACAAATGCATAAAATTAAAGAAACATGTGCCTTCGTAAAAGTAACATCAAATGAAACACGGAGACATGAGTCTGTGTTACAACCAGTTGAGGTAACTAAGAAGACAATGGTGCACCAGGTTGAGGTGTTTCTAATTTACACTTCGGAAAGAGACACAAACAGAAGACTTTGGTAAGAATGACATCAAATAGAAAGACCGTTTTTTATGATAAGTTTTGAACACCTAAAGGTGGAGACACGATTCTTAATGCTACAAGCTGATCTGACTGTAAAGATTGCATAAGTCAACAGAAAAATTACGAGATAATTAGCTTACATCAGCAGAAAACTTCAAAGGAAATACCACTGAGAAAGGGTATAAAAATTGGACTTTCAAATGGGAAGACAGATTCGCTTGAAGGGGCAAAGCAATTCTCGGCTTCAGAGGCAAGCTCTGTAAGTCTACAACTCTGAGTCTCGGGGATCAAAAAGGTACTGTATTTGATTTTGGTGGATATCCTTGAATAAGACTAAGAAATGTAAAAATGTAACAAAGTTAAGATTTAAGAATAAGGATCTCTGATAAGATTGTAAAAGCTTTTTGTATTTGGAACTGTTAATGTTGCGACTGAAATACTTACTGTAATTACATGTCGGTTCTTTAATAAATCTATATATTTTTAGAATTGTCTCACATAGTACTTCTGTATCAAACTCGCAAACTCAATCTCTGTACACTCCTTGGTGAGGAGTTGCAGAATTCTGGGAGAGTTTTCCGGACCCTCATAATATCCAGAACGTTACAGTCCAGCTAAACTTATTAAAAAGTGCTAGCTGGAGGACAGTAATATCTTCAGGTTGTTCCTTTCCTTTAGGGAGAGATAGCCTGGACCTTTAGACCCAATTAAGCGTCTTTAGGATTCAGCTACCTCAAACTTTAGTTGAAAGTGAACGTCTGGGGAACACGCCTGATCCGGGGTAGCCCTAAAGGGGCTAGGACTAGTAATTATCCTTTCAGTCTGTCATGCCTAGCTAAAAATGAGGAAGATATTTCTGGTATCAAGAGAAGGGCAATGGCAAACTTGTTCCTCGCTTTTCATAGAATCATAGAATGGTTACAGCACGGAAGGCCATTCGGCCAATCAAGCCTGTGCTGGCATCTCTCGTGGGGCTCATTGAGCACGGCACAAAAAAGTTTGTGGTCTTGATAGGTATAATTTCAAGTATTTTACTACTATTACCCTTTTGCAAACACTCTTCCATTGTGCCAAAGCTGGCAGAAGATGGGGTACAGTGAACAGATGCTCAGGCTTCCAGCCAAAAGCTCTCTGCTGCTAAGGGATTTCTGAGCAGAATCAGAATACAGAGGTTAGTCTCACTTCCAAAGAGTGACTTTCCAAATATATCTTCTACTTATAAAACTGTGGGTAGTGTGGACCGCTGCAATGAAGGCATCATAGCTGCTTCCTGGTTAATAACCATTGATGTAAATAATGATGCTTCTGTGATCAGCTACCATCTGAAATGAATTGATGTAAACCCGTTTATATAGGCTATGATATTGGAATGAGGAGCCTTGATGCTTATATAGGTGCCATCTGTGACACCTTGCACTTGAGGGAACGCTGCTACTTTGTGAAAGCTCTGCTTCAGTGATATGTAGTTTCACAAGCAATGAAGTCGTTACTCTTTGAAAACATAGCATTTACCACTTGCTTGATATGTGTGCACTGCAAACTGCCTCATGTGGCAGGTGTCCTCTTGGAAGGTTCTGGTAGCCTGAAAGCTTCACATTATGGTAATCTTAACTTTTACAGGAAGAGCCATCCCTGTTCTAGATGTTGTCTGTGGGTGATGATGCAACACATGGTGCAAACTCTGAGACAACCTTTCTTGTGCAGCAAAGGTGACAGGGATAGGTATCCTCTAACATGTCTTGTTATTTATGGAAGGGTCTATAAACATGGCCCCTGGGGTAGTGATGGGTGCAGATAAAATGCCTCAAGTATCATTGCACCTATATTGTTACTTCCTCATGAGCTTACCTTCATCTAATTCATGCAAATTCAGAACCCACAAAAGAATTCCCATCCTCACCACTTTGTATGGTGTGATTTAAATGCTAGCAGCATCCAAGAATATTGAAGGAAAGTATTGGCAAGAAAAAAAACCCCAAAAGTATAAACATGCCAAACTTTTTGTTTCTCTTTCTGCATGTCTGTCCTTCTGGTCCTCTTTCTCCATTACTGTCCTTTTTTCTCTCCCTTAACATCGGTCATGCTGTTTCCCTCTCTCTCTCCCCCCATATTTGGCTCCGTTTCTTTCTCTCTCCCTCCATGTCAGTCGCTCTGGGCTCGATTTTAATAGCCCTAAGGAGGTGAGTTTGGAGGCGGGTCGACAGCGAAAATGGGAAAAAATGGCTTCAGACTGCCAACCCACCTCCATTCCGCCCCCTCGTGATTTTCGTGTCGGGTCAGCCGCTCCCAAACTGACCCGATGGGAACTGGTGGGACAGGTAGTTAACAGTCTTGCTAATCCTATTTCTACAGTGGTTTCCCATTTTCGTGCTCCTGGCTCCTATTTCTAGTCTCGTCAGAAACAAGTCAGCTGCAAGGAGACGAGTTTCTCGAGGACATGATTTGTAGTCATTGGAGCAGCGCTTTAAAAGCACTCCTGTAACATGGCTGACATTCAAATGCAACAACTTTGTTGTTGGAGGTTTGGGATAAGATTTTGCAAATCTACTGACCTTGTGACTGTTCAAGCTGACACCCATCTGCAGTGTTACCCGATTGGAATAATTTCAGGCCACTTGAGTGTGTGCTTTCAAGCTTCCTGGCTCTACTGAAATCTATAGAAATGGGATGGGAACCATTTACATCCTCTCATCCTGGTGGTCAGATTCAGAGGAAGAGCAGTTGCGGCAGCACCAGCTCCAAGAGCGCCAGCCTATTCCTTACCCACCTGATTATGCACTGGACACAGGGCATCAGCCCCTGAGGAAATTGCTGGCCAGGAGGCCAGCGATGGCATCACCAAGGTCAGATTTTCTTCATTTGATGCTGTAAATCCTGGCTGCCATATGATGCGCCAGGTGGACACCATCCCACACCAGCACCGTAAAGCATCCCTTTAATGTCCAAGCCATTCCATGCACACACATCACTATAGCTTGGGGGGAGGGGGGTGGGGGAAGAGTTATGACTGAACAATCACTGGAATTCAGTCAGACACTTCTCAATGTGCACTCAGATCTGTCCAATAAGGGGCACTTTTGGAAAAAGATATTACACTGTATGACGATGCATTACCAGAAACTTCACATGGACATTGGCTAAACCTCTCAAATGCCTAGCCTTGTGTGCTGTTAATTGGTATGCTTGCAGTAGGATGAGGGTGAGTGTAAGGGATGGCTCGTGAGATGGGGAAGTGATAAAGTAGATAGAGGGGGTTGGGTGGAGGTTTAAAGTAAGTTGGTGTCCTGGGGAGGTCTCTTCCGCCCTTGGAAGGGAAGAGAACCTCCCTGCGTGCTGTGACTCCCTCCATAACCATAGAGAACCTGGGTGCAAGTATTCACCTTTGTGCAGTGATTGTCAGTGTTTGCAGCACCTCAATATTGTCAAACACTGACAGATCAACTGTCAAAAGAAAGTTGTGCATGGTCCCCTTAAGGAAACCGGCAGATGGCGCATCATCAAATGACATAATCAGACCCGCTTCCTGTTAATTGGCTGGTAGGGTGGGCTTAACAAGGCCAATCAAAGGAAAATCACATCTGAAGAGCGGAGGCAGCTGGGGGTAGGACCGGAACTCGGAAGCCAGCTGACCCGCCCGCATCCCGCCTCCATAATTAAAGTTGCGGCCTCTGTTTCTATCTCTCTCTTCTTGCTCCCTCACCCCCATATCAGTCCCTCAGTTTGTCTCCCTCCATGCACTGGAATGCATTGTCCAAAAGGGTAATGGAAGTAAATTCAATTGTAACTTTCAAAAGGGAATGGATATATGCTTGAAAAGAATTAAATTGCAGTGCTATGTTGAAAGAGCAGGGAGTGGGACTAAATGGATAGGCTCTTTTAAAGAGCCAGCACATGCATGATGGGCCGAATGGCCTCCTTTTGTGCTGTAAGATTCTATGATTCAGTCCAGCAAAACCAACTATTGCATGTAGCAAAATGAAACTAAACTCCACCCCCTCCCAAAACCAGACTTTTCCCAGAACTAAAACAGTTATCTCTTTTTAAGAAGCCTGCTTGAACAGGCCAGGGTCTAGGACTCCTGAAGTGTTCATTTTATATGTGCAAGGTGCAGACTGTGGATGGAGACTCAGCTGAAGTCACAAGATTCAGCATGGGGTTGATTTAATTAAATTTAAAGATTTTAATGAGTCCTGTACATGCTGGTAGCTTGGCCTCTTTTTTAAAAACCAAATCAAGTGCCATAAAATGCGTCCACTGGCTGAGTCTTGCAAAAGTAGCCTGTATAAATGTAATAAGAATGAAGGACAATATGCGTCCTGTGATGACTGAAATAATTCCATTTCAACTGATTTTTAACAGGTGCAGAAAGCAGTGAAGAAAACTGTTAGTTGAAAGGAAACTTAAAAGCTTACGAAAATGTGAGAACTGACAATTAGCTGAACAGATTATTCCACAAGACGCAAGTCCTGACAGATCATATGCCTGCTAGCCTTAACATTCTATATTTCAAGCAGAATTGGTAAACTACCAAATAAATGGATTTTTAAAATAATCTATAAAAGGATGTTTGCAATTTAACTATTATTCAGTTGAAAGAACAAAATTCAGCAACTCAGGGGATATTTATCGGAGTATCAGAGGCAAAAGGGAACTCAATTCCACACAAGGAACTGGATTTTGCCGGCGCTCAGAGGTCGGGTTTGGAGGCGGGTCCGCTGTCAAAATAGCAAAGATTGACAGCGGGTAGGAAACCCGCCGTCAACCTGCCTCCACGCGAGTCTCCCAGGTGTCAGGTCTGTCAGCGGAGAACTGCCCTGACACCAAGTGGCGGGGGAGACAATTGAGCTTACTAAATGACTTGTTAAGAGCCAATTTAATGGTATTTTGAGACTTCCTTCCAATTGGGCTACTGCTGCTCGGGGAACACGCCAGCTCACCCTGGTGTGAGTTGAGTCTGCTCTGATGTCTATGATAAGCTGACAGCTGCAGAAGTGGTGTAAAGGATGCTATGTTGCAGATGGTCAGTTTCAGAGCGCAGAAACTGTTGGTTATTGTATTTGTAAGACATTATAGAGATTTCTTTAGCTTGCAAGTGTTTAGAGCCAACTGTATATCCAGTGCCACCTCATTAGAACAACCTCTCTCACTACTGACAGATCGTTTCTGTCATCTCATCTGCAGCTGACATCCATTGCAGCAACAGCGATGCCCTAGAAACTCTCTCACCTTGCTCCTCTGATACCTTCCATGTTCAGCCCAAACACCAACATCATTAGGCACACCAGCAGCACCAACAACACCACCAGCAACCTTCTCTGCCATCACCTGATGCTGCACAGGACACAGGGCATCAGCACCCGACAACACTGCTGCCCAGGAGGCCAGGAATGGCATCACCAAGGCCAGATTTACTTCACTTGAAGCTGTAAACCCTGGCTGCCATATGATGCGCCAGGTTGACACCATCCCACACCAGCACCGTAAAGCATCCCTTTAATGTCCAAGCCATTCCATGCACACACATCACTATAGGGGGGAGGGAGTTATGTCTCAACATTCACTGGATCTCAGTAAGACACTTCTCAATGTGCGCTCAGATCTGTCCAATAAGAAGCACTTTTGGAAAAAGATATTACACTGTATGACGACACATTACCAGAAACTTCACATGGACATTGGCTAAACCTCTCAAGTGCCTACCCTGGTGTGTTGTTAGTTGGTATGCTTGCAGTAGGATGAGGGTGAGTGAGAGGGGTGGCTAGTGAGATGGGGAAGTGATAATGTAGAGAGAGGGACGGGTGGAGGTGCAAGGTAAGTTGGTGTGAGTAAGGATGTGCAGGAGTAGGGTATGGAAGGCAGTGATGGGGATGTGATGAGTAACACAGCAGGGTGAGTTTGAGTGTGGCTTTGCAGTAACGTTTCGTGATCCACTGAGATCATTGAAAGGTTGGCACCACTGCAGCCAGGGACACCTGACGACATATGTGCTTTTGCCCTCCAGTGCAACCAGGCTGCGTTGGTGTCCTGGGGAGGTCTCTTCTGCTCATTAGAAGGGAAGAGGACCTCCCTGCGTGCTGTGACTCCCTCCATAAGCATATGGAGGGAGTCATTGGAGAGCCTGGGCACAACCGTCCACCTTTGTGCAATGCTTGTCAGTGTTTGCAGCACCTCAATGCTGTCAAACACTAACAGAACAACTGTCAAACTTAATGTGGCCGTGGTCCCTTTAAGGAAACTGGCTGATGACGCATCATCAAATGACATCATCAGACCCGCTTCCTGTTAATTGGCCGGGAAGCCCGCAGGGTGGGCTTAACAAGGCCAATCAAGGGAAAATTCCTTTGACAGAGCAGCTGCAGCCGGGAGCAGAACTGAACCCGGCAACCAGCTATCCCACCACCATCCCGACACCGCGGAGAAAATCCAGCCCAAACTCTCAGTATGTGATGAAATGACACAGGTCTGAAATAGTGTAAATCATAATTTTCCCACTGAGTAGATTTGCCTGTTGAAAAAAGGCACTTAAAATTTTGTTCATTCATTGCAAAGAAATTAATTAGAACAGGATAAAAATAGGCCAAGTATAGAACAGCAAATTGAAACTTTCCTACGACAAAGCTCATGTAAGCCATATTGTCAGCCACTTAGTTATGTACACTGAAACCTTTACTTGATGGAGACTGAGGCAGCATTTACCTGCAACTGGTACAGATTGGATAATGCAAGTTTTCATGGACTGAGCAGTACAATTAATGATCCAACAATGAATGGCAAGGAAGAAGTCAATCAGAAACAAGTCTTTCAGCAGAATTTAGTAAATTAGGTTACTATAGCTGTTCAGATGCAATGCCCAACATACAAAGCTTGGAGGATAAAAGCTAAAGTTATAAAAATCTACAATAATAGTAATTGGTAGAAATACTTAGCAGGCCCATCAATGTCTGTAAAGAAAAAGACAAGTGGTGTTCCCATGACATTGCTGATCTTGTGCAAGCATTAGAGATGATGTAGAGAAAGCAACAATAATGATTCCAAGTATAAGAGGATGAGAAAAGATTAAAGAAGTTCCATCTTTATAGTATAGAGAAAGGCAGTTAAGGGAGGTCCTCTATGTAGTATATATAAAGTAATGGCTAAAATAAGATAAATCTTGATTATTATTTAAAAATAAAAGGCAGAATATTAAGACCAAGCATAAGTATAAACTAATGAAAAATAAATTCATAATAGATGCCATAAGAAATTTCTTTATGCAAAAGATTGTTACGTGCCCTTGAATAATCTGCCAGGTAATGCAGTAGAGATGCAAACTTAAGCAGCATTCAAGACACAGTTGAATACTACACTGGGGGCATTTGAATACTAGAAGGATAAACTTAGGTAGGCTAAATTACCTTTCCTCATCCTTAGCTTTTCTTATATCTATTGCTGCACTACATTTATTTCTCTCTCCTTAAAATGAGCTAATTAAGTTGGGGATTGACAACTCTCAGGTATACAAGCAAGTAGCCATTCTTTATGTGAGAGCCAAGACAGTGAGTAGTTAGCAAACTATTTTACACCAGGAGACACTACAGCTGAGCCTGGTTTTAATTATCTTCACCTAATGTTTACAACAAGGGTCTTTGCAAGATTCCTCTGCCATTTCAGAGCCATGTGGTGGTGTGGAGGAGGTTGAACAACAGCACAGTCAATAGTGTTTAAAAGCTAACATATTGAATTGTTGATTGAGAGTATAACTTATTTTTACTACACAAACTGCACATTGACTTGCACAGGTCACTTGGGAAGAAAATATTGCCTTTTTCTAAAAAAAGTGCTAGTGATTGTTTTGTTTCACAGCAACTATTCTCCAGTTAAACGCATATGCCCCAGGGATTCCAGTCCTTGTTTTCATTGGGATTGGCAACTGCACTCCTGATTAAGTGTAGAACTGTACTCTTGGCTTCTAAAAGGGAAGTAAACACCCAGAATATATTAAATCATTAGTATCCATTCCCAAAACATTCTACAGGATAATTAATAGAATATTTATCAAATTTGGAGGGAACCTGGTTCTACTTGTACAGAGATACCATATCATTTTGTATTTTGCAAGCTACTGAAAAAATATGAAGACCTAGTTAGAGTTTTATCTTAAAGACTTTAATTTAAGCTTAGCACAGAAGTGGCACTTTCACCATTGAGTCATCTGGTCATGGTTTCAAGCCATTTCCAGGATTTGAGCATGTAATCTAGGCTGAAACTCCAGTGCAGTGATGGGGTGCTGCATTGTCGGAGGTGCCATCTTTCAAATGAGACGATAAACTGAAGACCAGTCTCTTTGTTTAGATGCCTACATAACCAGTGACTACACCTCAAAAAGTAATGAATTGGTTGTGAAATGCTTTGTGCCATCCTGAGAATGTGAAAGGCACTATATTAATGCAACATCTTTCTTAAAAAAGAGAGAAAGGATCAACTGAATTCTGCAAGGACGATGAAAACCTTGAAAGTTTTGATGTTTTCAATAGGAGACTGAGTTTTCGAACCTACCAGAAACTGATCACTTTAACTACATATACTCACAATTAAGACTGTTAAGTGCCACAGTTGATTCCTTGTACAATCATCAACAACAACAACAACTTGTATTTTTATAGCACCTTTAACATAGTAAAACATCCCAAGGCACTTCACAAGAATATTATTAGACAAAAAATTTGACACCTAGCCACCCAAGGAGAAATTAGGGCAGGTGACCAAAAGCTTGGTCAAAGAGGTAGGTTTTAAGGAGTGTCTTAAAGGAGGAAAGAGAGGTAGCGAGACAGAGGTTTAGGCAGGGAATTCCAGAGCTTAGGGCCTAGGCAACAGAAGGCACGGCCACCAATGGTTGAGCGATTATAATCAGGGATGCTCAAGAGGGCAGAATTAGAGGAGCGCAGGTATCACGGTGCGGGGGGGGGTTCTGGGGCGGGAGGAGATTACAGAGATAGGATGGGGCGAGGCCATGAAGGGATTTGAAAACAAAGATGGGAATTTTGAAATGGAGTGTTGCTTAACCGGGAGCCAATTTAGGTCAGCGAGCACTGGGGTGATGGGTGAACGGGACTTGGTGCAAGTTAGGACACGGGCAGCCGAAGTTTGGATGACCTTAAGTTTACGTAGGGTGGAATGTGGGAGGCCAGCCAGGAGTGCATTGGAAGTGTTAAATCTAGAGGTAACAAAGGCATGGATGAGGGTTTCAGCAGCGGATGAGCTGAGGCAAGGATGGAGACGGACGATGTTACGGAGGTGGAAATAAGCGGTCTTTGTTATGCCACGGATATATGGTTGGAAGCTCATTTCAGGGTCAAATATGACACCAAGGTTGCAAACAGTGTGGTTCAACCTCAGACAAATGTTAGGGAGAGGGACGGAGTCAGTGGCTAGGGAACAGAGTTCGTGGCAGGGACCGAAAACAATGGCTTCGGTCTTCCCAATATTGAACTGGAGAAAATTTCTGCTCATCCAGAACTGGATGTCGGACAAGCAATCTGACAATTTAGAGACTGTAGAGGGGTCAAGAGAAGTGGTGATGAAGTAGAGCTGGGTGTCGTCAGCATACATGTGGAAACTGACGCTGTGTTTTCAAATGTCGCCAAGAGGCAGCATGTAGATGAGAAATAGGAGGGGGGCCAAGGATAGATCCTTGGGGGACACCAGAGGTAACGATGCGGGAGCGGGAAGAGAAGCCGTTGTAGGTGATTCTCTGACTATGATTAGATAGATAAGAATGGAACCAGGCAAGTGCAGTTCCCACCCAGCTGGATGACGGTAGAGAGGTGTTCGAGAAGGATGGAGTGGTCAACCGTGTCAAAGGCTGCAGACAAGTCAAGAAGGGCGAGGAGGGATAGTTTACCTTTGTCACAGTCACAGAGGATGTCATTTGTGACTTTGCTGAGAGATGTTTCGGTACTATGGCAGGGCGGAAACCTGATTGGAGGGATTCAAACATGGAGTTGCAGGAAAGACGGGCATGGATTTAGGAGGCGACAACATGCTCAAGGACTTCGGAGAGGAAAGGGGGGTTGAAGATGGGGTGGTAGTTTGCAAGGACGGAGGGGTCAAGGGTTGTTTTTTTTGAGGAGAGGGGTGATGATGGCAGATTTGAGGGAGAGGGGGACAGTACCTGAGGAGGAAGAACCGTTAACAATGTCAGCTAACATGGGAGTCAGAAAAGGAAGTTGGGTGGTCAGCAGTTTGGTGGGAATAAGGTTGAAGGAGCAGGAAGTGGGTCAACTTAAAGACAATCCTAATTAACTCCTAAGTATCACATAATTGTCGTGTGATAAAAAATATCAAAATAGAGAATCATGAAATAACTCTTCTAAAATCAAATAAAGATCACCAGCAACAACAAAGTGATTTCGCAAAGAGAAAGGGTTGTTTTGTGCTTATCCTGAACTTTAGTTGTTCAAACAATTCATTAAAAAATATTGGATTAGATAATGTCTTCATTACATGCATACTAACGTACAAACATGTTTCGTCTTTTAAAACATTTGCTAAAATTATTTTTGAAAATGTTGCAAATTTGAAGTACAATTAATAAACAGAACCATGACATATTTACCAATATTTATTAAATAACAAGCATATATCCATGCTGTTGCTCAGGGTCAAGTTACAGGATGTGCTTCTTTATACAGGGTCAGTTGAAAATATGCCATGCAACACAAAATGAATTAGACTACACTTAATTCAAATTCTAATAATTCTAACTTTAATGCAAAAATGACAGAATACAGCCTGCTCCTGATAATTCAGTCAAGTTGAAATTCTTTTCCTTTCGAGCCTAATTGCTGTAAATGGCACACCCTGGTCATTTAAAAGGCAATTACTCTTACGCATACCCGGAGCTCAACTGCAGGGTAATTGTTTCTCTATAGATAGGCAGCTGGCAGTAAATCCTTAGTTCCTCCTCAACGTCAGAAACCAGCAGGAAATGACTGGCTTTCACTCTGAGCTTTGCATCTGTTATAAAGTGCAACATCTGAAGTGTGATGAACTCAAATACCTGGGAAACAGGAAAGTTAGAAAAAAGTAGCCGATCCTTCAGTTTGAATCTTTTTAAAGGAATTTATACTCAAAGATCTTTTGGGGGTGGAAATCCAGTGTTGCTGTAGGATTAAAGGCTTGCAGCAACACTTCAAAGACAGATGTGCTTTTTTAGCTATGCATATTGGAAGCGAGAAATTTACATAGCATTACATAGGATATACGGCAGAGAAACAGGCCATTCAGCCCAACCAGTCCATGCCGGTGATTATGCTCCACACGAGCCGCCTCCAGTCTTTCTGCATCTAAATCTATCAGCATAACCCTCATCCAAAACCCGGCTGCCCGTGTCCTAACTCGCACCAAGTCCTGTTCGCCCATCACCCCTGTGCTCGCTGACCTACATTGGCTCCCGGTTAAGCAGTGCCTTGATTTCAAAATTCTCATCCTTGTTTTCAAATCCCTCCATGACCTCGCCCCTTCCAATCTCTGTAATCTCATTCAGCTCCCCCCACCCAACCCCCCCCCCCCCGAGATATCTGCGCTCCTCTAATTCTGCCCTCTTGAGCATCCCTGATTATAATCGCTCAACCTTTTGGGGCAGTGCCTTCTGTTGCCTAGGCCCTAAGCTCTGGAAATCCCTACTTAAACCTGTCCGTCTCGCTACCTCTCTTTCCTTCTTTAAGACGTTCCTTAAAATCTACCTCTTTGACCAAGCTTTTGGTCACCTGCCCTAATTTATCCTTATGTGGATCGGTGTCAAATTTTGTCTTAAATACTCCTGTGCAGCGCCTTCGGATGTTTTACTACGTTAAAGGTGCTATATAAATACAAGTTGTTGTTGCATTCCCTTTACCTTCATATGCATGGATAGCCTCCCCTTAAATTAATCTATACTATTCGCTTCAACCACTTCCCTGTGGTAGCAGGTTCCACAAGAAATTTTTTCTGAATTCCCTATTGGATTTCTTGGTGACTATCTTATATTGATGGCCTCTAGTTATGCTCTTCCCCACAAGTGGAAACACTCTCTCTCTATCCACTCTATCAAAACCTTTCATAATTTTAAAGACCTCTATTAGGTCACCCCTCAGCCTTCTTTTTGCAAGAGAAAAGAGACCCAGCCTGTTCATCCTTTCCTGATATGTATACCCTTGCATTTCTGGTATCATCCTTGTAAATCTTCTCTGCACCCTCTCCAGTGCCTCTATATCCTTTTTATAATATGGCGATCAGAACTGGATGCAGTACTCCAAGTGTGGTCTAACCAAGGTTCGATACAGGTTTAGCATAACTTCCCTACTTTTCAATTCTATCCCTCTAGAAATAAACCCTAATGCTTGGTTTACTTTTTTTATGGCCTTGCTAACCTGTGTCGCAACTTTTAGTGATTTGTGTATTTGTACTCCGAGATCCCTTTGTTCCTCCACCCTCCAAGTGATATGTGACCTCCCTATTCTTCCTACCAAAATGTAATACCTCACATTTATCTGTGTAGAACTTCATTTGCCAATTATATGCCCATTCCACAAGTTTATTAATGTCCTCCTGTAACTTGTTGCAGTCCTCCTCAGTATTGACTATCCCCCCAATTTGGTGTCCTCTGCAAATTTAGAAATTATGCTTTTGATTCCCAAGTGTAAATCGTTAATGTAAATTGTGAACAGCAGTGATCCCAGCACTGATCCTTGAGGAACACCACTACCCACCTTCTGCCACTGTGAATAGCTACCCTTTATTCCTACTCTCTGCTTTCTGTCCTGCCAGCCAGCAATCCATTCTGCTACTTGTCCGCTGACTCTGCATTCTCTGACCTTGTTCATCAGTCTATTATGTGGCACCTTATCAAAGACCTTTTGAAAATCCAGATAAATTACATCTGCTGCATTACCATTGTCTACTCTCTCTTACCTCTTCAAAAAATTCAATAAGGTTGGTCAAGCAAGACTTTCCCTTTTGAAATCCATGTTGACTATTCATTATTTTTGGTTTATTATTATTTATTATTGGTTTCTAGATGTTCTATTTTCTCCTTTAGTTCCATTATTTTTCCTACCACTGACATTAAGCTGACTGGTCTATAATTCCTTGGACATATTCTATCCCCCTTCTTAAATATCGGTATTATGTTAGCTATCCGCTAGTCCTCTGGCACTATACCTTTTTCTAACAAATTATTAAATATGCGTAGCAATGCCTCTGTTATCTTTTCCCTAGATTGTTTTAAAATGCGTGGATGCAATCCATCTGGACCAGGGGTCTTATCCTCTTTGAGTTTGATTAATTTATTTAATATATCCCCTTTTTTTATTTTATTTTAAATGCGCTTATCTCATTACTAATCTCATCATCCAATGTCATGTCCACCTGTTCTATCTCCCTGGTAAATACTGAAGCAAAATAATTATTTAATATTTCTGCCATTTCTCTATTGTTACCTGTGGTATTATCCTGACTATCACTTAATGGCCCTATTCCCATCCCAATCTTCCTTCCTTTTTTTATTGATGTGCCTATAAAATATTTTACTATTTTGTTTTATGTTCCTTGATAATTTAATTTCATAGTTCCTCTTTGCCTCCCTAATTGTTTTTTTGACTTTTCTCCTAATCTTTTCGTATTCTCTCTCATCATGCACTCCCCTGCTGTCTATGTACTTAATGTATGCCTCTTTCCTTACCCTCAATTTTTCCCTTATGGCTTTATTCATCCATGGAGTCTCATTATTGTTTAGTTTGTTCATTCCTTTTAGCGGAATATATTTTTCCTGCACTCTGCTGAACACCGTTTTAAATGTTTCCCATTGCTGTTCTACATCGTTGTTTGCCAATATTGTCGCCCATTTTTTTCCCCCAAGTTCTATTCTCAGCCCCTCAAAAATCAGCTTTTCTCTAACCTATTAACCTGGTTTTTGTCATACTTATGTCCTTCTCAATTATCATCTTAAAGCACATTATATTATGGTCACTACTGCCTATATGTTCCCCTACCTTTACTTCTCTTATCTGCTCTGCTTCATTACTAGATCCAGTAGCAAATCCTTCCTTGTTGGGCTTTTTACATATTGGGTTAGAAAGGAGTCCTGTACACATTGTAGGAACTCCATTCCCTTATCCCCTTTACCTACCTCTTCTGGCCAATTAATATCAGGGTAGTTGAAATCCCCCATGATTATTCTTCTATTTTTTTTTTTTTACTTATTTCCCTAATTTGTCTGCATATTTCTTCCTCCACCTCTTTTCCACTATTAGGTGGTCTGTAGACACCTATTAGTGTGATTGATCCTTTATTATCTTTTATCTCTATCCATATGGATTCTATTTTTGTCTCGCGGATATCTGCGTCACTTTTTTCTACTGCCATTAGGTTATCCCTAATAAGTACAGCTACTCCACCTCCCCTTTTTCCCTCCCTATCTTTTCTAAATATGTTATACCCTGCAATGTTTAATTCCCAGTCCTGATTTTTCTGTAGCCATGTCTCGGTTCCTCGCAAAGTATGATTGCCTCCAGCTCCCCTGTTTTATTACGGACACTGTGCATTGCTGTACAGACAGTTTAACTGATTTTTAATAGGATTGCCTCTCACCTTATGTTTAACCATCTTTTTAGACTTCTGTTCTATAACTCTATTTATTCCCTTGCCGTGAATGTCCTCCCTTACTTTATTCTTTCCTGTGCTCTCTTTTCCCGTTTTGTTTATATTTAGGCTGGTTACGTTTCTCGTAGATCCCTCCCCCCATTTTACTAGTTTAAAGCCTTTGCCACTTTCCTATTTACCCTTTCCGTTAGGACACGCGTCCCAACCCATCGGTACAGCTCCTTTCTGTCCCAGAACTGGTGCCAGTGTCCCATGAAAAGAAACCCCTCTTTCCCACACCAGCCCTTTAGCCATGTGTTAATTATCCTGATCTGTCTGCTTCTATGCCAATTTGCACGTGGACAAATTTGTACAGGAAAATGATGGTTGGCAGAATTTGAAGGACCTTGAGCGCAAAGATTTTTAGACAGTGATACTGAAATGCTTGTAATGTATCTCATGTAATCTTCAGTAAGCAATTTCTTGCAATTCAGTATTATTTGTTAAATATGGGCAGAGAGGAAACGATTATTTAACTGTATTAAGAAAACTTGAACTGTAACAGTGATCAAAAATACTTTTCTCACCAGTTGCAACACCCATTGATCAACTAGGATATTTTTTAACTCAGCAAATGTCAAAAGAAATTCATGGCCTCTTAACTGCAATATTGCAGCTATACATGCAGAACATCTGCTTTATTTCATTATGTTGGCATCAGCTGCTCCAAAATGCTAGTTATAAACTGAGATGAGCGAAGAAAGTTAATGTAATAAACTATGCGAACAAGTGATTTAGTTTGTGTATGTGGAAACGGGCAGGTATTGTAAATGGGTATAGAGTACAGACAAGATAAAAGAACAATGGTCAGTTACCAATGAGTTTACCAATGATTGCAGTTACTTACCATTTTCATTTGAAGTTGTCTGAAACAACATTAAAGGTCTCTGGCTACATAAGGGAGGCTTACACTCAAAACTCTTTTTTTGCGCAGAATTCAGCGATAGATTTGGTTGAATTGTGGCAGTTTCTGGTACCATCTGGAAAATCTGTGGATGGTATATAAAGAAATCTTCACATACATTCTGAATTTTAATATTGGCCAAAAGCAGGCTACTACCACTGGAGTTGGCATCTTAAGAGCTTAGCCCCACCGATGTTCTCCCCTTCCCCTAATGGCACATGGCTCCACAGGTGCCAGACACCTCACCCAAGCAGTCATCCTTTGTGTAGGAGCCTAGACAGCAAGTGTAAGCATGCTATTCAATAGCAGAGCATTTCACTGCCAAGCCCATTATGTCCTCATCCAATGTCTCCACATGCACATTTCCAACAGGATTCATTGGACAGAAATCAGGAGCAAGAACCCGGTCAGATTCTTCCCTCTCTAATTCAAGGTCACCGAGGTCAACCTCCTCCCGCCCCGCCCCCCCCCCCCCCCCCCCCACTAGCCTTCTCAGGAATCAGTAAAATCGTAGAGCAATCAGTTGTTGTACAGATATATGCTCAAGGTTACTGCTGCCCTAGCTGTAATCAAACTTTCCACCTTACTATTCAATGCATTTTTTTTAATGATGGAATTATTTGTGATCCAGTTTCCAGAATTTGCTTAACACAGGGGTTTAAACAGGTAAAGCTTATTAATTTGCATACAATTTCTAAACATAAACTATATCTGGACAAGTTAGATAATGATAGTATAAACCTTATTCAATCACAGACTAAATCCTTAATTTTTCGGTCAATTTTTATTTTCTGTAATTGGCTGTGGATTTTTTGATCTGGTTTTTCACCTCTCCCAGGGGGCTATGTGACATGCACAAGGCATCACAACTGTATGGGACAGGATAGATGGACCTGCTGGTCTTTTTTGTATATTCAGAATAGTATCAAAGGTAAACAGAGCCAATATTGCACAAATGTTTTATTAGTACACAGCAATAGAAATAACATGCTAGCAAGTCCAAAGCAAAGAAAAAAAATCAGAATTTGAATGACCTCAGAGACCCTGTGGACCATCTGGGGAACATTTGAAATTCAGGCCCCATGCCCTCACAATTAGGTTTCTAAGGAAATCTCACTAGAAGATCTCCGATTGCCATCTTCCAAGTGTAATGACTCAGCCAGACTAGAATTATACTGCTGACTGTGCAAAGGCAAAGAACTCTGCTCCCCTTTTCAAAGTTTTCAAGAAGTCCATTGTACTTTCTAGACATTTTTTAAATGCAGTGTTGCACCAGTCTGTAATTATGCTGCACCCTTTTCAACTCAAGCTGGTGTGAGATGACTTCCTTAAGTATCTCAGTGTTTAGACAGTACAATGGAGTAATGAAGTAAATCATTTTTAAACCAGACAGTTGGTATTTCTCCAAATTGCAGTTATGAATAGAGCATGTATTTTATTAAAATAGTGAGAATTAACTTTTAAATAGTTCAAAAAAATTAAGCACATTGTTTCATTTGTTAACAGACGAGAATTTTTCTTAATATACACTGAAAAAAGTAGCAAAAGCTGACGATAGCTTCAAAGAGCTAAAAAAACTTCCATTAATACAGGGCCATGACATGCGAAAACAGATACAACTAAATGTGCAGTGGAGCATGGGCATATCATAACTTAAACTGCAAGTGGATCCAATGTTCCACTAACATTGAAGGAAATCAAAATCAAATCCACAATAGCATGGATTATAGTTGAAGCGGATTTGGAAATTTCTGATGGGAGTTCGAGTGCTAAATTAGCCTTCTTGGGGAGATCTGTGGGCATTCCCTGAAGAAAATTTTATGCATTTTCCAGCATCATTGGGAGATGCGAACACCATGATTTTCTACATTGTCCGACAGATTGTTAAGCACCCTCTCCACCTCATTGTTATCAATGCAAATTGTGTCATGTACAATTTTCAAAAAAAATTGTGTTTGAATTCTAGTGAGCCACACACACTTATATAATGTTAAAGTTGTCTACAAAGCATATCACCACACCATAGTTGTTTTTCCTGTCCAACTCAATCCTTTACCCTCTTTGAACTGCCCAGTGTCACAGAGTTCCTTTATTAGTATTATTATATTATTAACAGTACCTCTATGGCAAAAGTGATCAAGAAAATTTAGAGATCATAAATAGTAGAAGGGTAGTCAAAGGAAGGGTGAGGCCGATTAGGGACAAGAGGAGATCTTCTTGCGGAGGCTGAGGGCATGGCTGAGGTACTAAATGAGCACTTTGCATCTGTCTTCACTACAGAAGAGGATGCTGCCAATGTAGCAGTAAAGGAGGAGGCAGTAGCAATATTGGATAGGATAAAAATAGACAAAGAGGAGGTATTTAAAAGGTTGGCAGTCTCAAAGTAGAAAAGTCACCCGGTACGGATGGGACGCATCCTCGGTTACTGAGGGATGTAAGGGTGGAAATTGCAGAGTCTGGCCACAATCTTCCAATCCTTATTGGATATAGGGTAGTACAGGAGGACTGGAGGATTGCAAATGTTACACCCCTGTTTAAAAGGAGCGAGAGAGAGAGTGATGAACTCAGCAACGACAGACCAGCCAGCCTAATGTTAGTGATGGGGAGACTTTTAGAAACAATAATCCGGGACAAAATTAATTGGCATTTAGAAAAGTATAGGTTAATAAATGAAATTCAGCACAAATTTGTTAAAGGCAAATCGTGTTTGACTAACTTGATCAAGTTCTTCAATGATGTAACAGAGAGGTTTGGTGAAGGTAGTGCAGTTGATTTTGTTTATATGAACTTTCAAACAGCGTTTATCAAAGTACCACATAATAGACTTGTTAGCAAAATTAAAACCCATGGGATTAAAGGGATAGTGGCAGCATGGATACAAAATTGGTTAGGGGACAGAAAGCAGAGAGTAATTGTGAACGGTTATATTTCAGATTGGAGGGAAGCATATAGTGGTGTTCCCCAGGGTCGGTATTAGGACCACTGTTCCTTGTGATATATATTAATGACTTGGATTTGGGTATACAGGGCAAAATTTCAAAGTTTGCAGATGATACAAGACTCTGAAATGTAGTAAATAATAATGAGGATAGTAATAGACTTTAATATGACATAGATATGCTGGTAGAATGGGTGGAGGTCACCAATGTTCCTTTTAAGGTGCACGCGGAAGACCTGCGCACCTGTCTCACCGACTTTTAAAGCAAAAACCGCGTATGCGCGGATTTTTGAATGGGCTGCGCAGCCCAAAAAAAAATTACAGGGACACAAGGCAGATGATATTCAATGCAGAAAAGTGTGAGGTGGTACATTTTGTTAGAAAGAAAGGATGAGGAGAGACAATACAAGCTAAATGGTGCAATTTTAAAGGGGGTGCAACAACAGAGAAACCTGGGGGTGTTTGTGCACAAATCTTTGAAGGCGGTAGGACAAGTTAACAAAGCAGTTAATAAAGCATATGGGATCCTGGGCTTTATTAGAAGGGGAATAGAGTACAAAAGGCAGAAGGTTATGCTAAACCCATATAAAAGACACTAGTTTGGCTCTAGTTGGAGTACTGTGTCCAATTCTGGGCACCGCACTTTAGGAAGGACCTGAAGGCTTTGTAGAGGGTATAGAAGAAATTTACTAGAATGATTCCAGGAATGAAGAATTACAGTTAAGTGAATAGACTGGAGCAGCTGGGGTTGTTCTCCTTAGAGCAGAGAAGGTTTAAATAGAGTAAATAAAGAGAAACTGTTTCCAATGGCTGAATGGTCGATAACCAGTGGGCACAGATTTAGGGTGATTGGCAAAAGAATCAGAGGCGACATGAAGAAAAATTCTTATTTACGCAATGATTGGTTAGGATTTGGAATGCACTGTCTGGTATGGTGATGGAACAGGTTCAATAGTAGTTTTCAAAAGGGAATTGTATAAATACTTGAAGGAGAAAAAATGGCAGGGATAGGGGAAAGAGCGGGGGAGTGGGACTAACTGGATTGCTCTGTGAAAGAGTCAGCGTAGACTCAATGAGCCGAATGGCCTCCTTCTGTACTGCACTATTCTATGATTCTACGGCAAAGGGCTATGGATGCCTGTACACCACTGAATCGGAGCCGTTTTCTGAAATGCTTACCTTTTCATGGTTTTCTATTAAAATCTCAACAATTATATTCTGGAACTTGATATCCATGATTGCTGCTACAGTCTCCTCCTGTGGTCTGAGCAGAGTTGGTCCAAACACCACACCCAGGTTTGCCACAGTCATCAGATTCTGTTTGTGGTTACCGGACACCCTGGGTGACAAGAGAGAATGAACTCACCGATTGAAGACTGAGCAGCAAAATTATTCTAAAATATTGCAATTACTCAAAACAAATCAGAACTACCAGCACATCTTTCAAAAATCAGACAGCTGATTAGCAAATTCTAGGAAAATGGCCAAACCAACACTGAATAGATGACCGATACTGGCTGCCTTGTACACAACAATAACAGACACCTTAAAATAAACCTAAGCTGCATAAAGGATGTCACAAGACTCAGTAACCACAGTTATTCACGGAGTCACTCAATATGACTCAACTATGAGCTGGGTAATTAAAATGAAAGTTACTTGTAACTTGATTCTGATATAAACAAGTTAAACTGATATCAAAAGGTTACAAGTAAGGTGTTTGTGATGTAATTATAGCATAGACACGATCCATGAAAGAATATTAGGAAAAATATCTCAATGAATTGCAAAGGATATCACAATAAAATACAATTTAAATTTTAAAATTGTGACAGAATGATCATTTACAATAGATGTATGTTTTGTAAATGACATATCCAAATCACATCAGGAATTTAGCTAATTGAGAGGTGAAAATAAGTCTGATTCAGTACGTTGAAGGTTAAAGCTCAGAAAGCTAATGTTACTATGGTAATATACCCCATGACTGATTCATTTGACAACAGAGAAACATGCTTTCAGATTCAAAAGCTTCAATTAGATTATTGTTTCTAATCATTTGACCTGATGCCATGCTTTTCACAAAAAGCAAGGATGGACTTTGTTACAGGGTATTAATTGTTGTGCTTAATTCTGACAATTTTGTAAGATGTACCTCCTTTAAAAAGGAACTTTTGTAGATATTTTAAAACAAATATGTGTTATAAAAATATTAACACAAGGGAACTCTTTTCTCCACCTTAAACCTGACTGAGTGAAACACAGAGAAAGCTAGGTGATTCCCTGTAAAGCAAGAAAACAACCTAGTACATTGTAGCTGCCTGTAACACCATTTGTGCCTAAAGAAGCAATCTACTCCTACATTTCTCAATGCCAGCTTATAAACAGCTACAAAAAAAAACTGTCCGAGATTGTTTTCTCTTTATCATTGCTTCCCTCAACCACCCTACCAAAATTACACAGTCTAAGTGCCATAAACAGAAGGCATAAAGCCTTGGCCTGCTGCTCAAGAGTACACCATAACTGTGCACAAACATTTTACACTCTGTCATTTTATTAACTTCAATATTTATTATATAGAAGAGTATGTATTTTGTAAAGAAAATATGAATGAAAGCTTCAAAGAGACAAAAACCCTTTTAAACCAACTAAAGCAAGGAGATTTGTCTTACTTTGCCAAATGTTTTATCGTTATTTCCAACATTGCCCTGTTCTTTTCTGGTAGCCGATGCACATATTTGTGTATCTCAGACAGCCTCGATTCTGGATTATCCAACTCTAGTAGGAACCAAAAATAGAATTACAGTACTTTACCTCCAGCAAGTCTGGTGTTCCCAATTAAAAATGCCCTAGTACCCATTTGCCACAGTAATAATTCGCAAGTTAGTCTAATTTCAGCTAATGGAGAGGCCTAATAATGGAAGGTTCCTTTCAACCAACCAGTTGGCCTATTAGTTTGCCTAATGCTATGATGTTGCATAGGTTTAATAAACCTACCTTAGTGGCTACAGTCATAATGTCACCATAGGTAGAAATCATAAAGAATATTAAGATTGTCAATTTGTGGTATGCCCTGAATTTCTGAATGCAGTTCATATCCAAATCTTTGAACTCTTTTATGTGGATATGTGTTTAGACATACTTTAAGTACTATGATAGGAGATAAAAAGCTCTACAGAACAGAGCAGTTCTCCATCTAGAAATATCTGCTAGCGAACAGTATTGCGTTATAGGGATGAGTACAGATTGTGTTGATCAAGTATTCTACGTGCTACACTGGTTTGTTTTCTACCCGAGGATGGGACGAAAGAAAGACTTGCATTTATATAGCATCTTTCACAACCACCGGACGTCTCAAAGTGCTTTACAACCAATTAAGTACTTTTGGAGTGTAGTCACTGTTGTAATGTGGGAAAGTGTGAGGATGGATGGGGAGCAGGAGGTTTGTTAGTTATGGGCAGCAGGCCAGAGTAGTGGATATGTAGACTGAGTAAATATTCTGGAGCTTTGCTCAATTATCTTTAAGGGAGTATTTATGCAGAATTTTCTCTCAGGATATTATGTAACTAGGATAGAGTAGATTTTCTCTGATAATGAACGGCTTTTTGGAAAGTTTGCAAGAAAATCCCGAAACTTTGCAATCTGCTCCCCTAATAATTCACTGACTTTATCCAATCGTCAAATTATATAGATCGGGAAAGTCCCAGGTTCACTCTCCAATCTGTGTCATGTTACCCGATCTCAGCCAGGCAGGACAGAGGAATTACATTTGCCCGGAGTACTCCTGGATTAGAAAAGGGAAATCTTCCAGGGCTCCTGCTCCTGATCACTAGCTAGCACCTCCTGCTGGACATGTCAGTGTGTGAGCATTGGGAGAGGACTTCTTTAATCTCCTGAGTGATGTGTGAATAGCCAAAGCAGAGTCTATGACTGTGCAAACTACAGATGGCCTGTTGGAAGAAGCAGGTTTAATGATCCAACAGTATTTTACATTCCACACATTCTGTGTGTTAAATATATACAGTTTTAACTAGGGTTAAAATGCTAGTGACACTATCGGCTGTACTAACTCTATAAGAGTTTCCATTAATCTAGTAGAGTAAAGGTTCTGCACTTACTGGCTGCTTTGATAAAGCTGTGTTGTAATTGGAATGTCATTAGTGGAGCTGGAAGCACTCTGAAAGAAAATTGAAATGTCACAGTACTAATATTGAACAAAAAGATTTCAATTTTACAGTCGATTCATATACAACAGGTACAGTAGCATAGTGGTTATGTTATAAAATTAGTAATGCAGAGGCCTGGACGAATAATCCAGCGAATGTGAGTTCAAATCCCACCATGGCAATATGAAGGCAGTTTTAAAGAAACTGGAATCAAAATAGCTTACATAAGTAAAAGTAAAAACCCAACTGGATCACCAATATCCTTTAGGGATAGAAATCTGCCACCCTTACCCAGTCTGGCCTATATGTGACTCCAGACCAAGGTGGATGACTCTCACCGGCCCTCTGAAGTGGCCTAGCAAGCCACTCAGTTCATAGAATCATAGAATGATACAGCACAGGAGGCGGCCATTTGGCCATAGAGCCTGTGGCGGTTGTATCAAACTGCTACTACAATGGTTCAAGGAGGCAGCCCATCATTTACTTCTCAGGGCAACTAGATACAGGGAATAAACGCTGGCCTTGCCAGCAATGCCCACATTCTGTGATGAATAAAAAAATATATATTTCTTTAAATAACTGGCAAGACTATTTTCATGAGGTCAAAAATTTCACATCATTGAAGTAGTAGCATATGCTCAAAACTGAATGTCACAGTATGATGGATTATACAAAACCCCATCCACCCTCCCCTTTCACGTTATGAAACCATATCAGGGTGAAAGCATCATAAATTACAAGTCCTTACTCTCAGAATGCAAAAATAAAGGTACTAAGAACAATAATTTAATAGTCTCCAAATTTAGCCCCTGCTTGGGCTCAAAAGCTGGTGATTTCACATACTGTAATAGGTCTTCTGTCTGAATCTATTCGATTTTTACAGCAAATGTAGGACAACTTGTGTTAAATTGACTGGGGTCCCTAGTTACCACTCTGATACTAGGCAGAGCCGCAGATCTTTCACATATTGGCTAGCTGTCCAGTGGAACAAAGATGAAATATTTTCAAATCCCTCCATGGCCTCGCCCCTATCGCTGTAATCTCCTCCAGCCCCACAAACCCCCACCCCCAAGATATCTCCACTCTTCTAATTCTGCCCTCTTGAACATCCCTGATTATAATCGCTCAACCATTGGTGGCCGTGCCTTCTGCTGCCTTGGCTAGAAGCTCTGGAATTCCCTGCTTAAACCTCTCTAGACGTTCCTTAAAACCTACCTCTTTGACCAAGCTTTTGGTCATCTGCCCTAATTTCTCTTCATATGGCTCGGTGTCAAATTTTTTGTCTTATAATACTCCTGTGAAGCGCCTTGGGACGTTACTATGTTAAAGGTGCTATATAAATGCTAAAATCAGCTGTGTAGTTGATACTGAAGAAGGAAGCTGTAGACTGCAGGAAGATATCAATAGATTGGTCAGGTGGGCAGAACAGTGGCAAATGGAATTCAATCCGGAGAAGTGTGAGGTAATGCATTTGGGGAGGGCTAACAAGGAAAGGGAATACACATTAAATGGTAGGACATTGAGTAGTGTAGAGGAACAAAGGGACCTTGGAGTGCATGTCCACAGATCCCTGAAGGTAGCAGGCCAGGTAGATAAGGTGGTTAAGAAGGCATACGGAATGCTTGCCTTTATTAGCCGTGGCATAGAATACAAGAGCAGGTGGGTTATGCTTCTACTGTGCAGTTCTGGTCATCACATTACAGGAAAGATGTGATTGCACTAGAGAGGGTACAGAGGAGATTTATAAGGATGTTGCCGGGAGTAGAGAATCTTAGCTATGAGGAAAGACTGGATGGGCTGGGTTTGTTTTCCTTGGAACAGAGGAGGCTGAGGGAAGACCTTATTGAGGTGTATAAAATTATGAGGGGCCTAGATAAAGTGGATAGAAATGACCTATTTCCCTTAGCAGAGGGGTCAAAAACCAGGGGGCACAGATTTAAAGTAATTGGTGGAAGATTTAGAGGGGATTTGAGGGGAAATTTCTTCACCCAGAGGGTTGTGGGGGTCTGGAACTCACTGCCTGAAAGGGTGGTAGAGGCAGGAACCCTAACCACATTTAAAAAGTACTTGGATGTGCACTTGGGATGCTGTAACCTGCAGGGCTATGGACCAAGAGCTGGGAAGTGGGATTAGGCTGGATAGCTCTTTGTTGGCCGGCGCGGACACGATGGACCGAAATGGCCTCCTTCCGTGCTGTAACTTTCTATGGTGTGGAGATGCCGGTGTTGGGCTGGGGTGGACAAATGTAAGAAGTCACACAACACCAGGTTATAATCCAACAGTTTTATTTGAAATCACAAGCTTTCGGAGCGCTGCTCTTTCGTCAGGTGAAGTGGAGAGATGCATAAAGACACAGCTTATATAGTCAGAGAATAATGCCAGATGATTACAGGTAATCTTTCTAACTGCCATTTATCACACCTCGGCAGAGAGATAATCACAGCAATCAAAGGCGTGAATGGTGTCCAAACAGGTCAGTCAGGAAAACATTACATCAAAGAACAATGAGGTGGGGTCACAAGGGGTCAAATGTTGCAGATGCTGGGGTCTGTATGAAAAACAAAAAACAAACAAAAAAACATTTTTTTTTGGTGGAAATCACAGCAGGTCCAGCCGCATCTGTGTAGAGAGAACAAGCCAACGACGACTCGAGTCTGGATGACCCTACGTCAGGTGGGGTTACATGTAGCGTGACATGAACCCAAGATCCCGGTTGAGGCCATCCTCATGAGTGCGGAACTTGGCTATCAGTTTCTGCTCTACGATTTTGCGTTGTCGTGTGTCTCGATAATACAACTTGTTGTCATGCCGTAGCCTAGGGTCTCAAGAGTGGTGTCTCTACTCCAGTGACCTCTGAGATATATCACTTATCACTAAAAACTTCAACCCTGGTCTTAATTTTCAGCTCACATTCATCTCTTAATCATTTTCTCAGACAGCCAAAAACTGAACAGACATTCGTCAATCAATGAAACAATGAAAGGGTAGGTAAATTCTGATACTAATCTCCCCTTAACAAACAGCGATGGTGATCTGTAAAATAAATAGATGCTGTCTAGAACAAAATTTTCATACTAAATATGCCATAGAATGAAAGAAAACTAACTTGCATTTATATAGTGCCTTTTACAACCTCTGGAAGTCCTAAAGCACTTTACAGCAATAAAGTACTATTCAAGTGTAGTCACTGTTGTAATGTAGGGAAATGTGGCAGCCAATTTGTAGACAGCAAGGTCTTACAAACAGCAATGAGATAATGACCAGATAATCAGTTTTAGTGTTGTTCATTGATGGATAAATATTGACCAGGACACCAGGAAAACTCCCCTACACTCTGGAGTAGTTTCATGGGATCTTTTATGCCCACTTGAGGGCAGAGAGGGCCTCGTTTTAAAAGAAAGATGGCACCTCAGACAGTGCAGTACGCCCTTAGTACTGCACTGAAGTGTCAGCTTAGATTATGTGCTCAAGTCTCTGGAGTAGGGATTAACCCACCTCCTTCTGACTCAGAGGCGAGAGTGCTACCACTGAGCCAAGTTCTTGGTTTCAGATACATGATGGTCTGAAGATCTTCTAAAGTGTGTGCCAAGAGAACACCATTTCTGATCTACAATCAGGCTCTCACGAACAATGGTTTATTTAGTTTTGGTCTGGATTCCTGGAAGTCTCAAATTGCAGTTTTCAGCATGGCAGAGAAGAAGCCAAATAGAGTCTTTATTTAATGTTCCTAAATTGGAGAAAGCATTAAACACCATTCCATTTGTCATATTCTGTTGGATAACTAAACATTGCAGTTGCCACAGTGCCTCTCTACTAATAGTGTCAAAGATCTGTCAGATCATTGAACACTTCTGAGTTCATAGTGCTTCCCTTGGATCAAAATCCACATTTTACTTCAGGAACAATATAGTCTGTGGTGATCTTGTTCAGATGATTCAGGAGGATCCCAAGGATGTTCCCAGCAACAGACAGAAGTGAAATGCCAAAGTAGTTTCCACAATCAGAATGGTCACCCTTACATTTGTACAATTTAATAATGGACACATCCTTCAACTCTAGAAGGCATTCAAGAGACTGTTACCAAAAATGCAAGTACATGGATTTGGAGGCAACCTATTAAATAAGTAGGGAATTGGTTAGGGGATAGGAGACAGAGGGTAGCGATAATGAGTATGTACTCCAATTGGTGGAATGTGACTGGTGTATCTGTACTGGGGCCTCAGTTTTTCAATGGCCCAGAAATTCGGGTCGGGGGCTTCCCACGGGTGCAAGCCTCCGACCTGCACTTACCTAGCGCGCCGGCTGTTGAGCTGTGGGCCCGCGTGGGATTCCGATCCTGGGCCTGCTCAAACTGCCGACGCGCAGTGCTTGCGTATCCCAGGGCGCAGTTAGTTCGATGCGTCCCCTGGGATCACGTGGGCCATGGAGAGCCAATGGTAGCAGGGAATGCTTCATTCATAAGTTTGACAGGAAGAGCTGTCAAACCTATAAATATTATAAGCCCCAAAACATCATTAAAACTTCAAATACATTTTTTAAAAACTCACATTTTAAAAATAACTATAAATTACATGAAATAACTATTTTGAACAATAATTTAAATTTTTGAAAAAGTTACATTTTCTAACAGGTCTAAAAATAAACTTACCTTTCTTTAAAGTATTTAAAAATAATAAACCTGTGGAAAAAAAAATTAAATTTTAATTAATTCACCACTTACCTTGTTAAAAGTAGGCCTTGCACCTGCTTTTTAAAAAAGTGTAACTGCTGGAGACTTACCCTCCCGGAAAAACCTGGAAAAAAAATGTAAGTTCGATGCGCACACACTGCCTCTCCGGCGCACACGTTCCACCTGTCAACCCCTTCTTTCAGGGGAATGAAAGTGCCGGTTTCCCGCGCATGCGCAGTGCATGCACGAAACCGGCACTTTCGTTGGGCCGACGCGTGAGTACCCCGTGCATACTCACGCGTTGGGACCCGAATTTCTGGGCCAATATATTTATCAATGAGTTAGATGAAGGAACAGAAACGTTGCAAATGGACATTGGTAGGTTAGGGGAGTGGACAAAACTGTGGCAGATGGAGTTCAGTGTGGGTGAAGTGTGAGGTCATTCACTTTGGACCCGAGAAAGATAGATCAGAATATTTTCTAAATGGTGAAAAACTAGGAAATGTGGAGGAAAAGAGGGATTTAGGAGGCCAAGTACAGATATCACTAGTGGACAGGTACAAAAAATAAATCAAAAAGGGCCTTGGAGTGGGTGCCGCAGAGATTCAGCAGAATGATACAGGGGCCCAAGAAAGGGTTAAATTATGAGGACTGGTTTCACAGACTAGGCTAGTATTCCCTTGAGTATAGAAAATTAAGTGGTGATCTCATGGAGATGATTAAAGGATTTGATAGGGTAGGTAGAGAGAAATGATTTCCGCTGGTGGGGGAGTCCAGAACAAGGGGCATAACCTTAAAATTAGAGCTAGGACATTCAGGCATGAAGTCAGGAAGCACTTCTTCACGCAAAAGGTAGAAGACCACCGGAACACTCCTCCCAATTGAAAATTTCAAAACGGAGATTAATAGATTGCCAGGCAAGGATATTAGGGGATATGGAGGCAAGGTGGATAAAATGGAGATAAGAAAGAGATCAGTCATGATCTAATTAAATGGCGTAGGGGCTGAATGGCCTACTCCAATTTTCTGGGGGGGGGTCAGCAGGTGGGATTGGTGGCGGGTCGGGTGGGAAATTTGATTTTTTTGACAGCAGTTCGGGAACCCACTGTCATCCCGCCACGTGATCTCTGATCGGACCCGACCCGCAGAGGCAGGCGACCCAATTAAAGCAATTATTGGCTTGTTGACAGACTCTTAATAATGGTTTTAACCTTACCTTTTCACTTTAACTGCTCGCCCACGGGGTCCACGTTGCTCATGGACCACGTCTGTTAACCAGAGGCGGGAGTTGAATGGCCACTGAATCAGCTGATTAGTTGACAGCTTGAAATGTACTATAAAAGCTCCCACCTCACTGCTGTTCACTTTCCAAGCGCAGAAGCTGTTGCTTACTCCATTTGGAATACAGATTGAGTTTTATTTGCAGGCTGCAAGTGCTTGGAGCAAACTCTCCATCCAGTGTCACCTCATTGGAACAACCTCTTTCACCATTGATAGATTGCTTCTGTCATCTCAACTTCACCTGCAATCTATTCCATCAGCATGGGTATCATTTACACTGTTTCACCTTGGTCCTGAGAATCTGACCACAATCAGCCCCAACACCAGCAGCACCAACACCACCATCAGCCTTCTCCGCAATCACCTGATGCTGCACAGGACAGAGGGCATCAGCACCAGAGCACACTGCTGCCCGGGAGGCCAGGGATGGCCTCACCCTGGCCAGATTTACTTCACTTGACGCTGTACATCCTGGTTGCCACATGACGTGCCAGGTTGGCACCACCCCACACCAACAACATAAAGCATCCCTACAATGTCCAAGCCATTCCCTTCACACTCATCACCATTGCGGGGGGTATCGTTATGTCTCACCATTCGCTGCAACTCACTAAGCCACTTCCAAAGGTGCACACAAATCTGTCCAACAACGCAAAGCTTTGAAAATAAAGGTTTCAATGTATAACAGCACATTAACAGAAACTTTACATGAATATTGGATAAAATACCCAAGTGGCTGTCCTTGTGTGTTGTTAGTTGGTATGATTGCACTAGGATGAGGATGAGGATGAGGGTGAGTGTGAGGGGTGACTAGTGAGATGGTGATGTGATAATGTAGCTAGAGAGAAAGGGATGGGTGGAGGTGCAAGGTAAGTTGGTGTGAGTAAGGATGTGCAGGAGTAGGGTAGGGAAGGCAGAGTGATGGAGATGTGATGAGAGGCACAGCAGGATGAAGGCGAGTGTGGCTTTGTACTCACGTTTCCTGATCTAATGAGATCATTGAAAGGTTTGCGCCACTGCACCAAGGTCCTCCTGACCACATCCCTGCTTGTGACCTCCTCTACAATGTGCAACCAAGCTGTCTTGGTCTCCTGGGGAGGTCTCTTCCACCCATCAGAAGGGAAGAGTACCTCCCTGCGTGCTCAGACTCCCTCCATAAGTCATGGGAAAACCTAGGTTCAGCCCTGCACCTCTGTGCAGTGATTGTCAGTGTCGTCAAAAGTAAAGTGGCCATGGTCCCTTTGAGGAAACCGGCTGAAGACGCGTCATGAATGACGTCACCAGACCCGCTCCATGTAATTGGGCCAGGGAATGCGCTGGGCGGGCTTAAAAGGCTCCATTTAAGGTAAGTTAATTCTGTACATCAGGATGGAATCAGCAGCGGGGTTGGGACCCGCCACGGACATCAGCCACACCGGACCCGCTAAGGAAAGGAAAATTCCGGCCTATATTCCTAGAACAATTTCTTTATCCCTGATTATTGGAAAAGTTATGAAGGCGTGGTTTGCAACAGCTGAGCAACTCTGCTGCAATGCCAACTGCCTTGCCATTCTTACCTTGAGGATGGTCTTCTGTATTTTATTTCGAGTGATGAGCAGATTCAGAGAATTTTTGAATTGGTTGCTGTGAAATTCTGGCTACAAAAGCATTTATTACTGAATGTCTATTGAGGAGTTAATTGAAATGTTCAACCTAATGTTCTAGTAGTTCACTCTTCTCAGTGATCATAGCATGACCAACTGCATTACTGGGGAAAGCAGCACCAAGAGTGATTGTTCCAAACAAACTGCAGTGCATCATTGAAGGTTTTCTTTTGAACCATGCTGCTCTGCATATAACTGGACATCTTTTGCTTTATTTTTTCACAAGTTCAATTTTTCTCAGTTTAACCTGCAATTTTTATGTAATGTTTGTGTAGTGTTTCTTTACAATAGAATTCGCGTCATTATATGTTAGGTAGCATATTTCTCATCAAGAGCGTGAATCTCTGCATTATTTCTGTCAAAACAGTCCTGGTGATGATGACTGACAGATTGTAGTTTTGACTGCAGACTGTATCCACTCAACTTCCATTGGCGGTCATTGCTAATGTGTTATTAACTGCCCATGTAATTGCCTCAGCAAATTCCTGACATGAAACAGGATTTCAGCTGACACATGCCCAGCTTTTTCATAGTCTTAGAAGCATTTTGACAATGACGGACAACGACTAGACACAGCTTAGAGCGGATTCTGATCAATATTTCATGTATAAAGTCATTACATTAGCACATATGTACAATTTGACATAACCTACTGTACTGTTGCTATTTTCAACCAGTGAAGTATTCGACTACTTAATGGCAGCAAGGAAAACATTTGTGCACCAACTCGAAAGCATCCTAGAAGTAAAAATGTTTAATTTGCTAATATCCTCTCATCTTATTTTATGGAATAGTCAGCATTAGACTATTTTGTTGGGGAGAAGTGTAAGCAAGTTTTTAAAAAAACTAATGGACAACGGCCATAAGTCGCCATAGGGAATGGAATCATTGCTCAGAAATCCTGTGATTAATGCAGTGGATGAATTCCAGATGGTCATCATCTTCCAACAAAGAGCTGCTTTTTACTCATCTGTCATCGCATAGTTTTGACTCAGCTAAGAATCAGTAGCCAAAAACCTGGGCAGAAAAAAAGTGGCAATTTAAACTCCGCATGCAGGGCTCCCAGGATACATTGGACTAGCAGCAAATTGGCAAGATTTAATACCAGCACTACTGGTCTCCTTCCAACCTGAAACATCCTTCGAGGCCCATCACGCTTTTAGATCAGCTGAACAGCAGAGATGAAACCGCCACATTTTTGCAGTACAGTACAACCTACAAGTTGCAGGGAGTGCTTCACAACTGTCTGAAATGCACTGAAGCAATCTGCTCACCACTCATTCTGCACTTAGCTGTTCACCTTCCTTCTGCCGCTCCAACACGTATGTCTTCTGATTAAAATGTAACAGATTAGTTTTTTTCTATTTTAAATCAGAAGAAAATGGTTTCACACGAAGGCTGTTGCCAGGGGTGTCCAAGCTTCTGTCTTTGTGGGCTACGTTAAAAGACACTATATAAATGCAAGTTGTTGTTGCTGTCTTCAGAGCCACTTTGAAATTATAGTAATTTAATCACTATAGCAGGATCCTTAAGGCTGGCTGGTTAAGATTTATATGCAAATTAATTCTGGGCGTACAAACAGCACAGTTGCCCAATTTGCAGCTCAAGGGCTATATCTGGTCCCCAAGCCCTGGCAATCCAGCCACCAAAGTTCAGATAACTCAGTCCTACTTTTGCTTGTTATTAGTGTTGGTTTGTCCTCTGAATTACAAGAGACTTGGAAAGGGCTGTATTTTGTGCTGTTGCTTCATTGGTGGTTAAACCCTAAATCAGAACTTCAAGATGTGATAGTATCAGCAACTTGAGATATATATAAAAATTAATGGGAAATTTAATTTAAACTTCGAAATGTGGTCACCAAAGCTCCATGGTACAAACCTCTGCAGCTTGGGGAAAACAAAGGATTATTAAAATCATCCTTGAGAAATCTGTCACATAAAACACTTTACCAACTGTGTAAATAAAAAAAATGCAACAATCAAGGACTGCAACAATTTAAAATGCAAAAAGCAAAATTCAGAACTACAACCAATATAAATGATGGCTGAAATGCAAACTTTGCAGAGTTAGGCAATATGGACAAGGAAAAGAATTATCAAAGCATGCTTCTACAGCTGTTCCTGGGACCATATGCCCCAAAATTTTCCAATGCAAAAGTTTTAGATGTGCACAAAACAAGTAACTTGAGAGTCATATGTATTACTTGACTGTAAAACGCACTAAAGCCAAGGTGTGGAAGATCATTTCCAGGAAATATTCCACACCAACTGCAGTACAAGGATAAATTAAATATCCACCCGAAAAGCATTAAAATGTATTTGTATAAAATCCTAATTTAAGTGGGAATCAGCGGCTTTCAGAACCTATAAAGCTTCATTATGATGGGAGTCTCTCATACATCATTGGTTTGTAGCACTATCTTCCTACAGTAAACAAAATGTTAGCAATACAAAATTGCATCATTTACAAATGGTCCATCTCCTACACAATACATGAAACCCCTACAATGTATAATTTAACTAGCCAACCATTATTATCCGTGATGGGTGAATGTTTCATGTGTTTGTGCATCAAGTACATACACCACAAAAATATTTTGGTTATCTATTTTTACACTTATCAAGAACATTTCACATCTGTTTGCTATAATTCTATTAATATATTAAAGTAATTTACAGCCCTAACAGCATGCAGTGCAGATGCAGGAGTTTCTACATAAACTCAATGGATAGGTAAAAAGGTTAAGGCAGCAAGCTGTTTTTCAAGCACATCAAACAGATGGTCCATGTTTTGACATAAACAATGCAATTGGTTTTGTTTGTACAAGTACCTGCAAAATATGATGTTCATAAAGCATGTATTTCACAAACTAAAATTCATCTGAAGAAATTCTTTAAATTGTCAGCTTATTGCAATTTCTCACAAATCAAAATCCACCCAGCCTCCCCTTCCTTAGCTTGGGGCACCTTCGAACTTAGTTCTATGTCTAATGCATGACTGGCACTTATACCTCAAACAGGATCTAAATCGCGATAAATTGAATGACTGGTTTAAAATTTAGCATATATGTTTTTACCAATCAGCTCTGAAGATCACACAATTGTTCAAATATTCAGGTGATTAGAAACTGCTAAAAGCGTTAAATTTAGCAGCGTGCACAAATAGTTTAGAAAATTCACCAGTATCCCTGGTTACATTCTTAGCATAATGCATTGCAAAGAAGAAAACCAAGTACATTTTCTAAAGAGAAACATCATAGAGAATCAGGAGTTTTTAAAAAAAAAACCAAGGTAGCTACAAAAATCTGGACAAAGAACTGATCAGATATTAGAAACAGCTACATAATGTAAATGACTAGCTCCAGTGATTCAGGATCAGAAGGACTCCCACAGTTACATGGACTACACTTCCTCCTACCCCCACTTCCTGTAAGGACTCTATTCCATTCTCCCAGTTTCTCAGTCTCCGCCGCATCTGGTCTGACGATGTCACCTTCCATGCCAGTGCTTCCGATATGTCTTTTTTCCTCAACCAAGGATTCCCCTCTGCTGTGGTTTCCTGCACTTCTGCTCTCACCCCTTCTCCCTCCCAGAACCACGATAGGGTTCCCCTTGTCCTCACCTTTCGCCCCACCAGCCTCCACATTCAACGGATCATCCTCCGCCATTTCCACCACCTCTAACATGATCCCACCGCCAAACGCATCTTCCCCTCCCCTCCCCTTTCAGCATTCCGAAGGGACCGCTCCCACCGCAACACCCTAATCCACTCTTCAATCACCCCCAACAGCCCCTTCCCTCCCCACGGCACCTTCCTGTGCAAGCGCAGGAGATGCAACACCTGCCCTTTTACCTCCTCCCTTCCCACTGTCCAGGGCCCCAAACACCCCTTCCAGGTGAAACAGCGATTTACTTGTACTTCTTGCAATTTAGTATACTGTATTCGCTGCTCACGATGCGGTCTCCTCTACATTGGGGAGACCAAACGCAGATTGGGTGACCGCTTTGCGGAACATCTCCGTTCAGTCCGTAAGGGTGACCCCGAGCTTCCGGTCGCTTGTCACTTTAATTCTCTGTTTCACTCCCACTCTGACCTCAGCCTCTTACACTGTTCCAATGAAGCTCAACGTAAGCTCAAGAAACAGCACCTCATCTTTTGATTAGGCACTTTACAGCCTTCTGGACTCAACATTGAGTTCAACAATTTTAGACTATAACCCCTGCCCCCATTTTTTCAGGCAGCAGCTGTTGATTCTGCCATCCCCATTTGCAACATTTAATCTCTCCTGCCTTCTATCCTAGCACAGACCGTCCCTTTTGTTCCTTTCTTCCCTCCCGCCCCCCCTTTCCCTGCCTCTGCACCTGCTTAAAACCTGTTACATCCCTAACTTTTTCCAGTTCTGACGAAGGGTCACAGACCTGAAACGTTAACTCTGTTTCTCTCTCCACGTATGCTGCCTGGCTTGCTGAGTGTTTCCAGCATTTTCTGTTGTTATTTCAGAGGGACACCCCACTGTCTACCCACCTTGTGCTACATTTGCAGCCACTAACATTACAGTTGTAAATATTTATTTTCAAGTCCTCATTACAACAGATTTCTTCACTCCTCCCGGTAAAGAACTTCAAACTTTGAAAACTACTTTCAGAACCTATGGGCGGGATTTTCCCAGGTCCCACCTGCACGGTGCAGGGGGACCCGGAAGATGTTGGGAAACCCGGAAGGTTGAGTTTCCCAGCACATTGTGGACAGCATGCGTGCGATGTTAGGGGTGGATTCCCCGCCCGGAAGTCAGCCTGATTGACAGGTTGATTCCAGTCGTGCGGGAAACTTGGTGAAGGAGGCCGCAGCAACAGGTAAGTGCTGGGCCCAGAATTTGGGGGGGGGTCCAAGTGGAGTCGCGATCCCCGGGGGAGGGGGGGGGGGGGTCCGATCCCCAACCCCAGGGCCAAGTTGCAAGGGGGGGGGGGGGGGTGGTGGTGGGGAGGAGGGAGCTTGAATGAAGTCCAAATGCATTTTCCCTTATTTGTTAAACAGAGACATCAAGACATTTTTCTCCTCTTGAAGCTCTTACCTCAGGTAATGTTTAAGTGTGCTGGTGATAGTCTTTATCTCCCATTCATTTGAAGTCTCCAAATCTATATCAGCTGCTCCTTTTGAATACAAGAAACACAACATTGTTAGAAAAGCAAGACCATTATACCCAACAAGCCTGTCATTTTGATAGATTTGACCCCTTTGCCCCTGCCATATCAATCACTCAATGACTTCGCTCTGCTAGAATTGTCTTTTAACCTAATTAAGCTGTCCACTTCAATGGCCTTCCCTAGGAACTTATTGCCCCAGACAAACTAACGGTGAAGCTAATGGTGCTCGCTGTAAATGATACAGCAACTTCAGGTGAGGGTCAGATGTGCAGTTAAATGCCAATACCCAAAAGTTGTAGTCCGAGTTGCACCGCTTTGCAAAAACGGCATTTCACCATCTGCCTCAGCATAAAATGCATTGAATGGTGTGAAGTTGATGGTGTTACGAACTAAACTCGCTACAGAAAGTTAAGTCTTGTCATTGCAAGTGCAAATATCCTGTTAAATGACTTGATGTGTTAATTACTACCAATCAACTTCTCTGGCACTGAAAATTAACCATTAAAAGTGTGGAGTCTCATTCTGTCAGGTATTAATTGTTGTTGGAGATCTTAAAAATGTCAAATTTAAAATGTTACTTTTTCTTTGTCTTTTTTCTCTCAATCCAATCTTTCTTTCGCTCTCTATTTCTCTTTCTGTACCTGATGTGATAGTGAATTCACCCCATTTTAATTTACACTTCCTTCTCCGTCATTCCTCTGTTTATTACTCAATTCTACAATCTGATTGGTTAAGGAGATACACAGTTGCTTGTGCTGTTCACTCAGGTCCCAGATGCCATTTCCCTCGCCACGCCGTCATCAGCTTGCACTTTCAGCAACTTGCCACACAAATTTTTTTTTAAACTTATAAACATGCAAAAGGTCAGTCTAACTAACGGCAGACACGGTTAGATGTCCTGCTACAGTAAAATCTGGGCTGCTGTTGCAAATTGTATAATTCTCTTACTTCTAATTTTGTACTCCCCACCCCCAATATTTGACTCCTTTGACTTAATGAAAAATTTGCTTGCATCACCTTTGTTGATCTTGCAATTAGCTCAAAATCTTCACATTTCAAACAAAAACTACCTTAACCTTTCCTAGTAACTTCAATTCCTAATACTCAGAATCAACTTTGTTATTTGCCTCTACATCTTTCAATACACATTTCATATAATTTCTACCCTTGTGGCTCCTGGCACATTAAATTGGCTGTCCGTCAACTTCCCTATCAAAAGCAGGTGATAAGCTGCTATGACAATTACATGAATTCTTATTTGAGCTTGTTGGTATTCTGGAGCAGAATCAGTAAATTCTTTAAATAAGTAAGAACAGCTGGAATAACATACTCTGGAGTATTTGTTATTTCATCACTAATTAAGGAACTGTTCCTACTTAGTACCCAAACTTTTAATGTGGACATTTTTTGTGATGTCAATAAAGATTTCACAATCTAAATGAGAAACCTTGAATAGTTTGAACGTTTGACAGAGATGTGTGAATTGTACTCTCCTACAAGACTAACTGAATAATCATTTCATTTGAGACATTTGGTCTCCTATTGCCAGGATCACTGCCATTTCTCAATTTTTGTAGCCATGAAATTTAGTAAAGGCCGGCTTTTTACTTCCCCAGACCACCTGTAACAGAGGTTCCAATTTACTCCACTTTCTTGCTTTTTTTGTTACGTGTGTGTCTCCCATGTCTCTCCATCATATTAGCTATTTGCATGTTCTGTTAATTACCTCAATAAAATGATCTTTTATATCAAATAGCAAATTCCTCTGAAGCAGTTTACAGATCATTTAACCCATCAACTTCCACTCTGTTTGGATTACTAGCTCTTGTTTGCCCCCCCGCTCCTTTTCTTCAACCTACCAAGGGTCTTGTTTTTTCCCCCATCTTCAGTTTTGACAAAAAATTATGGCTGGGACTTTAACCTAGCTTTTCTCTTAATGACTGGAGGGCTGTGTATTTCCAGCATTTCCATTTTTGTTTCAAATTTGCAAAGTTTGTAACCAATGTTCCCTCTAATTTTTTTTCAAAATTCCACGCATGCGTGGTTTTGCCATTTAAAAGCCGGTGAGCTGGTTGCGCTGGACCTCCAGAAAGCTGCAATGCCGCACAGTTTATTGTAACTATACTGGAACCAATGCCTGGTTTGTGGATTCCAAAGGATGCCAAGTCGCACCAATCCTTATTGACAGGCCAGGCAATTCCTTAATCATTATGTATTTGCCATTTGCACAATTCACTTGCAGTTAGAAGTGTGAAAGGTGTTAAATGAGTGAGGATTTTGCAACCCTGCTCATTGCAGCTGATTCATCAGTTGGTTTTGTAGGAATGAAGTTGAGTTGAACAGCCACAAGTGCAAGGTGCGGCAGAGATTTAACGGCCCCAGATCAATGAGCATTGATGTCAAATGACAATTCCAATTCAGAACACCAGGTTTTGTTGCACGAGATTCCAGTTATTTATTTTAACGGGATCTATTTACAGGGGTAGAGTTTCCGCTAGGTTGCTCTGTTTTTTCCAGTGCAATTCACCCAAAATCGGCCAAACCAGTGTAAAAGATCGAGGAATTTCAAGTACCATTTACATCTAATGCAAATCGAGTTTTCGCGATCTTTTGCGCTGGTTTAAAAAACATCGCGTGGTAGCCAGCCTCGCCCACAAATCTGGCCACGCTTCAGGGCAGATCAAATTAAATCACCATGTTGAGTTTCCGCTAATTGCGCCCTCTGGTGGCCCTTCAAGGAGGCTCTTAAAATTAAGCTGCTTTTTTTTTGGTGCAAAGGCACCAATTGGCACCTTCTAAAAGTAAATTAAATATTTTTTAATATTTAAAGTAAGAAACTGACTACTGCACACCAATGCAACTAGTAAATGGTTCTGTATAGTTTTTTAAAAGTCATTTTCAGTTATTTAAAATCAGGTTACTCACAGGTGGTGGACTAGGCTCATTAAAAATGCTTATTTTTTTGTGATAAACCCATTTCAGCAGTACTAATAAAACTGCACCAGGTTACCACTCTTAAATACATCAAGGAATATTTTTTAATGCAAGGGGGAAAAAAACTATTGCATTGCAGAACGCTGCCCAACTTAATACATACAAATATGCACAAAAAGATAAAGGAAATGAAACACAGTACATACCCATTAGTAAACCTAACAGTTTCTGAACTCGGGAGTTAACACCAACTATTCGATACAGGCCCTGCTCATTGATACCTGTTTTAAAGTAGAGAAAAAACTTTTGCTAATATGTCAAGCTGAATTTCTAATATTATTGTTTGTGAAGTCTATAATGACTAAAATAATTACTATACTATCACAATCTATAATTACTATAGTTACAATAACTTAAATTAAAAAACATATATTGGACATTTTAAATTAGAATAGCCTTTAGTTGCATATTCATATGTTCATGCTTGTGTGTGTAGAGTTGGCTTTGTATATGTATGCCTACACACCAATGTATTTGAAGTATACTGGGATATGCAATAGTGTGCCTATTTGCTTATATGTATATACATGTGAATGTATGTGTGAAAATACCATGTGAATGTGCTTGGACATGCAAGTTTACAAAGAGAGCTGTATTGCAAATTATTTCAGAACTTCTCTGCAAATGCACTGCTAAGCATTGATCTAAAAGAAAATGCTACAGATCTTAAAACACAACTGCAGTCAAAGATCATACTAAAATTATCCTTATACTGGGATTAGAAACCAGGTAGTATGCTTGTTGAAAATCACCAAAATTGACAGACAACAAAAAGAATTCTATAGGTAAGTTTAACCATATTATTGTGAAATGTGTAATTTTAAAAATGGTGTGCTTTGTGCATTGAGTGCTGTTGGAGTTTTGCTAAGTGGGAGAGTTTGGATAAGTGGGAGGTGAGGGTGTGTTTTTTGCTCTGTTTTGTTCCCCACTCCCAGGCTTAGACAGCACTGCGGAGGCGGAGCAGCGAGACGAGTCAACCAAACAGGCTCCACAGACAGTATTCAAGGAGGAGGTTGGTGATCAGCTGGTTGGTTGGTTTTCTTCCTTCTCTTCTCTTTTATACCTTTAAGTTGGTAAGTCCTATTGAATAGTGGTGTGATATTATCATATATATCCGGGCAGGGTCTTCATAACTAATAATAAGAAATTAAATTATTATATAGAATGGAGCAGGTGATGTGTTACTGTTGCGAGATGTGGGAGCCGGTGAACCCCATTGAGGCTCACGGTGATTACATCTGCGACAAGTGTTTGCTGCTAGAGGAACTCAAGTTCCATGTTATGGAGCTTGAGACCGAGCTTCAGACACTGCGACACATCAGGGAGGGGGAGAAGTTCCTGGACTCTATGTTTCAGGAGATGGTCACACCTATGAAGTTAATTACTGCAGATGTAGTCCGTGGTCAGGGACAGGATGGTGTGACTACGAGTGAGGAAGGTACAGGGATCCAGGATGTAGTGTTGAAGGAGACGCAGCCCTTGTTCTTGTCCAGCAGGATCGAGGTTCTTACTCCCTGTGAGGGCGGGAGCGGGGACTGCAGGGAGGATGAGCAACCTGGCCACAGCACCGTGGTACAGGGGGCCATTCAAGTGGAGGGAGTAAAAAGAAATGTTGTAGTGGTAGGGGATAGTATCATTAGGGGGATAGGTAGGGTTCTCTGCAGTCAAGAGCGGGAGTCCCGAAGGCTGTGTTGCCTGCCTGGTGCCAGGGTTAAGGACATCTCTTCTGGGCTGGAAAGGAACTTGGAGTGGGAGGGGGAGGATCCAGTTGTCGTGGTCCATGTTGGTACAAACGACGTAGATAGGACAAGGAAGACGGTTCTGTTAAAGGAGTATGAGCAGCTAGGGGTCAAATTAAAAAACAGAACCTCAAGGGTAATAATCTCTGGGTTATTACCTGAGCCACGAGCGAATTTGGCTAGGATAAATAAAATTAAAGAGTTAAATGCGTGGCTCAAAGACTGGTGTGGGAGAAATGGGTTTTGCTTCTTGGGACACTGGCACCAGTACTGGGACAGGAGGGAGCTGTTCTGTTGGGACGGACTCCACTTGGCCAGTGCTGGGACTAGAGTCCTGGCGAATCATATAACTAGGGCTGTAGAGAGGGCTTTAAACTAATTAGTGGGGGGGAGGTTTCTAGAGAGCAAATAATAGAAATGACAACAGAGAAGGTCATAGACTTAGGTAGCAGTGGGGGAATTAAAAAAACAGAATGTGTCAGGAAGGGACAGAAGGTATGGAGTAAAAAGTAAAGTACTAAAAAGGGAAAAAACAGGAACTAAGTGTTACAAAACATATTTGAAAGTTCTTTATCTGAATGCACGTAGCATTCGTAACAAAATGAATGAGTTAACGGCACAAATAATGACATATGGGTATGATCTTGTGGCCATTACAGAAACATGGCTGCAGGGTGACCATGACTGGGAATTAAACATACCAGGTTATTTAACAATCAGGAAGGACAGGCAGGAAGGGAGAGGAGGTGGGGTGGCTATGTTAATAAAGGAAGGAATCACTATAATACAGAGAAATGATATTGGGTCAAAGGAGCAGGATAGTGAAACAGTTTGGGTGGAGATAAGGAATAATAAGGGGAAAAAAACACTAGTGGGTGTAGTCTATAGGCCTCCGAACAGTTGCAACTCTGTTGGACGGAGTATTAATCAGGAAATAGTTGAGGCTTGTAATAAGGGAACAGCTATAATTATGGGGGATTTTAATTATCATATTAACTGGACAAATCAAATTGGGCAGAGCAGCCTTGAGGATGAGTTCATTGAGTGTATTAGGGATGGGTTTCTTGAGCAGTATGTAACTGAACCGACCAGGGGGCAAGCAACCTTAGATTTGGTCCTGTGTAATGAGACAGGATTAATTAAAAATGTCCTAGTAAAGGATCCCCTTGGAATGAGTGACCATAACATGGTTGAGTTCCATATTCAATTAGAGGGTGAGAAGGTTGGCTCTCAAACAAGCGTGCTGAGCTTGAATAAAGGAGACTATGAAGGTATGAGAGCGGAATTAATTAGAGTGGACTGGGAAAATAGATTAAAGGGTAAGACGGTACATGACCAGTGGTGTACATTTAAGGAGTTATTTTACAACTTCCAAAAAAAATATATTCCACTGAGGAAAAAAGGGTGTAAAAGAAAAGATAGCCATCCGTGGCTAAGTAAAGTAATTAAGGATAGTATCCGACTAAAAACAAGGGCATATAAGGTAGCCAAATCTAGTGGGAGGATGGAAGATTGGGAAGTCTTTAAAAGACAGCAAAAAATAACTAAAAGATTGATTAAGAAAGGGAAGATAGATTATGAAAGTAAATTAGCAAAAAATATAAAAACAGACAGTAAAAGTTTCTATAGTTATATAAAAAGAAAAAGGGTGGCTAAAGTAAATGTTGGTCCCTTAGAGGATGAGACCGGGAAATTAATGGTGGGAAACATGGAGATGGCAAAAACGCTGAACAATTATTTTGTATCAGTCTTTACAGTAGAGGACACTAAGAATATCCCAACACTGGACAAACAGGGGGCTCTAGCGGGGGAGGAACTAAATACGATTAAAATCACTAAGGAAGTGGTACTTGGTAAAATAATGGGACTCAAGGCGGATAAATCCCCTGGACCTGATGGCTTGCATCCTAGGGTCTTGAGGGAAGTAGCGGTAGGGATTGTGGATGCATTGGTAATAATTTTCCAAAACTCACTGGACTCAGCAAAGGTCCCGGCAGATTGGAAAACTGCTAATGTAACACCCTTATTTAAAAAGGGTAGTAGGCAGAAGGCTGGAAACTATAGACCTGTTAGCCTAACATCTGTGGTTGGTAAAATGTTAGAGTCCATTATTAAGGAGACAGTAACGGGACATTTGGATAAACATAATTTAATAGGACAAACTCAGCATGGTTTCATGAAGGGGAAGTCATGTTTGACAAATTTGCTTGAGTTTTTTGAGGAAGTAACATACAGGGTGGATAAAGGGGAACCAGTGGACGTAGTGTATTTAGACTTCCAAAAGGCATTTGACAAGGTGCCACACAAAAGATTATTGCTCAAGATAAAAAATCACGGGATTGGGGGTGGAGGATTGGCTCTCTGACAGAAAGCAGAGAGTTGGGATAAATGGTTCGTTCTCAGATTGGCAACCAGTAAATAGTGGTGTTCCGCAGGGGTCAGTGCTGGGTCCCCAACTCTTTACAATCTATATTAACGATTTGGAGGAGGGGACCGAGTGTAACATATCAAAGTTTGCAGATGATACAAAGATGGGACGGAAAGTAGTGAGTGAGGAGGACATAAAAAACCTGCAAAGGGACATAGACAGGCTAAGTAAGTGGGCAGAGATTTGGCAGATGGAATACAATACTGGAAAGTGTGAGGTTATGCACTTTGGCAGGAAAAATCATAGAGCAAGTTATTATCTTAATGGCAAGAAACTGGAAAGTACTGTAGTACAAAGGGATCTGGAGGTCCTGGTGTACGAAACTCAAAAAGTTAGTATGCAGGTGCAGCAAGTGATTAAGAAGGCCAATGGAATGTTGGCTTTTATTGCTAGGGGGATGGAATATAAAAACAGGGAGGTATTGCTGCAGTTGTACAAGGTATTGGTGAGACCGCACCTGGAATACTGCATACAGTTTTGGTGTCCATACTTAAGAAAAGACATACTTGCTCTCGAGTCAGTACAAAGAAGGTTCACTCGGTTAATCCCGGGGATGAGGGGGTGGTCATATGAGGAGAGGTTGAGTAGATTGGGACTCTACTCATTGGAGTTCAGAAGAATGAGAGGCGATCTTATTGAAACATATAAGATTGTGAAGGGGCTTGATCGGGTGGATGCGGTGAGGGTGTTCCCAATGATGGGTGAAACTAGAACTAGGGGGCATAATCTTAAAATAAGGGGCTGCTCATTCAAAACTGAGATGAGGAGAAACTTCTTCACTCAGAGGGTGGTAGGTTTGTGGAATTTGCTGCCCCAGAAAGCTGTGGAAGCTACATCATTAAATAAATTTAAAACAGAAATAGATAGTTTCCTAGAAGTAAAGGGAATTAAGGGTTACGGGGAGTGGGCAGGAAATTGGACATGAGTCTCGGTTCGGAATGGTCATGGCCCTGTGGGTAGTGGAGTGGGCCCAGGGGCCGTGTAGCCTTGTTCTGCTTCTACTGTGTTCTAATTCTGTGTTAGATTTCAGGAGATGGTTTTATTCCTGTTCCTGGCTGGGGTGGAGATCGCCTTTACAGAAGGTAAGTACTGTAGAAAATATAGGGACAGAGTGATCTCCTGGAAGAATTTCGATCGCCTAGATGGGTCAGAGAGGAATTTCCCAGATTTTTTTCTCCCAAATTGGCCATTGGGTCTTTATCTGGTTTTTCGCCTCTCCCGGGAGATCACATGGGTTCGGGTGGATGCAGAGTGATAGAAGATTTGAGGTTAGGATCAGATCAGCCATGATCTTATTGAATGGTGGAGCAGGCTCGAGGGGCCGATTGGCCTACTCCTGCTCCTATTTCTTATGTGTTACAAACCTTAATTTGGACACTACAGATTTCAATTACTAAGAAAAAATGGAGACTAAAATAGATTTTGAAAATATTTGTTTAGCAATTTGATTGGTTGAGTACAGGTGTGGTAGATTTTCTTGAGCCAACAGAGTTACAACAGTCATAATGGCCTGTATTTTCCGACCCCCACGGATGGGTACACACCCGTAGGGGCCTCGCAAGTGCCGGTTTCAGGCATGTGAAGCACATGTGCTGAAAACCGGCCCTTCCGATCTGGAGAAGGGCCTCTGCGGGCAGAGAGTTCCACTTTCTGCAGAACCTCCGCCCGTTGAAAACCTCAAAATCTTACGCCTGGTAAAAGCAGACGTAAGGCCTACTTTTACCAGCATAAGAGTTTAAAAAAGTAAAAAATATTTTTTCCCCACTCATTTATAATTTAAAAATACTTTTTAAAAAGGTAAGTTTATTTTTAGCCCCGTAAAAAACTTTAATTATTTTTTTCAAAAAATTAATTTGTTTTTTTGTAATTTTAACTAATTTTAAATATGTGATTTAAAAAAAATGTATTGTCTGTGTGTTTTTTGAGTGATCCCCATTCATACTTCTGACAGGTCTATGCAGAGAGATCTGTCAAAAGTGTAAAGGGGGATTCCCTTCTTTGTTTGGTTCCCCATGGCCCAGGGGCACTCGCGAAACGCATGTGCCCCTGCACGCGCAGACCAGGAGAGGCCCAGGATCGGAAGTGTCGGGACCGTCGGGACCTACGGAGCCAGCAGGTAAGTTCGTAGATTTTTCCCAGATCAGAGGCATCCGCACGCAGGAAGCCTCCGATTGGAAAATCCGGGCCAATAGTTACAGAAGTTTTACTTTTCTTTTTAATTTCAACCAGTCAGAAAGTGATGCCAGACTGTGATGCAGAATTGTAATGCCAGAGCTTTATGTCGAGGAATCATGTGCTATCTTAATGTTTTTAATACAAGATTGACAAATAAAAAAAATTGATACCTCTTTCTTCAACTGCATGAATGCATTTCTTTACTAAATCAAATCCAACTTTGTCCAGTTGGGCAGCTGAAAATCAGAAACAAATCCATCATTTTTAATAAGGGAGTTTAAACTTCAGCAAATACATTTTTAGAATACAACAAACCACAGGTAGATGAAAAAGACCTGGGAGTGTCAGCTTGACTTGAGGTTTTGGCAACATAACCCACTTTATGTGGTTTAGACATGGTCTCTTCATCTACTCTTTGTAAGTTTTATTCCATCTGTGGGGAACATTTGGCCCCTCGAGCCTGCTCCGCCATTCAATAAGATCTGATCTTGGCTGATCTGATCTTGGCCTCAACTTCACTTCCCTGCCTGCTCCCCATAACCCTTGACTCCCTTATCATTCAAATATCTGTCTATCGCCACCTTAAATATATTCAATGACCCCAGCATCCACAGCTCTCTGGGGAAAAGGATTCCAAAGATTCACGACCCTCAGAGAAGAAATTCCTCCTCATTTCCATTTTAAATGGGTGCCCCCTTATTCTGAAATTATGCCCCCTAGTTCTAGATTCCCCCATGAGGGGAAACATCCTCTCTGCATCTACCCTGTCAAGCCCCTTCAGAATCTTATATGTTTCAATAGGATACCCTCTCATTCTTCTAAACTCCAATGAGTATAGGCTCAAACTGCTCAACCTTTCTTCATAAGACACCCCTTTCATCTCCGGAATCAACCTCATGAACCTTCTCTGAACTGCCTCCAATGCAAGTATATCCTTCCTTAAATAAGGAGACCAAAACTGTACGCAGTACTCCAGGTGTGGTCTCACCACGCCCTGTACAGTTGTAACAGGACTTCCCTACTTTTATACTCCATTCCCTTTGCAATAAAGGCCAACACTCCATTTGCCTTCCTAATTACTTGCTGTACCTGCATGCTAACTTTTTGTGATTCATGTACAATGACCCCCAGATCCCTCTGTACCTCAGCATTTTATAATCTCTCCCCATTTAAATAATTTGCTTTTTTATTTTTCCTACCAAAGTGGATAACCTTGCATTTTCCCACATTATACTTCATCTGCCAGATTCCTGCCCACTCACTTAGCCTATCTATATCCATTTGGAGATTCTTTGCGTCCTCCACACAATTTGCTTTCCCACCTATCTTTGTATCAGCAGCAAATTTGGCTACATTACACTAAGTCCCTTCATCCAAGTTATTAATTAGATTGTATCTTTATTGAACTTAATTGCCACTTACCAACTCAGCTGAAAATCCCGTCATACTCCTGTAAAAACTTTTCCAGCATTTTCTGTTGTTTCGGATTTCCAGCATCTGCAGTATTTTGCTATCGTTCTTGTAAAAACTTGTCTGATTCATCGGAATTCAGTTTACTTCTCCTGCCAAGCTTTGGGCCAACTACAAATTTAACTACCTTCCCCATTTTCAACTAGTTCTTCTTAAGACTACTCTTCCTTCTCTTCATTCAGTTGCTTATTTCTCTTTTCTCCTTTATTTGTGCACCACGGGAAAGTGGACCAGGCTTCCCAAATTACTGTAATTGAGAGAGCACTGCCACAGAAATATGAAGTGGATACATTCACTTTCAATCTCTACTTTTCCCTATTGCTTCTAGTATTTCAGCCAAATTACAAAACTTGTTCCAATTACACGAAGATTCAAAAGGGGAGGCCCCACGGAATTCCAAGGCTCAAAATATGAATAGTGGTTTCAAGTATCAGGATATTTTAGCTGCAGTATGCCACAGATTGAGGAAAAAATGGGCAAATTGAGAGATCACTTAGGAAACAAAATTGACTTCTAGTGATCAACTCTCAATAATTCTAATAAAAATTTTCTAGTCCAGTTTTGCATAATGCATTGTGTTGTTATAAATAAGCATTAGGATATATTGATGGATGTTTTAGATGATTGTGAAATATATTCTGTAAATGCCCCTCTAGTTTGTCAGAGTTCATCCAGAATTGTTAATAACAATAAATACTTACTGCCTTCACTTATCGGATTGTCCTTATTCAAGTTGTACACCTGGAAAGAAGTATGGCATTATTTTAAACGGGTAAAATATCAACACAAAAACTGTACTGGAACAGGAACAAATTTATGGTAACCTGGAATCAACACAAATATTGTTAAGTCCATGTTACTCAACATGAGACCATACATACATAATGCAGGAGATACCGTGCCTAGATGGTGACTTAGCCACCTGTGAATCTGTTTCCATGTTTTTTTTTAAATCAAGTCAGTTGTTCTGCACTAAGCATTTTATGAGGCAAAACCCTGAAGTTCTGGAGCCAAAGTATGTTTAATTTTATTTGAATATTTTTAAGTCTCCTTGCAGCTCATCGATATCATTCTTGACCATAAATATAAACAAAATTTAAAAAATTCTAAACTATTGATTTAAATTGTAACAACTGGCTCCACCAAAAAGCCTCTCTTGACTCTATAACTAACGATATGGATACTGGCAACCCTGAAAATGAGTCTCTCTCTTCCTTCCCATACACTGACTTCTAATCTCCTCTTCTGTGGGTCTCTCTCTCTCTTCTGTGCCACTCTCTGCTTCTTCCCTGTGGCATGGTCAGCAGCCTTTCTTTCACATGTGACTACTATCTTTATTCCCTCCTGTCTTTCTCCTCCTTCCCTTGTGTGTGTGTCACTCTCTCTCCTTCTCTTCTGTTTATCTCTTCATAGGAGACTGTGGGAAGTGAAGGCAGGCAGGCTTCTGAATTAGAAAAAGAGACCTGATGGAACCAGGCCTGGGTCGCTGACCAAGAAGGTTAGAGAGTAGGCCGCAGCTGTAGTGAGAGCAGGAGGGATTGGGCTGGGGTTGTTCTAGCAAGTTGCAGTGAGAATGACAGGAAGAGAGCAAGAGAGTCAGTGAAAGAGTGTGAAAAATAAAGACAGAAAGAGAGAGAGAGAGAGAGAGAGAGAGAGAGAGAGAGAGAGAGAAACAAAAAGAAAATTCCATGAGAAATAAATACTAATAAGCTGGAACTACCTTGCAATAATTACTCAGTTTGGCAGTGTGAGGAATGTAAGTTAATATGAACAGTTGAAACGATGTGTGTGTTGAAGCACTCTACGTTTACAATCATACTTGCATAAGATGATTCAGCCCCCTAGTGCAATCAGGCTTAGTCATTTCTCCAAGCCAGGTTACCTGAAAGTTACTGAAATCTAGTTCAAAACATAAATGACAAATAATAGCAGTTTCACTACTAACATTCTGTAATTTAAATTTGGAAGAATAAATATCCGAACGGCAAGACTAAATGTAGAAATTATGTTTGTTATTATTATGGAATATACACATTCAGCATGTGACATGGATGGAAATTCCACTCAATAACTAGTTAATTTTCAGCTGAAAAACAAATTGGACCTGAATCTCATTATTTATCTATCTTCTATTGTAGCTCCTTCTATCTTACTGAGCTAGCTACTTGTACACATTTAAATACCCTTAATTACCTTTTGGCATTAATATCTCTGGCTGCAACTGTTTATAAAGTCAATAAAGCATCTCCATATTAAGAAAAGCAAACAGTTAACAACTCTTGCATTATTTTCCAGCATTAATACATTGAACTAAAAAGTACTGCACAAGGACAGGAAAGAAAACAAAATCCTCAAACTGCATTTCTGAAACCTGGAGCCAATAACCTTGGCCTTTAAGAAAGTGAGTCATGATTTGCCGTTTTGTAATTTTTCAATGGTTAAACAAAAATGGAACTTTGCTCCCTGTGATAAAAATGATAACATCCGGGAAGTTATGTCATCACTTCCTGTGAACTATGAACTGTGTACATACCTCACTTCCTGTCATATGTCACTTCCTGTTGGACTGGTATAAATACTGGTCTGTTCAGTATTGTAAGAGGCTTCTACCAGAGGCATGGTAAAGACCTCTCTTGTGTATATAGTGTGTTTATAAGTTACTTAAAGCTTACTTTAAAGTTACTTGATGGTAAGTCTCCTTTTTCTTACATCAATTTAAGTAACTTAGTATTTACACTGACAAATACTAGACCTTCAGACAAACTCGGAAGTTAAGGATCCAGGGAACCACCCATCATGGAGAAAATCCTTAGACCTATTCGTCTGGACTTGGACCCGAATACACCAGCAGCTGGCAGGGTATGGAAGCATTGGTATCGTACTTTTGAGAATTTTCTGGATGAATGTAAAGCGGATGCTCCTGCTAAATTGAAGATACTTGTCAATTATGTGACCCCAAAAGTGTTCGAATATGTTGATGACTGGGATAGTTACGAAGAGGTGATTCGGGCACTTAAGAAACTGTATGCGAAGACCCCAAATGAGGTCTATGCTAGACATCTACTGGCCACAGCCCGACAAGGGCCAGGGGAATCAATTGACGAATTCCTGCAAGAACTTCGCAGGCTCAGCGTAGATTGTAACTTTCAGGCAGCCTCAGCTGAGCTGTACCGCCAAGAAATGATTCGTGATGCTTTCATCTGCGGGATTGCCTCTCCATTTATACGCCAGCGTCTACTAGAAAGTAAAACACTTGAGCTACAAAAAGCTTTTGACCTAGCTTGTTCACTGGATTTGGCAAAGAGAAATGCAGACCTCTATCAGCTGCCCAGATCTCGATCTGCTGCTGTAGCTGCAACCAGACAATTCAAGCGGTCTCAGGTGAACCCTATCATGGGGGAATCTAATTCTGATGAAGAAGAGGAGGACGACCCCACTTTAGCAGCCTCTTGGCAATCTAGGAAGGAATGCTTCTTTTGTGGAGATGCTTTTCACCCTAGGAAAACCTGCCCTGCTCGCAATGCAATCTGCAGTTATTGCGGGAAAAAAGGACACTTTGCTAAAGTTTGCCTATCAAGGGCCTCTACGAGGGCCAATCCAGCTAAGGCCTACCGAACTGCCCCAATTAGGGCCTATCAAGATGCTCCAGCTAGGACCTATCAAGCTTCCTCTCGAGCTCTCTCCCGAAGAAGCACACCGAGAGTTTTAGCCACTCTCTGTGCAACGACACCAATTACAGCTGCTTGCCCACAGAACCTGTCTCAGGCAGCCACAAAAATTTCAATTAAAGGGCATACCTTAGATGCCTTAATTGACTCAGGAAGTACTGATAGTTTCATTAAGGAACAGATTGTTGCGAAATTGAAACTACATGTCTTCCCATCGGACCAGGCAATTGCGATGGCCCAGTCATCACTTAATACCAGAATCTCCAGCTTTTGTGTTGTTGATATGACACTTCATGGTCGTATGTATCCCTCCACCCGACTTTCGGTGCTCAAAGATTTATGTAGTGATCTCCTCTTAGGGCTGGACTTCCAAAAACAGCATAAGAAACTCACCATTGAGTTTGGTGGATCCAAACCCGGACTTACTATTTCTAATATACCATCTAAATTACCATTTTGTGCATTATCAGCAGCTTCACTTGATGAACCCTCATTATTTGCCAGTATTCCGCCTCAATGCCAACCGATAATAACGAAATCGCGGCGCTTTAATCAGGAAGACCAATCTTTTATTGCGGCTGAAATCTCTCGACTTCTAGCAGAGGATATCATTGAACCATGTTCGTCGCCCTGGCGGGCTCAAGTCGTCATTGTCAAGAACCCTCTAAAACCTCACAAACAGCGACTATGCATCGATTATTCGCAAACCATCAATCAATATACCGACTTGGACGCCTACCCATTGCCACGCATTGATGATATGGTTAATAAACTGGCCGAATACAAAGTGTTCTCAACTTACGATTTAAAAAGTGCCTATCATCAGTTACCCTTGAAGGTCTCAGATAAGCAGTACACAGCCTTTGAGGCTAATGGACGGCTGTACCAATTTCGTCGCCTCCCATTCGGGGTTACTAATGGAGTGGCTGTCTTTCAACGGGCAATGGATGGCCTGGTTAAGCAGGAAAACCTAAGGGACACTTTTCCCTATCTTGATAACATTACCATTGCAGGTCACGATCAACAGGAACACGACTCCAACCTCCAAAAATTTCGGGATGCCCTCCATCGCCGTAATTTGACCCTGAATGAATCCAAATCTGTTGAGTCGCAACCGACCATCAACATCCTTGGCTACTGCGTAGGCAATGGTATCATTAAGCCAGACCCAGAAAGACTTCGCCCGCTCCAAGAGCTCCCGTCACCTAAGAAGCCGGCTTCTTTACGTCGGGCTCTCGGTCTGTTTGCATACTACGCTAAATGGATTCCTCATTTTTCGGACGAAATCCAACCCTTGCTGCATGCTAGATCATTTCCACTGGGAACAGCGGCTGTTGCAGCCTTTAACCTTCTCAAAAAACAGTTGGAGAAAGCGGCTCTTCACTCCATTGATGAGAATCTCCCTTTCGTGGTTGAATGTGATGCCTCGGAGGTGGCGATCTCGGCTACTCTGAATCAGGAAGGTCGTCCTGTAGCATTTATGTCCAGGACCTTACAAGGTGCCGAGCTACATTATCCTCCGGTTGAGAAAGAAGCCACAGCCATCATAGAGGCAGTACGGAAGTGGAACCATTTTCTAGCTCGCCAGCACTTTACATTGATCACGGACCAACGATCAGTCGCCTTCATGCTCGATAATCGAAAACGAACCAAAATTAAGAATAATAAAATACAACTTTGGAGGATGGAACTGGCCTCTTTTGGTTATACCATTCTCTATCGGCCTGGCAAGGAGAATGTGGCCCCGGACACCCTCACACGGGCATTCTGCTCCACTATGTCATCCTCCACTCTCATGGATGTCCACAATGGTTTGTGTCATCCTGGCGTTACGCGCATGCTACATTTCGTACGATCACGGAATCTCCCTTTTTCCACTGGAGATGTAAAGAAAATATGCTCAGAATGCCGGCTTTGTGCGGAATTAAAACCTCAGTTCTTCCGCCCCTCAGATGGTATACTCATACATGCAACCCAACCGATGCAACGACTTAGCATCGATTTTAAGGGCCCAGTGCCCTCTTCAACTCGGAACACATATTTGCTCACCATGATCGACGAATATTCACGTTTTCCGTTTGCCTTCCCCTGCTCCAATATGCTGGCGTCCACAGTAATCTGCTGCCTTGAGCAGGTATTTTCTCTCTGTGGCATGCCGGCTTATATTCACTCAGATCGGGGTCCATCCTTTATGTCAAGGGAACTCAAGGACTACCTCTCAGAACGGGGAATTGCTACAAGCAAAACAACACCATACCATCCCATCGGAAATGGGCAGGTAGAGAGGTATAACGGTATCATCTGGAATTCCGTACGTCTCGCTTTAAGATCTCGGGGCCTACCAGACCAGCAATGGGAAACAGTGCTTCCGGATGCATTGCACTCTATACGGTCCCTGCTTTCTACAGCCACAAATACTACACCTCATGAGCGGTTCTTTGGATTCCAGCGTCGCTCATCTCATGGGACATCACTCCCGTCATGGCTAACTACTCCTGGACCTGTATTACTCCGAAGATACGTTCGGACGTCTAAAAATGACCCTCTTGTAGACGAGGTCGAACTAACCGATGCCAACCCCACCTATGCAAACATACGATATTCCGACGGCCGAGAATCTACCGTATCATTACGGGATCTGGCTCCCTGCCCACCAGGACCTAGTGGGACATCGGGTGATGGCATTTCACCAGGAAACTCTTGGGACCTATCGGGTACCCCTCTCCAGGATCCTGATCGGACACCAACTAGCTTGGTGCCGGTAGAACCCCGTGCTCAAGGTTGCGACCCTCCCAGTACCGCGCATGAAAGTACTGATCCGCCACAGACCAGCTCTGCACCTCCCTCTGAACAGAGGCAGTCCGACTTTGAACCTATTGGGGCTCGTACTCGAAGCCATGATCTCCCCGACCCTTCACAGGGCAATCCAGGCCACACAGACTCTGACCAATGGCCAACCGCATGTAAGCAGACCAGCGACCCTCTACGACGGGAATCCAAACGGGTGCGACTCTTCCTTGTTCGGCGGCTGCGGACCAAAAGGTAGACCACAGCCTCCTAATCCTGCAGGAGGGAAGAATGTGATAAAATTGATAACATCCGGGAAGTTATGTCATCACTTCCTGTGAACTATGAACTATGAACTGTGTACATACCTCACTTCCTGTTGGACTGGTATAAATACTGGTCTGTTCAGTATTGTAAGAGGCTTCTACCAGAGGCATGGTAAAGACCTCTCTTGTGTATATAGTGTGTTTATAAGTTACTTAAAGCTTACTTTAAAGTTACTTGATGGTAAGTCTCCTTTTTCTTACATCACTCCCTAAATATCCAGGACAATGCCAATTAAATCAAACTTACATTCAAGTGCCTCGCAATGTTGTGGCCTGCACCTACGATTACTACATGAATATCTCAAAATCCTCATCACAGAAGGCATTTTATCAAGTTAGACGATTACGGTATGCAATGGCCTGGATTTTGCGATGGGTTTGATGGCGTATGTGGTGTATGTAACCTGTTCCACCTTAAGAGAACTACCTTAAGAGATGTACTACTTTCTCTTGGCTGCTGTATACTGTAATACTGTAATACCAGTGGTGACCACACCGGTATATAAGTGTTGTGCAAGGATTTGCTGGGCAGTTCAGCCCTGACCTTCGAATAGTAAAGACCTGTTAAAAGTTATTCTTGTTGTCTGTGTCCAGTGATTGATCCTAAACATAACTGGAACATACAGACTCAACAGTGGCGACGAGTCCGATCTTACCCTGCGGCAAATTTACATCCAAGGCAGCTTCGTCCTCAAAACGGGCGTCGAGAAGAGGCATCCGCCCTCATCATCCTGCTGAGCACCATCGCACGGGAGGCATCGAGAACCCGGGTTAAAAAGAAAAAGAATTCTGACCACGAAGCCCTCCATCAGCGACAGGCAGTGATCATCCCTTCTACCACGGTGGTGGGTAAGCTGATCAGCGACACGAGCAGAAAGTCGGCCGCGTTGACTGTGGAGTAGGGGAGGGAAAACGGAGGAATAAGGGCGGAGAGCTCGACCACGGCCGGTAGAAAGGGCCGGGCTGCAATCGAGGCCGAGAGGCGCAGCGACTGGGGCAGCTTAAGGCTCGAGAGCCGCGGAGAACTCAAACGCAGCCGGTGTACAGGACCGGGCTGCGAGCGGGGCTGCGAGGCAAAGCAGCGTCGGGGAGTTGAGAAGCTTAAGGCACGAGAGCCGCGGAGAATTCAAACGCAGCCGGTGTAAAGGACGGGGCTGCAAGGCAAAGCAGCGTCGGGGAGTGAGAACTGCTGGGGAGGCGAGAACGGCAGCAGCAAGGCAATCGCCATTGCAGCCAGCGGGGGAAGAAGGCAAACGCGGGAATCCGCCATTGTAGTCGGCGGGGAAGAAGACGAGCGCGGGAAAGACCGCCAAGCGCGGGAAGCCGCCATTTTAGTAGGCGGGGGAAGAAGACAAGAGCGGGAAGCCGCCATTTTAAAAAACTTTAAAAATTTTAAAAACTTGCAAGGATGCCTAAACATGGGAGCATTAATACCTTTGATAGTGATGTCGAAGATTGGACCACGTATGTAGAACGCATGGAAGTTTATTGTAAAGCAAATAAGGTACCAGATGATGAGAAAGCATTAACCTCAATGGGGGCGAAGACATACGGGCTATTGAAGCACCTTCTATCACCAAATAAACGGGTAGATCAGACCTTCGCGAATATTGTTACTGTCCTGAAAAATCATTTAAACCCCACGCCGCTGATGATAGCGGAACGATTTAAATTTTACAGAAGAACGCAGTTGAAAGATACATAGATACATAGATACATAGAAGATAGGAGCAGGAGTAGGCCATTCGGCCCTTCGTGCCTGCTCCGCCATTTAATGAGATCATGGCTGATCCTTTAATTCAGTATCCCGTCCCCGCCTTCTCTCCGTAACCCTTAACCCCTTTTGCCCGTAGAAATATATCTAATTCCCTCTTAAATATATTTAATGAGCTGGCGTACACTGCCCTCTGATGAAAGCAACGCTGAATTTTTAATTGAACTACGCAAGCTATCGAAGTACTGTCAGTTTGGGACAGGGCTAACAGATGCGCTGAGAGATAAATTTGTGTGTGGATTGTTAAAAGGAACACAAAAGCGACTGCTTGAAGAGAATGATCTTACGCTTGATAAAGCTGTCACTATTGCAGCATTGCAAGAAGCCGCAGCAAGAGGCACTGCGGAAATGCAGATACGGTCACCGGAACTCTGCACCAATCAAATGGTCTTGAGTACAGTAAAATGTTATCGTTGTGGAAAGACAAAGCACGATCAGAACCAGTGCTGGTTCAAAAATCAGGAATGCAGAAAATGTGGCAGGCTTGGTCACATAGCTAAAGTATGCCGGTCAGGAAAGAAGACCAGCAACAAAAAGTCACCGCAGGAAAAGTACAAAAAGGTACACAAGGTGACAGAGAACAGTTCGAACGAACAGAAGTCAGATTCAGACGCCAGCAGTAATGAACTGGGTAGTCTAAGAGTACACAATGTTGGTAAGGAAGCAGACCTCCAAACAATTTGGGTCACACTTCAGATAGCAGGAGTCCAAGTGAAGATGGAATTGGACACTGGATCGGCATTGACGGTCATGAATAAGAAAGATTACAAAAGGTTATTCCCACATATTCCCCTACGGGATACGGAGATTGTATTGAAAACATACACGGGGCAAAGAGTATACCCCATCGGGAAGATAGAGGTAAAGGTGGTCCACAAGGGCAAAGAAAGCCGAGGAATGGACTTATATGTGCTACCTGAGGGAGGTCCACCACTACTGGGACGGGAGTGGATTAGGAAAATAAATATGGACTAGCATTCCTTAAAAGCACTAACGGTAGATTCCGGTACAAAAGATGTCAAACCTAAACGATTGTCCAGAATATTGGACGATGCTAAAGAGGTGTTCCAACAAGGACTGGGAACACTGAGAGGAATTACGGCAAACATCAAGGTTGAAGAACATGCAAACCCGAAATTTTTCAAAGCCAGACCGGTACCTTATGCAATACGACCTGCTGTGGAAGCTGAGCTGGAAGGGCTAGAACGTTCAGGAGTACTGTCTAAGGTAGACTGGAGTAAGTGGGCCACGCCCATTGTCCCAGTCATGAAGCGTTCATTGAGCAACAAGCCGGGGGAACCGGGGAAGGTTCGCATCTGTGGTGATTTCAAGATCACTGTTAATCTGGTGCTTCACACGGTGCAGTATCCGCTTCCACGGATTGAGGATATCTTCGCTTCGTTGTCTGGCGGGAAACACTTCACCAAGATAGACCTGGCGCAGGCGTACTTACAGATGGAAGTTGAGGAAGAGTCACGCCAGTATCTCACGATCAACACGCATAGAGGCTTGTACCAGTATAATAGACTGGTTTTTGGAGTAGCATCGGCTCCAGCAATTTGGCAGAGGGCCATGGAGCAGGTATTACAGGGAATTCCAGGTACACAATGTTACCTGGACGATATTCTGATTACAGGAGATGATGACGAGGAACACCTTGCAAACTTGGAACTGGTGCTCACCAGATTGAAAGAATATGGTCTTCGAGTTAATCGCCAGAAATGTGAATTCTTTCAGAAGCGGATCTCGTACTGTGGTCATGTCATTGACCAGGAGGGGCTTCATAAGTCTCCTGACAAGATCGAAGCTGTTGTGAAGGTTCCCGCTCCGGATAATGTATCCCAATTGAGGTCATTTCTAGGGTTGATTAACTATTACCATAAGTTTCTGCCAAATTTATCCACGGTGCTGCACCCGCTGAACGCTCTTTTGCAGAAGGGAGTACCATGGAAGTGGAGCGAGGGCCTTTCGCGAAAGCAAGGCATTGATCACCTCAGAGGAAGTGTTGGCTCACTTCAACCCAACGCTGCCTATTCGTTTGGCTTGTGATGCTTCTCCATATGGTATTGGGGCAGTACTCTCACACAAGTTGCCAAATGGCCAGGAGAGGCCAGTTGCGTTCGCATCCAGATCATTGACCTCCGCTGAGCGCAACTATGCTCAGATAGATAGGGAGGCTCTCAGCCTTGTGTGGGGAGTAAAGAAGTTTAATCATTACCTGCAGGGCCAAAAGTTTACGCTTCTGACAGACCACCAGCCGTTGGTATCCATTTTTAACCCTAAGAAGGGTGTTTCGGTGATGACAGCACAGAGACTCCAGAGATGGTCCCTTTTCCTAGGGGCACATCAATATCAGATAGAATTCAAAGGTACAAAGCAGCATGGTAATGCTGATGGGCTGTCGCGCCTGCCACTACCTACAGAGGAGGAGGCACCGACGGTTGACCCTGTTGAGTTATTTCACTCGACCATCATCGAATGTTTACCAGTCACCAATGCAAGTATTGAAAGAGAAACCAGGAACGACCCGACACTGTCCAGGGTCTACGAAGTGACAGTGAAGGGATGGCCAGCACATGGTGATCCACTGTTACCGGCATTCTCAGCAAGACGAGAACAGCTGTCCGTCTGTCAAGGAGCATTGATGTATGGAACAAGGGTGATTATTCCTCCTAAGTTAAGAGAGAGAGTTCTAAAGGAACTGCATGAAGGTCATCTGGGGGGAGTCAAGATGAAAAGCCTTGCTAGGGCTTATGTGTGGTGGCCGGGTATCAACCAACAGATAGAGGAGCTGACGAAAAGCTGCTCAGGGTGCCAAAAAGTGCAAAATGCACCTCCGATTGCACCGCTGCATCCATGGGAATGGCCTTCAACCCCATGGCAACGTGTACATATTGACTTTGCTGGTCCTTTCATGGACTCCATGTTTTTAATTGCGGTGGACGCACATTCTAAATGGCCAGAAGTGATGAAGATGACTACCACTACCTCGGAAAAGACGATCGCGGTGTTAAGAACGATATTTGCGAGAAATGGATTGCGAGAACAAATATGTACAGACAACGGACCGCAGTTCGTGTCAGAAGAATTCCAGAGATTCATGAAGAAGAATGGGGTGAAACATTATACCTCTGCCCCATATCATCCGGCTACAAACGGGTTGGCCGAGAGATTTGTACAAACGTTTAAAAAAGCAATAAAGGCCATGAGCGAAGATCAGATTCCACTACAACACAAGGTGGACAAATTCCTACTGGCATATCGAAACGCCACTCATGCAGTGACAAACCAAAGTCCTGCCATGATGTTCTACAACAGGAGGTTGCGGTCCAGGTTGGACTTGTTAAAACCAAATGTGCGGAGGGAAGTTGAAAACAAACAGTTCCAGCATATAAATAACAAGACCACTCGGAGTTTCGAAATAGGACAACCAGTGTTAGCCCGGGACTATAAAAACGAGAAATGGCAATCTGGAACAATTCGGGCCAGACAAGGACCCCTGATGTACACGGTAGGTATTGGTGAAAATGTAATACGGCGTCATGCTGACCAACTGGTAGAATCGAGAACAAGGGTCGAACCCATGGTTACGGCAGAGACAACCGTGAAAGAAGTTAGTGAACCTGAAGCATCTACCTCAGAAGTGAATGTACCTGATGATGTCCAATCCATAAGAGACCAACTAGATGAGTCACCCCAGCAACGAGAATCAGAGACCCCTGAAAGGCGTTATCCAACTCGAATCAGGAGGCCTCCTCAGAGACTGAATCTTTGAACTGTTTTGCATGAAGTTGTATATATATATATATATATATATATATGTTATGTTAAATGGGGATATAACTGTTAAGCTAAAAAGGGAGGATTGTGGTGTATGTAACCTGTTCCACCTTAAGAGAACTACCTTAAGAGGTGTACTACTTTCTCTTGGCTGCTGTATACTGTAATACTGTAATGCCGGTGGTGACCACACCGGTATATAAGTGTTGTGCAAGGATTTGCTGGGCCATTCAGCCCTGACCTTCGAATAGTAAAGACCTGTTAAAAGTTATTCTTGTTGTCTGTGTCCAGTGATTGATCCTAAACATAACTGGAACATACAGACTCAACAGCGTACTCCGAGAGTACATTATCACACCGCCTTTGAAATACTCCATAAGTTTGGGCAAACTTGCGATCTCGTCAAGGTACGGATCATCCGCACTGCCTAGGAACTCACAATTGCTGCCGCAGAATTGGGCTATTTGCCCACCAATTACGGATGAAACTCTTACAGAAGCGTAGGAGCCTGTTTCACATCATAAAAGAAGATCTGCAGTTGAAAAATCACCACTTTGCATTTCCCCTGATACCAAGACAAACGTAGGATAGCACCGTTTACAATCTTATAGAATCATAGAAGATAGGAGCAGGAGTAGGCCATTCGGCCCCTAGAGTCTGCTCCGCCATTTAATGAGATCATGGCTGATCATCCAAATTCAGTACCCTGTCCCTGCTTTCTCCCGATATCCTTTGATCCCTTTAGCCTTAAGAAATATATCTTACTCCTTCTTGAATATATTTAATGAATTGGCCTCAATTGCCTTCTGTGGTAGAGAATTCCACAGGTTCACCGCTCTCTGGGTGAAGAAATTCCTCCTCCTCTCTGTCCTAAATGGCTTACCCCTTATCCTTAATCTCCGACCCCTGGCTGTGGACTCCCCCGCCATGGGGGACATCCTTCCTGCGTTTAGTCTGTCCAGTCCTGTTAGAATTTTATAAGTTTCAATGAGATCCCCTCTCACTCTTCTAAACTCCAGCGAATAAAAGCCCAATCGACCCAATCTCTCCTCATAAGTCGTTCCTGCCATACCAGGTATCAGTCTGGTGAATCTTCGCTGCACTCCCTCCATGGCAAGAACATCCTTCCTCAGATAAGGCGACCAAAACTGCACACAATACTCAAGGTGTGGTCTCACCAAGGCCCTGTACAACTGCAGCAAGACATCCTTGCTCCTGTACTCGAATCCTGTCGCTATGAAGGCCAACATACCATTTGCCTTCTTAACCGCCTGCTGCACCTGCATGCTTACCTTCAGCGACTGGTGCACATGGACACCCAGGTCTCGTTGCACTTCCCCTTCTCCCAATCTATTGCCGTTCAGATAATAATCTGCCTTCCTGTTTTTGCCACCAAAGTGGATAACCTCGCATTTATCCACATTATACTGCATCTGCCCAAATCATACTGGAGTTTCTCTGCATCCTCCTCACAGCACACACGCCCACCCAGCTTTGTGTCATCTGCAAACTAGGAGATATAACATCTAGTCCCCTCGTCTAGATCATTAATATATATTGTGAACAGCTGGGGTCCTAGCACCGATCCCTGCGGTACCCCACTAGTCACTGCCTGCCACTCGGGAAAAAAACCTGTTTATTCCAACTCTTTGCTTCCTGTCTGCCAACCAGTTCTCTATCCAGGTCAGTACCTTACCCCCAATCCCATGTGATTTAACTTTGCACACTAATCTCTTATGCGGGACCTTATCGAAAGCCTTCTGAAAGTCCAAATACACCACATCCGCTGGTTCTCCCTTATCTATTCTATCAGTTACATCCTCAAAAAATTCCAGTAGATTAGACAAGCATGCTTTACCTTTTGTAAATCCATGTTGACTTTGTCCGATCCTGTCACTGTTTTCCAAGTGCTCTGCTATTACATCTTCTATAATGGACTCTAGCATTTTCCCCAAAACCGATGTCAGGCTATAATTCGTAGTTTTCTCTCTACCACCTTTTTTAAATTGTGGGGTTACATTAGCTACCCTCCAATCCTTCGGACTGTGCCAGAGTCTATCGAATTTTGGAAGATGACCAGCAATGCTTCTACTATTTCTAGGGCCACTTCCTTAAGTACCCTAGGATGTAGATTATCAGGCCCTGGGGATTTATCGGCCTTCAATCCCGTCAATTTCCCCAACACCATTTCCCTACAAATACTGATTTCATTCAATTCCTCCCTCTCATTAGACCCCATGTTCCCCGACATCTCTGGGAGGTTATTTGTGTCCTTTTTTGTGAAGACAGAACCAAAGTATGTATTTAATTGGTCAGCCATTTCTTTGTTCCCCATTATAAATTCCCCTGATTCTGACTGCAAGGGACCTACGCTTGACTTCACCAATCTTTTTCTCTTCACATATCTATAGAAGCTTCTACAGTCAGTTTTTATGCTCTCTGCAAGCTTACTCTCATACTCTATTTTCCCCCTCTTAATTAATCTTTTTGTCCTCCTTTGCTGAATCCTAAACTGCTCCCAATCCTCAAGTTTGCTGCTTTTTCTGGCCAATTTAAATGACCTCTCCTTGGATCTTATGCTATCCCTAATTTCCCTTGTTAGCCACGGTTGCACCACCTTTTTTGTTTTATTTTTATGCCAAACAGTGATGAACAAATTCTGTAGTTCATCCATGCGATCTTTAAATGTTTGCCATTGCCTATCCACCGTCAACCCTTCAAGTGACGTTCCCCAATCCATCCTAGCCAACTTGCGCCTCATACCATCGTAGTTTCCTTTATTTAAATTCAGGACCCTAGTCTCTGAGTCAACTACTTCGCTCTCCATCTTAATGAAGAATTCTATCATATTATGATCGCTCCTCCCCAAGGAGCCTCGCACAACAAGATTGCTAATCAATCCTTTCTCATTACATAATACCCAGTCTAAGATGGCCTGATCTCTCGTCGATTCCTCGACATATTGGTCCAGGAAACCATCCCGTATACGCTCTAGGAATTCCTCCTCCACAGTATTGTTACTAATTTGGTTAGCCCAATCTAGATGTAGATTAAAGTCACCCATGATAACTGCTGTGCCCTTATTGCACGAGTCTCTAATTTCCTGTTTAATGCCATCCCTAACCTCAGCATTACTGTTTGGGGGTCTGTATACAACTTCCACTAACGTTTTCTGCCCCTTGGTATTTCTCAGCTCTACCCATACAGATTCCACATCATCAGAGCTAATATCCTTCCTTACTATTGTGTTAATCTCCTCTTTAACCAGCAATGCTACCCCACCTCCTTTTCCTTTTTGCCTGTCCTTCCTGAATATTGAATACCCCTGGATGTTGAATTCCCTGCCTTGGTCACCTTGGAGCCATGTCTCCATAATCCTAATTATATCATATCCGTTTACATCTATTTGCGCAGCTAATTCATCCACCTTATTATGAATGCTCCTCGCATTAAGACACAAAGCCATCAGGCTTGTTTTTTTAACATTCTTAGTCCTTTTAGAATTATTATTTATCAATCGATTTTGATTGGAAAGGCATTGCAAAATGATTATTCCACCCGTACATTTTTTCTTAACAGTGCTACAAAGCAATTTTAGGAAAAAAGACACCGAGAAAATATCGGTCACTTGCAATAAAAAAAGGTTCATGAATATTGGTGAAAATGTGGCAATTGGACTAATCGCTTATCAGGAACTGACTGAAGAGCTGATCGAATTGATTTTATGGATATACAGAGGAAAATAATCTCATTTATCCTGTGAGGTTTCCCCGTGTTGAATAAAGCTTTTTGTTTTATGTTAGAATAAAGAATCCAGCACACAGACGATTAGATAGTTTTAGGCTGAGTATTAATAGCAGATGTATATTGTATATGTTTTGGTGGAGGAAACTTTGTCAGTCGAGTTTCATTTTAATTACTTGGGAAGTTGAATAAGAAAGTTAAATAAAGTGAACATCTATCAGATTTCAGTGACCAATTCTGTCCTTTCAACTAAAAAATGAACATAAACAATATAATGCATCCATAACAAGGAAAATAGATTTATCTATTACCAGTCTAAATAATATAATTTAATCCTGAAAATTAATGTTGAAGATATGGCTGGGAATCTCTTTCTGAAGTTCAACAACATAACTTGCAGGAGTGTTAAAACAGGAAGTTGTATACATAGGGACTAATAAATTGTGAGTTTGGATGGAAAAAAAACACCGAAATGCTGATATGAAATAAGTCCAAGTAGCAGTTTAATTAAAAGTTTAGGCGTTTTTAAAATGTAATTTTAATGGAAGAGACAGAGAAGTTTCTGTGGGCATGGCTTAGTTTTGACAGCTTTTGTGGGCATGTCTTTGCTTACGCATAGGCTGTACGCTGCACTCCTGGCCTTCCTGAGGTTGTACCCTGCGCAGAACTCTGCAGCGCTGAAGAGGAAGTCTCCGTTCTGGGCCTCGCTCAAGGTAAGTACGTATTCTTTTTGTAGGTCGGCAGTGTACTGCAGAGCTACACAATTTTTGGCCCGTTATTATATTGTCAAGAGTAGATTGCAGGCTACCTTCCTGGAATACATGCCTTACACTGAGGAATAGATAAAAGCAACTTTGCAAGAAAACTATTTTCCAGAAATAGGTTTTACATATGTTTTTTAAAAACATTTCTGCAAAGAGACTTCCCTCAGTTTCAGCATTACCCGAAACCTCTAGTCTGACACTTGAGAGATAGAGCTGGTCCTTTCATTAGTACATCCATTTCGCTATATTGGCTATGTGCTGGTGGAGAACATTATGTACCAATTTAAATGTCAAAACAAGGCAGCATGAGTCACTGAGAATTTGATCACCCGGAAATCAGGTCACCTTTTCATTTATTTCAGAAAATGATTTAGAGCTTGTACTTCATTAGGCAGTAACCAAAACAGAAACACAAAATTTACTAAGGTGTTCAGATTTGAATATAGCTCGTTACATGGAACACTATTTTTTGATGTGGTGGGAAAGAGAGAGACAAAGGAATAGAAATTTGGGCCCACCCATTTTTGGGTGCGCAGGTAGCACAGGGAACGATGCCTGCACCTGAATTGTGAGGTACGAGACGCCCCTGATATCGGGCCTCGGGCATCATTCCTATTAAGTTGGTGAGCTGCAGAGAGCAACGGGCAGCATGGCGGTGAAGCGCAATCAAAGAACAGACCGCTCCTGCCATCGCAGTGGTCCTCATGTGAGGAGTGGGCAACCGGGAAGGGGGCAACCATAGATCGAGTCAGGAGGTGGCTGGGGGTGAGGCAACAATGGCTGGGAGGAGGTAGCAGTGGCCAAGGCAGAGGAGAAAAAGAAAAAAGAAAAAAAACGGTGTCCAGCAGGTAACCACGTTCTTTTAATGCAGGGTTCGGCAGGAGCACTCCTGCTCCTTCCGGAGCCACATTTAGGTAAATATATTTTAAAAACTTACCTTGTTGGTTGCAGCTTAACATAATTGGGTAAGGTAGCATAGTGGTTATGTTACTGGACTAGTGACTAATGATCCAGAGACGGGAGTTCAAATCCCACTATGACAACTGTGGAATTTAAATTCAGTTAATTAAATAAATCTGGAATTTAAAAAACTAGTATCAGATAATGGTGACCATGAAACTACTAGATCATCATAAAAACCCATCTGGTTCACTAATGTCCTTTAGGGAAGGAAATCTGGCGTCCTTACCTGGTCTGGCCTATATGTGACTCCAGGCCCACAGCAATGTGGGTGACTCTTCACACCTCTGAAATGGCCTAGCAAGCCATTTGTACCACTGTGGGAGTACCTTCACCTGCAGCAGTTCAAGGCGGCGGCTCACCACCACCTTCTCAAGGGCAATTAGGGATGGGCAATAAATGCTGGCCTTCCCAGCGACGCTCACATCCCATTAATTCTTATTTTTTTTAAAGATACCTTTAGGGTGCACAGGTAGACCTGGTTTTCCGAGTGCAGCCATGTCTGGTGCCGGCTATCTCCGGGCAAAGCAGTTTTGCAGTGGGGGCCTCAAACAAGTGTTAGGGCCTTTATTTGTATATGAAAAGCCTGTTTCAGGCATGCGTGCTTGGTAAAGGTCAATTTTTTAGCCTTTACCAATATGGTGGGTGATATACTTCTGACTCATAATGACCTTGCACTTCCTGCCCATCATAATGGAGGCTTAGGAGGCCGTTTAGCACCCTGCGCGGCCAAATTTCTAGGCGATTTGGTGATTCACTAATAATTTTGCATTTATATAGCCAACAAATCAGATTTGTATTGTATAGACAGCAGCATAAATAATAGTGTCCTTAAATACTATAGTTGATTATATTGAAAAGCTCAAAGCACTTCATCCAATTCATTTTGAAGTACAGTAGCTGTTATTGATTTAGGCAAACATGTATAGACCCTAATTTCAACTACAACTTTGCTGACAGCCCCCACATTTAGACCACATTAAAGCAGAAGAATTATGATTCAATGCACTGGCCAGTCAACAGATGCTGCCTGACTAGTTCTAGCATTATCTGTTTTTATTTCAGATGCCTAGCAGCTGCAGTATTTGGCTTTTTGCAACTATAATGAAAATTCATTAGCAGAATGCATATAAAAATTACCTGAACTGTTTCCCCATCCAGCTTGTGCAACTCCTCAACAGTTCTAGATGGGCTTAACATTTAAGTGTTAAAATACCACTTTGTATGACAAAAATATAATCAGATTACAAACTAGAGCACTGCTGTCTCTTAGAGGAGAAAAAATGAACTGCAGGCTGCAGTGTGCTAAAATATGTTTGCATTAAGCACTATTCCATCTCTTATTAGCCTTAGTAGTAAAATATAATGGAGCTCCATTTTCATTCTCAACATTCAATCTGCTGAAAACAGCACTTTAATTCATCTCCAAAGTATCGCTCGTCTACATCCTTACCTCTCCCTCTCTGCTGCCAAAACCCCTGTCCACACTTTTATGAGCTTGAGGTTTAATTTTCTCCAGTGTTCATGCTGGTCTCTGTGCCTCTACCCTCCACGCCTCTACACTTGTTCTCAAATCTTTCCATGGCTCACCCCACCTTATGTCAGTGATCTCCTGCCATACTTTCCTACTCCTTGTTCCCTGCTTCCTCTAGTCAATTGCTGGTGGGTGCTCCTTCATCCACTATGCCCTCCATCTAGAATTTTCTCTTGAAACGTCTTTAGGACTCTCTTCCTTCAACCATGCTTTGACGCTCACCACCTTTACCTATACCCATCCTGCTCAGTGCCCTGTAAAGCACTGAGACATCTCGCTGGACATGAGGAAGTTGTTCTTAGTCTGATATTGATTATGTAAGCTTTTTTCTATGCTCCATCCCCATTTAAAAATAGCTTTCCTCTCGCTTTCGGTCTCAAAATATGCTATTCCTCAACTATGAGGGCAGGAAGGCAACCAACTCTCAGGAGTTAATCAAATGATAGACATGATAATGATGCAAGACAGAAGGAGGCAATAAGAGGAATTGGAGAAATAAAAGATTTATCAGAGACCAGAGGTTATGTGACTTAGGACAAAATACAATGTTGGAGCATGGGCTGGTGGGCGGGCGGGGAAGGAATATTATGCTCCTCAAATGAAAGAAGCTTTCTCTCTGCCCCTGTAGCCTCTTGCTGGGGAGGGGGAGAAAGGCACTCTAAAGTGGTTTCGAAAATAATCATCTTCAGGCGACAAGGCCTGTCCTGGAAACCCAATGTCGGCCTACAACTGCCACAACAAATATGGGTCGAGGAAAACTCCTAGACAAGGTTAGCACCCAGCTTGCCCAGGTTCCAGCCTTGTTTGCGACTGTTCTGCCAGACACCTGCTGAGTTACGGTGGCAGTTACGGTCAGAGAATTTTCGACCTTTAGATGTATTGTCAGTGAAACAATTGAGAGATTCCTAATACAGGAAACTTCGCGATATCCGGCACCGACGGGACGCCGATCTATGAAAACTTCCAGACAGACCAGCGCTAATGTTGAAGGATACGGAGGTTTTCATCTCTGTATCTAACAACAAACACGGTTGCTTAGCAACAGCTTGTAAACAGTCGGCCTGTACCTTGGAAGCGTCTCTGTAGCTTAGCAACAGCTTCAGAGAGGCTTTCCAGAGACTGACTGTTTAAAAAAATGCTAGAAGAAAAAAAAAGGAAAAAAACCTAACAGAACGGCTGCTGATTTCTGCCGTTAGATCGAGGTTTCCAGACATACAACTTCCGGATAAACCAAAGTTTTCTGTAGTTGTTCCTTGAAAACATTTCCAAGTTAAATTTTGTGTGCTCATATTAAGAATTCTGATTTTTTTTTTAGACATACATTTAGGCTGCGATTTTGCCAGAACGCAGCAGACCCGATTGGTGGCAGGTCAGCTGTGAAATTTAGAATGATTGATAGCGGGTCAGGAACCCACTGTCAAAATGCAAACACCTGCATTTCCCAATGTCGGGTCTGCCAGCACTGAGCAGAGGTGTGGGGTGCCAAGTTGGCACCACCCCGCACCAACAACATAAAGCATCCCTACAATGTCCAAGCCATTCCTTTCACACTCATCAGCATTGCGGGGGGTACCATTATGTCTCACCATTCAGTGCAACTCACTAAGCCACTTCCAAAGGTGCATACAAATCTGTCCAAGAAAGCAAAGTGTTGAAAATAAAGATTTTAACGTTTGACAGCACATTAACAGAAACTTCACATGAACATTGGCTAAAACACACAAGTGCCTACCCTTGTGTTATTAGTTGGTATGATTGGACTAGGATGAGGGTGACTGAGGGGTGGCTAGTGAGATGGGGAAGTGATGATGTAGATAGAGAAGGATGGGTGGAGGTACAAGGTAAGTTGGTGTAAATTGCAGCAAATTCAAAGAGTTTGTAGGTATTCTTTACTATTCTGTGGGTTTCCGTAAGGATGTGTAGGAGTAGGGTAGGGAAGGCAGAGTGATGGGGATGTGATGAGAGGCACAGCAGGATGAGGTTGAGTGTGGCTTTGCAGTAACATTTCGTGATCTATTGAGATCATTGAAAGGTTTGCGCCACTGCAGCCCGGTCCTCCCAACGACATCCCTGCTTGTGACCTCCTCTGCAATCTGCAACCAGGCTGCGTTGGTCTCCTGGGGAGGTCTCTTCCACCCACTGGAAGGGAAGATAACCTCCCTGTGTGCTCTGACTCCCTCCATAAGCATATGGAGGGAGTCAGGGGAGAGCCTTGGTGCAGCCGTGCGCCTCTGTACAGTGCTTGTCAGTGTTTGCAGCACCTCAATGTTGTAGAACACTGACAGCACAAATGTCAAAGTAAATTTGCGCATGGTCCCTTTAAGGAAACCGCTGATGACACATCATAAATGATGTCAGCAGACCCGCTTCCTTCAATTGGCCGGAAAACTCGCTGGGCAGGCTTAACAAGCCCAATCAGGGGAAAGTCATGTCGGAGGCTGGGATGGAACCAACAGCGGGACCGAGACCTGCCACCGATGTTGCCCGCCTCGGTAGGGAAAATCACGGGAGTCACTTTTTCCCCCCCAGAGAGACAGTAAATACATAGCGTGCTTTGCTGAACTCTACAAGACAAGACATTACTTAATTGAAATATAGACCAGGTGAAGAAACCCACAGAATAGTAAAGAATACCTACAAACTCTTTGAATTTGCTGCAATTTCAGACTGAAATGAATTTTGAAAAAAGGGTGAATATACTTAACTGGATTTTAGATCAGAGTTTTTTTTAAACTTCTACTTCCCTTTTCTTAAGTCACTGTTTGAAACTAGGTTCATGAGAATTGGAAATACATGTATGAAGTTTCAATTCCAAATGCTATTTCAATTTTTCCAGCTAGTAACACACTGAACCAGCAATCTGCGAGCCTCATCCTGTAGCGATAAGTGCCGGATATTCAATTCAGATTGACCAGTTTGAAAAGCAACAGACTGGAATTATAGACCTGGTACAGCAGTGATAATTACGGTCATCCTTACTGGTTCTCTGCCATCCATGGCCTCCATCCACAGCCTTCTGTCCTCCTCAGAAAGTGCCTGCATGGTGATCATGGTTGCCCTGTAGAGTACACAATACAATCAAAACTTATTTACTTGAACAAACTTGTTTTCCTCTTAAATGAAATCCATTTGAACTTCATTCCAAAAGCACCATAGAAACATGAGACTTGTTTTACTGCAAATGAAAAACATGCCGGGCATGGTAATACAAAGAGTGAGGGAAGAAGGAAAAAATAACGACCAACATTTAGATGTGGGTGAAATGCTTCTGATGGAAAAGCCTTTGTATGCATATTAGATTTATTTTTCAAAAATCTATTTCTGATAACTTCAAAAATATATATTGTAAAAAGGATTATTTCTTTAGGTGGAGAAATATTGTTTGGATTGCTGCAAAGTAGTGTTACTTCACTGAGGAAAAAAAAGAAAATCTAGTCTATCAGGAATATTCCATTCTAAAGTTAAACCATCTTTGGAACAATGCAAAACTGCTAAACTCAATATGTTGAAAAGCAACCTTATCCATCTACAAATATTCATCCTGGTGATAACTGCAAAAGCATTTGAGGTTATAAAAGTTTTCAGGGCTTAAACAGGGGCCAGGACTGGTCTCCAACTCACTCCGTTTCAAATGAATTAGGACTCTTGGAGAAAGTTTTAGTTTGCAATTTATAAGCAATGCAATATAATACATTTTCAGACAATTGAAATAAAAGCTTAGGTCCACTGTTAGGCCCCTGTGCAACCTCAGTTGTGACCTGACTGGGGAAAATTTTGATTTTTGCAAAAGATACAGAACACAAAATATGCCATTCCCCAACATAATCATCTTGAGAAATACCAACACACATGAAAGCTTGAAACTTGACAGGTAGTTTAGATCTGAATATTTAGAAAGTAGAACTACTTCTCTATAGACATTAGAAAGACCAGCAGAAATTTCAGGTGATGTCAAAAAAGACGCAATGTTCAGCATTCAACTCACCTATCCACTCCTTCCACATCAAAACAGAACCTTTTCTCAATGGAGTCAGTTTTCCTCCTAATGCATGATTTGAGCGTAAACATTTCTTCATCCACCTGTAAAAAACAAATTCACCCTTGGTCAGTGAACGCCATACTAGTTCCTTTCAACAACTAAACAAAAAAAAGCTCAGCCACTGAAATGAGTGCCAATCAGATGGGTTGCATTGCAAGCCCACCTACTGTTGGAAATTGTATTTTAAATTTAGATTTTCAATAAACAGATGCAATGAACATAAATGTTCACAAAGTGACATTACAATGTACCGCAAGTCATTGAGAGCGAGTTTTAGAAACACCACAAATATTAATGTTAATACACTAAGTTAAGTTCATACTTTACTGTAGCATCATTGAACCCACCACCAGAAATCTCAAGTACTTGAAAAGGAGAAATGAAATGGGAGTGAGGGGGTCAAAGTTTTGAATGTGGATGGATCAGTCAGTGAAGGCCACACTAATTAATTTCAGCATTACAAAAGAATAAGGTCACACTGCCTGTAAGAGAATCCCTAATCTACAATTATTTCTCCTATCTCTCCCAACCTCCAACCTCATTAATAATATCCCACACTGAGAAGTCTGATTTCATCCCAAACAAAATTAAAAGCATACATCAGCTCTAAAGCCTCCAAATAAAACAATACCCCAAACTGGGGATGAAACGTTTAGAGAATCACTACACAAAAAAAGAGCAAGGGGAGAAAAACCAAGAGAAAGAGACAGGCAATTCTCTGAATCTACCAATGTTCTCGTTCTCTGTCCAGCTCAGCTCAAGGTACCCCACAAATCCCTGCTTCAGATAAACCATACTAGAAGGGGCATGACATGAACAAGCTGAACAGTGTACAGTACCCATTCTGACTGAGCCATTTTCCACAGCATCCATGCAGACTACATTGACAAAAACCTTAAAGCTACATAACTGGGATACATCTTTTGTGAAGCATAAGAAAGGAATAAGAATGCACCTTTTTGCCATTATTAGAAAATTAGCCAATTTGGATTGAAAACTGGCTTAGCAAAAGAAAGCTGAAGGTACCAATACAGGAAATAAAGTAGTTTCTGCCTCCCCAGCCATTGCTATTTCCTGTATCCTGCCCTTCAGGAATCTGTTCTAGGTCACACCTATTTACACTATTCATGAAACTTTTACAGCAATTGCTGTAATAAAGCTTTAAAATTTACTGATGACACCAAACTACATGGACAAGTGATGAGTAAAAAGCATTAAAAGGGATCTGGATCAGTAGATGAGCCAATAGTGTGCAGCAAAGGGGAAAAAAGTGACAGGATATCAAGTTTATCCTCAAGTTACAAATATGGTCCCTTGCTTGCTTAATTACTACTAATTTCTGAAATGGAAGTATAAAAGCATTGGTCCCTCTCTCCTACAGTGATATTCTCTTAACTATCTTATATACCTCAATCAGATGACCTCTCAGACACCTCCTTTTCAAGCTTAAAAACCCAAGTTTCTCCCATCTTTCCTCACAACTCAGTCCTCTGACACTAGAGATCTGTCTTTTGATACTTCTTTGCACTGCCTCCAACACTTGAATATTTTCTATGTTTCTTGGCAACCAGAACGGACACAGTACTCATGGTGCAGTCTGACCAGGGAACTGTAGTTTCAGAACCGTTTCACAGAATCACAGAAACCCCACAGTGCAGATAGAGGCCATTTCGGCCCATCGAGCCTGCACCGACACATATCCCACCCGATCCCCGTAACCCCACATATTTTAATCCCCCTAACACTAAGGGTCAATTTATCATAGCCAATCAACTTAACCCGCACATCTTTGGACTGTGGGAGGAAACCGGAGCACCCGGAGAAAACCCACGCAAACACGGGGAGAATGTGCAAACTCCACACAGACAGTCGCCCGAGGCCGGATTCGAACCCGGGTCCCTGGCGCTGTGAGGCAACAGTGCTAACCACTATGCCACCGTGCTGCCCTCTGACTTGTGTTCTAATGTTTTAACTACGTAGTTCAACATTCTATTGGCTTTTTGATTCTTGCTCTGCATTAAACTAGTGCTAGAGTCTATTTGATTTTTAATTTATAGATGCCATTGGTTAGACACGAAGTATTGCATACTATTCTGAGCACACCATTTTAAGAATTAGAGCCACAAAAAGGGTACAGTGAAGATTCATAAGAATGATACAAAGATAGGAGACTCAAAAACTGGAACAGAGAATGTTAAAAGGGTAACTAACAAAAGTTTACAAAATGATGATAGGTTTTGTGAGCGTAAATAGTAAAAGATTGGCTGGTTGGCAAGAATCAATAAAGGGGTATAAACTCAGGATCACAAAGACCAGAAGAACAAATGGAGAAGTTAGAAGATTTTTTTTTGCAAGAATGAATCTTTGTATCATTCTTATGAATCTTCACTGTACCCTTTCTGTGGCTCTAATTCTTAAAATGGTGTGCTCAGAATAGCATGCACTACATCATGTCTAACCAATGGCATCTATAAATTGAAAATCAATTAGACTCTAGCACTAGTTTAATGCAGAGCAAGAATCAAAAAGCCAATAGAATGTTGAACTACATAGTTAAAACAATATGAACACAAGTCAGAGGAAATCGTTCTCAAACTGTACAAAGAATATGGAATACTTTACCACAAGCAATTATTAGGGCAGAGACTGCCACACTTAAATATTTATCTAATTTCCTTTTAAGAAGAATATAAAGGATAGGTTGAAAGGCAGGGAAGCAGGATTGGAATAGAAACATAGAAGATAGGAGCAGGAGTAGGCCATTCAGCCCCTCGAGCCTGCTCCGCCATTCAGTGCGATCATGGCTGATCATCCAAATTCAGTACCCGGTCCCTGCTTTCTCCCCATACCCCTTGATCCCTTTAGCCATAAGAAATATATCCAACTCCTTCTTGAATATATTTAATGAATTGGCCTCTACTGCCTTCTGTGGTAGAGAATTCCACAGGTTCACCACTCTCTGGGTGCAGAAATTCCTCCTCATTTCTGTCCTAAATGGCCTACCCCTTATCCTTAGACTGTAACCCCTGGTTCTGGACTCCCCGACCATCGGGAACATCCTTCCTGCATCTAGCCTGTCCAGTCCTGTCAAATGTTATAAGTTTCAATGAGATCCCCTCTCATTCTTCTAAACTCCAGCGAGTACAAGCACAATCGACCCAATCTCTCCTCATACGTCATTCCTGCCATCCCAGGTATCAGCCTGGTGAATCTTCGCTGAACTCCTTCCATGGCAAGAACATCTTTCCTCAGATAAGGCGACCAAAACTGCACACAATACTCAAGATGTGGTCTCACCAAGGCCCTGTACAACTGCAGCAAGACATCCTTGTTCCTGTACTCGAACCCTCTCACTACGAAGGCCAACATACCATTTGCCTTCTTAACTGCCTGCAGCACCTGCATGCTTACCTTCAGCGACTGGTGCACAAGGACACCCAGGTCTCGTTGCACTTCCCCTTCTCCCAATGCATTGCCATTCAGATAATAATCTGCCTTCCTGTTTTTGCCACCAAAGTGGATAACCTCACATTTATCCACGTTATATTGCATCTGCCATGCTTCTGCCCAATCACCCAACGTGTCCAAATCATCCTGGAGTTTCTCGGCATCCTCCTCACAGCACACACGCCCACACAGCTTTGTGTCGTCTGCAAATTTGGAGATATTAAATCTAGTTCCCTTGTCTCGATCATTAATATATACTGTGAATAGCTGGGGTCCAAGGACCGATCCCTGCGGTACCCCACTAGTCACTGCCTGCCACTCGGAAAAAGAGCCGTTTATTCCAACTCTTTGCTTTCTGTCTGCCAACCAGTTCTCTATCCAAGTCAATACCTTGCCCCCAATCCCATGTGCCCTAACTTTACACGCTAATCTCTTATGCGGGACCTTATCGAAAGCCTTCTGAAAGTCCAAGTACACCACATCCACTGGTTCTCCCTTATCTATTTTACCAGTTATATCCTCAAAAAATTCCAGTAGTCAAGCACGATTTACCTTTTGTAAATCCATGTTGACTTTGTCCGATCCTGTCACTGTTTTCCAAGTGCTCTGCTATTACATCTTTTATAATGGACTCTAGCATTTTCCCCACTACCGATGTCAGGCTTACCGATCTGTAATTTCCCATTTTCTCTCTACCACCTTTTTTGAATAGTGGGGTAACATTAGCTACCCTCCAATCCATGGGTACTGTTCCAGATTCCATCGAATGTTGGAAGATGATCAGCAATGCATCTACTATTTCTAGGGCCACTTCCTTAAGTACCCTAGGATGTAGATTATCAGGCCCTGGAGATTTATCTGCCTTCAATCCCATTAATTTCCCTAACACCATTTCCCTACAAATACTGATTTCTTTCAGTTCCTGCCTTTCATCAGACCCTATGTTCCCCGACATCTCTGGGAGGTTTTTTGTGTCCTCCTTTGTGAAGACACGGTGGCATAGTGGTTAGCACTGTTGCCTCACAGCGCCAGGGACCCGGGTTCGAATCCGGCCTCGGGTGACTGTCTGTGTGGAGTTTGCACATTCTCCCCATGTTTGCGTGGGTTTCCTCCGGGTGCTCCGGTTTCCTCCCACAGTCCAAAGATGTACGGGTTAGGTTGATTGGCTATGATAAATTGACCCTTAGTGTTAGGGGGATTAAATACGTGGGGTTACGGGGATAGGGTGGGATATGTGTTGGTGTAGGGGTTACGGGGATCGGGTGGGATATGTGTCGGTGCAGGCTCGATGGGCCGAAATGGCCTCTATCTGCACTGTGGGGTTTCTGTGATTCTTCTGTGAGAACCAAAATATGTATTTAATTGGTCCGCCATTTCTTTGTTCCCCATTATAAATTCCCCTGATTCTGACAGCAAGGGCCCTACGCTTGACTTCACCAATCTTTTTCTCTTCACATATCTATAAAAGCTTTTACAGTCAGTTTTTATGTTCCCTGCAAGCTTACTCTCATATTCTATTTTCCCCTTCTTAATTAATCCCTTTGTCCTCCTTTGTTGAATCCTAAACTGCTCCCAATCCTCAGGTTTACTGCTTTTTCTGGCAAATTTATATGTCCTCTCCTTGGATCTTAAGCTATCCATAATTTCCCTTGTTAGCCACGGTTGAGTTACCTTTTTAGTTTTATTTTTATGCCAAACTGGAATGAACAATTTCTGTAGTTCATCCATGTGGTCTTTGAATGTTTGCCATTGCCTAGCAATAGATAGTTCTAGTTGAAAAGCTTGAAACTGTATAGGCATGATGGAGTGAATGACCTCCTTTTGTATTGTAATTTATATAGTTCTACAATAATAGCACCTGTAGATTACATGCTACTAAAATTACACAGAAGCAGGAGTCCTTTAATTCTGTTGTTGAAATGCAAATATATGTTCTATCACGTGAAGAACATTTCTGTCACAGCAGCAGCATCTCTGTTAATTTACGTAGAGGAATATTTTAGGCCATCATGCAATCTAATGAAAGTACAACTTACTATTTTTCCACCAGTTTTTTGGTCAAATGGCACCATAGTAACCTGCTTTGATTCTTTTTGATATGTGCAGTAGTGCTTCACCCAACTGGATCCAAAAGGACCTAGAAAAGGAAAATAATTTTTTTTTAATTAAGAATTCCAAATAAACCAGCTTAATATCAGGTAAGCTTTTGTAATTCTTAAAGGATTTTCAAAACCACTGATTGTGTATAAATACAGAAATAAATGTTTATCCTTACTTTTTTTTTGTAAAAAGAGGTATCCCTCCATTGTATAAGGGCTGATACTCTGATGTTCTTGAGGATTCTCCTTCATTTTCTTCATTAGTGACTCAACTTCAGATCGTGTACCCTCAAAACGGTCCCGTGTCTGTAAGAAGACGTAGCAGTGTTGTCAATAAGAATTTAGTGAAGTCTAATGTTGGATGTGTAAAATTCTTGCATTGTAATCCCTTGAACTGTAAAAATACCTAAACTACTATTATGTTATAGATTTTGTCCAGCCAAACTTGGGTTACATCTGGTTGGATAATTTTGAATTATAAAACAAAGGGTGATATTTTTCTAGTTATAGAAATTCCACTTTGGTCAGAGCACTTTGAGGTGATAAACTAATAGCATCACATAAGAAGTGTATCGATTTAAGTGAAATTTTTCATTTAGTGTCTTGGCACCAATATGCTTTAAAAAAGTCTAGTGACAACACTGACGAAGGATATCAATTAGTTTTAAGAGCCAATCTCGCATATCATACATGATAATTTGCATATTTGGAGTTGAGTGGCATCTTACACCTGAAAGACTCGAGATTCTTCTAAAATGGTTAAACTCAGCAGCATTCTGAAAACCTCAGCTAAATAAATACCAATGTTCGGACTGACAGTCATTTGCAATGTCCCACATACTGGCTATTTGATAGACTCAAATTTAGTGGGTGACTGAAACCTGACTGATCACATTTCAAAATGTGGTGAGAAAGTGAATGTCTTTTTGCCATGTGTTTAAGACCGTTTCCTTAGTCAATATGTTGTTATTCCCATCAAGGAATGGAAAAAACGATTACCAGGCATAAACTTGAGACCACCTGGTAAACAGCAGTAAACACAGTTTTAGAAGGGGAAGATCCTGCCTGAACAATTTGCTTGATTTCTTTGAGCAAATGACAAGTGGATTGTATGTTTAGACTTGCAAAAGGCAACTATGTCCCATGTGAAAGGCCATTTGTTAAGCTCAAAGCTATAGGGATTCAGGGTAAAACCTGGGTACGTATAAGTAATTAGCTGCATGTTAGAAAACAACAGATGAGTCATATCAGGATGGTGGGGCGGTGGGGGGGGAGAGAGTGGAACAGAGAGTGGGGTGCCCAAGGGCTCAGCATTGGGACCACTACTGTTTCTAATTTACATCAATGACTTGGACTCAGAAACTTATTTCAAATTGGTCAAATTTGCAGACAATACCACATTAAGCAGGATAGTAGAATCAAAGGAGAATGCCCAGAAATTACAGTACGAGTTAAAGCAAAATATGTGAGTGGGCAGAACAATGACAAATGAAATTTAATACAGACAAAATATAAAATACTGCAGGCACATAGGAAAAAAATGATCACTACATATATCCATGAATGGTGTTGAAAAAGTCAAGGATGAAGTGGGAAGAGACCTGGGAGTCTTAATATACTCAACATATCCAGCCAATACAGAGCAGCAATAAACAAAGCAATATACTGTTGAACTGGGTTTCCTACCCGTTGTCAACCTTTGCTATTTTGACAGCGGACCCGCCTCCAAACCCACTCTCTGAATGCCGGCAAAATTCAGCCCATTATGTTCGAGGCAGTGCAAAGAAGAGCCACAAGGATGAAAGCTCCGATCAGGAGTTTCAGTTATGTGGAAGGAGACTTGGGCTTTCCAGCCTAGAAAGCAAATATCTGAGGTGATTTTATCGAGGTACATAAGAGAATGGTAAAGGAAAATCTGGAATGCTACTTTAAATTAAACAGATTAGGACAAGAGAACACAAATTCAAACTAATAAAAGGTAAATTTAGGACTGATATGAAGAAGTTCTTTTTCACACAATGAACAATCAATGTTTGGCCTTGCCAGTGACACCCACATCCCGTGAATGAATAAAAAGAAAAAAACTTGGAATGGAGTTCCAGATAGAAGAGCAGCAGCAAAAACCCTGGAATCATTTAAGAAATAATTAGATGCAGCAATGGGGAGACTGGAGGGACTTTCACAATGGATGAATTAGGATGGGCCGAATAATCTTCCCCATCCACAAGTAACCGGTGTCTGGTGAAAAGGACATTTCTGAAACCGGAAAAATGTGGTGAATGATATTCCACACAGCTCTTTGCTGATGATCTCAAATTGGCAAATTGTGACAAGAATTATGAAAGACTGTAGGACAACATAGATATGCCAACAGGGTGAGCTAATAAGTTCAGTGCAGAAAAATGTGAAGCAATGTACTTTGAAAACAAGAATAGGGAAAAGAAATACACATAAATGGAATAGAGGAGCAGAGACACCTTGGCGTGCAAATAAAGTTCATTAAAAGTGACAGTGCAAGTAAGACAGACCATAATAAAGACAAATCGTATTGCTGGTTTTCTATCTAAAGGGACATAAAATACAAAAACACGAGGTAATGCTGAACTTGTACAAAATCTTAGTTAGGCCACAGTTGAAGTAGTCTCTGCATTTTTTTGGCGCCCTAGTATGAGAGGAACATAAAAGCAATGAAAACAATGCAGCATAAATTTACTAGGATGTTACCGTGGATGAGGGGTTATTGTTATGAAGGAATAATCGAGTGGTTAGGACTTTTTTTCATTAGAACTGAGAAGATTAAGGGGTGACCTGATAGAGGTGCCCAAGATTATGAAGGATTAGAGGTGCCCAAGATTATGAAGGATTGTGATAAGGCAAGTAGTGATAAATTCTTTCCACAGTTGGTGAGATGGTAATGACAGAGCACAAATTTAGACTAAATCACAAAAATAGTTTAAAGTGAGGTATGGAAATATTTCTTTACAAGAGGGTGGCTGGAAAGTAGAATTCTGCACCACAAATAGTAATTGAAGTGGAATTCATAAATTATTTTTAAAAGCTATTTTACGGCATTGTGATCAAAACCAATCTGTGTTTATTTTCTTATTGGAGCCTTCCTACAATTCACTACTTGGAAGACAGACAAATAGAACATGATAGCAAGGTACATATACTATAGCAAGAGTGTATTGTGAAATTACATTAAGCTTGTGGGCAGAGGTAACATTAAATACTATATAGAGTGAATATGGTTGCAAAAAAATTCCCTATGTGGTGAATGACCAACAGGAGCAGCTGTATCACCATGTTGGTGATAATGGTGCTTGGTGCACTATAAAAAGCAGAAAGTTGACAGCCACCAATCTACTGAGGCTAAGCATTATATGACATGTTGATGCTACTTCTGAGCTGTTTTATAATGCATGGCTTTGATGTCATGAAAGGAACAAAGATCTTCATTTATGATCTGCAGAGGCTCCTTTAGAAATTATGATAGTTACACGTAATAGCTCCATGCTCTACTTCCTTATTCAGCCAGAGAAGGTAACTTAACTTAGCCAAACCGAGCAGGGATTAATATAAGTGTAAAGCAATCTTAAGTTAAAAAGTCATTAAAACCTGGTGGTTCAGCAACTAACTGTCTGAAAATGTTTGTTACACTCACAAGAACCAAATCAAGTAGCGAGCTGCCCCTCATACATACCCTTAAAAAGCAAAAGCTACACTTGTGTAGTTAAGCAACTATGGTCAACAAATGTGGTAAGGGACAGTATCATGCTAAAATAAAAGGCTTATACAAATGCAAGGAAATGTGAAAATTCAGCAGACTTTTAGCTATAAAAAGCAACAAAGAGATACAAAGAAAGTAATAAGAGCTGCAAAAACAGAATATGAAAGAAAAACTTGCATGGAATAGCAAAGCTAACAGCAACATTTTTTAATAAATATATTAAGAGAAAGAGAGGTAATGGGGAATGTGGGCCCATTAAATACAGATGCTGGTGAGACTATAATTTTTTTTGGGATAGGGTGGGATATGTGTCGGTGCAGGCTCGATGGGCCGAAATGGCCTCTATCTGCACTGTGGGGTTTCTGTGATTCTGTGATCTGTGAATAAGGAAATGGCAGACTTGCTAGAAGCACAGCAACTTGCGTAGATGGGAGCAGGAAGTTACAAAGGGACACAAAGTGAATGGACAAAACTATGGCAAATGGGGTTCAATGTGGGGGTTGGAATATAAAAATGAAGAAGCGATGCTTCAGTTCTAAAGAGCCTTGGTCAGATCGCATCTGAAGTACTGCGTTCAGTTTTAGCCACAGCACCTCAGGAAAGATACACTGACATTGGAGGGAGTACAGCACAGATTCATCAGAATGATACCAGGGCTTAAGAGAGTTAAATTATGGGGACATAAAATTAAAATTAGAGCTAGGCCATTTAGGAGTGAAATCAGAAAGCAGTTTTTCCACACAATCGGTAGTGAAAATCTGGAACTCTCTCCCCTAGAAGGTTGTGAATGCTGGGTCAATAGAAATTTTGAAGACTGAGATCGATAGATCGTTGTTAGCCAAGGGTATCAATGGATATGGAGCAAAGGCAGGTTCATTGAGTTGAGGCAATCAGACATGATCTAACAGAATGGTGGAACAGGCTCAAGGGGCCTGTTCCTATGTTTTTGGCTGTGAAGAGAGAAATCTCTACATGCTTCAGGTGAAGACAGATGTACCATAAGGATAAGGCTTTATATGCATCTGGTGTGTGAATGTCTGATGGTGTAGTATGGTGCAAAATATTATTTTCGGGACAATTATATGGCATACACACCTATGCCAACATTCTATAGTAAGCAATTCTACTGAAGAGATCATCACTATAGTTGCAAGTTTTTATAAATATAGAGTATTCATCCTGAAAAGTTTTTTTTTTTTTTAAATGAAATTATCCCCTTTCAGATTAGATAGTCAGTACATGTCTTGATTAGAAAGGACCTCTTCAGGTGACAGATCTAGTAGATCTTTCACCACTGTCAGTGATTGAAAAGGTTTGGCAATTTGCAGCATGCCGATCCTTGTGCTCAAACCAAAGGCCCATTAGTCAGTCAGGACATCAGTCAGACTAAACTGCATCACTTTTACTTCCCATGTGGCTTCAATGATAAGGATCAAAGATTATGTTCTTATGACCTCACTAGTAATTTATTCCCTACCACTGAATTAAATTCTAACACCAACTAACAACAATATTGAGAAAGCTATGGCAGAATCTCAGAGCAACAATGCACTTCTCAATTGAAAAACAAGGGTATAAACTGCATTCTGAAAATGGAGCATCAGCAGACTATAACTTACTCCAAAGAATATTTTACATAAGCTTGATTGAAGGAACTTGCAAAAACAATTAGCTACTAGATCTATTAAACACATGATTAATAAGCAACTAGCAAAATGAGTTGAACTTTTTCCTGGTTTGATATAGAATGACTGCAGTTATCTATAAACTATATTAATAAAAGTCTTGTGTCTGTGATGCATTGCTGTACTGTTGTAAAATCTCCAACTGATCAGATTGCTGAACGATACACCATTACACTTTCAACTAAATCACCAGATCACCTGCTTCTGCAGACTGGTGACCATCCTGTTTCCAACAGTGCTAAGGAGCAGCAGAGTCAGGTTTGCTTACAGTCCGTATAGGTAGAACACATAATTGGAAGACCTTCTCCGATAGATCAGGACGCTTGCAAGAGCTGGACTGATGACAATTAAACCAGTGTGGAGCCCAGTGACTCTAAACAACAACTTGTATTTATATAGCGCCTTTAACATAATAAAACGTCCCAAGGCACTGCACAGGAGCATTTTCAGACAAAAAAAATTGACACCGATCCACATAAGGATAAATTAGGGCAGGTGACCAAAAGCTCGGTCAAAGAGGTAGGTTTTAAAGGAGCGTCTTAAAAGGAGGAAAGAGGTGGAGAGGTTTAGGCAGGGAATTCCAGAGCTTAGGGCCTAGGCAACAGAAGGCACGGCCACCAAAGGTTGAGCGATTATAAATCAGGGATGCTCAAGAAGGCAGAATTAGAGGAGTGCAGATATCTCGGGGCAGGGGGCTGAATGAGATTAGAGAGATAGGAAAGGGCAAGGCCATGGAGGGATTTGAAAACAAGGATGAGAATTTTGAAATCGAGGCGCTGCTTAACCAGGAGCCAATGTAGGTCAGCGAGCACAGGGGTGATGGGCGAACAGGACTTGGTGCGAGTTAGGACACGGGCAACCGAGTTTTGGATGATCTCAAGTTTACGTAGGGTGGAATGTGGGACAATGATTGGAGTGCTCATATATCTTTTTGAAAATGGCACATGGAAAGAAAAGCTCAAAACAGTTACAATCATCAAGCTTTATTGCTCTGCAAGAGCATTCCCCATTACAGACTGCCCTTGCCATTGACGATGTGCAGTGGATTTCTACATTTATCAATCCCACCAGTAATTATACCAATAGTTAGTCACTTTCTATATTAGGCTTGAAAGTGCCAGAAAGGAGTTGGGCATCTGATTAGACATTTACTAAATTATCTAATGGCCCATTAGTACTTCTACCTCTCTGGTTTATCTGAAATTTCAGTCAGAAAAGAAAGTTATATAAAAAAAGCAGCTTATTTTTGGAAGATATAATTTATTTTTCTTAGCTCGGTTTGCTAATTGGTTGGGACTGCTAAGTGAGCCTACATAGATGGGAATGAGGAAATGCATTTTAGATGTCAAAAATAAGTCAACTGTAAACTTGTCAGTGATGAGAGAAGATTGCTTAGTTGTAAGATACCAAAGAACAATGCCCAAAAGAAATCTGGCTAGATTTTCAATTACAGAAGATGGGAAACAAATTAAGCCATGTGGGGTTCGTTCTGCTACACCAAGCCATATTGCAATGAATAAATTACACTGGAAGGATGGTTTGGGGTTTTCCTTTCCTGTGGATATTTTCTGACCACTAGACAGACTAGTCTTGGAGCACATGGAGAAACAAAGCATTTGTGGAAGTTTGTTTCTTTTCTTGGTTGGAGTTACTAAGCATCCCCAAATGGCATGCAAAGATTTAAAAGGGGCAACTTCCTACCTTATTTTCCATTGTTTTGACGGCTACTTATTAATTTGAACTGGGTATACAAATGAGCAAAAAAGAAATGAAATATTAAACCAATTTTAAGTAAAAAACTCAAAGCAGCAATTTCTTCTAACTTTTTTTTTTGAGGGTGATAATTTTTTCTTCTCTTTACTTACATTCTGAATGCTGATCTGAAGCTGGGTTTTAAAATGGCCAAAGTCTTTTGCCAGTTCATAGCCATGATGATAAAATGTAAAGAGTCCTTGTAGGAACGCAAGCAACTGCAAAACAATGACAAAAAATGCAGGGTCATAAACCATCAATTTTTGCCTTCATCAAATGTCATGTTCCACTAAATATACATCTATTTGGCCACTGGCCAACATGTTCAGCTATACTTAAATCACAATCTCAAAGAAAGCCCAGAGAGTCACAGTAACCATTTGTCACATTTAACAATGTGCCTTCAATTCACTGGCACATTAAACTGGGATATACATTATTGCAATTTTAAAGGAAAAAACTCAATGTAATCACAGAGACTGATTCGCAAAGGATTCTCAAAGACTGGATTCACAGTTTCTGCAAAGTTACTAATTACGAATCTCAAATCAGTAAGATTAGATAACTGAGTGGCCTAGCTAACACATTGGGCTCGAATTTCATCAGGCCGTTGAGGCGGGATTGGAGGCATGTGGGGGTTAAAATTGCAAAAACTGGCGGGCGGGCCCAACCCCGCCTCCAAGCAATTTTCATTAAATCGTGTCTACTGGTCCCGTCTCCGTCCCGCCTCCAAGAGGCGGGATAGGCTGTTAAGGCCCTTAACAAGCACTAAATTGCCTCTATAATGCCATTTTGATAGGCTTTTGTGATTTTAACCCTTTTCCGATTTTAACCCTTTTCCCACGTGAAGCACGCCTGTTCTGAAACTCGACGGTGAAACCTGGCGGTAGCGCAATTGGATTGCTGACTATTAGCTGCAGCTCAACCATTAAATAGGATATTTGATCAGCCATCATTTGCAGGTGGCAGGACTTTGTTGTCTCAGGTCTGGGGGGAACTTTTAGAAGGCATAACCACAGCTGTGGAAGTTTGGAGCCTGACACCCATCTCCAGTGTGACCTCCTGGGAAACCCCTCTCGCCACCTTGACTGAGCGCTTCCTCAACTGAGGCATATACCAGAAGCATGGGAGCCATTTATTTCCTTCCCTTCTGGACATCAGATGAGGACGAAGACCAGCTGCGGCACCAGCAGAACCATGAACAACAGCAGCACCAACAACAGGAGCGCCAAGCTGCTGCTCACCCACCTGAAGCTGCACAGGCCAGAAGGGGCCAGTGCATGGAAGCCCGTCGGAGCAGGAGATACCCCCCAAACAGGGTCTACAGACACAGGGTCAGCTACCTCAACATGTCTGAGCAGCAGTGTCAAAGGCGGCTCCGACTTTCGCGAGAGGTAGTGGGCGACATCTGCGCAATGCTGCAACAAGACCTGCAGCCCAGAGGACCAGGTGGACAACCCTTACCAGTGGCCGTCAAAGTCACCACCGCACTCAACTTTTTAGCCTCAAACTCATTCCAGGGATCAGTAACACGCATCAGCGGCATCTCCCAGGTGGCCGCACACACTTACATCACGCAGGTAACAGATGCCCTCTTTGCCATCGCGCACAATCACATCCATTTCACCAAGGATCAAGCAAGAGTCACGGCGTGTGCGGTTGGATTAGCTAATCTGGCAGGCTTTCCAAGGGTGCATCTGGCCCTTAAGGCACCCCATCGCAATCCAGGTATTTTTGTCAACCGCAAGGGCTTCCACTCCCTTAACGTTCAGCTGGTGTGACCACAAGGAAATTTTGCATGTTTGTGCCAAGTACCCTGGCAGTTGCCATGACTCCTTCATACTGCGCCAGTCTAGTGTGCCTCCGCTACTCAGTCCGCCAGACCAACTTAACGGATGGCTACTTGGAGACAAGGGCTATCCCCTGAAGACGTGGCTAATGACGCTGTTGAGGAGCTCGTCCAACGGAGCTGAGAAGAGCTACAACTCCAGCCACATGTCCACTAGAGCCATAATCGAGCAAACCATCGATTTGCTGAAGATGCGCTTCAGATGCCTGGATAAATCAGGTGGAGCCCTGCAGTACTCAGCAGCCAGGGTCTCCAGAATCGTCGTGGTTTTCTGCGCACTTCACAACATGGCACAGTGTCGTGGCTTGCAGATACCCGAGGACCATGTTGATGTTGATGAGGAGGAGGAGGGCAAAAACGAACATCTTGCAGAGGCCCATCAACCAGCGGCAGCAGTACGCGAGAACATTGCTGCCCAGGATGCAAGGAACGCACTCATTTTGGCCAGATTTGCTTAGCATAGCCAATCAAGCACTTTTGCCTCGCAGCTTCTTACCTAAGCATCGACAATGGCCAAGGACCAGCAGATTCCTAGCAATTTGACCTCCATACTGACAATTGCAAGTAATCCTAAGCCCTCAATGTGGAAGTCCCATTCGCGAAATGACACACGCCACAACTACAGCAGTAGCCATCAGATTTTTTATTTACAGTAATCATCTGATGGCTTTTTAACATAAAACATCAAATTTCACCCAAGTGACTATTTGTGCAGTATCTTTCTTTTACGTGTGTTCCTACGTGGTGCTTCCCCTGTGGCTTCAGCAGATGTGGAGGCTCCTTGCTCACTTTCTTGCTGCTCCTGTCTCAACACCTTTGGCGGGCGTCCTCTGGGGTCGCGAACCCATGAGGGATTGCCAACAGTCTGCTGTTCCTGCGGCTGTGCAGGGGCTGAGGCGCCGATCTCAGTTGGGTGTGGACTCTGGTGGGGCTCTGCAGTGGCATGGAAGTGTGAGCGCTTGGAGAGGAGCCCCCACTTCCTTGATGTCTGCCACCAACTTCCCTCTCATGGGTCAGGTCCCCCTCAGCGCTTGGAAGTGGCTTGAGAGCACCTTGCTGCACATCAGGGGGGCCATGGGGACCCGTATCTGCACTGGCAGTCCTACTCAGAAGGACTTCCATGAAGGTCTGGTTTCTCTGTTCAATAGATGACCATCGCTCCTCCAGAGATGTCATTCTATTCAGAACACTCACCATGTTTACTGCACTCTGGCGACTTATCACCTCCATGGAGGTTGCCATCCTTTCCATGGCAATGCGTTCATGCACCAATGACTCCACAAAGGCTCTGCTCATGTTCGCAATGGACTCCTCCATTCGCTCCACACTCGCAGCGACCCTGGAGACAAAACCTGCCAGAGACTCCTGCATCTGTTCCTGGAGTTCCAGCACCGCTGATTTTATGGATGGACCCAGAGGCAGAGGGTCGACATGCAGCTGAGCCGAGCTGGCAGAGTCCTGTGCCCTCCGACTAGGACTCTCCACTGCTGTCCCTGTCTCCACCATCTGCTGATGTTCACGTGAGCTGTGATACACCAGGTGACAACACTACTCTATCTTGCGATGTTCCCTCCGAGGTGTGAGTGTCTGCGCTGGTGCTGGGTGCAGTGAATTCTGCTGACGCTGCACCCTCAGATGTTGCAGCTTCCTCTGAGGAGTCTTGAGGCTCATGCTCTTCCTCCTGGATAGTGGCGATGGGTGCTTGCGATGGTCTTGTGGGGGAGTAAAGGAAAGAGTCAGAGTTGTGAGGCCAAGGTTACATGCACATTGCAGATGATCATAAGTCCATCTGTTAGAGCTTCAGAATCATTATCAGCGACTCATGCAATGTCATTGAGAGAGATGGAAAACTATTCTGTCACCAGCTTGCTGTGATGCACCTGTCTGTCCGTCCCCCACTTGGGAATCTTCCTCCACTCCCATGATCTCCAGGACCGCCTCCTCCCAGGTGGTGAGCTGGGCTACTGACCCCCTGTCCTCGCTCTTTCCCTCTTATTGTGAGCTCTCTTTTCCTGCAATGAAGGAGACAAGTGGAGTTTGAGTGAGAAAGAAAGAGTGAGTGTAGAAAATCCATAGCATAGATGCTTAGAAGGAGACAAAGATGGAGTGAGGTGGCAAGACCAAGGGCCCTCCCTGTGTGTTGTAAGTTGTAATTGCATCACAGTGATAGGGAGTGTGAGGGCTGCATAGTCGAATAGTTAGGTGAATGTGACCATAGAGAGAGAGGGAATGGGTAAGGGTGCATGGATGTCAGTGTCAAGTGGGATGTGGAGGAAGAGATTACTAAAGCTGAGTGCTGGTGAGGAGAGGCAATGGGGATCAGATTGAGGGTGATGGGAAAGTCATACTCACTTTTCCAGTGCGCAGGTCATGAAACCTCTTCCTGCACTGAAGCCAGGTTCTGCGGGTTATTGACAAAGAGTTGACCTCCTCTGCCACCTGGATCCACACAGCCTTGGTTAGGAAGAAGGGAAGAGCACCTCTTTATTTGCTCTTGCTCCCTCGACTAAAGCCTGCAGGGCAACGTCATCAAAGCGGGGTGCAGACCTAGGTCTCTGGCTGGCCATTCTTCCTGTAGGTGCCTCTAACATGCAAGGGCAAAAGCATGGCAGTCTGCAGAAGAAGCAAGGCTTGTTACAGACCTTAACTGCAGCAACAATGATGACGTCATCGGAGGCGACTTTCAGACTAGAAAAACTCATTAGCCATGGGTTCCCACACGTTGGAACTCAATTGGCCAATTAAGTTAAAATGGCATCATTTTCCCACATCGATTTAGAATCAGGTGGCTAACACGAAATGCGGATTACACAACCCCAGCCCGCCCCAGTATCAAAATCCAGCCCATTATGTATGAAAGGTGTAGATTAACAAAGTACAAATTCACGGGAATTTAAAATTTGGTGGTAAACTGACATTCAAATTTGGAACACTCATTACAATCAAATAACTGGGGGGGGAGGAGAAATTCTGTGCCTTTGGAATTGTGGAGCACTAGGGGCCTTGAACAAAGACATTTAAGAAATATATTCAACTTGCAGTCAGTACCGTGATCCAATGCGATTTAAAATGTTCACCTACTGGTTCAACAAACTCAAACATCTTTCGCTCTTGGACCTCGTGCACTCGGAATACGTACTCCAGTGACACTTCGTAGAAATGTTGTCGGACAACATCAACCTGACTGTCTGCCTGCAAGTCAAAGCAAAAGTCTTTTCAGAAACCAAAATAGACATTAGCATTCAATATAGATCAGAAACTAACAAATGTAGGTCTGAATAGCAAAGTAGAATCAATTTAGGTTTAGCAATTATTTCTAAATGTAAAGTCACTCCAATATCTAAGAAGGGAGAGAGAAACCAGGTGAGTACAAACCCGTCAATTTAACATCAGTTGTGGAGGATTTACTTGAATCTATCATCAGGGACAAAGTGACTGAGCACTTAAACAACTATCAGCTGATAGAGAGTCAGCTTGGATTTGAGAGGTAGGTCAGGTCTGACTAATCTAGCTGAATGTTTTGAGACGATCACTAGCATGGTGGATAGGGGCGTGTCTATGGATGTTGTCTATATGGACCTCCAGAAGGCATTTGATAAGGTTCCACATAAGAGATTATTAGCAAAAATGAAAGTGCATGGAAGTGGAGGTAACCTTGTAATTGGTTGGGAGTTAGGGAGAGTGTTAAAGGGTTCATTCTCCGATTGGTGGTAATGTAACAAGTGGTGTTCCCCTGGGATCCGTTCTGGGGCCTCAGCTTTTCACCATATATCTGACCTGGATGAAGGAATAGAGAGTTGTATATCCAATTTTGCAGATGACACTAAGTTAGAAGGCACAGTAAGTTGTGTGGATGGGAGAAAATTACAAAGGGACATAATCTTTCTTTCATAGACAGATTGAGTAGGCAAAACTATGGCAGATGGCATTCAATGTGATATTAGTTGGCTAATGGGGAATCCAGATGTGGCTAATTGCATTTCACATTAGTAAATTTTAAAAAATGAGTAACAGACAGTCGTTTGGCATGGGATTTCAATACACATATTCATGTGGCGTATGCATGTGCAGTTTAACCCTTTTGTGCGCTTGTTGATAAAATGAAAAGCAGAGTGAGTGTTTTTTGATCGTTGAGTGCTTTATTTCCTTGGTTACTGAATGGTGGTAGATGTCTGTTAAGTAAATATACACATGATGAAGTACATTTACCTGTATTGTGAAAGAGTGTATGGAAGGTGTTTTCTACTAAAATTAGTGTACGTGGCTAAAATGGTGTCACTGCAGCCACATCCGTGACCAGTCATTTCTATTGGACAACACTTTGTCAGATACCATGTATCTTGATTTTGATAAAAGTGTCACACAAAAGGCTACTAAAAACAGTACTAAATCCCTTGTGGGATTGGTAGGTCAATTTTAGGTTAGATACATTTTTGTCAAATTCATATAGAAAGAGGATAGTTATTAATGGTAGCAGCTCTGGGTGGAGGGTATTTACAAAAGACCCCTGTGCTCGCTAACCTACACTGGCTCCCTGTCCAGTAATGCCTCGAATTTAAAATTCTCATCCTTGTGTTCAAATCTCTCCATGGCCTCACTCCTCCCTATCTCTGTAACCTCATTCAGCTCTACAACCTTCCGAGAACTCTGCGTTCCTCCAATTCTGGCCTCTTGTGCATCCCCAATTTCCTTCGCTCCACCACTGGCAGCCTTGCCTTCAGCTGCCTAGACCCCAAGCTCTGAAATTCCTTCCCTAAACCTCTCTGCCTTTCAGACATTCCTTAAAACTGACCTCTGACCAAGCTTTTGGTCACCTGTTCTAATATGTGGCCAACGGTGTCAATTCTTGCCTGATAACACTCCTATGAAGCGCCTTAGGATGTTTTATTAGGTTAAAGGCGCTATATAAATGCAAGTTGTTGTTGCAGTGGAATCCCACAAGGATGGGAGATCTCTATTGCTCTTCATCTTTACTAATGGTATGAATGAAGGTATTAGGGCAACAATCACAAGTTTACTGATGGCATGTAGATGTGCGTGGCTGGGGGGGGGGGGGCGGGGGAGTTAGGACCCTAGATGAAATAAAAATAGTGCAGGTAGATCGAGACGCATTTGGAAATGGGCCTGTGTGTGGCAGATTTCTTTCAATATAGATTAGTACAGTGTGATGTTTTTGGACCGGGTCATTCCAGCTATGTCCACCATGCAGGTTTGAGGCTGCTGAGCAGGAGGAGGATCTGGGTCATGAGGCTGTTACAAAAGTGAATAGGGTACTGGGGTGTATAGCTAGTATAATTAAATATAAAAAGTAAAGTACAACTCTTACCTTGTACAAGGCCTTGGTATGGCTGTATCTAGAATATTGTGCCCAGTGCTCATCCCCTCTAATGGCAGGAGATACTGAGGCACTGGAAAAGGTATAGGGTAAGACCAATCAATTTATACCTAGTTTAAAAGCCCTGAGATGTCAGGATAGGCTTTGGGAACTGGAACTTTTTGCTCTGGAAAAGTGTAGACTTCGAGGGGATGTGACTGAGGTCTTTAAAATAATGAAAAGTATCAGATTCTTACCAAGTTGACAGATTGTTTGAGCTAGATAGGGAATTACTTCTATGATACCAACCTTAGCAGCTAATGGTTCCTGAAACTTTGCTCCAGCTTGAAGAAAAGCTAAACATAATTATCACCTTCTTAACACTGACAGTGAGATTCTATTAATCAAAAGGTGTGCCAAGTTTTGCTTTAAAAGCGTTAGGTACAAGATTTTAGAAAAGTCTTTCAAGATTCAATGGAATTATTAAGTATTTCGAAAAAACCACAAGTAATGCTAGCACTGGAACATTTTCACTAACATGGGATAAATGGTAGCATTACTAATAATGTAGAGAGAAAAGCTATGAATGCTGGGAATCTAAAATAACTGATTACAGTAATAGGAAATTGTCAAGTTTTTCTATCACTACAGACAATGTTCGTGGTTTTACAGATTTTCTGATATATGTACAATAACTTGTATGGTCAAGTAACACTGAAAGGGATATTTAAGGAGTGAGAGTTAAGCAAGTGATTTATGACTACAAAATAAAAGTTTTTTGGCAAATACATCAAATCAGGAAAGTTACTTTATCAGGATTGAATGCAAGTTGCTGATGTAGCACCCGATAAACTGAAGATAATCATCAACAAGTATTTCAAACAGAAATCTGATAAAACAAATTACATGAGAACAAGTAGAAATGTTGTATAATCAAAAACCTCGGAAGAAATGCACTTACTTCAGTGGGATCCATAGATCATCTGCACTGGTTTATATCTTGCTCTGCAGGCCAAGTGGGCATGACAAATGCAGTTATTATCATGTACTAAAGTCCTGCTTTCGTAGTAGTGTGTACTGGAGCTTGTTAATCATGAATATTCATTATTCATAGCATAAGGTCTGTCTTACCAGGTACAGAGTTGGACAATAACATTACTAGGTCCATCAGGACAGATACAAGCTCAGTCATGTACCAGATGACAAAGAATGGGTGAAAAATCATCAGTAACTTGGCCTGCAGAGCAGGATATAAACCAGTGCAGATGATCTATGGATCCCACCGAAGTAAGTGCATTTCTTCCAAGGTTTTTGATTATACAACATTTCTACTTGTTCTCATGTAATTTGTTTTATCAGGTTTCTGTTTGAAATACTTGATGATTATCTTCAGTTTATCAGGTGCTACATCAGCAACTTGCATTCAATCCTGATAAAGTAACTTTCCTGATTTGATGTATTTGCCAAAAAACTTTTATTTTGTAGTCATAAATCACTTGCTTAACTCTCATTCCTTAAATATCCCTTTCAGTGTTACTTGACCATACAAGTTATTGTACATATATCAGAAAATCTGTAAAACCACGAACATTGTCTGTAGTGATAGAAAAACTTGACAATTTCCTATTACTGTAATCAGTTATGACGCTTACAGTATTAAACTAGGCTGATGAAAAACAAAACTATTACAAGATTCTAAAATAAAAATCAGTTACCCAAAGGTCCTGACCTCTCTTCCCCCTCCACCGATCCTCTCCGATCTCCCCCTCCCCATCAACTCTCTCTCCCCCTCTGATCTCCAATCATCTCTCTCTTTCTCCCCCCTCCGATTACCCCTCTCTCTCCCCTCCCCTCCCCCACAGCCACCAACGGATCCCCTGACCGCCTCCACACGGAGCCGAGGAAAGCGTGGCCCACAGTGCAGGCCGCAACTGCAGGTTGAGTACTGCGCATGCGCAGCTCCGGTATACAGCGTGCATGTGCAGAAGGGGATCGGGTGCGCATGCGTGGCTCTGGTATGCCGCACGCATGGGCAGAAGGTCGCAAATGTGTTCATGCAAATAATCACAGCAAAATAATTACCTCTTGAAGATGAGAATCCTTTTTTTTTGATGACAGATTTAAATGTTTTTCTAGCACATTGCAATACTTTTCTGTTTCCTTATCATATTTCTTCTTTGCCTCCTACACAAAATAAAAATGGGAATAAATGAAACATTTCAATTTACCAGTGGGTCACCTTCAGATAACCAAGCAAGAACATTCAGTTCATTCTTTTTGCTAGAAGACATTATGGGATGTTAGTAAAGGATGAAATCAGAGCAATAATGAGAAAGGATATTGGCTTAGAAAATCAAGATGTAGAATCAGTCTGGGTGGAGCTAAGAAACACCATGGGGCAGAAAACATTGGTGGGAGTTGTCTATCGGCCTCCAAACAGTAGTGGTAATGTAGGGGATGGCATTAAACCGGAAATTAGAGATGCATGTAACAAGGGTACTACAGTAATCATGGGTGACTTTAAAATACATAGACTGGTCAAACCAAATTAGCAATAATACTGTGGAGGATGAATTCCTGGAGTAAGAGATGGATTTTTTAGACCAGTGCGTTGAGGAGTCAACTACGGAATAGACCATCCTAGATTGGGTACTGTGCAATGAGAAGGGGTTCATTAATAATCTTGTTGTGCGGGGTCCTTTAGGGAAGAGTGACCATAACATGATAGAATTCTTCATTAAGATGGAAAGTGATGAAGTTCAATCCGAAACTAGGGTCCTAAATCTGAACAAAGGAAACTACGAAGGTATGAGGAGTGAGTTGGCTATGATAGATTGGGGAGCTTCATTAAAAGGCATGACGGTGGATAGGCAATGGCCATCATTTAAAGGAATGAATGCATGAATTGCAACAGTTATACATTCCTTTCTGGCGCAAAAACACAAAAAGGAAAAGCGACCCAACCATGACTAACAAAAGAAATTAAGTATAGTATTAGATCCAAAAAGGAGTCATATAAAGTTGCCAGAAAAAGTAGCAAGCCTGAGGATTGGGAGCAGATTAGAGTTCAGCAAAAAAGGTCAAAAGAGATTGATCAAGAGGGGAAAAATAGAGTATGAGAGTAAACTTGCAAGGAACATAAAAGCAGACTGTAAAAGCTTCTACAAGTATGTAAAAAGAAAAAGATTAGCGAAGACAAATGTAGGTCCCTTACAGTCAGAAACAGGAGGATTTATAATGAGGAACAAGGAAATGGCTGAGCAATTAAACAAATACTTTGGTTCTGTCTTCACAGAAAAGGACACAAATAACTTCCCAGAAATGCTAGGGAACCAAGGGTCTAGTGAGAAGGAGGAATTAAAGGAAATTAGTATTAGTAAAAAATAGTGCTGGAGACATTAATGGGACTGAAAGCTGATAAATCCCCAGGGCCTGATAATTTGCATCCCAGAGTACTAAAAGAGGTAGCCATGGAAATAGTGGATGCATTGTCATAGAGTCATAGAGTTATACAGCACGGATAGAGGCCCTTCGGCCCATCGTGTCCGTGCCGGCCATCAAGCCCTGTCTAATCTAATCCCATATTCCAGCATTTGGTCCATAGCCTTGTATGTTATGGCATTTCAAGTGCTCATCCAAATGCTTCTTAAATGTTGTGAGGGTTCCTGCCTCCACAACCCTTTCAGGCAGTGAGTTCCAGACTCCAACCACCCTCTGGGTGAAAAAGTTCTTTCTCAAATCCCCTCTAAACCTCCCGCCCTTTACCTTGAATCTATGCCCCCTAGTTATTGACCCTTCTACTAAGGGAAAAAGCTCCTCAGTATCCATCCTATCTATGCCCCTCATAATTTTGTACACCTCAATCATGTCCCCCCTCAGCCTCCTCTGCTCCAAGGAAAACAAACCCAATCTGCCCAGTCTTTCTTCATAGCTGAAGCGCTCCAGCCCTGGTAACATCCTGGTGAATCTCCTCTGCACCCTCTCCAAAGCGATCACATCCTTCCTGTAGTGTGGCAACCAGAACTGCACACAGTATTCCAGCTGTGGCCTAACCAGTGTTTTATACAGCTCCATCATAACCTCCTTGCTCTTCTATTCTATGCCTCGGCTAATGAAGGCAAGTATCCCATATGCCTTTTTTACCACCTATCCACCTGTTCCGCCGCCTTCAGGGATCTGTGTACTTGCACACCCAGATCCCTCTGCCCCTCCATCTTGCCTAGGGTCTTACCATTCATTGTGTATTCCCTTGCCTTGTTAGTCCCCCCAAAGTGCATCACCTCGCACTTTTCCGGGTTAAATTCCATTTGCCACTGTTCCGCCCATCTGACCAACCCATCTATATCGTCCTGCAGACTGAGGCTACTCTCCTCGCTATTTACCACCCTACCAATTTTTGTATCATCCGCGAACTTACTGATCATACCTTTTACATTCATATCCAAGTCATTAATGTAGACCACAAACAGCAAGGGACCCAGCACCGATCCCTGTGGTACCCCACTGGCCACAGGCTTCCAGTCACAAAAACAACCTTCGACCATCACCCTCTGCCTTCTGCCACTAAGCCAGTTTTGTATCCAATGTGCCAAGGCACCCTGGATTCCATGGGCTCTTACCTTCTTGACCAGTCTCCTGTGCGGGACTTTATCGAAGGCCTTACTGAAATCCATGTATACCACATCCACTGCGTTACCCTCATCCACACACGTAGTCACCCCCTCAAAAAATTCAATCAAATTAGTCAGACATGATCTTCCCTTGACAAAGCCATGTTGACTATCCCTGATTAATCCTTGTCTCTCCAAGTGGAGACTAATTTTGTCCCTCAGAATTTTTTCCAATAATTTTCCTACCACTGATGTTAGGCTCACTGGCCTGTAGTTCCCCGGTTTTTCCCTACTTCCCTTCTTGAATAATGGTACTACATTAGCGGTTCTCCAGTCCTCTGGCACATCCCCTGTGGCCAGAGAGGTCCTGAATATATGTGTTAGAACCCCCGCAATCTCTTCCTTTGCCTCACACAGCAGCCTGGGATACATTTCGTCCGGGCCTGGGGATTTATCCATTTTTAGGCCTGCTAAAACCGCCAATACCTCCTCCCTCTCGATGTTAATATGTTCGAGCATATCACAGTCCCCCCGCCCTATTTCTATGTCTACATCGTCCTCCTCCATAGTGAAAACAGATGCAAAAAATTCATTTAGAACCCCTCCTACATCTTCCGGCTCCACACACAGATTGCCACTTTTGTCCCTAATGGGCCCTATTTTTTCCCTAGTTATCCTCTTACCCTTAATATACTTATAAAACATCTTAGGATTTTCCTTTATTTTGCTCGCCAGTGTTATTTCATGGCCCCTCCTTGATCTCCTAATTTCTTTTTTAAGTATCCCCCTGCACTTTTTGTACTCCTCTAGGGCTTCCTCCGTCTTTAGCCTTTTGTATCTGCCAAAAGCCCTCCTTTTTTTCCTAATCCATTCTCGTATATCCCCTGACATCCAAGGTTCCCTGTGGTTTTTGGAACCACCCTTGACCTTTACGGGAACATGCTGCCATTGTATGATCTCAATCTCCCTTCTGAAAGCCTCCCATTGCTCCGATGCGGATTTTCCTACAAGTAGCTGATCCCAGTCCATTTTGGCCAGATCCTGCCTTATCCTATTAAAATCGGCCTTCCCCCAATTTAGAACCTTTATTGGTTGTCATCTTCCATAATCTATAGAATTTTGGAACAGTTCCTGCAGATTGGAGGGTGGCAAATGTAACCCCACTATTTAAAAAAGGAGGGAGAGAAAACAGGGAACTACAGACCAGTTAGCCTAACATCAGTAGTAGGGAAAATGCTAGAGTCTATTATAAAGCATGTGATAACAGGACACATAAAAAATATCAACGGGATTAGACAAAGTCAACATGGATTTATGAAAGGGAAATCGTGTTTGACAAGCCTACTGGAGTTTTTTTGAGGATGTAACTGGTAGAATAGATAAGGGAGAACCAGTGGATGTGGTGTATTTGGATTTTCAGAAGGTCTTTGATAAAGTCCCACATAAGAGGTTAGTGTGCAAAATTAAAGCACATGGGATTGGGGGTAATATACTGACATGGATTGAAAATTGGTTAACAGACAGGAAACAGAGTAGGAATAAATGGGTCTTTTTCGGGGTGGCAGGCGGTGACTAGTGGGGTACCGCAGGGATCAGTGCTTTGGCCCCAGCCATTCATAATATATATCAATGAGTTGGATGAGGAAGCCAAATGTAATATTTCCAAGATTGCTGATGACACAAAACTAGGTGAGATTGTGAGTTATGAGGAGGATGCAAAGAGGCTTCAAGGTGATTTAGACAAGTTGAGTGAGTGGGCAAATACATGGCAGATGCAGTATAACGTGGATAAATGTTAAGTTATCCACTTCGCTAGGAAAAACAGAAAGGCAAAGGCCTAGAAATTCATTAAGGCGCTGCCAGCTTTGCGCCTAGTTAACGCCTAAAGGGTGATTTTGCGCCAAAAATGGGTTTGCGCAGATATTCAGCGCAGCGGTATTGGCGGCGGTAGCCGTTAGCGCTGCGCCGGCACCGATGACATCATCGGTGTGCGCAGTGCCCCGGTTCCGCCCCGAAACCGCCCCGATCCCCATATTTAGTTGCGGCCGCCTCCTCCGAAGCGGCCGCAAACAGCGACCAGAAAACGGGGCCGTCCTGCTGCCTTAGTGGGGCGCTTTAAAGCGGAAGGTGCGGCCGGCCGCTTTTGCGGCAGCCGCCTGCCCGCACCTCCTTCCCCGGCCTCCTCCACCTCCCCCCCCCCCCGCGGCATTGCCGGCTGCTTTCCGCGAGCCTGGCACTTCTCCGTGGTGCCGGGCTCATTTGCCGGCACTATCCAGCGGCGATCTCCCCGTTGCAGGCAGCTCCCCCTTAAGAGGAGGAGGCCTGCAGTACCGCAGCCGGCCGCTGCACAGCGCCTGGCGCAGCGGCGCCAAGAGCGCTGATATTCAGTGTCAGCGCACCAAGCGGAGGCGGGCACACCCTGGTATAGCGCCCGCTTCCGAATTGGGGCGCTAACAATGAATATCTGACGATCGCTATAGGCTTCCCGCCCAGCGCTAACTTTTGGGCGCTAGCCAGCTGGAGGGGCCATAGTGAATTTCTAGGCCAAAGTATTATTTAAATGGTGATAGATTGGGAAATGTTGATGTACAAAGGGACCTGGGTGTCCTTATACATTAGTCACTGAAAGCAAACATGCAGGTGCAGCAAGCAGTTAGGAAGGCAAATGGTATGTTGGCCTTCATTGCAAGAGTATTTGAGTACAGGAGCAAGGATGTCTTACTACAGTTATACATGGCCTTGGTGAGACCACACCTGGAGTAGTGTGCACAGTTTTGGTCTCCTTACCTAAGAAAGGATATACTTGCCATAGAGGGAGTGCAGCAAAGGTTCACCAGACTGATTCCTGGGATGACAGAACTGTCGTATGAGGAGAGATTGGGTTGACTAGGCCTGTATTCACTAGAGTTTAGAAGAATGAGCAGGGATCTCACTGAAACATATAAAATTCTGACAGGGCTAGATAGACTGGATGCAGGGAGGATGTTTCCCCTGGCTGAGGTTCTAGAATGAGGGGTTACAGTCTCAGGATATGGGGTCGGACATTTAGGACTGAGATGAGGAGAAATTTCTTCACTCAGAGGGTGGTGAACCTATGGAATTCTCTACCATAGAAGGCTGTGGAGCCAAGTCACTGAATATATTTAAGGAGGAGATAGATACATTTCTAGGCACAAAAGGCATCAAGGGGTATGGGGAGAGAGTGGGAATATGGTATTGAGATAGAGGATCAGCCATGATCAGATTGAATGGCGGAGTGGGCCGAATGGCCTACTCCTGCTCCTATTTTTCTATATTTCTATTTGATAGAGCAGTTTAAAATTATGAATGGATAAGCCATGGCACATAGAAATGGACTGTTTCCAGTGGTTAATGGTCCAGGCCAAAGGGACACAACCATAAGATTTAAGACAGAGAGCATGAGAAACTTTTTTTCTATTTACACAGAGTTATGAAGCTATGAAAAGCATCGTAAAAGTTGGTTATAGAAGCAGAGACCATGTCAACATTTAAGAATTGGTTAGATAAGTCTGCATTCTTTTAACTTGAGGGGGCAATGATTGGGGCCATACTAGGAGGAATGCCAGGAATGAGAGATAGTGAAGGTTTAGCTGGGAGCAAGGTTATCAAAAGGTGGAGATGAGGGAGTGGTTAAGCAAATTGATGGCTGCAGGAAGTATTGTGGCAAATGAAGGGCCAAAGGCTGTTAGTTTGGAAGTGCAGTTTTAACTGATTATGGGGAAAGTTTTTGCAGGAGTTGTTCTTATCTCCCACTGTAACATCGGCGGGAGATTGGTGGAATCCCGGGGAAATTTCAGGGCCTAGCAGTCAAATTGAATTGGAAAGGATTTAAAGTTGAGCAGCTGGTCGGATTCTTTGGGCAGGATTTTCATTGAGCCGTGGAGGCGGGATTGGAGGCGTGTGGGGGGTTAAGATCCCGAAATTGGGGGGCACGAACCCATCCCACCCCCAACCCGCCTCCATGCCAGTTTCAAAGGAGGCGGGTACCCGACCCGCACTGGGACCCGCCTCCCAGAGGCGGGAAGGGGATTAGTGCCAATTAACTGCCTGTTAACAGGTAGTTAACAGGCAGTTTTTAGCCTAATCCCTGTGTGGGATTCCCGACAGCTCCAAACCACACCAAGTTAGCGAGGCGGGCCGTCGGGCTAAAGGGGTCGAGATGTCCGGTGTTCAGGTGAGTGATGGGTGCATGAGTGTAGAGGCAAGTGTGTTTGGTGTGTTTAAAGTGTTTGAAGAAGTTTGACTTACCTTTACAGCCTTCCTTCCTTCAGGTCTCGGGAGTCCTTCATCTCACCGGCACAGAAAGCAGAATGGCCGCGATCTGTCAAAAATTGCAGCATTCAGCTTTCTGTTCCGGAGAGATCTCTAAATCATCCTGAGAGGAAGGAATTAACTTGGAGTACAGATTGTCAGTGTTTAACAGCTTCAAACAGCTGTCAAACGCTGATATTTCATCAGTCAAAAGGTCTTGACAGATGAAATATCAATCTGTGACGTCACCTGTTGCCGGGTGGCCCTTAATTGGTCTGCTGAGCCCGCTGGGCGGGCTCAACAAATTTAATCAAGTCAAAATCGCGTGGGTTGGCTACAACTCGATGGAGGCGGGACTACAACCCCGAAAAGTTGTAGTCCCGCCTCCTACCCGTCTCCTCAATGAAAATCCAGCCCTTTATGTTAAAAGCAGCCTTTCATGTCACAAATATTAATAGACATTAACTATCTTTCTTGTAAATATATCCCTAATGGATCAGGCTTGGATTTATTCACTTATTCGATTTGATTTATTTCCCTATTCTGCAGACTTGCACATAAAAGCATTTCAAAGAAAGATAGCCCAGTCAGTGAGCAAACTTTGTACTAATTAATGGCCGAGTCACACTAAGACTAGTCACCTCTCACTGAAACTGTTTTATGTATTGGCGACTGCCCTGAATGAGGCAAAGGAACTCTTTTTCAGATACCTGAAACCAATTTTAAAATCACATTTATCCTGTCTAAAAATATAATACAATAATTTGGCCCATTTGACTCGGGGCAAAATCTATGCTTTCTTTAGTCTGGTTGGCTATAAAAGGTCACACTACATCAGGTCTACTGGCACGTGGCAACCTGATGAAGCACCTTGCGATAGTAATCAACTTGTCCGAGTAGAGGAAGCGATCACTACAACAGAAGAGTACCTCTTATTAGCCAATCTCAACTTTTTTTTGGAGAGGGTGGGGGGAGAAAAAAAGGACGGAGTGAGGGAGAGAGCAAGACAAATGGGGGGCGAGAAGGAAAAGAGACAGAGAAGGAAATTGTACAGATTACCTTTGCAGATCCAATCTGCTCCTTCCGAAATCTTTCCAATGGGCTGATGAGGACTTCACCAGCATTCTCAATCTTGCATGAAAATAAACCAGTGTTACAAGTGTTACCCCATACACACTGCAAGTAGACAGAATACAGAGAAACAAGGCTCTCGTACTAGGACAGTGTACTTTTCTCTAATAAATGTACCTGAGCCAGGTGCAACTAATCTCCCAATAGCATGTGTCTCTGACATTAAGCTTCAGTACAATTCCAATGATTAAAGCAGAACTTTTTTTTGTCAACACATTGTAGCTCATTGAAATCAAAGTTCAAGACCACTAAGCCAGCCCAAATTCAGCATTAGCCATATTCTTCTGAATTCATTTCACAAATCACAATCAAGTTAGATATCTATTTAGAGCTTCAAGTAGAAGAATATTGCATACTCGTATGACATGGGAGAAGTTTTTTATTTTGGTTTTGGGAGGTGGGCGACACTGGCAATGCCACATTATTGCCCATCCCTAGTTGCCCTGAAAAGGTGGTGGTCAGCCTTCTCCTTGAACCAATGTAGTCCCTGTGTGTAAAAACATGAGCTCTGTCTGCACCATCACTAGATCGGGGGCAAATTGTATTTGTGTAAACCACAAACACCATCTCTACTGCAAATAACAACAGAAAATGCTGGAAATACTCAGCAGGCCAGACAGCATCCGTGGAGAGAGAAACAGAGTTAACGTTTCAGGTCTGGGACCCTTCATCAGAGTATTTCCAGCATTTTCTGTTGTTATTTCAGATTTCCAGCATCTGCAGTATTTTGCTATCTCTACTGCAAAGATTGCTTAACTTTTCTCTTAGTGCAATCTTGAACAATGCAAAATAAACTAAAAGCACTTGTTTCAGTAGATTTTTGCTTGAACAATCATGTGTGCAAATGTTGAACTCAACCAAAAATCAAATCGGGCGGGGTGTAAAACAGGCAGCCGATCCAATCTAGTCAGTTTCCCCCCAGGTGGGCTAGGTTATTGTGCCAATTCTGTGTAATGAAATAAAGGTGAAGGATACATTTCCAACAGTTACCCTATAGTCAGTGCAGGCAGAGAAAGTATAGATAATATGTTTCCTTAATATAAAACTTAACTTAAGTTTGTATTTTTTTTTAATTGATATATTTCAATTGAGATCAGAGTTAAAACACTGAAGTTGAAGCATGCATTTTCAGTGCAATCCAGGAGGGGGCAGAATTACACCAGCAACTCACTGGAGTGTTTTTTCAAATCTCTGCCTCCAATTCCCTGGAACCCTTAACATTCAAACAGAAAATTTTATATTGCCCATGTAAAATCTTACCCATCATGCTAAGTCCCTATTACAGCTATCTTAGTCTCCTCCCCTTCAAAAGTGATGTACATTTTATAAATATTGCCCAAGATAAAACTCACCAAACGCCCTCGCTCATCTTCAAGATTCTTTAGAACTCCTGCAAACTCCTGAAGTGACCTCGCTTTAAAAAAAAAGTATAAATTAACCAGTAAAAATGACCAAGGTTGCCCCAAAAATAATAAATGCAACTGACTTAAGTTAGATCCCTGACATCAATTAACTCGCACATAAAACAAAAGTGAAGGCCAGAGTACAGGATCACATGGTGGCATGGTTCACTGGTGTTCCAATGCACTGCCCTAACCTTTCTGCAATACTGTACAAAGGTGTGCCTGCATTTACTCTTACAAAGAGCTCCCATCCCTCCATGTCTTTAGGGAGAAAACAAAAATTATAATAAGAGAAAATACATGACACAGGGCAAGAAGCAGAGATGAAACGAAGGTTCCACCTGCTAACTCACTCAAAACTCTGCTGGCACCAAAAGTAGAACAGGGCATACAGTTCCTCATCAGATATTGTTAAGGCAATTGGTTCGATAAATGTTAAAAAATGCTGTAAATATTTATTTTAAATACAAACTCTAATGAGCCACAACTGGTGGTTATAGCCACTTTCCTCACAATACCTTCTATTCTCCATCGTGATCGCATCTCTAAACAGAAAAATATTTCATGGAAATTAGAGGATATTGTATAACCTGTGCGACTGATGTGCAAAGGGTTACAAAAATAATGCATTTAAATTAGACCCATATTGTTGTGTGGAGTAAATCTAATTAGGCTTGTTACTTTTTGCTCCAAATAATGTAAAATGTTCAATAAATGAGCACTGAAGAAGCTGAGTGAATATAACAAATCACAAAGTGGTCTGCGAGGAAGCGACAAATTTGAAGATTATTTTCTTAATTGGGCTCATGGACCAGAAAATACTGGGGGAGAAATTGGGTGAGTAGCGCCACCTGTTAGCGCCTAAAGAGGCAGTCAGTGGCTGTAGCGCCACTGGCTGCGTCTCCGGCGATATTCAGTAGGGGCGCTAATGGTGGCGTTAGGCATTTGCGCTGCGCCGCCACCGATGACATCATCGGTGTGCGCAGCGCCCCATTCGTGCGCCGTTCGCGATATTTGGTAGCGAACACCGCAGTTGCGCCGCTCGCTACCCGCGCCCGGTTCACGGGGCCTTACTGTGCCGGCAGCGGCGCAAGTTAAGGTGGAGGTGCGGTGCGGCCGCTTTTTCGGCGGCCGCCTGCCAGCACCTCCGTCCCCGGCCTCCTAACCACCCCCCCCCGCGGCATTGCCGGCTGTTTCCCGAGAGCCTGGCACTTCTCCTTGGTGCCGGACTCGTTTGCAGGCACTCGCGATCGGGGATCGCGCTGTTGCAGGCACCTCCCCCTTAACAGTGGGAGGAAGGCCTGCAGTACCGCAGCATGCCGTGCCGCAGCGTGTGGCGCTGCGGCACGTTGCGCTGCGATATTCAGTTTCAGCGCCCTAAGAGGGACGCGGAGCGCCTCGAGCCTCGCCCCGTCTCCCTCGAGGGGCACTGAAACTGAATTTCTGGCGATCGGTATCACTCCGATCGCTGCGCTAAATCCTGCGCTCCGCCGACCTTTGCGCCACTTTGGCGCCCCAACCCAATTTCTAGGCCAGAGTGTTTTAAAAAAAAAGCTGGCCTTAAACAGGATACTAGGGAAAAGGTATACATGATGTTATGCAAGATCAAACAAGGTGACAGACCTGGGGAAAAGCACTTATACAGGTCATGGAGGCACCAAGGGGAAGGAGAGGGACAAACCTAATAATTGGAGCCCCACTGGTGGGAGGTGCTTCAGTAACCCACAGAAAAGCTATCTTTATCTGTGGACAACATGCCCAGCAAACCAGTGTTGGACACTGCCCAGTCCTTGTGCACACAACACAGCAACTCAACACTGACCAATTAAATTCATGTCAACAGTCTCAAACAGCCAAATGTAAGACATTTCTGGCTTACCCCAAGAAAGAGCAATCAGATATGGTATTTCAGAGCACATCAATCTCACAAAGGGTCTAAAAGGTGACAGCTAAACACTCATCCAGGGACAAAGGAGTGGCCATAAAATAATCAATGAGCAACTGCATTATACCCTGGAGAAGATCACCCCGGATAAAAGGGGTCTCTATTAGGGGTTGAATAGCAGGGGTGTATATTAAATACATACCCATGGCAACATTCCTTTTACATGCTTCCCCACAAAGAAAAATTGCAGGAGGGGTAAACTGTATCTGCCACTCCCAGATGGACAGGCTTCCAGGCCGGGGAGAGATGGAGAGACTGGGGAATGGGGGCTGGGGGAGAGATGGAGAATAGGAAATGTATGGCAAGCCATGTGATCCACAGAGATTGAATTCACTTTCTTTCAAACTCCACACAAAAATAGAGTCTAGAAATGGTTGCTTCTTCCTGAAAGTTACACCTACCTGGAATCAAAGTTGCCTCACTGAGCCATCGCCATCTCGGACCATGCATCAGTAACTCTTCACTCACCCTCCCTAATCTACTGCCCACAAAAGCTTCCATATTGAGCCACATCCATCTCAGACCATGCACCAGTCATGCTCCAACTCACCCTTGTTAACCGACCACTCCACTGCAAACAGTGAAGTCAATGGAAATGAAAATCAGGCGCAGTGCAAAACAGGCTGCTAATTCTCTATTAACCCATTTTGTGCTATGGTCATTGACCAATTTCATTCCATTGGTACTTTGTGAAACTTTTCACTAAGGGCATGCAGTGAATAGAATAAAAATAAAAATAAAACTCACCTATACAGATCTCATCATCTGTCTCTGCATCTCCAATACACTGAAACTTAAATTCATTTAATGATTCTGCAAACTTCCTCTTCGCAACGGATAGATCTGAATACAGAAAACAAACAGGATTTAAGATAGCTTTCCCGCCAAAAAAAACTGCAGAAAATTTTAGTTATATTTATATCCTCTTTGGGATGCCAAGAGACACAGGCGTGTGTTCTTGCATAACAGTCACTCTAATTAAATGCAATTCACTGTGTAAAGTGCTTAGAGGGGTTCTGGCATGCTAAGGTGCTATATAAATGCAAATATTATAACCTTCTACCAAGCCTCTGTCACCGCTGACACCTAGGAGTCCTTAAGTTGGCATTAGCTTACCTGCCCTTTCCCTTCTTTGGAAAGGAGGTTTCTCATTTTCCTACATGTTTCTTAATGACTTGGGAACATACCATGGGGTAATTTTAACAGGAGAGGATCGGGGATGGGGCTAAAAATCAGCAAATGTGTGAAACCCGACCCCAACCTGCCGCGAACCTGCCTGCTTCCATTTTAACTGCAACGGGTTTCGGGCATCTGAGTAACCCGCTCGAGAGGCGGGTCCGTAGTTATAATATTCAAATGCGGCTCCACTCCTGATATTTTGGCAGCGATTTGAATTTAACACCCCCTACACGGTGTCCCAGGGCTCAGGAAACCCGGCAGCTAAAGGGAGGCAGGAGCAGCCGGACCCAGCAGATAAGTGCTTTTTATAGCACTGCTTGTGAGTCAGGAGGAGCAAGGGTGCTCCTCCCTCCCTCACCCCCCCCCCCAAACAAACCTGATACGTGACTGACCGACTCCCTACCCCCATCAAACCTGTGATGTCTCCTGGTCCGTCATCCCTCCAGATTGCCAGTCCGACCGCCCCAACCCCCACTCCCCCCCCGGCAACCCCACAGTCCCCGGCTGCAGCCTTCTACCACTGGATTTCCCGCCGGCCAGCCTGTCAATCTGGCCGGCTGCCAGGCAGGAAACGGAGTAAATAAATGATAATGATGAATTCGACAGGACCTCAGCGTTCCCGGTACTTCCAAGTTTCAACCCCCGCACCCGTGCTCCCCATAAATATTGGGGCCCATGTCTCAGCAAAGAGAGTAGGCATGAGATATGCTCACAAAATCTCTGGCAATACTGCTTTGTAGCTGACCACTATGTACTGCCTGAGGTGACATTGGCAAATATTTGCCAACCATGAAGTGTCTGCTCTTTGCTCAGCAACCCCTCTCTTCCACACCCTACCACAAAAAATTCCTTTACTAAGATCAAGAACTCAGTGTTGGCATTTTCTACAACTTCACAACTCAGCACTTTGGAGTTACAAAGTACTACACCAACCTTGAAGAAACGTTAAGAAAACTGAACGCAAGCTCAGTTTTACAGTGGTTTCCATCAGGAATACAAATTTTCACTTTAAACTTTTTCTTGGATAAAATAGGGTTACACAGAGGACACAACTGAATACTTTAACCTAAAATTAAGTTGAGTGATCTCACCCTGCATAACATGAAGAGCTTGTAAGAGCTTGTAAGGGCTCAAGTCACAACAGATTTATCTTTCAGTAAACAGCCATTCCCAAATCATGTATGCACTTCAGAATTTTCAACTAAAAGCCATGGTTTGTTTGCCCAAGGCAAAACCTGTGGAGTGACATTTGAGGAAATATTGCTTTTCAATGAACAAATTAAAAACCACAGGTTAAAAATTCACTTTAATTTCTATCTTCTGTTACTGTCCGAAGCATTCTGGGAACACGGTATTGAATCCAGGATTCTCCCTCAAAAAATCAAGTCCAATGATAGACTTACTAAAACTTTCCATTTGAAATGACGGTGTTTGTTCGGCAAAACAGATCTGTTCCTTAGATAAACATTGGGCTACTACAGAAACTCGCATTTATGCTTTTGTCAACATTTCTGCAGTTCTCAAAGTCTTTGCTCATTCTATATCCTGAACAGAAAACGGTGCTTCCATTTTCCCAAAGGATAACCATTGTTTAAAATAAAAACAAACAATCTGGCTGGCATCCGATGTCTACAAATAAATGCTTTTGTGATATTTTAAATGAACAAATTTAACCATATAAGCATCCCAGGCTTCACAGAGCTACAGAAGGCTGTCTAACCTGTTGAGAAAACCCTTACTGATACCAGAGTGTGGAGGAAGGGGATACTCCTGCCCACCTCCAGTTTTTGCTATTTAATATTCAAACTCCTACAAAGCTCCAGGTACTCAAAGTTCATTAGCAACTCACTCTGCTAACAGGTCTGAAACCCAGTCAAAAACCCTAAACAAGAACAATACTCCAAAGTGATTGCAGGATGGGGCCTGGCACAAGTCACAATTCTGACATGAAACAGCAGCAGACTTGTTGCCCTCTCTCCCCCAACATTCACAATACAACCAGCTCATCACAAATTATTATTTACTTGTCAGAAACTCTGAAATCCATGTACAGCAAACTCTCAGTATGTATGAGATCATATGGAGAAATTCCACTCACCAGCTAACCTAGAGAGGGTTACTTTCCAGCTCCAAATGAAAAATATAAAAGACCTGTTTGCAAGCATCACCGCACTTGCACTAAATATGAGGAAAACAAAAATTAGACAAAAGCTAAATTAGACTTCCTTGTAGATATCTATTCTGATCAATACTGCTCTACTTTATGTTTGTCTTGTTTGAAAATTAAGAGGGGCAAAGTGAAGCATCAAGCCAATCTTGAAAACCTACTTGTGTCTGGTCAGAGACATCTACCTAGCTTTTCAGCAAGAAACATCAGAAGGCATAGGAGACCCAAGAAAACTTCATAACAGAATTTCAAAAGGTAGGCAGGCCAACCAGGTTGATTTAATTACATGCACTTTAATAAGACAAATGCATATATAATCTAAGCATACAATTCCCATGTACACCAGGCCGCAGAATGATAACTTCCAAAGGGCCGGTCTTACCACAACTAGAACAGTCATTTGTGTGTTCAGGCACTAGCAACATCATCTTGCGACAGGCGAGCATTCACTGTGACAAGACCTAAAACCAATTAGTCCAAGTCACCTACATCAAACAAGCCTCCTTATTAAAGAATACCACTGGCTGAGGAGAAAAATGCTGTAAATATAGACTGATAGTCTGACTGAGTCAGATATGTGGAGGAAAATTGGGAAGATAGAGGACTAAAAAATCCAATTTACTCGATTGTTCATGTGCATCATACAGACAACCTGGTCCAATCAAAGTTCTGATGCTGGCAATGGGTGCTCGAAATGGAAAGTATCTCATTCCCTTGCAATAACATACTCACCTTGATAAACACAATAAAGTCATTTTAAAAAGGCAAAGGGGAATGGAGCACATGATGTTAATAGCCTGCTGTCCAGGATGGTGTATCTGCTACTGGGATACAGAGCAGCAAGAGGAAGACTAGAGGAAATGAGGCAGTACAGTAGCAATCTGCAAAATTCTCTAAGAACAGCTATTTATAATTTGTTAATAACAATGAGGGGACGAACAATCAGACTGTCACATTGATACAAACCAGACAGTTATATTGAGGCCAAGAATCTGCTCTCTCCGAATACAGCCTTCAAAGCCAATTTCAATGAAAGGAGTAACTGAACTCACCCAGGTCTCAGAATTTTCAACATGCTGGTGGCCTGATTTTACTGGCAAGACTATTTCACTAGCACTTTGAATCTCATTTGTTTGAAAGGGATAACCTCTGCCCAAATCTAACACTGTATTTACAATAGTGAATAATGGAGGAGAGCTGGAAGTGATTAGAAAGTAGTAATCTGATCAAGAGCTCCCAAAGAAATGAGTTGCGTGAATAAAGTTCAATCAGTTCATTATTCACCTGAACCTCAAATTAAGTGTATACCATAGAAAATCACCTCATCTTATCCTTTACAAAAAAAAGTGGTGGTGGTGAGGGAGGGGGAGTGAGGTGGTTGGAGGAGGGAGAGAGAGAAAAAAATTATAACACGCACAACTGACACCACACATACACACAAACAAGTCAATTTCCCAAGGCCTTGTGTAGCGGGAGAAAAGATCAAGTGTAGTCTTTAGGTGAAGCAGGGTTAGTTTGCAGGTAATAATTGGACCAGGTCAAGCGATGTAATTCAGCCATGATTTTAAAGTCATACCTACTGTCCTTATTTTTATATTTCCATGATAAATTCTTATATCTATGTTTATAATGGAAACTCTATGTAAAGTGGTTACCTCCCACCCATGGTGGACGTAGAAGGGCCAATCTTCCTTTCCCAGTACTGTCCAGAAACAATGGGGTGGAATGGACCAGAAATGTGTCCATCGGAACCCAAAGCAGTGCCCCAACTGCCGCTCAGGCCTAATTAAAATAAAGAATCCACGTGGGCTTATTTGGAGGCACAGTATTGGCTGAAGCTGTGAAGACAGGAGGAAGTCTGGGCACTTCCTGGGCCTCAAGAGCACCATGAAGGTGCTGGTTTGACTGAGGCCGCTTCCACCACTTCCGTCGGCAGCGAGTTCCAGGTCCTCACCAATCGCTGCGTAAGAAAGTTTTTCCTCACATCCCCCCTGTATCTCTTGCCCAAAACCTTAAATCTGTGTCCCTCTAGTCCTTGTACCATTAACTAGTGGGAACAGCCTTTCCCAGTCTAGCCTATCCAAACACGTCATAATCTTGTACACCTCTAGCAAATCACCCCTCAACCCAAGATGTTGTGACAGATGAAATATCAGTGTTTCACAGTTGTTTGAAGCTGTCAAACACTGACAGTCTTACTTCTAACCCGAGTCCTTCTACACGGACTCAGTTAGAAATCTCTCCGGCACAGAAAGCTGCAGGCTGTCACTTGGCAGTTCGCAGCCGTTCTGCTTTCTGTGCCGGTTAGATGATGGACTCCCGAAACCTAGAGGAAGGCTGTAAAAGTAAGTACAGGTAATTTAAACTTCTTTACACACTTTAGACACACTACACACACTCATGCACCCATCACTCACCTGAACACCGACATCTCGACCCCTCCAAGTCCTTCAACCCGACGGCCTGACTCCTCTAACTTGGCGTGGTTTGGAGCCGTCAGGAATACCACACTTGAAGCTTTAAAATAGGGATTAGGCTAAAAACTGATCATCACTAATCCCTTCCTGCCTCGGGTAGGTGGGTCCCAGTGCGGGGCGGGTACCCATCTCCTTTGAAACTTACATGGAGGCGGGTTGGGGCGGGACCCCCGAATTCGGGACTTTAACCCCCCGCACGCCTCCAATCCCGACTCTACGGGTCAGTTAAAATCGAGGCCAATACCTCTATTTATGAAACCAAAGATCCCGTATGCTTTGCGAATCACTCTCTCAATATGTCCTGCCACCTTCATGGACCTATGCACATCAACTCCCAGGTCCCTCTGTCCCTGTACACTCTTTAAAACTGTGCCATTAAGTGTACATCGTCTCTCCCTGTTCCTTCTGTCAAAATGCATCACCTCACACTTCTCGTATTAAATTCCATCTGCCACTTGTCTGCCCATTCTGCTATGTCCTGTTGCAGTCGATTGGCATCATCCTCACTGCCACACCCCCAAGTTTGGGGTCATAGGCAAATTTAGAAATTCTACCTTTTATTCCAATATCCAGGTCATTTATATAGATCAAAAAAAGCAGTGGCCCCAGCACGGACCCTTGGGGAACACCACTGTCTACCATCCTTCAGTCTGAAAAACAGCCATTTACCACAACTCGCTGTTTTCTGTCCTTAAGCCAATTCCTTATCCAAGCTGCCACTGACCCACCTACTCCATGAGCCTCAATTTTGTTAACCAGCCTTCTATGTGGTACTTTGTCAAACGCCTTCCTAAAATCCATGTAGCCAACATCCATTGCATTCCCTTCATCGATCCTCCCTGTTACTTCATCAAAAAATTCAATTAGATTAGTCAAACATGATCTGCCTTTTACAAATCCGTGTTGGCTCTCCTTAATTATCTTAAACCTATTCAAGTGCCCGTTAATTTTTTCCTTGATAGTTTCTAAAATTTTACCCACCACTGATGTTAAACTGACTGGCCTGTAGTTACTAGGATTGTCCTTACACCATTTCTTGAACAATGGTGTCACATTTGCCACTTTCCAATCCTCAGGCACCTCCCCTGCATCTAGGGAAGATTGGAAAATTATGGCAAGCACTTCCGCGATCTCCTCCCCCAATTCCCTTAGCAATCTAGGATGCAAGCCATCTGGACCAGGCGACTTATCCACTCTAAGCATACCCAGCCTTTCTAGTACATCCTGTCTATCAATTTTCACCCCTTCCATTGCTTCTACCTGTTCCACTTCTACCGATATTTTGTCAGCATCCACCTCCTTAGTAAACACAGATACAAAGTACTCATTGAGTATTCTAGCCTTGCCCTTCTAAACATATAACACCTTCTTTGTCACGAATAGGCCCCACCCCGCCTCTTACTACCCGCTTACTGTTTACATGCCGGTAGAAGATTTTTGGGTTCCCTTTTATGTTAACTGCCATTCTTTTCTCATATTCTCTCTTTGCCAATCTTATTTTCATCTTCACTTCCCCTCTCAACTTATTGTATTTGGTCTGGTTCTCCCTTGAAGAATTTACCCGACATGCATCATACACCCTCTTTTTTTGTTTCATCATCTTCACTATCTCCCGCGTCATCCAAGGAGCCCTTGCTTTGGTTCCCTTACCCTTCCCTCTTGTTGGACTGTACCTAGCCTGAACTTGGAACATCTCCTCCTTAAAGATCACCCATTGTTCCGTTAGTTTTTCCTGTCAGTCTTTGGTTCCATTTTACCCTGGCGAGATCCTTTCGCATCCCATTGAAGTTATAGACCGGTAAGCCTGACATCGGTAGTGGGGAAAATGCTAGAGTCCATTATAAAAGATGTAATAGCAGAGCACTTGGAAAGCAGTGACAGGATCGGACAAAGTCAACATGGATTTACAAAAGGTAAATCATGCTTGACTAATCTACTGGAATTTTTTGAGGATGTAACTGGTAAAATAGATAAGGGAGAACCAGTGGATGTGGTGTATTTGGACTTTCAGAAGGCTTTCGATAAGGTCCCGCATAAGAGGTTAGCGTGCAAAATTAAGGCACATGGGATTGGGGGCAAGGTATTGACTTGGATAGAGAACTGGTTGGCGGACAGAAAGCAAAGAGTTGGAATAAACGGGTCATTTTCCGAGTGGCAGGCAGTGACTAGTGGGGTACCGCAAGGATCGGTCCTAGGACCCCAGCTGTTCACAATATATATTAATGATCTGGACGAGGGAATTGGATGTAATATCTCCAAATTTGCAGACGACACAAAGCTGGGTGGGAGGGTATGCTGTGAGGAGGTCATGAAACTCCAGTACGATTTGGACAGGTTGGGTGATTGGGCAGAAACATGGGAAATACACTATAATGTGGATAAATTGAGGTTATCCACTTTGATGGCAAAAACAGGAAGGCAGATTATTATTTGAATGGCAATAGATTGGGAGAAGGGGAAGTGCAAAGAGACCTAGGTGTTCTTGTGCACCAGTCGCTGAAGGCAAGCATGCAGGTGCAGCAGGCGGTTAAGAAGGCAAATGGTATGTTGGCCTTCGTAGCAAGAGGGTTCGAGTACAAGAACAACGATGTCTTGCTGCAGTTGTTGTACAGGGCCTTGGTGAGACCGTACCTTGAGTATTGTGTGCAGTTTTGGTCACCTTACCTGAGGAAGGACATTCTTGCCATGTGCAGCGAAGATTCGCCAGGCTGATACCTGGGATGGCAGGAATGACGTACGAGGAGAGATTGTGTCAATTGGGCTTATACTCACTGGAGTTTAGAAGATTGAGAGGGGATCTCATCGAAACCTATAAAATTCTGTCAGGTCTGGACAGACTAGATGCAGAAAGGATGTTTCTGATGGCCGGGGAGTCCAGAACCAGGGGTCATAGTCTAAGGATAAGGGGTAAGCCATTTAGGACTGAAATGAGGAGGAATTTCTTCACCCAGAGAGTGGTGAACCTGTGGAATTCTCTGCCACAGAGGGCGGTGGAGGCCAGTTCATTAAATATATTCAAGAAAGAGTTGGATATATTTCTTGAGGCTAAAGGGATCAAGGGATATGGGGAGAAGGCAGGGACAGGGTACTGAATTTGGATGATCAGCCATGATCTCATTGAATGGCGGAGCAGGCTCGAAGGGCCGAATGGCCTACTCCTGCTCCTATCTTCTATGTTTCTATGTTAGCCCCATTCCAGTTTAGAAGTTCCACTCTAGATTGTTCCTTGCTCCTCTCCATTGCTTATCTAAATCTTATGATACGATGATCACTCGTACCCAAGTGCTCTCCCACAGACACTTGGTCGACCTGGCCCACCTCGTTCCCCAGCACCAGATCCAGTAATGCCTCCTTCCCAGTTGGGCCAAGAACATACTGGTCAAGGATATTCTCCTGAACACATTTCAGAAATTCCTCCCCCTCCTTTCCCTTTACCCTAGCATTATCCCAATCGATATTTGGGTAATTAAAGTCCCTCAATATCACCACTCTATAGCTCTTTCATATCTCTGCAATTTCCATGCAGATTTGTTCCTCTACCTCCCTCTCACATATTAGAGTTCACCACAATCCACTTGTCACTTCCTCAAAGAAGTCAAGCAAGTTGTTCAGATAGGATCTTTCCCTTCTAAAGCCATTTTTACTGCTGTTTACCAGGTCCTCCTCAGTGTCTCTGTTGGCACCTCACAAATTTCCTTCCGAGTTACTCAGCATTGAGATAAATACTATCTAACCCTGGGGATTTATTTCTTTGCATTTATTTCATCTAGAAATTACATATTTTTCAAATAAGGATCATGAAATTGCTTTTTTGGTGGGAAATCTTCCCTTAATTTGAGGAAGTGATCATTCAGAGTATCTATTTCATGTTTATCCTATATTTCAGGCCAGTTTGAAGAAAAATGGTTACATAGTTACCTGATAGAGGTCCTCAAGATTATGAAAATGTCAATAGTAATGGACTGTCTCCACAAGCTGTGGTAATGAGGTTGGAGACACATTTCTGACCCTCCTGTTTCATCATCATCATTTTCCAGTGAGACACCCATTTTGAGGGGCGCCTTTAAGAAATGGGCCTTCGATCTGCCCAGCCCTAGTAGGATGATCAGGGCTCAGTCTCTGGTTGCTATTTTTGGACAGCAGCCAGAAGATCTTGACACGAGCAGCCACTCCTGCTCTTGCAGGTTTCTCTGGTCTGCAGTAGTTGCTGACTTTCTTCCACCAATTCCAGTCACTGGATTTTCCAGGTGAAGAGACTGCACCAGGGATTGCAACTAGACCATTTAAGTGACTTGAATCCAAAAATGCAGACTGGTTCAGATCATTGCAGGTGCACTTAGAGGACATTCGACCTGCCTAGCACTCAGGCACAGGACCATAGGAAAATCAGCCCCTTACAAAAAATATTTCCTGTGTGCAGAGACTAGGGAGAAGCGCTCCCAGCAGAAGAAACAGAACAAAGGTACACTTCCTGGACAGAAGACATGGGGAAGGTATGATTGTTCTGCTCCAAGAATAGTGCTAAGCCTTAAAAGGGACAGCTTCTCACGGTTTCTCACCTTTCTCCCTCTACCAAAACAAAATTGGATGATGGAATAGTTGTTTCTAAAATGGCGATGAACAAGGAAGAATAAAATTCTACTGTACGCTGTTGCATTGCATTAATCTAAACTCAACATATCTACAAATAAAATGCTCACTCTTAAAAAAGACTGAAGTTTGTCTTCAAGTCCTCAAAAGATTTTAACTAACCTACACTCGTACACAAAGCAACTATATCAAAGCACTAATCAAGGTACAGGTTGAGCATCCTGAATCCAGCAAGCTCATGTTTCTGATGTCCGAAGTCCAGAAATATCACAACCTGGGCTCGGACGTTTCCGGACTTCGGAAATCAGAAACACGTTCCGAGTCCGGAAATGCCTGGGCTGCTCCGCCCCTCCCCTTTTGTTAAAGGGGAGGGACGCTGCGAGTTCTGCAGAGCATCCGATGGCCCACACTAGGCCACCAGGGCAGTGTGGTGCCGTGGCCACAGCCTGACCGAAACACTTAGTGGAGCTGTGCAGATTAAGGAGGATAAAACACAACACTAAAGGTTTATTGCATCACTCGCATTTTTCATAGGATTTTTCAACAAAAAAAACCAACAAAAGTTCATGGCTTTTTGAAGTACAGGTTGAGCGTCCAAAATCCGGAGTTCTGGATTTCGGCCCATTTTACGGATTCCGGATGACCCTGCCACCAATCGTCCCGGAGTCCGGATTCTGGACGTTCAACCTGTACCTCCAAAAAGGTCCAACACTTTACAGCTTGGACACTCCTGTGTGAGATCACACCAGCACAATGGCTTACCCATTTGCCACAAGGCAAGTGACTTCAGTCAAATGCAGAATGTGGTTTCACTCCTGCGAAGGTTCATCCTACACCATCTCTAAGGTTTCTGCTTGAGATTCCAATCAAGTGGAATCCAAATTAAGTCAAAGAATGTTGTACGATACTGTAAGGGACTTTTAGAAGAATCTGTTTACAGCTGTCAGGTTTGTAAATCTAATTAGAGCTAGAGCATGGTGGCAAGAATCTTGCAGCAATGTGGATTCAAAATGCTTGGGTGTGTTTCACTAAAGTTGGAAGTCATACTACCTGACTTGCATAAACTCCAGGAGTAATTAGACCAATTCTTAACACAACCAGCACAAACCAACCAAAGCAGAACAATAATTCAAGCATGGGAAATGGAATTTAGTGGGGAGGAGGGCTTGGTTGTTTTTAAAGGAGACACTGTCTTTATGAAATAATACACAATTTTATTCCATTGTTTGCCAAACTCTGTGCATGATATAAGTCAACTTGAAACAAGTCACTAATTTTCAGTTAATTCAAAGCTTCCCAAACTTGGGGATGTGTCCTGGTTATCGGCAAGGGGGGGGGTGGGGGGGCGCACCTACATGTCATTCCAGTCCCACACCAAGCCACTCGGTTGTCAGGACAGCAAGGGATGTGCAATCAAAGCCGGCCTTGCCAATGACAACCACATCCTGAGAATGAATTTTAAAAATAGATATTTTTGGAAGCGCTTATGAGCCCAACGGTCCCCAGTGCCGAAGAGAAATAAATAGCAGCAAGTCGAATTCCCACTGCACTTCTGGCCATGAAGTGGGATCAAGTCAGCGGAATTTCCCACCCACTAGTGAATTCTAATAATATTAAAGCCCAAAAGTGTAAGGGATCAGATTTAAAACAGCTAAAAACTGAAGTATTTTGGGTTACTAGCTGTACCTACACTAAGATTAATTATGCAAAAATACTGTTTTAGAAAGAGAGGGGCACACAGAACATGAAACTCTGAAGTGGCTCAGCAAAAAAAAGAGAACCTAAGTTAATGCTTCAAAAGTGATAAATTGCTGTTGTGCTATACTACTTCCCCAATAATCACAGTGCCTCCAAGTCCAAATACCTATCTATATCAACAAGGAACAAAACAAATCAATATAAAAAAATGTTAAAGATTTGTTAAAATTCATAGTGACTCATTTCAGCAGTAACTACTGATGAATTTACTGTTTTCACATTTGCACCTTAAGCTCACCACCAGTCCTGAAACACAGTTTTAGCAAAACATTTTATATTCATTAGCCAAATATTTTTCATTGATCAATTTTAGCCAACACATGCAGCAAGAACCACACATCAGGAAGTTTCTAATTGTGCATGCAGCAGCCCAATATACACTGCCTCAGGGAGGTTGACTTTACTTCCCTTACTTAAAGGCCAGATCATATGATTTGGTTCGATTTTACTGTATCGCTGCTTTTTGTAAGACACGAGTAAATGATTGTTCCTTGCTTTGTAGCATTTAATCACATCTTCAGATGAAGGCTATTGACTCGCACATCAAGAAAACTGGCTGCACAAATGTCATAATCCAATACACCATGATGTGCTGGCCAGAGCTGGCATGACTTGGTGCGAGCAAAATTAGTCCGATTCTAAATCTGGGGTTTAAAAGGGTTTAAACAGAGAGGCTTTTTCAGCTCAATTCTGAACTGCTGCTTTGTTTTTGCCTACATAAAGTACAGGCATTCCTATAAAAAGTCATCAATAAATGTAAGAAAACAGCAACATAGAAAAGGAGTGTTTTATATTATTGGAGATTAATTGTTTTCTAGGGTTAGCTACTCTTCAACAATGAAAACTGTGTCAGCATTTTAAAGACCTGGTTCATGTCCCTCCCGACCTTTTCTCCAACAAAAATAAGTTCAACTCCAAGTCTTCTCCAGTTTTTAGTCCCAGAATCATCATTGCAGTTCTTCTCAACACTTCTTGAATGAGCCAAGTATTCCGGTGTCACAGCCGTCATTGAAGATTAGGGCACGATTTAATGCCTACTTTCACTACTATTTATGACATTAGTAAGCCACATACTGATATTAACACACTTTGGCCTAGAAATTGGGTATAGCCCCGCTTGAGGCGTTAGAACTGGCGATGCGCAAAGTTTATAGCCAGATGAAACTTATCGCCGCTTGGCGCGATATTGGGTTGCATCGCCCCCAAAGGGGATTGAGGCGCTAAATCAGCCGTTGCACGGTGCTCTTAAGGTGCAAAAGGTCAGGCGCTACTCAATATCGACGCGGACGGGCGCAGCGCAGGTGAACTCAATTACGGGAAAGCACGAGACCTACAGGCGCCGGCCAGCTCTTAAAGGGGCGGGTCAGTCAGACTGAGCTTAAACACCCAACACCCTGAAGGCCTCAGATTCGGCGCTCGCCCTTGTCTGGCGTTAGAAACTTGTGCATTATGGAGAAGGTTAGGCAGAAAGCAGAGCGTTTCAGCACTGAGGCTCTGGACCACTTGGTGGCTGCAGTTGAACACCGTCGAGAGGTCCTGTATCCGGATAATGGCAAGAGGCCAAATCAGAAGGCTTATCGACGATCTTGGAGGGAGGTTGCTGTGAGGGTGAATTCCAGCAGCATGGCGACCAGGACCCCTGTTCAGTGCAGGAAGAAATTCAACGACCTCACACGGATCGTTAGGGTGAGTGATGGTTTACCAAACTTGTGCTTCCCGCCATCTGCAGCTGACTTCGGCCACCCTGCTGCAATGATGCGCCAATGGCCATCTGTCAGTATGCACCCATGGCCCTTTCTGGCCACACACATGGACAGATGTCTCAAGGCCTCATGTAAGGGCTCTTGCACCATGGGGGGCATGCAATGAGGTCTCAAGGCCTCATGTAACAGAACCTCCCCTTCTTTCCCCTGCAGTCCAAGATGGCACAGATTAGAAAGGAGCAGCGTCGAACCGGTGGCGGACCTGCACAAGTGGTCACTCTCATGGATCTGGAGGAGAGAGTGCACCAGATACTTGGAGGACGTCTGTCTGGTCCTGTGACCACTGCATCTGCCGACCCCATTACCGACAGTGAGGGTAAGACTCTCACCTTTTCCACCTGTTGCCTTCCACTTGGTCCCCCCGCCAGCATGCATCCTCAGTGTGCAGCCATGTCAGAGCCTTGCCGCAATCTGGCATGCCTTTCAGCAAACCTGTCCTTTTGCTAAAGCCACTCTTCCACCTCCCACTTTCAGATGAAGCAGCACCAACTCGGGCTCAACGCGCTGAAGCTGCCAGTGCCAGTGCCACCGGAGGCGAGGACCAGGAGGAATCCTGACCAGCCATTGCAGAATCCGGGGAGCGGAGACATCTGCAGACTGGGGATAGTAGTCCCCTGGAGGGGAGGGGGGGTGGCTCTGAGGATGAACCAGTTGCTGGACCAAGCGGCATGGAGCAACGCAGGGGGGATAGGCAAGTTCAGCCACCGTCTCCCCGCAGGGCAAGGCAGGTCGTCATGACTGCTGCACAGAGTGCAGATGAGGTCCGTCGCCATCCAAACAAGCTCCCATTCCGATGCCAGTTGGTCAAAAGGCTTTTAGGTGTAGTGGTGCAAGTGCTTCGGACAGGGTTGAAGGTACCAAGTACTGTAAAGCTCAAATCCCAGAACTCTGCTCCACATTGCGCTCGCTGCTAGAGAGAGTTGGCGAGCTAATGAGCAGGCCAAGTGGCAGAAGATTCTGCAGTAGAGCTGTCCCCTTTAAATAGCGCCCCCCTAACCGAGAGGGGCCTGTCAGCCCTCCCTCGAACTGTCACTAATAGCGCTGGGCGCTAAGGCTCCGAGCGCCACCCAATATGCGCTCAGGCGCTCCTAAAAGGCGTTGCACACTGAAATGACGTCATGAGCTGCTTGCGCTCGCGGGCGCGCGCAAACACTTAGCGCAGGCGCTAAATGTATAGTCAATGTCTGAGTTGGCGCTATCTTCATAGCGTCCGCCCCAACATAGTGCTTCGCCCCAATTCTAGGTCTCTTTAGGCGCTACCAACCCAATTTCTAGGCCTTTGTTTTTAAAATGAATTTTCCACTCTGCATGACCAACAGGATTACAGCACATGATCTGGTCATTTATCTCACTGCTGTTTGCGGATCCCTTTCTGTGATGAATTTAAGGGGAAGCTAGATAAAACACATAAGCAAATAACGAATAGATGGTTATACAGATAGGTTTCTGCCCTACCACAGTACCAAAATGGCTCTCAAAGTCACAAATGACATCCTTTGTGACTGCACTTGCCTGGTACCATTCTTATCTATCTAATTGTAGCCGGAGAATCACCTGCAATGGCTTCTCTTCCCGCTCCCGCATCGTTACCTCTGGTGCCCTCCCAAGGATCGATCCTTGGCCCCCTCCTATTTCTCATCTACATGTTGCCCCTTGGCGACGTCATCCGAAAACACAGCGTCAATTTCCAGGTGTACGCCAACGACATTCAGCTCTACCTCACCACCACTTCTCTCAACCCCTCCATGGTCTCTAAAATTGTCAGACTGCTTGTCCGACATCCAGTCCTGGATGAGTAGAAATTTTCTCCAATTAAATATTGGGAAAACCAAAGCCATTGTTTTCGGTCCTCGCCACAAACTCCGTTCCCTAGCCACTGACTCCATCCCTCTCCCTAACATCTGTCTGAGGCTGAACCACACTGTTCACAACCTTGGTGTCATTTTTGACCCTGAAATGAGCTTCCGAACACATATCTGCAGCATAACAAAGATCGCCCGTCTCCGCCCTTGCCTCAGCTCATCCACTGCCGAAACCCTCATCCATGCCTTTGTTACCTCTAGACTTGACTATTCCAACGCACTCCTGGCTGGCCTCACATTCTATCCTAGGTAAACTTGTCATCCAAATCTCAGCTGCCTGTGTCCTAACTCACACCAAGTCCTGTTCACCCATCACTCCTGTGCTCGCTGACCTACATTGGCTCGCCCGGTTAAGCAACTCCTCGATTTCAAAATTCTCATCCTTGTTTTCAAATCCCTCCATGGCCTCGCCCCTCCCTATCGCTAATCTCCTTCAGCCACATTTTCTCCCCACCCAGAGGTATCTGCACTCCTCTAATTCGGTCCTCTTGAGCATCCCTGATTATAATCGCTCAACCATTGGTGGCCGTGCCTTCTGTTGCCTAGGCCCCAAGCTCTGGAATTCCCTGCCTAAACCTCTTGGCATCGCTACCTCTCTTTCCTCCTTTAAGATGCTCCTTAAAACCTACCTCTTTGACCAAGCTTTTGGTCACCTGCTCTAATTTCTCCTTTTGTGGATCGGTGTCAAATTATTTGTCTTTTAATACTCTTGAAGTGCCTTGGAATGTTTTACTATGTTAAAGGCACTGTATACATACAAGTTGTTGTTGGTAGGCCTGTTTTTGTGCTATACATTCCATGTAATTTTATGATCTACTTTCATATCTATTTGTCTGTTGTTCCAATCAGATTCCTATTCTTCCCCCTAAATGCTGAGCCTGGTGCCACTGCAAAACACCCACCGTTAGCTGTCTCCTCAGACACTGCGGAAAATCCACTAAAAAGTTATATTAGCACAAACAATGAATTACAACTGCATATAATGATTATGGACTTATTTACAAATATGAATGCCCAAAAGATTGACTCCAAAGCTGGACGGTTAAAGGATGGTACATTAAATAATTAAACATCAGCAAACAAAGCATGCTCACCAAAACGTAGGCTGTCTTTAGCTGCTAAACCTGAATAATACTTTAAAGCACTGAGATAGTTATTTCCAAGCCCCATCCCAGCAGATTTGCAAGTTAGTGCAGATCTAATAGGATGCTCAACTCTACCTGATGGTTTCTTACTCATTAAAAGTAAATGCCTTGCATGTCAGCTGTGGCTCAGTGGTAGCATTCTCGCCTCAGTCAGAAGGTTGTGGGTTCAAGCCCCGCTCCAGATAATTGAGCACAAGATCTAGGCTGACAATCCAGTGCAGTACTGAGGGAGCGTTGCACTGTCGAAAGGGTTGTCTTTCTGATGAGACATTAAACAGATGCCCTCTCAGATGGATGCAAAAGATCCCATGGCACTATTGTGAAGAGTAGGGGAGTTATCCCTGGTGTCCTGGCTAATATTTATCCCTCAAATCAACATCACTAAAACAGATTATTTGGTCATTATCACATTGCTGTTTGTGGGAGTTTGTGGTGTGTAAATTGGCTGCCTTGATTACTACAGTACAAAAATGACTACACTTCAAAATGACTTAATTGGCTGTAAAGCGCTTTAGGACATAAAGGTAAAACAAGGTTACACTGCAGTAGGAGTAAATTGGCACAGCAGGCAGTGGAAACCAGTTTTCTAACCAATCAGCAGGGGTGACTCATTTGGCTGTAAACAAACAAACAGTATAAAAAGACCAGTCCTAGTGCGAGTCAGCAGAGAGTGCTGAGAGTTTGGGTAAGTGTGAGTTAGGGTAAGTTGGGTGTTAGGTGCTCTTTTCAAACTTTAACTCTGTGGGTTGTAGTTAATAAGGCCTTTCTGGTGCAGAGTGACTGTTGGTAAACCATTTAACTGGTGTAATTAGAGGGATTGATTTAATTTAAATCCAATTAATTAAAGGGGATACTAGCATCTAAAATCGGGCAGAGGGTGTCCATAACTAACAATAAAAGAAATTAATTACATAGAATGGAGCAGGTGATGTGTTACTGTTGCGAGATGTGGGAGCCAGTGGACCCCATTGAGGCTCACGGTGATTACGTCTGTGACAAGTGTCTGCTGCTACAGGAACTCCAGCTCCGTGTTGATGAGCTGGAGTCTGAGCTTCAGACACTGCGACACATCAGGAAGGGGGCGAAGTACCTGGACTCTGTATCAGGAGGTGGTCACACCTATGAAGTGGGAGGGGGTGGATCCAGTTGTCATGGTCCATGTTGGTACAAACGACGTAGATAGGACTAGGAAGCCGGTTCTGTTAAAGGAGTATGAGCAGCTAGGGGCCAAATTAAAAAGCAGAACCACAAGGGTAATAATCTCTGGATTATTACCTGAGCCACGAGCGAATTTGGCTAGGACAAATAAAATTAGAGAGTTAAATGCGTGGCTCAAAGACTGGTGTGGGAGAAATGGGTTTTGCTTCCTGGGACACTGGCACCAGTACTGGGGCAGGAGGGAGCTGTTCCGTTGGGACGGGCTTCACTTGGCCAGTGCTGGGACTAGAGCCCTGGCGGATCATATAACTAGGGCTGTAGAGAGGGCTTTAAGCTAACTAGTTGGGGGGAGGTTCCTAGAGAGCAAATAATAAAAATGACAAGAGAAGGTCATAGACTTAGGTTGCACTGGGGAAATTAAAAACCAGAGCGTGTCAGGAAGGGGCAGAAGGTATGGAGTAAAAGGTAATAAAAAGGGCAAAAGCAGGGACTAAGTGTCACAAAACATATTTGAAAGTTCTCTATCTGAATGCACGTAGCATTCGTAACAAAATGGCACAAATAACTACATATGGGTATGATCTTGTGGCCATGACAGAAACATGGCTGCAGGGTGACAATGCCTGGGAATTAAACATACCAGATTATTTAACGATCAGGAAGGACAGGTGGGGTGGCTATGTTAATAAAGGAAGGAATCACTGTAATACAGAGAAATTATATTGGGTCAAAAGATCAGGATAATGAAACAGTTTGGGTGGAGATAAGGAATAATAAGGGGAAAAAAACACCAGTGGGCGTAGTCTATAGGCCTCCGAACAGTTGCAACTCTGTTGGACGGAGTATCAATCAGGAAATAGTTGAGGCTTGTAATAAGGGAACATCTACAATTATGGGGGATTTTAACTATCATATTAATTGGACAAATCAAATTGGGCAGGGCTGCCTTGAGGATGAGTTCATTGAGTGTATTAGGGATGGGTTTCTTGAGCAGTATGTAACTGAACCGACCAGGGGGCAAGCAACCTTCGATCTGGTCCTGTGTAACGAGACAGGATTAATTAAAAATGTCTTAGTAAAGGATCCCCTTGGAATGAGTGACCATAACATGGTTGAATTCCATATTCAATTAGAGGGTGAGAAGGTTGGATCTCAAACAAGCGTGCTAAGCTTGAATAAAGGAGACTATGAAGGTATGAGAGCGGAATTGAGTAGAGTGGATTGGGAAAATAGATTAAAGGGTAATCTAATCTACATGATCAGTGGTGTACATTTAAGGAGTTATTTTACAACTTCCAAAAAATATATATTCCACCGAGAAGAAAAGGGTGTAAAAGAAAAGACAGCCATCCGTGGCTAAGTAAAGAAATTAAGGATAGTATTCGACTAAAAACAAGGGCATATAAGGTAGCCAAATCTAGTGGGAGGATAGAGAATTGGGAAAACTTTAAAAGACAGCAAAAAATAACAAAAAGATTAAGAAAGGGAAGATAGATTATGAAAATAAATTAGCAAAAAATATAAAAACAGAAAGTAAGAGTTTTTATAGTTATATAAAAAGAAAAAGGGTGGCTAAAGTAAATGTTGGTCCCTTAGAGGATGAGACCGGGAAATTAATGGTGGGAAATATGGAGATGGCAAAAACACAATGAATATTTTGTCTCAGTCTTTACAGTAGAAGACACTAAGAATATCCCAACACTGGACAAACAGGGGGCTATGGGGGGGGGGGAGGAGCTAAACACGATCAAAATCACTACGGAAGTGGTACTCGGTAAAATAATGGGACTCAAGGCGGATAAATCACCTGGACCTGATGGCTTACATCCTAGGGTCTTGAGGGAAGTGGCGGTAGGGATTGTGGATGCATTAGTAATAATTTTCCAAAACTCCCTGGACTCAGCAAAGGTCCCAGCAGACTGGAAAACTGCTAATGTAACACCCTTATTTAAAAAGGGCAGTAGACAGAAGGCTGGAAACTATATACCGGTTAGCCTAACATCTGTGGTTGGTAAAATTTTGGAGTCCATTATTAAGGAGACAGTAACAGGACATTTGGATAATCATAATTTAATAGGACAAAGTCAGCATGGTTTTATGAAGGGGAAGTCATGTTTGACAAATTTGCTGGAGTTCTTTGAGGAAGTAACATATAGGGTGGATAAAGGGGAACCAGTGGACGTAGTGTATTTAGACTTCCAAAAGGCATTTGACAAGGTGCCACACAAAAGATTATTGCTTAAGATAAAAAATCACGGGATTGGGGGTAATATTCTGCCATGGGTAGAGGATTGGCTATCTAACAGAAGGCAGAGAGTTGGGATAAATGGTTCATTCTCAGACTGGCAATCAATAACTAGTGGTGTTCCGCAGGGGTCAGTGCTGGGTCCCCAACTCTTTACAATCTATATTAACGATTTGGAGGAGGGGACCGAGTGTAACATATCAAAGTTTGCAGATGATACTAAGATGGGAGGGAAAGTAGTGAGTGAGGAGGACATAAAAAACCTGCAAGGGGACATAGACAGGCTAAGTAAGTGGGCAGAGATTTGGCAGATGGAATACAATACTGGAAAGTGTGAGGTTATGCACTTTGGCAGGAAAAATCGTAGAGCAAGTTATTATCTTAATGGCAAGAAACTGGAAAGTACTGAAGTACAAAGGGATCTGGGGGTCCTGGTGCACGAAACTCAAAAGGTTAGTATGCAGGTGCAGCAAGTGATTAAGAAGGCCAATGGAATGTTGGCTTTCATTGCTAGGGGGATAGAATATAAAAATAGGGAGGTATTGCTTCAGTTGTACAAGGTATTGGTGAGACCGCACCTGGAATACTGCATACAGTTTTGGTGTCCATACTTAAGAAAAGACATACTTACTCTCGAGTCAGTACAAAGAAGGTTCACTCGGTTAATCCCGGGGATGAGGGGATGGACATATGAGGAGAGGTTAAGTAGATTGGGACTCTACTCATTGGAGTTCAGAAGAATGAGAGGCGATCTTATTGAAACATATAAGATTGTGAAGGGGTTGGATCGGGTGGATGCGGGGAGGATGTTCCCGATGATGGGTGAAACTAGAACTAGGGGGCATAGTCTTAGAATAAGGGGCTGCTCTTTCAAAACTGAGATGAGGACGAACTACTTCACTGAGGGTGGTAGGTCCATTGAATATGCTGCCCCAAAAAGCTGTAGAAGCTACATCATTACTTAAATTTAAAACAGAAATAGAGAGTTTCCTAGAAGTAAAGGGAATTAAGGGTTACAGGGAGCGGGCAGGAATTTGGACATGAGTCTAGGTTCGGATCGGACATGGCCCTGTGGGTAGCAGAGCGGGCCCAGGGGCCGTGTAGCCTGATCCTGCTCCTATTTCGTGTGTCTAATTCTGTTAGATTCAGGAGATGGTTCTGTGATAGTAGATTGGCGGTTAGGATCAGATCAGCCATGATCTTATTGAATGGCGGAGCAGGCTCGAGGGGCCGATTGGCCTACTCCTGCTCCTATTTCTTATGTTATGTTCTTATCCAGAGATCATGAAAGGTTCTAGGTTCTATATAAGTGCAAGTTCTTATATTTTTAAATGCAAGTCTCTCTTTCTTTTCTTCCCTTAAGTTCATTAACTCATCTAGCCAGCAAGTAATAAATGCAAGTTCACAAGAGTACATGAGTTAAGAAGGAAGGTCCATCATTTTACAAAGTACCATATTTAGCTCCCAAAGAAGAAATGGAGTAAATCGAGTGGGACTAGAGTTCTAGGTCTTTTCATGAAACTCGACAAAACGGTTACCACATGGACTCGAGAGTTTGGCTTCAAGACCAAAAACAATTTTTTTTTTAAATTTGCTCTCAGGATGTGGGTAATACTTGCAAGTGGTATTTGGCTATCCTAGTTGCTATTTTTACAAGTGAGTGGCTTGCTAGGCCACTGTGTGTCAACCACATAGTGTACGATTTGGCTTACTCTTGAACTAACAAAATAAACTTAACAATTAAAGAGCAGACTGTGAAGCAGTTTTACTTCATAGGGGAAAACCAACACCCCCATATTCTAAAGCCTTAGGCCATTAGCCATTAGGACAAAGCAGCCCACTTGATTGGCAACCCATCCACCACCTAAACATTCACTCCATCCACCACCAGCGCACCATGGCTGCAGTGTGTACCATCTGCAGCATGCACTGCAGCAACTCGCCAAGGCTTTTTCGGCAGCACCACTCAAACCCACGACCTCTACCGCCTAGAAGGACATGGGCAGCAGGCGCATGAGAACACCATAACCTCCAAGTCACAGACCATCCTTACTTGGATTGGAAATATATCGCCGTTCCTTCATTATCGCTGGGTCAAAATCCTGGAACTCCCTACCTAACAGCACTGTGGAAGTACTTTCACCACATGGACTGTAGCGGTTCAGGAAGGCGGCTCACTGCCACCTTCGAGGGCAATTAGGGATGGACAATAAATGCTGGTCATACCAGCAATGCCCACATCCTCTGAACGAATAAAAAAAAAAAAAAAAAAAATTAGCCTCGTGAAAACGACAGCTTGCCATCAACCTCCCCCAAGTTTCAAGAAATTGCTGTATTTCTGCATTAATTACCGATTAAACTCGCTGCAGAAAGTTTGGGCTGGTGCTTGAACAGTGCAACGACTCCTTTAATTACGAGATTTATGTTGCTGCAATGCCACTCAACCACTCCAGCCCAGAAAGGAAACAAGTGGAACTGTGGTGTCTCATTCCTGCAGGTAATAAATTGTTCTGCGAGATTCTTTAAAAATGATCTTGCTTTTCCTGTCTTTTTTCTCTCTCTCTCTCAACCCAATCTTTCTTTCCCCCTCCGTTTCTTTTTCTGTACCTAATTTGACTAATTCACCCCATTTCCAACTCCGTTGTTCCTGTTTCTTTCACAATCCTTAAATCTCACTGGTTATGGAGATAGACTGTTGGTCCCGTCATTCACCATGGTCCCAGATGCCCCGTTGCCTTCGTAGCACCGCTATCAGTTTACACTACCAGCATTTATTGAGTTGAAGAGGGGAAAAGACCAACTAACAGGACACGCTGCAAGATGTTCCATTCCAGCAAATTCGGGACCATAGTTTCAAAAAACAGGAAATTTAAATAAATTATTTCAAACTCAAACAAACCCCCCAATCAAAGCAACCAATAAAACCCACAGGATACAAGATCCAAACTGAATAGTTTGGCAGCTCCCATGGATACTGGTTACAGACATGACGTCTGTTCTGGGGCTGTAATACATCAAAATGGGCTAGACTGCTTTCTGAGAGTGAGCCTTGTTTGTAACTTCATGGGCTGTGACGTAAAGAATGATACATTATAGACAAAAATGTTTCACTTTCATTTTTATTACAGTAAATGCTTCATTTTTGTCATAGGTGACCTTATGTGCAAAGTAATCTGAGGCAGCATGCTCGTAGTAAACCATGTACATGTTTATTATGACCAGATAGTACAAATAAATGCCACTATGTCCTACATCACTTTGGAAAATGGATACTGTTGGCCACACCAAAAATTTTTCACAATAGACTAAATTATCAAATCAGTTTATTCAAAAGGCCTTCGATAAGGTATTGCATAGTAGACTCATGACTATGGTCAGAGCATGTAGAGTCAAAAGACAGGTAGCAGAATGGATAGCAAGCTGGCTACAAAACAGAAAACAGAGTAGAGGTTAAAAGGTAGCTACTCAGACTGGCAAAGGTGGGAAGTGGTGTCCTGCAACAATCAATCAATCAGTGCTGGGACCACTATTGTTCACAATTTACATTAATTATTTGGACTCGGGGATTGCAAGCACAATTCAAAATTTGCAGACGACACCAAATTGGGAGGTGTAGTTAATACAAAAGGAAGAATGTGACAAAATACAGGAAGACATAATAAGCTTGTAGTAAAGGAGCCTTTAGGGAAGAGTGACCATAATATGATAGAATTTTATATTGAGTTTGAACATGACTTAGTTAAATCTGAAACTAGGGTCTTAAATCTAAACAAAGCAAACTACGTGGGTATGAGGGGCGAGTTGGTGAAGGTAGATTGGGAACTACATTAAAAAAGGTATGACGTTAGACAAGCAATGGCTAGCATTTAAAGAATTAATACATAATTTACAACAAATATACATTCCTTTAAGGCACAAAAACCCCACAGGAAAAGTAGTCCGACCGTGGCTAACAAGAGAAGTTATAGTATTAGATCAAAGGAAGAGGCTTATAATGTTGCCAAAGAGAGTAGTAAGACTGAGGATTGGGAGGATTTTAGAATTCAGCAAAGGAGGATCAAGAAATTGATAAAGAAAAGGGAAAATAGAATGAGAGAGTAAACTAGTGGGAGACATAAAAAAGACTGTAAAAGCTTCTATAGGTATGTAAAAAGGAAAAGATTAGCAAAAGTAAATGTGGGTCCCTTACAGGCTGAGACAGGAGAAATTACAATGGGGAATAAGGAAATGGCAGAGAAATTAACAAATGCTTTGTGTCCGTCTTCACGGAAGAAGATGCCAAAAGCTTCCCAGAAATAGCGGCGAACCAAAGGCCTAGCGAGAATGAGGAACTGAAAGAAATTAGTATTAGTAAAAAAAACAGTACTGGAGAAATTAATGGGACTGAAAGCCAATAAATCCCCTGGACCCGATGGCCTACATCCTAGGGTTTTGCAAGGAGGTGGCTATAGGGATAGTGGATGCATTGGTTATCATTTTCCAAAATTCCATAGATTCTAGAACGGTTCCCGCAGATTGGAAGGTAGCAAATGTAACCCCACTATTTAAGAAAGGAGGGAGAGAGAAAACAGGGAACTACAGACCAGTTAGCCGGACATCAGTAGTCGAGAAAATGCTAGAATTTATTATTAAAGACGTGGTAACAGAGCAATTAGAAAATAATAATAGGATTGGGCCGAGTCAACACAGATTTGTGAAAGGGAAATAGTGTTTGACAAATCTGTTGAGTTTTTTTGAGGTTGTAACTAGCAGAATATATAAGGGGGAAATAATGGATGTGATTTATTTGGATTTTCAGAAGGCATTCGATAAGGTGCCATACAAGAGGTTATTAAACAAAATTAGGGTTCATGGGATTGAGAGTAATATACTAGCATGGATTGATTAATGGATAGAAAAGAGTAGGAATAAACAGGTCATTTTTGGGGTGCCAGGCTGTAACTAGTGGGGTACCGCAAGGATCCGTGCTTGGGTCTCAGCTATTCACAATCTACATCAATGATTTGGATGAGGGGACCAAATGTAATATATGCAAGTTTGCTGATGATACAAAGCTAGGTGGGAATGGAAGTTGAGGAGGATGCAAGGAGGCTTCAAGGGGATATAGACAAGCTGAGCGAGTGGGCAAGAACATGGCAAATGGAATATAATGTGGAGAAATGTGAAGTTATCCACTTTGGTAGGAAAAATAGAAAAAGTCTATTTTTTAAAATGGAGAGAGACTGGGAAATGTTGGTGTTCAGAGGGCCCTGGGTGTCCTTGTACACAAATCACAAAGTTAACATGCAGGTACAGCAAGCAATTAGGAAAGCAAATGGTATGTTGGCCTTTATTACAAGAGGATATGAGTGTAAGAGTAAAGACATCTTACTGCAATTATATAGGGCCCTGGTGAGACCACACCTGGAGTATTGTGTACAATTTTGGTCTCCATACCTAAGGAAGGATATACTTGCCATAGAGAGTGTGCAACGAAGGTTCACCAGACTGGTTCCTGGGATGGGGGCATTGTCCTGAGGAGATACTGAGTAGACTAGGCCTATATTCTCTAGAGTTTAGAAGAATGAGAGGTGATCTTATTGAAAAATACAAAATTCATACTGGGCTTGACAGAGTAGATGCAGGGAAGATGTTTCCCCTGGCTGGGGAGTTTAAGACCAGGGGTCACAGTCTCAGAATAAGGGATCGGCCATTTAGGACTGAGATGAGGAAAAATTTCTTCACTCAGAGGGTGGTGAATCGTTGGAATTCTCTACCATAGAGGGTTGTGGAGGCTCAGTCGTTGAGTATATTCAAGACAATCAATAGATTTTTGAATATTAAGGGAATCAAGGGATATGGGGACAGTGCAGGAAAGTGGAGATGAGGTAGAAGATCAGCCATGATCTTATTGAATGGCGGAGCAGGCTCAAGGGGCCGATTGGCCTACTCCTGCTCCTATTTCTTATGAATAAGCTTACAGAATGTGCATATAATGGGCAAATGCATTTCAATATAGATAAATGCAAGGTGGTGCATTTTGGTAGGAAGAATAAGGCGGCCACATACTGCTTACATAGTTGGGGCTCAATTTTAATAGCCCTGAGGCGGCGGCTCAGCAGTGAAAATGGGAAAATATGGCTTCAGACTGTCAACCCGCCTCCATCCCGCACCCACGTGATTTTCGTGAGTGTCGGGTCAGCCGCTCCCAAACTGACCCGACGGGAACTGGTGGGACAGGTAGTTAAGGCAGTTATATGCTAGTTAGCTGCCTTGCTAATCCTATTTTGATAGTGGTTTCCCATTTTTGTGCTTCTGCCTCCTGTTTCCCATCTTGTCAGAAACATGCCAGCTGCAAGGAGACAAGTTTCTCGAGGACATGATTTGTACGTTGGCCTTCGTAGCTAGAGGATTCGAGTACAGGAACAAGGATGTCTTGCTGCAGTTGTACAGGGCCTTGGTGAGACCACACCTTGAGTATTGTGTGCAGTTTTGGTCGCCTTATCTGAGGAAGGATGTTCTTGCCATGGAGGGAGTGCAGCGAAGATTCACCAGACTGATACCTGGGATGGCAGGAATGACGTATGAGGAGAGATTGGGTCAACTGGGCTTATACTCGCTGGAGTTTAGATGAATGAGAGGGGATCTCATTGAAACTTATAAAATTCTAACAGGACTAGACAGACTAGATGCAGGAAGGATGTTCCCGATGGCAGGGGAGTCCAGAACCAGGGGTCACAGTCTAAAGATAAAGGGGTAAGCCATTTAGGACAGAGATGGAGGAGGAATTTCTTCACCCAGAGAGTGGTGAACCTGTGGAATTCTCTACCACAGAAGGCAGTTAAGGCCAATTCATTAAATATATTCAAGAAGGAGTTAGATATATTTCTTGAAGCTAAAGGGGTCAAGGGATATGGGGAGAAGGCAGGGACAGGGTACCGAATTTGGATGATCAGCCATGATCCCATTGAATGGCGGAGCAGGCTCGAGGGGCCGAATGGCCTACTCCTGCTCCTATCTTCTATGTTTCTATGTTTAGTCATTGGAGCAGCACTTTAAAAGCACTCCTGTAACATGGCTGACATTCAAATGCAACAACTTTGTTGTTGGAGGTTTGGGATAAGATTTTGCAAATCTATTGACCTTGTGACTGTTCAAGCTGGCACCCATCTGCAGTGTTGCCCGATTGGAATAATTGCAGGCCACTTGAGTGTGCGCTTGCAAGCTTCCTGCCTCAACTGAAAGCTATAACAACGGGATGGGAACCATTTACATCCTCTCAAGCTGGTCATCAGATTCAGAAGAAGAGCAACCCCGGCAGCACCACAACCAGCCACAGCAGCAGCACCAACCTCCTCACCCACCTGAAGCTGCACTGGACACAGGGCATCAGCCCCCGACACAATTGCTGCCCGGGAGGCCAGCGATGGCATCACCATGGCCAGATTTTCTTCATTTGATGCTGTAAACCCTGGCTGCCATATGATGTGCCAGGTTGACACCATCCCACACCAGCACCATAAAGCATCCCTTTAATGTCCAAGCCATTCCATACAAATCATCACTATAGCGGGAGGGGAGGGGGGAGGGGGGGGGGGGGAAAGAGAGAAAGAGTTATGACTAAACAATCACTGGAACTCAGTAAGACACTTCTCAATGTGCACTCAGATCTGTCCAATAAGGGGCACTTTTGGAAAAAGATATTACACTGTATAACGACGCATTACCAGAAACTTCATATGGACATTGGCTAAACCTCTCAAGTGCCTAGCCTTGTGTGTTGTTAGTTGGTATGCTTGCAGTAGGATGAGGGTGAGTGTGTGGGTGGCTAGTGAGATGGGGAAGTGATAAATTAGATAGAGAGGGTTGGGTGGAGGTTTAAAGTAAGTTGGTGTCCTGGGGAGGTCTCTTCCGCCCTTGTAAGGGAAGAGAACCTCCCTGCGTGCTGTGACTCCCTCCATAACCATGAAGAACCTGGGTGCAAGTATTCACCTTTGTGCAATGATCGTCAGTGTTTGCAGCACCTCAATGCTGTCAAACACTGACAGATCAACTGTCAAAATTAAATTGTACATGGTCCCTTTAAGGAAACCGGCAGATGACGCATCAAATGGCCTCATCAGACCCGCTACCTGTTAATTGGCTGGCAAGGCCGCAGGACGGGCTTAACAAGGCCAATCAAGGGAAAATCACGTCTGCAGAGCGGAGGCAGCTGGGGGCGGGACCGGAACTCTGAAACCAGCTGACCCGCCCCCCACCCCGCCTCCAGAATTAAATTCGCAGCCTGAGTCTGAATGGGGTAGAGGAGCAAAGGGATCTAGGGGCACAGATTCACAAAAATCACAAAGTAGCAATGCAGATTTAGCATAGTTATGAAAAAGGACAAAGATCGACCAGGTGTAAAAATTCTCCATTGGAGAAAGGCCAATTTTACTCAGCCGAGATGTGATTTAGCAAAAGTGGACTGGAAACACCTACTTGAAGGTACATCAGTGTCAGAACAGTGGGAGGCATTCAAGGAGGAGATAGTGGGAACAAATATGTTCTCACTAAGAAAAAGGATGGGACTCCCAAATCTAGAGCACCCTGGATGTTAAAGAGCTTACAGGGTAGGATAAGGAAAAAAGGGAAGCTTTTGTCAAATACCGAGAACTCAATACCACAGAAAGCCTAGAGTATAGAAAGTGCAAGGGTGAAATTAAAAAGCAAATTAGGAAAGCAAAGAGAGGGTATGAAAAAATAGTGACAAGTAAAATCAAGAAAAACTCAGATGTTTTATAAATAGATAAAGAGCAAGAGGATAAAAAAGGAAAGAGTAGGGCCTATTAGAAATGGCAATATATTTCCAAGTCAGGATGGTGTGTAACTTGAAGGGGAACTTGCAGGTGATGGTGTTCCCATGTGCCTGCTGCCCTTGTCCTTCTAGGTGGTAGAGGTTGAGGGTTTGGGAGGTGCTGTTGAAGAAGCCTTGGTGATTTGCTGCAGTGCATCTTGTAGATGGTACACACTGCAGCCACGGTACGCCAGTGGTGGAGGGAGTGAATGTTTAAGGTGGTGGATGGGGTGCCAATCAAGTGGGCTGCTTTGTCCTGGATGGTGTCGAGCTTCTTGAGTGTTGTTGGAGCTGTACTCATCCAGGCAAGTGGAGAGTATTCCATCACACTCCTTACTTGTGCCTTGTAGATGGTGGAAAGGCTTTGTGGAGTCAGGAGGTGAGACACTCGCCGCAGAATACTTAGCCTCTGACCTGCTCTTGTTGCCACAGTATTTGTGTGGCTGGTCCAGTTATGTTTCTGGTCAATGGTGATCCCCAGGATGTTGATGGTGGGGGAATTTGGCGATGGTAATGCTGTTGAATGTCATTGGGCGGTGGTTAGACTCTCGCTTGTTGGAGATAGTCATTGCCTGGCACTTGTGTGGTGCGAATGTTACCTGCCACTCATCAGCCCAAGCCTGAACGTCTGTGCAAGAACTTCTGTTGCAACCTCTCGTTTGGTGCAATTTGAAGCAAGCAAAGTATTTATGCTGAATCCAGGACTAAAAAAAAAAAATGCCCAGCAATTGCTATATACCATTTCTTGTTTTCGGCATCTAATTATAGCAAAACCACAAAGCCAGCTCCTCTCAGTAAAAACCTGTCCGTGAATGTTTTTTCATGAAAACTGCAGTGTCTTTTGATGGATTTTAAGATCCCTACCTCAGCATTTTATGCATTTATAGTTTGAAGGTGAAGGAAGACAGTTTGATATTGGTGGGATGAAAGAAACATCTATTCCATTTTGCGTTGTGCAACAGCACCAAGGTCATATGTGGTACAGATAAGCTGCAATGCAGAGGTTCCTCCTGCACTATCTAATAACGTGTTTTCATCAGTGTCCAGAATAGCACTCCTCTTTGCAACTGCACCGCCCCCATTGCCAATAGTCACATTCCTTGCAGCCTGAATGAGAGTGCTCAAACTTCGAAACATTTTATGTTCTGAAAATTGGGTATGTTTAAACTGTACTGTGTGTGTGTCCTGGGATAGAAACAAAAATTAAAATATACAGCCACTTTACTAGTTATCTAAAAAAGCTCCAAGCACCTTCACTAATTTGTGGCTAGTGAGCCTCAATAGTAGAAAAATAGATTTCCATCTCCAGACAATCTGGGTTTCCAATACATAAACCAGAAGAATGCTTCCAGGGTACCTTATTAACAGGGACAGCAAGGAGGCAGTTATACTTTCACAAAGCAGTTTTGGGTGTGCATCTATACCAAAGTGGCCATAAAATTCAGGAGATTACAAAAGCACTATAGCCACACAGTGCAAGGTTCCCTCCCAGAAGCAACGTCACACCAGTTTGAAGTTGAATGGAGTACAGTATAACACCAGCCTTAATTTCACTGCTTTGAAATGAGAGATCTGTTTTTCTGGATTTTAAAGGTATTCACAAAATCTGAACTGCCACTGAAAAGATCCTGTAAATTTCTTGTTATCACTAAAACTGCCAACAGTTACAATAGCTAGGTCCTGCTGGCTACAGACTTCCTGTAAAACTCAAAAGCATTGCTGCACAGGCAAATGCACTACATCATGCATCATATATGTACCAGTGTATGCACGGTGATATTTTGAGTTTTAAAGCAAATTGGAGCACCCACTGTAGATGCCTATAATCTACACAGGTACTAGGTTAGCTATCTGAAAAGAAAACAGGCAAAAAAGATACACAGTACCAGATATTCAAGACTGTGGTCAAGATATCAATATGTAGAGTTTGATACTTTTTTGTATTTTTTTAAAAAAAGTGAGTTTACCAATGATTTCAAAACTAGGCCTTTACAAATTCTGGCCTTTGAACAGTAACCTGGAAATGTTAACTGCCGAGATAGGCTGTTGGATGGTAAACATTGTCTTTCATAACAACTTGCATTAATGTAGTGCCTTTAAGGCACCTCATAGAAGTGTGATGAAAAAATGGACACTAACCAAAGGAGGAGAAATTAGGAAGGGTGACAAAAAGATTGGTCAAAGATGAGGAGTTTAAAGAGGATCTTAAAGGATGAAAGGGCAGAGCAAGATAGAGGGGTTTAGGGAGAGAATTCTAGCGAGACATTTCATTGACATCATGGCTTAAGATAGTGTTCGACTTCTTTTCTCCACTACCAACTATCCCCTTAAACCCCTCTCCCTGCCCCCTCCAACAACAATTGCGAGGAGCTCATGGAGTTCTTTGTCACTAAGATTGAGATGATCTGTTCAACTGCCTCTGCTGCATTGCTCCCTTTCCCTTACCCACCAAGCCAAGATTCCCCAAGGTTGTCCCCATGGCCTAAACTCACATCTTCCTCTAGTTTCTCTCCGATCTTCCCACATGCCCTCTCCGAACTCATAATCCATGAAACCCACCTTCTGTGCTCTTGACCCTATACCCACTAAACTGCTGACCACCCAACTACCCTTCCTGGCCCCCATGCTAGCTGATAAAGGTAAATGATACCTTCTCCTCGGGTAACGCCTCCCTCCCTTCCAAATCTGCATCACCCCCTCTTTCGACTACTGCACTGCCTCAGTGTTGTCAGACCGCTTGTCTAACATTCAGTCCTGCATGAGCTGCAATTTCCTTTAACATTGGGAAGACTGAAGCCTCTTACCTGAGGAGGCGCGTTGGGAGTGGGACTACTGGTTTCCGGGTTCTAGTCCTGCCCCCAGCGACAAACTGATGCTATTTTTCCTTGATTGGCCTTGTTAAGCCCGCCCTGCGGGCTTGACGGCCAATTAAGGGAAAGCCAGTGTCAGATGACGTCAGTGCATGATGCGTCATCAGACGTTTTCTTAAAGGGTCAGGCCGCATAATTTTTTGACAGATGAATTGTCAGTGTTTGACAGCATTGAGGTGCTGTCAAACACTGACAATCACTGTCCAAAGGTGAGCTCTTGCACCCAGACTCACCAATGACTCTCTCCTTAGGAGAAAACAGATGGCAGGTGCATGAGAGATTGCAGAAGCCATCTGTCAATTCTCCCAATCAGGTGAGGCTTCACAGAAACATCAAATCTTGTCACCTGCAGATACCTATAAACAGAATAAAAATATTTCTCACTACATTCTCTCACCTGTCATACTTACCTGTGCACCATTGCACCCATCACACTACCTCTGCAGCTGTCATTTGCACACTTGCAGTGCAGCAGACCCACAGCTCACCTCACTGACCCTGGCAGGGTCTCGAGTCATCGGGAAGGCTACATCAGCAGGCGGAAAATGGGGAAAAGCCTCTAACAGGCAGTTAATTGGCTCTAATCCCCTTCCTGCCACTAGGAGACAGGTCCCTGCGCGAGTCGGGGTCCCGCCTCCCGGGAAGATGGTTCGGAGATGGGTTGGGACCCGCTCCCAATTTTTCCAGCGGTCCTGCCTCCTCAGGGCTGGTAAAATCCAGCCCATTGTCTTCAGCCCCTGCCACAAACTCCGTTCCCTCACCACCGATTCCATCCCCCTCCCTGGCTAATGTCTCAGACTGAACCAGACTGTTCGCAACCTCGGCATCCCTGAGCTGATGTTCCAACCCCATATCCTCTTCACCACAAAGATCCAATCCACCTAAAAGTGGACTGCCCTGGACATGGAGTGTTGTCGATTTGGCTTCAGAGTACTTACATTTTTTCTGGGGGTCATTAAAAAATAAACAAATCCTACAGTTCCACTGAATAAGTAAGGGAATTCAGCTGTCCATGAAAGACGCTTGCTTGTAAATCAAAATCCTTATTCCATTGCCTGGCTGGTCTTGCTGAATATATTTCAAGAATCAACAGTTTCTGAGCACTTAGGAACCATAACATTTGAAGGAATTTCATCCTGTTTTAATCCTTTTGGATTGTTTGTAATGTTTTGTGAATGTACCAGAAAGATCGATTAATTTTACTATAGTGATGGCATGCTTGGGCTGCCAGGAGCAGTGTTCAGGAATGCAGTGAAGTTTAGAAATTGGTTCAGCATAGCAACCATCCTAAGGAGGTCACTGTGTGGCTTTGTTTTGGTTGCTAGGTACAGGGGTAACTGGATGGTCAAGAGCTGAAGGACTCAAATGTTACTGGAAGATGTCAGTCTGATCTATTCATTTCATTTTTCTACACTTCAGATTTACCAGCTCAGCATTAATGGCTTTGTACTATGCTGGGATTGGAATGGCTCGTGGTGCATTCGTTCCTACACTGTATATAATCTTAGTCTAATGCAAAAGTGGTATATACTTAAACTGGTCATAATAGTGCTATTCAAAAAGCAATCTGTGCCATACTGTTTTACATGAACAGTTTATGCAGGCAACGGATTTTTGGTGAAATTTGACAATCACTCCCCAACCGACCTGGGCGAGACCAGGAACTTGTGTGGAGAAATCATGAGCACACACTACCATTCTATTACCCAGCACTGCTCACCTTCTTTGATGCAGGTGAAATTCTAAAGACACCAGTCAATTTTATGCTGCCACTCATTCAGTTGGATTCAGAGAGAGACTGAATTACATGGGTTCCAGTAAAAACAGGCGTAAGCAAATTCTGTGTTCCTGACAACATATCTGGTTCCAGTTTTACTTTGGTTAAAGTTACCCCTATAAAGCCATGGTGTGCAATCCGAATTGACTTGTCATTCCCCACATTGTTCAAGCCATTACTTTCTGGCACTAATTTGTTCTTGAATTTCCCCCTCCAAACTTGGTATGAACTTCCAGTTAGTTTCTTTCTAAAAATAAGCCAAGTCAGATTGCCATTAAATCCTGCCTGTGCGTCGGTAAGACTGGCATCACCTGTTCAAAATAAGCATCGATAAATTATTCCACATTATAAATTTGTCAATTACAGAACTTAGATAGATCACAATTGTTTAATTACTAACATTTTGCCCCCATTTTTGGACTGCATTTACAGTATGAGTTTCAATTCTAACCACTTTTATAGTGGCCTTCAATAAAGGATTCTAAATATTTTCCGACAGGTTTATAACAAAGCAATATTTATGTTTCCACTGCAGAGCCACTAGGAGGGAAATTCTCCAAGTGTTGACAGCCCTACAGAATCAAACGCATTGTCCGATTGCTGCAAATTCAGAGTTTTACAGTGGATATACTCTCGGGTTGAGCTTCATCGGTCACTCCCATAAGTGTGCCTCGCGTTTCCTACAATTTGGAGAGCAATTTTACTGCTCATTATCTCATTAAATGATGCTGTAAATTTAGGGATTAGAAGAATGAACTTGCATATAAATAGCAACTTTCACATCTTCATGACATCCTAAAGCACTTCACAGCTAAAGCATTACTTATGAGGTGTTGTCACTAATGGACAAATATGGCAGCCAATTTGCGCACAGCAATGCCCCCAAACAAAAATGACATAAATGACCATATAATTGGTTTTGGTGTAGGGATAAATGTTGGCCAGGCCAACTGCTCTGCATCAAATAATGCCATGGGATCTTTATGTCCACCTGAACAGGAAACAATACTTCCCTCCCTTTTTCCGCTATAATCCCGTTTCTGGCACGTCTCACCTTCATCCCATCAGCCATACAGCATGCTGGGCGGAACTGCAGATAGCTGCTTTCCATGATTTCAGCTCTGTAGCTGCCAACACTTCCAAAGTGGGATACACTCTGGCTTTGTCCCTCCCTCAAAAGTTGCATTCACTTGCCTGTCAGATCACTCTGAAAAAGCATTCCACCTGAAATGTTAACTTTTCCTTCAGTTCCATATATTGCTGTGATTTTCCATAGGACAGACTCATAGAATGGCTGCCTTCCGTGCTGTAACCATTCGGCCTGTCGAGCCCATGCCGGCTCTCTGCAAGAGCACTTCAGCTAGGGTTGCAAAATTCTGGGAATTTTTAAAAGAGGAAACTTTCCATGGGAATTTAGAGTTTTTTTGCACACTGATGGTTTTTGTCTGACCCTTATATTATCTTTGTCGTCAAAATAGACATACTGTTCCATACAAATAAAAACAGGCTTTCAAAACTTTATTTAGGTTATAATTTTGAACTTTATTGAACCCCCACAAAAAAGACCCATCTAAAATAAAATAAAAAGAGCGTCAGCTTATTTAGCCTGTAATTTGTCCTTATTTTGTCCCTTTGCGTCTTCTACTCCTCATTGCTCCTCCTGATTCTCTGACATGTCCATTTCCTCCTCTGTGTCAGTGTCTAGCTGTGTGGTGGACACTTCTGTATCTGGCTCAATAAGTTGTAGGTTCGCCCGGATAGCCACCAGTTTCTCCACTCTCTGGTTAGTCAGCCTGTTGCGCACCTTTATGCGTATTCCCAAAAAGTGACCAGTTTCGTTCAGAGGCCGCTGATGAAGGTGGGATTTGGAGTATCACCGATGCAATAGGTGACAGGGCCTCAGATGCACAAAGTCCCTTCCACCAGGTATGTGCACCGATATGCTTGCATGATTCCCATATCCCATCCCCATTCCAAAGACCTTGCTTGGTAGAGAACTTTGCCAGACTTCCCAGAACTTTGCCCACATCCAGATTGAGATGGTGAGAGGGGGTAGAAATCACACTAAGCGCTGTTGATCTGTTCTCCAGAAAGTATTGGTCTCCCAACATGCTTTGGGTCCAGCATGTATGCTGCAGCATGAATCGGCTTGACACAAAATTCTTGACGCGTCTATGAATTGAACAATTGCCTTCTCCTCTGCTTTGAGCAGCAGCGATGTGGGTAGGGCAATGCTGATTTGTTCTTTTAAATCAGTAAAAAGCCCGAGAACATCTGACAAGACAGCGTCATCTCCTTCAATCTGAGCAATTGCAGATGCTGCTGGTGAGAGTAGTTTAAGGCTGCTAACCACTCTCTCCCAAAACACATCATCCAGCAGTATTTTCTTGATGGTGGTTTCCATATCCCCAGACTGGGATATTGCCATTTCTTGCAGCGACTCCTTACCCTCCAGAAGGCTGTTGTACATTATGACAACACCACCCCATCTAGTGTTGTTGGGCAGCTTCAGTGTGGTGTTCTTGTTCTTTGTCATTTGCTTGGAGTTGTAGGTTGCTGCAACTACCTGTTTTCCCCTGACATACTTAACAACTTGCTTGGCTCGCTTGTACAGTGCTTCCATGGTTCTCAAACCCATGATGTCCTTGAGGAGCAGGTTAAGCCCATGAGCTGCGCACCCAATAGACGTAATATGAGGGTAGGCCTCCTCCACTTGAGCCCAAGCAGCCTTCATATTCGCAGCATTGTCAGTAACTACTGCAAAGACCTTTTGTGATCCAAGATCGTTGATGACCGCTTTCAGCTCATCAGCAATGTATGTGCCTGTGTCTGTTGTCCTTCGTGTCTGTGCTCTTGAAGAACACTGGGAGAGGAGTGGAGACGATGTAGTTTATGATGCCCTCCCCTCGTACATTTGACCACCCATCTGAGATAACTGCAACACAGTCTGCCATCGCTATCGTTTCTTTGAGCTTTCCTTGGACTCTGTTATACTCAGCCTCCAGCAAATAGGTAGACAAAGCATGTCTGGTGGGAGGACAGTATGCAGGGTGAATAACATTGAAAAATCTCTTCCAGTACACATTGGCTGTGAGCATGAGGGGTGAGCCTGTTGCATATACAGCTCGAGCAAGGCACTCATCTGCATTCTTCTGGCTATGGTTATCCATTGTATCAAAGAACCTTCCAAGTGGGCCAGGAGTTGTTGATGATAAGGAGCCTGATGCTGAATGAGAACCATCATCTTCTTGAATGGAAGCAGAGGAACTCTGGGCTGACTGCTGTGAGCTTTGAGTGAAGTTGTTGCATTTGGATAAATGCTGCTGCATCTTTGTGGCATTCTTTACATATGGCTTTCTACAGTGTTTGCACATGTACACAGTCTTTCCATCTTTAATGCCTGGGGTAAAATGCTTCCACACATCCGACGGTAAACGTGGCATTGTTCTATGCAGAGAAATAAAGGGCATTCATCTCTGTGTCGAACTGCGGTCGATCAGCACGATTGCAACAGGGTGAGTACATTTTTGCTGATGCTCCATGTGATGGAAGCATGACCTGTACACACACGACGCTACATCACCAATAGTGTATTATTTTGTATATTTTAAATTGAAGGACAACAGAGTTCAACAAGTAACTGATTTATTTGGTATAAAGTCTGATTTACTTACTGCATCATCACAACATCAGCAGAAAACAAAATGACTTGCCTCAGGACCCCTAACCTGGATCTTAAAAAAACTATAGCAGTCTTACAGATGCCTGCAGGCCAATCACAATTCGATATGCAAATATTACAAATAGAGGGAGCTAATCGCTCATCCAACCAATCAGGACACATTTGTTCACAGTCACACACAAAACTTGTAATTATTAAAACAAGCCAAGTAAGAAGATAAACATATATTGATTAAGAAATTCCTTAATAATTAAGATTCCATCTCTGTTAAAATTACTAAGAGAGGACCTGTGGGGAAAAAAAAGAGAAATACAAAAAAAAAACAATATTATGCTAGCATGTGCTTTTTTGGGCAAAATTCCCAAAATTCCCAAGCTAAACTTCCCGTGGAAAATTTCCGGAAATTTTCCACCCCTTTGCAACCCTAACTTCAGCGAATCCCACTTCCCCGCCCTTTCCCTGTAGCCCTGCAAATTTTCTCCTTCAGGTACTTATCCAACTCCCTTTTGAAAGCTGTGATTGAGTCTGCCTCCACCACCCTTTCAGGCAGTGCATTCCAGGTTCTAGCCACTCGCTGCATAAAAAAGTGTTTTCTTATGTTGCCTTTGTTCTTTTGCTGCCTTTGTTCTTTTGCCAATCACCTTAAATCTGTGTCCTCTGGTTCTCAACCCCTCTGCCAATTGGAACAGTTTCCCTCGATCTACTCTGTCCAGACCCCTCATGAATTTTGAACACCTCTATCAAATCTCCTCTCAATCTTGTCTGCTCTAAGGAGAACAAACCCGGCTTCTCCAGTCTATCCACATAACTGATGTCCCTCATCCCTGGAATCATTCTTGTAAATCTTTTCTGCACCCTCTCTAAAGGTCTTTACATCCTTCCTAAAGTGGTGCCCAGAATTGGACACAATACTCCAGTTGAGGCCGAACCAGTGTTTTATACGGGTTCATCATAATTTCCACACTTGGACAAGTTGGGTGATTGGGCAGATGTATGGCAGACGCAGTATAATGTGGATAAATGCGAGGTTATCCACTTTGGTGGCAAAAACAGGAAGGCAGATTATTATCTGAACGGCAATAGATTGGGAAAAGGGGAAGTGCAACGAGACCTGGGCGTCCTTGTGTGTCAGTCGCTGAAGGTAAGCATGCAGGTGCAGCAGGCGGTTAAGGCGGCAAATGGTATGTTGGCCTTCATTGCGAGAGGATTCGGGTACAGGAACAAGGATGTCTTGCTGCAGTTGTACAGGGCCTTGGTGAGACCACACCTTGAGTATTGTGTGCAGTTTTGGTCACCTTATCTGAGGAAGGATGTCCTTGCCATGGAGGGAGTGCAGCGAAGATTCACCAGACTGATACCTGGGATGGCAGGAATGACGTATGAGGAGAGATTGGGTGATTGGGCTTATACTCACTGGAGTTTAGAAGAATGAGGGGGGATCTCATTGAAACTTATAAAATTCTAACCGGACTAGACAGACTAGATGCAGGAAGGATGTTCCCAATGGCGGGGGAGTCCAAAACCAGGGGTCACAGTCTAAAGATAAGGGGTAAGCCATTTAGGACAGAGATGAGGAGGAATTTCTTCACCCAGAGAGTGGTGAACCTGTGGAATTCTCTACCACAGAAGGCAGTTGAGGCCAATTCATTAAATATATTCAAGAAGGAGTTAGATATATTTCTTAAGGCTAAAGGGATCAAGGGATATGGGGAGAAGGCAGGGACAGGGTACTGAGTTTGGATGATCAGCCATGATCTCATTGAATGGCGGAGCAGGCTCGAGGGGCCGAATGGCCTGCTCCTATCTTCTAGGTTTCTATGTACTCTATACCTCTATTCATGAAGCCCAGGATCCTGTAAGCTTTTTTAACTGCTTTCTCAACCTGCCCTGCCACCTTCAACAATTTGTGCATATATACCCCAGGTCTCTCTGTTCATGCACCCCCTTTAGGATTGTATCCTTTAGTTTATATTTCCTCTCCTCATTCATTCTACCAAAACGTATTACTTCGCATTTTTCTGTTAAATTTCATCTGCCACATGACCGCCCAGTCCGCCAGCCTGTCTATGTCCTCTTGAAGTCTATCTCTATCCTCCTCACTGTTCACTATACTTCCAAGTTTTGTGCCATCTGCAAATTTTGAAATTGTGCCCTGTACACCCGCAGCAAAGTCATTAATATGTATCAAGAAAAGCAGTGGTTCTAGAACCGACCCCTAGGGAACACTACTGTATACTTTCCTCCAGTCCGAAAAACAACCAACCATTCACCACAACTCTGTTTCCTGTCACTTAGCCAATTTCATATCCATGCAGTCACTGACCCTTTTATTCCATGGGCTTCAACTTTGCTGGCAAGCCTATTATGTGGCACCTTATCAAACGCCTTTTGGAAATCCATGTACACCACGTCAACCGCATTGCCCTCATCCAAAAACTCGATCAAGTTGGTTAAACACGATTTGCCTTTAACAAATCTGTGCTGACTTTCCTTAATGAATCCACACTTGTCCAAGTGACTGTTAATTTTGTCCCTGATTATTGTGTCTAAAAGCTTCCCCACTACCGAGGTTAAACTGACTGGCCTGTAGTTGCTGGGTTTATCTTTACATGCTTTTTTGAACAAGGGCAATTCTCCAGTCCTCTGGCACCACCTCCGTTTCTAAGGAGTATTGGAAGATTATGGCCAGTACCTCCGTGATTTCTTCCTTCACTTCCCCCAGCATCCTATCCGGTCCTGGTGACTTATCAACTTTAAGTACAGCCAGCCTTTCTCATACCTCATCTATCAATTTTTATCCCATTCAGTATCTCCTCTACCTCCCCCTTCACTATGTATATGGCAGCATCTTCTTCCTTGGTGAAAACAAATGCAAAGTACTCATTTAGCACCTCAGCCATACCCTCTGCCTCCATGCGTAGGTCTCCTTTTTGGTTCCTGATCGGCCCCATCCCTCCTCTTAATATGTTTATTATTTATATGCCTATAGAAGACTTTTGGATTACCTTTTATGTTAGCTACCATTCTATTCTCATACCCTCTCTTTGCCCCTCTTGTTTTCTTTTTCACTTCTCCTCTGAACTACCTATATTTAGCCTGATTCTCAGATGTATTCTCGACCTGACATCTGTCATACGCACTCTTTTTCTGCTTCATCTTACTCGCTATCTCTTTCGTCATCCAAGGAGCTCGGACTTTAGTTACCCTACCTTTCCCCCTAGTGGGAATGTGCCGACTGTACCCAAACTATTTCCTCTTTAAAGGCAGCCCAGAAGTTTCAGTTGCGTAACACATTTATAACCAGCTTGCAAAACATAATTTTGTAGCTGGACCTCCTTTGCCATTCTCAAGACTCCGAACTGAACTAAGCTACCCTCCGACACTGTAGAACACACTATTTGCTGTAAAAGTTGAGCAAATTTTACCGTCATTCTTCGCGAGGACAAAGACTGGTTGCTGTGAGAACTTTGCAAAATAAACTGCGCGACTTGTAAGCTGTAAAAGCTGCCAATTGTCTTTCAACAGATATGGAAAACAAGCTTATTGAAGTTCTGTGGGAACAGACTACCATTCTACTACTGTGAAATCAGTGCAAGAACAGAAACATCTTCAGACTATGGAATGTACCTAGGCTTGAAGGCCCACAGTTGCCTAATGGACTAGTGATAACAGGGTCTGGGAAACAACTGCCGACCATTATGCCGTATAGTTAGGGACATGTACGCAATGGGAGGGTTGCCAAATTTTGGGGTATAACAGGTACTGTTTCAAAACATTCGGGGCTATAGTCCATGGTGACTTGGTCAGTTGCCAGTTAGTCATACGTCTGTCATCATTGAATTGACCTCTCATCTGGTGAATAGTGTGTGTGGTTTAGCTTATAATCACCCGAGCTTAAAGTAAATGATTTTAGATGCTTGCTTGTGATAAGTACATGAATTGAGTACAGTTTGTATTCTGGTAATTACTTATAACCTCTTGTTGATTTTTAAGTAAAAGAAGTTTCACAGATTCATTGGGTTTTGTGTTGTCTGTTCCATGAGTCAGAACTCTATAAACTGTCAGACAATCAGAAGGTCTTACACCACTCAAAGTGCTTCGGTTTGCGCTAGAAAACATCCAAGAGCACAGGTAACTTCTCTAAATTATGTCATTTGTTGACAAAAATGCAGTAAGAGGGACAAAAACTATTTTAAATGCATCCACAGTATATTTGCTGGTAATCAAACGGATTCATCACAACGATATTTGCCCAGGTGGGCAGAGGAAACACTTCAAGGACACCCTCCAAGCCTCCTTGAAAAAGTGCAACATCCCCACTGACACCTGGGAATCCCTGGCCCAAGACCGCACGAAGTGGAGGAGAAGCATCCGGGAAGGCGCCAAACACCGAGTCTCTTCGCCAGGAGCAAGCGGAAGCCAAGCGCAAGCAGCGCATATCAACCCAAGCACCCTACCCACCCGCCCCTTCAACCACCGTCTGCCCCACCTGTAACAGAGACTGTAGGTCCCGCATTGGACTCAGTCACCTGAGAACTCATTTTTAATGTGGAAGCAAGTCATCCTTGGTTCCAAGGGACTGCCTAAGATGATTATTTGCTCCAGATAGACAAATGTGGCTACTATAATGTAACCACTGTGCAATATCAAAGCACCAACATTGGTGTGTTTTTGAAGGGGGGGGGGGGGGGGCAGGGAAAAGAAAGACAAGAGAGATGGGCAAATCAGTCTATACAATGTAATCACTTTATTGCCATCCTTTCAAAGAGACTGTCGATACTCCCTGAAGAGACTTAGTAACTGCATGTAATGTCAATCAGGAATGCCCAGTGCTCAGTGTAATTGCTAACATTATTCCTTGTAACCAAACAAATTGAAGACATTTAGGAACAGGTGTTTATTCACAGAGGAAGTAAATTGTTAACTAGTGCTATGGTTCAGCTCAAGGAAGACACAGGAGATTCCATCATTCTCGAACAGCTGAGAAAAAGCATTGTACTTGGTCAAGGCACTGGAATACAACCTGTATCCATATAACTATATTCCAACAAGGAGTCAGCACTTTCCTGGGGTGGGGAGCAGAAAAGAGAGGTGAGAAAAAGGGAAGCAAACGCACAGCAGATCTCAAATGATACGGGTGCAGACATTCCCTTGGACACTGAGAATTTAAACATACAAGACACATTTCAACTCACAACCAATCCACAGGGTCAACACACTGTTCTTTTTAGGAGTTGACTTCCACCAACCCGCCACCGCCCCCTGCCGTAGATAAAGGATAGTGAATCGTGCTCATCCCACATTTTTCCTCATCCCAAAGCGGTAGTGCTTTCTATCCCAGCAAACCTGCTCATATCGGAAAGCACATATGGAAGCCTCATCTGCAACAAGTCTACTGTTGACATTTCTGAAGTTAATTTGAGAAGCTCCGCATCAACGTTCTGAAGCTTTAGTGTGCCTCCATTTCCCTCTCGTTAAGAATATTTATAATTTGAAAAAGAAACTGTAATAATACAAAAGTTCCCCCTACATTACTGACAACACAACTCAATCTCTCCAGTACTCAATTGTTTTCCAGGGCTTCAGAACATAGTGACCAGAGTTAAAAAAAAACCATCGCTGGCATCTTGTATAAACCTCCTCAAAAATTTCAAAAGTTAGCAATGTTTATATTACCATATGAACCTGAAAATATGACAACAAAACTGGAAGCAATGTGACAGCTCAGATTCATTTCCAGTCAGTCACTCAGCATCACTTGATGGCTGTAGCAGAAGATTAATGTCATCAGACATTTCCTTTCAAACTATTCTATATAATCTCCTGTTGGAATGAAGCAACAATCGATCTGTCATGCCGAGCATGATCTTACGAGTGTTTGACATGGCTGTCTTCAAGAAAGTGACTTGACATCACCATGCAGAATAATTTAAAGCCATTTTCAACCCCTGTAGACAAATAAAACACAGCCTCTATACTATTGGCACACCAGCATATTACAGATGAACACGTCTAACATTTAGACCAGTTTCAATAAAGACAAAGCAGACTCAATGGACCAAATAGCCTATTCCTGTTCCTATATACAATCCAGAGTACGAGTAGCATGCAAACAAGTGTCTCATTTTGATTTAAAAATTGATCTAAAGCACAATGAGTTACTACATTATCCCTTCAACTCTGAAACCTCAGTAAAAACCACCATCACTGACATCCTGTAGAAACCTCAAAAATGTAAATGTTGCTCACATTTGACATCACAACCACATGAACCTGAAAATGTAGAACAGCTTACCAATACTGGGAACAATGTGACAGCTAAGGTTCATTTTCATGTATGGATGTAGCCTGGGCCAATCTGATGAAAGTCTGTTGGCAGCAAGGGTCCAATATGAAATTAGCCTTCAATCCAGGTCTTTGTGGGCATAGGACGTTTGAGCCACAGCTCAAAGCTACCCCTAATTTCTAAGGCAAAAATACTCGCATTTATACAGGATCTCTCTCAGAAATATCAAGGTGCTTCATCCACAATTTTTTTTGAAGTGCAGCCATTGTTATGTAGGCCACTGCTGTAACGAGATGAATGACCAGTTAATCTATCTTTGGTTGTGTTCATTGAGGAATGTTGGACAGGACACCAGAAAAACAGCTCCATCTTCTTTGAATAATGTCACAAAATCTTTAACATCCACTTCAATTATAGGATGTTTAACACCTTATCCGAGGTATAGCACCTGTGACGACGCAGCACTCAGTATTGCTCTGCAGAGTCAGCCTGGCTTATACTTATGTGCTCAAATTGCAGAGTGGGCTTTAAATCCACAACCTTCTCAATGGAATGTTACCAACTGAACCAGGCTGACCCTGTCCAAAAGTGACAAACAGCAAAAAAAAATCAAAGCAACCAAACACGAAGCAGTTATTTTCCTTTCTATGTTTAGAAAATCCCCATTCCAAGCATTGAGAAAGATATGCTTTCATTAATTTATAATGTGTTGAGTAATAATAGAACCTTTGTAACACTATAAAAGCATGTAACAAAGACAAAAATAGGGCGTTAAAATGTTATGGGAAAAATTTAAATTTGTAATTTGCACTTTTTCAAGCATGCTCCCTTTCAAGGAGTCTTAGTCTTTTTCTGTAGATATTTGCATTTTAAATAAAATCCAATCTTTTCCTGCTCACCAGCAATTTGATGGGTTGTAGCCAAGGACAACAGCTGCTTGGATGGTCACCGATTGGGGATCTTCCATTATGTACATCATTTCAATAAAGAATGAAAATGCTAAGGGGTAAACTTAGTTCATAGTTTTCCTGAACCAAGCATTGGCCCATATTTTCCGATGCCTACGGGGGTGTATGCGCTGTGTACACACCCGTAGGGACATCGGAAATGCCGGTTTCAGGCATGCGATTCGCATGCGTTGAAAACCGGCATTTCCGATCTGTCAAGAATCCTCTTGACAGATCGGATGCCTGCTCTGGAGAATGGCCTCTGCGGGTGGAGAATTCCGCTTTCTGCAGAACCTCCGCCCGCTGAAAACCCTTAGAAATCTTACGCCTGGTAAAAGCAGGCGTAAGGCCTGCTTTTACCAGCATAAAAGTTTTAAAAAGTAAAAAAAAAGTCCACTCATTTATAATTTAAATGTACTTTTAAAAAAGGTAAGTTTATTTTTAGCCCCATAAAAAACTTTATTTTTCTCAAAAAATTTAATTTGTTTAAAATATTTAATGTAATTTTAACTCATTTTAAAAACGTGATTTAAAAAAAATGTATTTAATGTTTTGATGTGTTTTTGGGGTGATCCCCATTCATACTTTTGACGGGTCTATCTGTCAAAAGTATAAAGGGAGATTCCCTTCTCCTATTGGCTTGCCTGACCCACGTGATCCCAGGGATGCTTGCAAACTGCCTGCAAACAGCACGGTGGCATAGTGGTTAGCACTGTTGCCTCACAGCGCCAGGGACCCGGGTTCGAATCCGGCCTCGGGTGACTGTGTGGAGTTTACACATTCTCCCCGTGTTTGCGTGGGTTTCCTCCGGGTGCTCCGGTTTCCTTCCACAGTCCAAAGATGTGCAGGTTAGGATGATTGGCTATGATAAATTGACCCTTAGTGTTAGGGGGATTAAATACGTGGGGTTACGGGGATCGGGTGGGATATGTGTCGGTACAGGCTCGATGGGCTGAAATGGCCTCTATCTGCACTGTGGGGTTTCTGTGATTCCTGTGCCCTGCGCATTTTGACTACGGACAGGCCCAGGATCGGAAGCCCTCAGGTAAGTGCATAGATTTTTTCCCCCCGATAGGAGGCATCCGCACGCAGGAAGCTTCCTTTCGGAAATTACGGGCCATTGTTTCTTTTCCTCAGTTTCTCCCACTCTGCTCTAAAGAACATTACGTGCACCTTATCATCAGTATCTGGAGATGCAAGAAAAAAAACACTGCTAGGTGGCTTGAGCAGAATTCAGAAAAATGTGTTTATATTGAGACCATTGCAGTGGTGTGGATTCTGGTACAGGGTTCTGCCATCCCACAGAAAAACATAATTGGGCTACCGATCTAGTCTAGGCATATAGTCACGGCAATCCTGTCCTTCAATAGGCAAGCCTGCTGCCATAACTAGGATATCCTATAGACTCTGCTGGTAAAACTTAGCAGCCAGCAGAACTTTTGGAGGGCTGTAACAGTCCTACATAATTAAAAACATCTATAACAGCTTCACCTTCAGTTGGTGACATTAATACAAAATGCAAAGCTATGCAAGACAACAGATTAAAATTCTTAGGCAATACACCACTGCAGCCTATTGCTGCAATATGGTAGAATGAAGCTCATCACCCAGACACTGCAGAGGAAATTTTATGATAGGACCTTCAGCCATAACTAGCCTGAGATGTCCTTTTGTTGAAGAAACTAGTCACGTGGATTTGACGACAGGCTAACTTTACTTGAGCCAACCATTGTGACGAGGCCCGGTTATTCCCATGATTCAACCCCTTTGGATTAATGATTGGGAAGAACAAGCTTCCCATAATGGACTGTGGTATTACCATACTGGACACACCACTGGCAGAAAGCAAATACAAGAGTTCAACAGACACGAGGCACCTTGTACATACGATCAAGCTTGGCCTGGACCAGGAGTTGCCTTCATGCGACTTTAGTCGCAGTCCAAATAAATGATGTGATCAACTTCTGAGAGATTCAGCACAGAGGATTCCTTCAAAGGCAGCCACATTCACTCAGTCATAAGAGATGTCAATTACCTTGGAGGCAGAGATTGTGCTGGAGGGTAAATAGTGGAAATTGGTTTCACTGGCTAGCAAATCTGTAAGATGGGGGCATCAATTCAGGATCATCAGTAGAAGCAAAAAAGACGGAAATTACACACAAAGGGTTATTCGAACATGGAATGTTTTACTACAAGTGGCTATTGAGGCAGAGACTAGATCATCAAAATGGAATTGGATAAGTATATGTAAAGGAACCATTAAAAGGATATAGGAGATGAGAAGGAAAATGGGTCATCTACTCTAATGACAGCTCCAGTTAAAGACCTAGGCCAGCACAGGAACAATAGGCTAAACAGACACCTGTGCAATAATGTCCATGATTCATATTGCTCCAATTTTTGATTTGATCTGCCAGAGTTTGGCAGATTGTTCAAACAACAGAAGACACAATGTTTTATATAGAAGACAGCATGTAATTTGGGCTGTAAACATAATTACAATACATTAAACGCAGGACAGTGCAGAAGCATCTATGGAATGCAAGTTCAACTTCCCCCTACACTGCATTCCCAATCTGAGCCACACTTATGGGGAGAAGCAAGGCACCTCCCTACAAGCAAGGAGAGAAGATAAACACGAATTGGGAAGTCGCCAACAGATTTTTAATTTTTTTTTTTTTTTTTACAGGCATCCCCTGGAAACCTCCCAAATGAGATGCACGGTGGAAGAGCGGAAATAGTAACCAGTGAGACGAGATTCAGCAACTGGAGGTTGCATGCCAACAAAAATCTTTTTCATATTTAACATGTGAAATGATTCTATTAAAAGCAGTAAACACAATAGCTGGGGTTTCCATGTCTGTGCTTGCTAGCCTGCAAATTTCAGCCGTGTCATGTTAATGAGTGGAAAATTATGGGCTGGAGAGCACAAATGTGGAAAGAAAACAGTTTTAGATTTTTGGTTTTTATTATTGATTGATTGATCCCTTCCACTTAGGACTTTGCCACAGTTGTTACTTTTTCACAAATGTATGAAGACTATTCAACCACATTCTGGTTGTATAATTTTAAGCAGGACCAAACTTCCAATGTCTAATGAGATATTTTGAGTCTAAAAGGGAGACTTCTCTGCTGTCAGGCTAAGATAGTGTAAGCTCTAACTTTCTGCTTCAATAGTTGCAGGATCTTACATACCATAGTATGTATTGTTTGCTGAATCGCAAGAGAAAATGGAACATTTCATGTGTGTATGCTGCATTTTTGTTTGCATATGACTTCAAGCCGGGTCAAAAAGGCACATTTTTTAGGAGAGTAAATAAGCTTGTACTCTGCATCTAACACAAGGTGACCTGAAGAATGTTTGAAGCAGGCACTGTTTGCAAAAAACACTCACTAAGGTGATTAGGAAAAAAGTCCAAGGTGTATCCACAAATAGCACTCTTAAAAAGTAAAAGTACACCAGGACCATTGCTGCGTACCTTCAAGTAACCTGGTTCCTGGCTTACTCCCACTGGAAATGGCAGTAAAGTTTAGATAAAAGAAATTTAAAAAAAAATATTTACATGGGTGCAAAGTTAATTGTTTTATTAAACAGTTGATACTCAAATTATGGAAACTACACATTTAAAATTACAATATTGAGACTTTTAGATAATGGAATGCACACTCAGTGGTTTGCAAACTGATTAATGGATGTATATGCAATTATGCATCATTTTAAAGTGAATGAATCACTGCAATGCTTACTTTACGTATTCTGCAGCACAGTTCCAATGTTGCCAGCAACATTTCCTACATTAGAACAGTGACTACACTTCAGAAGAACTTCACTGGCTGTGAAGAATGGTTTCAAGATTTGAAAAAGTAACTGTAGCCTTACACCAACTGCATGTTGGGATACTATAGCCATTTCTAAAGTGTTTTTTTTTTTAATTCATTCTCGGGATATGGTGTCGCTGGCAAGGCCAGCATTTATTGCCTACCTCGATTTGCCCAATGGTTTGATACAACTACGATCTGGACATTGTTGAGGGATCAGGGGGCAATTTTAGTGTACTGTACACCTTTCATGCACCAGTGCAAAATTAGGTAAAAATCAGTTCCACTTGATTTTCACGCTAGGCTTCCTGTTGAACCTGGGGCAAGTGTCAGAAGCTCCCATCTGAAGTAGGCAGGGGCTATATTAGCTCAAATAGCAGTGTGGAAAGTAACTGCTCCATTCTACAGTCAGCAGGGTGTGTTGGATGCCAAGTCCACAACACTTGCCCAGATAAAACTGCAGCCAGAGTTGTTAGGAGGACCTTCAGGTGGGAGGTGATTTAAAGGGCACCAAATTTAACAGGAAAGTTTTATTTTTATTTTTAGCCATTTCATAGCCTCTTTTGGATTTACTTTTGCATTTAGGCTTTCATAATCCTTTGAGCCAGTTGTCCCTAATTGTTACTTTTTTGCTCCCAGCTTCCTTTCCTGGCACCAATGGATTTGTTAACAGGAACGTTCCAAGCTAACGCGCCCTAAAGAAGAAAAGGACCCAACGAGGAATGCCAGGCAGTTTCGACTGCCTAAGAGGTACTCCATGCCTTACTGCATAACCCAAGAGGTGAAATTATCTCATTTTCACAGATTTAGTGCTGGTGGAGGCTGCACTTCTAAAAGGAAGCTGCTCCAGCAGATTCCTAGTGACCTCACTACAATATTTAAGTACCTAACTAACCATTAGGCTGGATGGTTCTTCAGAAGCACCTTAATCACAGTATGGCATACCTTGCATGTCACTGCAAAAAATAAGGCATGCCAGGGTGATCAACACGGCAGCCACCAACCATTTCTGCAGGTCACAGCACACCTACCAGTGACCAGCAAGGGGGGTGGGGGCTGTCCTTTTAGGATCTGGGTCAACAGAAAGGCAGAGGTAGAGTTGTGTCATCATCTGCTATCTAGGACATCTATGGCTACTAAGCAGCAGAGAGTTAGCAAATGCAGGGACTGTAAAGGTTCACCTTCCAAATATTCTGCAAGCCGACGTATTGGCATGGTGGCAGAGGGCAACTGTCCTTGCAAGTACTCATGCAGCACAGCTCCAGTCCAGCAGCCAAAGAGAGAGTCAACAAGCTGCTCACTTGTCTGCAGACTCGCACCTGGACCTACACTAACTTTTCCCTTATCTTCTTAACCCTGAGCCACTTTAGACTTGCCAGAGGCTGCTGACATGTTGAGATACCAAAAGGCTCTCCAAAAGCTTGTTCAAATTTTGTCTTGCCTTTGATATTTGCCTTTAAATTGTCCTCACGCCTTTAAAATGAACTTGCATGCAATTTTCTTTTCCACCATTCATGTCATAGCTAGGCTCATCTGAATGAGCTTAGATCAGAGAATTGAGTGCAACATGTACTTGGCCTTTGAAGCGGGATTTGCAACAGGTCTAAATCATTTACAACCAACTTAGACCTTACAACTAAAATCAGTACCAGCTTAATAAAAGCATTATTTAACTACCAAAAAATTCAAAGGCTAAAAAGATAGGTTGCTATTCAAAACCTGCCTAAATATAATTATTTTTATAAATTTAGTAGCTCTTAAGCAATATATGTTTTGTTTAAAACCTTTAGTTTGGTTAGAAAATATTTTCATTCAAACATTAGATTATACACCAAGATACCAGTAACATCCCTATTGATAATTTAGTTCAAAATTGTGCAAACAGGTCGTTTTACATGGGCCACTCCCATGCAGACCTCATATACACAATTGCCTGGGTAATTACATCTAGGATTAGGAATTATCACAAACTGCAACTTGCTGCATTACGTCATCAGTCGCTGGCAAAAACTATACTGGAAATAAGAGAGAGATGCAAATGAGAAATAAAAACAGAAAACACTGCAAATACACGGAAGTCCATCAGCATACATAGAGAATAGATGGATTAACATTTAGGTGTTGACCATCAGAACTGGATACACAATACTGGTTTCTACTGCAAGTGCAGATCAATAAAATTCAGTAGTTGGTGGCCAGTTCTCAAAATGGACACTGGGACTGTGAATGATAAGTCTTTTCATAACAGATTATCAGGGTTAGTTACCTAACTTTCAGAACATTAACCTCTGCGTATGTGAGATAGGAAGACATATGAAGACACTCCCCTCTGCTTCTTGGAAGACTTGTCAATGTTGCTTCATCAGCTAATTTTTATAAAAAAAACACACACACACTCTGCAGTCAGGTGGTGGTGTTTCAAACTCCAATGCAGGACTTAAAATATATAATCTAGGCTGACACTTCAGTGCAATGCTGAACGATTGCGGTCTTACAAATGAGACATTAAACTGTGGCTCCATTTACCTATTCCAGTAGACACTAAAGATCCAGTGGCACTATTCAAAGAGGATGTGGGTAGTCCTTTCAATTATCCCAGCCAACATTTACCTCTCAACCAACAACGCCAAAACAGATTAACTGCTCATTTATTTCTTTGTTATTGTGGGACCTTACTGTGCACAAACAGGCTGCCAGGTGTGCCTGCAAAACAACAGTGACTACACTTCAAAAGTAATTAATTGATTGTGAAGCACTTTGGAATGTTGCGAGGACATGAAAGACATTTCATAAATGGAAGTACTTTCAACCACTCTCTTCTGATTCTCTTCCCCACAGCTACCATCAATCCCCTTCGGTCATATTTAGGGAAGGCAGCAAGATAATCTGGGCTGGAATTTGACAGTGTTGCTGAATGAAACAGGAAGCATAATTCAAGTGGGTGCCTCAAATGGTACCCCAACTTTATGTAAAATTCCATAAGAACATAAGGGTTAGGAGCACAAGTAGGCCAAACAGCCCTTCGAACCTGCTCCGCCATTCAATATCATTGCTGATCTTCGACCTCAACTCCATTTTCCCACCCGATCCCCATATCCCTTGATTTCCCACGAGCCCAAAAATCTATCTATCTCAGCCTTGAATATACTCAACGACTCAGCATCCATAGCCCTTGGCGGTAGAAAATTCCAAAGATTCACAACTCGCTGAGTGAAGAAATTCCTCTTCATCTCAGTCTTAAAAGGCCGACCCCTTATCCGGAGACTATGCCCCCTAGTTCTCGACTCTCCAGCCAGGGGAAACAACCTCTCTGCATCTACCCTGTCAATTTCCCCTCAGTATCTTGTATGTTTCAATGAGATCAGCTCTCATTATCCTAAACTCCAGAGAGCATAGGCCCAAGCTACTCAATCTCTCCTCATAGGACAACCCTCTCATCCCAGGGATCAATCTAGTGACCCTTCGTTGCACATTTGTGAGGGAGTATATTGGTCAAGTATGTCCTTCCTCAGGTAAAGAGACCAGAACAGTGCACAGTACTCCAGGTATGGTCTCACCAAAGCCCTGTACAATTGTAGCAAGACTGCCTTACTCTTGTACTCCAAACCCCTTGCAATAAAGGCCAACATGCCATATGTGAAGAGAAAAAGATTAGTGAAGTCAAGCGTAGGTCCCTTGCAGTCAGAATCAGGGGAATTTATAATGGGGAACAAAGAAATGGCGGACCAATTAAATACATATTTTGGTTCTGTCTTCACAAAGGAGGATACAAATAACCTCCCAGAGATGTCGGGGAACATAGGGTCTGATGAAAGGGAGGAACTGAAAGAAATCAGTATTTGTAGGGAAATGGCGTTAGGGAAATTGATGGGATTGAAGGCCGATAAATCCCCAGGGCTGGATAATCTACATCCTAGGGTACTTAAGGAAGTGGCCCTAGAAATAGTAGATGCATTGCTGATCATCTTCCAACATTCGATGGAATCTGGAACAGTACCCATGGATTGGAGGGTAGCTAATATTACCCCACTATTCAAAAAAGGTGGTAGAGAGAAAACGGGGAATTACAGGTAAGCCTGACATCGGTAGTGGGGAAAATGCTAGAGTCCATTATAAAAGATGTAATAGCAGAGCACTTGGAAAACAGTGACAGGATCAGACAAAGTCAACATGGATTTACAAAAGGTAAATCGTGCTTGACTAATCTACTGGAATTTTTTGAGGATGTAACTAGTAAAATAGATAAAGGGAGAACCAGTGGATGTGGTGTATTTGGACTTTCAGAAGGCTTTTGATAAGGTCCCGCATAAGAGATTAGCATGTAAAGTTAAGGCACATGGGATTGGGGGCAAGGTACTGACTTGGATAGAGAACTGGTTGGCAGACAGAAAGCAAAAAGAGTTGGAATAAACGGGTCTTTTTCCGAGTGGCAGGCAGTGACTAGTGGGGTACTGCAGGGATCGGTCCTTGGACCCCAGCTATTCACAATATATATTAATGATCTAGACAAGAGAACTAGATGTAATATCCCCAAATTTGCAGACGACACAAAGCTGGGTGGGCGTGTGTGCTGTGAGGAGGATGCCGAGAAACTACAGGATGATCTGGACAGGTTGGGTGATTGGGCAGAAGCATGGCAGATGCAATATAACGTGGATAAATGTGAGGTTATCCACTTTGGTGGCAAAAACAGGAAGGCAGATTATTATCTGAATGGCAATGCATTGGGAGAAGGGGAAGTGCAACGAGACCTGGGTGTCCTTGTGCACCAGTCGCTGAAGGTAAGCATGCAGGTGCAGCAGGCGGTTAAGGCGGCAAATGGTATGTTGGCCTTCGTAGCGAGAGGGTTTGAGTACAGGAACAAGGATGTCTTGCTGCATGATAGCGAAATACTGCAGATGCTGGAAATCCGAAATAACAACAGAAAATGCTGGAAAAACTCAGCAGGCCAGGCAACATCCGTGGAGAGAAATTAGAGTTGACGTTTCGGGTCGAAACCCTTTTTCAAAACTGGAAAGGAAATAAAATAGATCGAAGGCAGGGCTGCGATAGAACAAAAGAAGTAAAAGAGTTCAGTCCGTAAGGGTGACCCCGAGCTTCCGGTCGCCTGTCATTTTAATTCACCACTCCATTCCCACTCGGACCTCACCGTCCTTGGCCTCTTGCATTGTTCCACGGAAGCTCAACGTAAACTCGAGGAACAGCACCTCATCTTCCGATTCGGCACTTTGCAGCCTTCCGGACTCAATATCGAGTTCAACAATTTCAGATCATAACCTCAGCCCCTATTACATTTTTACTTATATTTTTTTCCACCCCTTTGTTCTGGGTCGTCCCTTCCCCCCCCCCCCCCCCCACTTTCCTTTTTTTTTTCCCTCTCTCCCACATGGCAGCTGTCTCATCCTGCCAGTACACTTCACACCTAATCTCAGCCGTCTTTTGTCTCCACTTGTCCTATTACCATCTCGTCTGGTTTTGAATACCTCTTAATGTCTCTTTTACTTCATTTGTTCTATCGCAGCCCTGCCTTCGATCTATTTTATTTCCTTTCCAGTTTTGAAAAAGGGTTTCGGCCTGAAACGTCAACTCTAATTTCTCTCCACGGATGTTGCCTGGCCTGCTGAGTTTTTCCAGCATTTTCTGTTGTCTTGCTGCAGTTGTACAGGGCCTTGGTGAGACCACATCTTGAGTATTGTGTGCAGTTTTGGTTGCCTTATCTGAGGAAGGATGTTCTTGCCACGGAAGGAGTTCAGCGAATATTCACCAGGCTGATACCTGGGATGGCAGGAATGACGTATGAGGAGAGATTGGGACGATTGGGCTTGTACTCGCTGGAGTTTTAGAAGAATGAGAGGGGATCTCATTGAAACTTATAAAATTCTGACAGGACTGGACAGACTAGATGCAGGAAGGATGTTCCCGATGATCGGGGAGTCCAGAACCAGGGGTCACAGTCTAAGGATAAGGGGTAGGCCATTTAGGACAGAAATGAGGAATTTCTTCACCCAGAGAGTGGTGAACCTGTGGAATTCTCTACCACAGAAGGCAGTAGAGGCCAATACATTAAATATTTTCAAGGAGTTGGATATATTTCTTAAGGCTAAAGGGATCAAGGGGTATGGGGAGAAAGCAGGGACCGGGTACTGAATTTGGATGATCAGCCATGATCGCATTGAATGGCGGAGCAGGCTCGAGGGGCTGAATGGCCTACTCCTGCTCCTATCTTCTATGTTTCTATGTCTTCTTAATTGCTTGCTGTACCTGCATGCTAACTTTCTGTGTTTCCTGTACGAGGACACCTAAATCTCTCTGAACACCAACATTTAATAGTTTCTCACCATTTAAAAAATATTCTGTTTTTCTATTCTTCCTACAAAAGTGAATAGCCTCACATTTCCCCACATTATACTCCATCTGCCATCTGATTGCCCACTCACCTAACCTGTCTATATCCCTTTGCATGCTCTTTGTGTTCTCCTCACAGCTTACTTTCCCACCTAACTTTGTATCGTCAGCAAACTTGGATACATTGCACTCGGTCCCTTCATCTAAGTCATTAATATAGATTGTAAATAGCTGAGGCCCAAGCACTGACCCTTGCAGCACTCCACTAGTTACAGCCTGCCAAATGGAAAATGACCCATTTATCCCTACTCTGTTTTCTGTCCATTAACCAATCCTCTATCCATGCTAATATATTACCCCCAACCCCATGAGCCCTTATCTTGTGTAGCAACCTTTTATGTGGCACCTTATCGAATGCCTTTTCGAAATCCAAATATATTACATCCACTGGTTCCCCTTTATCTATCCTGCTAGTTACATCCTCAAAAAACTCTAATAAATTTGTTAAACACGATTTCCCCTTCATAAAACCATGTTGACTCTGCCTAATCATATTATGATTTTTTAAGTGCCCTGACACCACTTCATTGATAATGGATGTCAGGCTAACTGGCCTGTAGTTCCCAGTTTGCTCTCTCCCTCCTTTCTTGAAAAGTGGGGTTACATTTGCTGCCTTCCAATCCGCTGGGGCCGTTCTAGCATCTAGGGAATTTTTGGAAGATCACAACTAATGCATCCACCTCTTAGAACCCTAGGATGTTGGCCATCAGCTCCAGGGAATTTGACAACATTTAATCCCATTCGTTTCTCAAATTCGCCGTCATTCCGCCTTTGAAACTGACCGCAACTGGTATTTGGCACATGCGCATATGGAAATCCTGAAGTTGCGGTCTGTCAATGATAGCTTCGAAACAGGCTGCGCTGTGCCTCCCCCCGCAAGAGCTGCCAATCTGTGTAATCAGTCAAATAAGGGAAACTGACGAAAACTTCGGCTCTTCCGCAGTTAATACGCTGTTAAATTCCCCACTAAAATATAGACCCAAAGGGATTAGATGTAACTGGGGTTTTGACAGCGTTATTACTGCTAAACAAATATTAAGGGCCTGGAAAATTAAATTTAAATTTTATGCAGTGTGAAATTTGTCCATTTTAATATAAATTAAAATTAAGAAACTTTTCTAAAAAGGTTTTTTTAAAGTTTGTCCATCTTTATTTCAGGTTTGCCTTTTCCCCTTGTGAGCACCCCAATTTTTGTTTGCTCGCTAACATTTTAAAAAAGTTAGGGGGAAAAATTCAGTTGGTAGCGCCACCACCCGTTAGCGCCTTAAGAGGGCGCTAAGTGGGGCACAAAGCAACTAGCGCCTGGGCGTGGCGATATCTGCGCCTCTCGCGAAATTGACCGGACATTTTGCGGCAGCAATACCACCACGATCTCCTGCGCCGGCAGATCGTGACGTCAATCGAGTGCGCAACGCCCTGTTAGCGCCCCAGACCGGAAATTGAGTGGCGCCCCCTGCCTTACCGTCTGCCGCTAGCAACGACAGGTTGAGGGGAGCGCTATTTAAAGGCGACCACTTCCTGCCTTTTTTTGTCAGTGACATTTTTGCACCACGCATTCTGAGAGAGGAGAGAGAGGAGAGGGAAAGAGGGGAAAGAGGGGAAGAGGGGAAGAGGGGGGAGGGGGGAGGGGGGGAGAGGAGAGGGGAGAGAGGAGAGAGGGAGAGAGGGAGAGAGGAGAGAGGGAGGGAGAGAGAGAGAGAGAGAGAGAGAGAGAGAGAGAGAGAGTGAGAGAGAGAGAGAGAGACTTCTGGAGAGATTCAACGCTGTGTGAAGGAGTTTTGGGTACTGAGCAGCACTTTGCAGGTTGGTTTTGATTTCCTTCCTTGTATCGATTTAGAAGAAACTATGGGGTCTGCACTCTGAGCTCTTCCCCTGGTTCTCTCCATTGTTCTTTCCAGCAGATTTGATGTACAGGTCTCTCCAGGCTGAGATTCAGGCCGAGATTCAAGGCTGCAATGAGCAGGATGTGGATGGAGAGCAAGATCAACCCTCCCCTTTAAGATAAAAACAGAAAATGCAGGAGAAACTCAGCAGGTCAAGCAGCATCTGTGAAGAGAGAAACAGATTTAACGTTTCAGGTCGATGACCATTCATCAGAACTCCCCTTTAAGAATTGGACGGTGCCAGTGTGTCACCCCTGCCCCTCCCTCCCGGAACCACGATAGGGTTCCCCTTGTCCTCACCTTTCACCCCACCAGCCTCCACATTCAACGGATCATCCTCCGGCATTTCCGCTACCTTCCAAAGTGATCCCACCACCAAACGTATCTTCCCCTCCCCTCCCCTTTCAGCATTCCGCAGGGACCGCTCCCTCCAAGACACCCTAGTCCACTCCTCTATCACCCCAAACAGCCCTTCCCCTTCGCCTGGCACCTTCCCGTGCAAGCGGAGGAGATGTAACACCTGCCCCTATACCTCCCCCCTTCCCACTGTCCAGGGACCCAAACACCCCTTCCAGGTGAAACAGCGATTTACTTGTACTTCTCGCAATCTAGTATACTGTATTAGCTGCTCACGATGCGGTCTCCTCTACACTGGGAGACCAAACGCAGATTGGGGGACCGCTTTGCGGAACACCTCCGTTCAGTCTGTAAGGGTAACCCCGAGCTTCCGGTTGCCTGTCATTTTAATTCAACGCTCCATTCCCCCCCTTTCCTTTTGTTTCGCTCTCACACCTGGCAGCTAACTCTTGCCCTGCCAGTACACTTTACACCCAATCTCAGCCTATTACCATCTCGTCTAGCTTCTAACACCTTTTATTGTCTCTTTTTTACTTCTTTTGTCCGATCGCAGCCCTGCCTCCGATCTATCTTTTCTTTCCAGTTTTGAAGAAGGGTTCGACCCGAAACGTCAACTCAAATTTCTGTCCACGGATGTTGCCTGACCTGCTGAGTTTTTCCAGCATTTTCTGTTATGTCTGTGTTCCATTGCTGACTGAAATCACATGAGCTTCGCCAGCGCTCCTCGGCATTAGTGCCTTGAGAGGTGTGTAGCGCCTGATTTAGCCAGGGGTGATAAAAGCCAAGTTTGCTGTCGGAGGCGATAATTAGCACCAGGCGCTAAACTTTGCGCACCGCCAATAATAGCGCCCCAAATGGGGCAATGCCAAATTTTTCCCCCATAGAATTTGAAGGGCTTACTCACTTACTTGTTCGCTGTCTGTGCGAATTCTGCCTTTTGTTGGCTGCTTAGACAGCCTGTTGACGTCACAGCAGTTCGCACAAGGGGATCCCCACTGTACTTCGTTGATTTGAATTGAAGGTCAGAAAACCAGAAGTTCTCAACACAGAGATCGCGAGATCCTCGTGTGAAGCGTATTTCGGGGCCAGCAACGAACGCCTTCACTTTGCTGCTGACCCAAATTCCAGGCCATTGTATTCGAGTTGTCAATTTGTTCCAATTAAATAGGTTAGGGAGGACCGGCGGTGGGGGGGGTCACAAATCTAAGTTATATAAAGCCAGATGTAGGTTAGATATCAGGAGGTGGTTCTTTTCCCCCAGAGAATAATGGCCCACTGGAACAGGCGGTCAGCTCATGCAGTAGGCACAGATTCGCTGAATTCCATGAAGCGAGAGCTGGACCAGTTTCTGGCTGCGGCAGCGGTCACCTCTTATAAAAGATAGGAACTGCATAGAATTATCTGAGCTAGAGTGATCTCCTGGACTGGTTTTGACTGCCTAAGGGGGTCGGACAGGAATTTCCCAGATTCACCACCCCGCCCTCCCCCCCAGCCCCCACACAAAGTGGCCAGAGTTTTTAATCTGACTTTTTGCCTCTCCCAGGAGATCACATGGTTTTGGGGTGGGGTGGAGAGTGTATATATTGTGATACATGAGGTATCACAACTGTGGGGGACAGGCTGGATGGACCAGAGGGTATCTATACTTTAAAACAAAAGAAAACTTAAGACATGCTGTACATTAGCTAAAGCAAAATGGATCTCTGCCAATTCTCCCTAGTGAATAGGCCAAACACATTCTGGAATTACTGTATACTGTGTTACTGTATCATTAAGGAAGATGTATGATACAGGCTACCAGGCTGAAGCATAATAAAAAATTACGACCGCATGAATATTCAACAGCAGAATCAATAGCTGTCAGAGGCACTGGCCTGCCAAAACTGCAGAAACTAAGATATGCACACATAGGAATCTGCCAAACGATGTTGTGTAAAAAGCCTACACAGGAAGCTTTATCTAAACAGGTGAAGAATGAAATGTACAGGTCAGTGCATACAATCATTTTGTGCAGCAAGATTTATGGATTTTGGTCTGAAGGACCAGTGTTTATTTTTTTTTTTGCATTGCTGAAAATAAAGTTATAGATTTGTAGACCCTGGAGGTGAGGGGGAGGAAGGGAAAACACTTTGGGCTGGATTTTCATTGAGGAGGCGGGACTACAACTTTCAGGGTTGTAGTCCCGCCTCCATCGAGTTGCAGCCAACCCACGCGATTTTGACTTGATTGACCTTGTTTAGCCCACCCAGTGGGCTCAGCAGGCCAATTAAGGGCCACCCGGCAACAGGTGACGTCACAGATTGATATTTCTTCTGTCAAGACCTTTTAACAGATGACATATCAGCGTTTGACAGTTGCTTGAAGCTGTCAAACACGGACAATCTGTATTCTAAGTTAATTCCTTCCTCTCAGGATGATTTAGCGATCTCTCCGGAACAGAAAGCTGAATGCTGCAATTTTTGACAGATCGTGGCCATTCTGCTTTCTGTGCCGGTGAGATGAGGGACTCCCGAGACCTGAAGGAAGGAAGGCTGTAAAGGTAAGTAAAACTTATTTAAACACACAAACACACTTACCTCTGCACACATGCACCCATCACTCACCTGAACACCAGACATCTCGACCCCTCCAACCCGATGGCCCGCCTCGCTAACTTGGCGTGGTTTGGAGCCGTCGGGAATCCCACACTTCAAGAATGAAAATAGGGATTAGGCTAAAAACTTACTATTAACTACCTGTTAACAGGCAGTTAATTGGCACTAATCCCCTTCCTGCCTCGGGGAGGCGGGTCAGGTACCCGCCATCTTTGAAACTGGCATGGAGATGGGTTGGGGGCAGGATGGGTTCGTGCCCCCAATTTCGGGATTTTAACACCCCCACACACCTCCAATCCTGCCTCTCCATGGCCCAATGAAAATCCTGCCCTTTATAATTGAAAACTGTTCCACTCAAAAAGAATTTGGTATCATCAAAACTAAGTTGGTCTTTTGGAAGGGCAGGGGAGAAAGAGAAGAGGAGGAAGGTAAGAATATTCAGATGTGAATCAAACAGATTCCTTCTCTGACCAATATTGTTGAACTCAATAGGTTAACAGTACAATGCCCACTGTACTGCAATTTTTCAGGTCTGCCCTGTGCCACTCAATCTGTCCGGTTATTACTATTTTATCACAGGATCACAAAATTAGTGAAATTTACTCTGTAGGTCACGGCCAGCAGGCATCCCTTAAATAAAAGCAGAAAATGCTAGAAATACTCAGCAGGTCAGGCAGCATCTGTGGAGAGAGAAAAAGTTAACGTTTCAGGTCGATGACCTTTCCATCAGGTGCATTATTATGCACCATGTAGGTTTTCAAATTGGGATTTCACAAAGGGATTCCAGGAAGTCACTGACTTCCTAGTGGCTAATGCTATTACTGTGTATCAGTTGTGTCCAAACTGCAGCTCTCAAGCTGTAGATGGTTATGATAAATGTAACAATGACAGAAACGTAGTTTAGGCAGGACTAGGGACTACTGGCTAGAACATTTTCAGGAAACAAGAAAAAAAGGATAAAATGTGGGATGGGGTGACCGTATTAGTAAAGGATTTCATCACAGCACTCGAACATAACAATGTTCTTGGCATCAAAACAGAATCCATATGGATACAGTTAAGGAATAAGAAGGGAAATGGTACAATCCTTGATATGTATTACAGACCAGCAAACTTTGGAGATGAGATAGTGGGAGAGATCTGCTGAGGGTTCAGAGAGATGTACAAGAACAGAGAGCAATAATACTAGGTGATTTTACCTATCCCAATATAGAGTGGAATAAAGGGGATGCATGTGGTCAAAGTGGGGAACAATTTTCAGAATGCATCCATGACTGCTGCCTAGATCTGCATGTTTCTAGTCCAATAACAAAAGAAGCATTGCTTGCTTAAGATCTGGGAAATTAAGTGGTGCAAATGCAGTGAACAGGAAACAATTGGGAAATAGAAACTACAACATAGTTAGCATCAACATTATACTAGAAAAGAATACTGAAACATAACGGTGATGGGCAAGAAAAGGACAATATTCATGGCGCTAAAAAAGGGTCCAAATTAACAGGATCACAGACCAATAGTGGGGAATCTTGCAAATATGAATTGCAAATTAAAATGGCATACAATTGGTGGTAATGCAAATGATGACAATTAAAGCTCACTTCTTGAAATTAACCCCTCACCGAACAATAAAACTGAACTTAAGGCATTATCTAGTACAAATATTAAGAACAAAGATACTAATGATTTTTAAAGAAAATATGCTCTCAGCTTGCCCAAACAAAAACAGCTTGCTCTAAATGACAAATGTCTAAATTGTCATGCAAATCCTCCCTTCATAAATGTATCTAAAATAAGCCTGTGGGGTATACGAGCTTCCTCCTCTCCCCCTACAATTGACAGAACTCAAAACCAAACCCACTGAAATTCTGATGCAGAGTTGAACTTGCATACTGTTTAGCCAGATGTGAACGACAATCTTTAAGCAGTTCTTGATAGTGTCACCCATTGAGCCTGAGGATTGGAACGTGGCAAATGTGACACCATTGTTCAAGAAAGGGTGCAAGGACAATCCTAGTAAATACAGTCCGGTCAGTTTAACATCAGTGGTGGGTAAGGTTTTAAAAACAATAATCAAGGAAAGAATTAACGGACATTTGGAGAGGTTTAAGCTAATTAAGGATAGCCAACACGGGTTTGTAAAAGGAAGATAGTGTTTCAGTAATCTAATTGAATTTTTTGATGAAGTAACAGAGAGGATTGATGAAGGGAATGCAATGGATGTTGTCTACATGGATTTTCGGAAGGCGTTTGACAAAGTATCACATAGAAGGCTGGTTAACAAAATTGAGGCTCATGGAATAGGTGGGTCAGTGGCAGCTTGGATAAGGAATTGGCTTAAGGACAGAAAACAGCGAGTTCTGGTAAATGGCTGTTTTTCCCAGACTGGAGAATGGTAGACAGTGGTGTTCCCCAAGGGTCAATGCTGGGACCACGGCTTCTTTTGGTATATATAAATGACCTGGCTTTTGGAATACAGAGTAGAATTTCTAAATTTGCTGATGACACCAAACCACAGGGGAGCAATAGCATCGTGGTAATGTCACTGGGCGAGTAAGGCCTGGACTAAGGAGTTCAAATCCCACCACGGCAGTTGGGGAATTTAAATTCAGTTAATTAAATAAATCTGGAATAAAATGTTAGTTTCATGGTTACCATTACTGATACTATCGGATTGTCGTAAAAACCCATCTGGTTCACTAATGTCCTTTATGTGACTCCAGACCCACAGCAATGTGGTTGACTCTTAACTGCCCTCTAAAATGGCCTAACAAACCACTCGGTTGTAACAAACCGCAACGAAACAAAATAATAAAGAAACCGGACGGACCGCCCGGCATCGACCTCCACCAGCTACAGACACAGCAACGGCACAAACATCCTCCTCACCAACATCTGGGGACTTGGGCCAAAATTGGGAGATCTGTCCCACAGATTAGTCAAGCAACAGCCTGACATAGTCATACTCACAGAATCATATCTTTCAGCCAATGTCCCAAACTCCTCCATCACCATCCCTGGGGTGGCGGCACAGTGGTATACAGCCGGGAAGGAGTGGCCCTGGGAGTCCTCAACATTGACTCTGGACCCCATGAAGTCTCATGGCTTCAGGTCAAGCATGGGCAAGGAAACCTCCTGCTGATTACCACCCTCCCTCAGCTGATGAATCAGTACTCCTCCATGTTGACCACCACTTGGAAGAAGCACTCAGAGTAGCAAGGGCACAGAATGTACTCTGGGTGGGGGACTTCAATGTCCATCACCAAGAGCGGTAGCACCACTACTGACCGAGTCCTGAAGGATGTAGCTGCCAGACTGGACCTGTGGCAGGTGGTGAGAGAACCAACACGAGGGGAAAAACCTACTTGACATTGTCCTCACCAATCTACCTGTCCATGACAGTATTGGTAGCAGTGATTGTGGAGACAAAGTCCCGTCTTCACACTGAGGGCACCCTCCATCGTGTTGTGTGGCACTACCATCGTGCTAAATGGGATAGATTCAGAACAGATCTAGCAGCTCAAAACTGGGCATCCATGAGGTGCTGTGGGCCATCAGCAGCAGCAGAATTGTATTCCACCACAATCTGTAACCTCATGGCCTGGCATATCCCTCACTCTACCATTACCATCAAGCCAGGGGACCAACCCTGGTTCAATAGTGTGTAGAACAGCATGCCAGGAGCAGCACCAGGCGTACCTAAAAATGAGGTGCCAACCTAGGGAAGCTGCAACACAGGACTACATACATGCTAAAAAGCAGAAGCAGCATGCTATAGACAGGGCTAAGTGATCCCACAATCAACAGATCAGATCAAAGCTCTGCAGTCCTGCCACATCCAGTCATGAATGGTGGTGGGCCATTAAACAACTAACAGGAGGAGGAGGCTCCATGAATATCCCCATCCTCAATGATGGTGCAGCCCAGCACGAGAGTGCAAAAGACAAGGTTGAAGCGTTTGCAACCATCTTCAGCCAGAAGTGCCGAGTGGATGATCCATATCGGCCTCCTCCTGAGGTCCCCACCATCACAGAGCCAGTCTTCAGCCAATTCAATTCACTCCATGTGATATCAAGAAACGGCTCAGCGCACTGGATACAGCAAAGGCTATGGGCCCTGACAAATTCCCGGCTATCGTGCTGAAGGCTTGTGCCCCAGAACTAACCACACCTCTAGCCAAGCTGTTCCAGTACAGCTACAACACTGGCATCTATCCGCCAATGTGGAAAACTGCCCAGGTATGTCCTGTCCACAAAAAGTAGGACAAATCCAATCCGGCCAATTACCGCCCCATCAGTCTACTCTCAATCATCAGCAAAGTGATGGAAGGTGTCATCGACAGTGCTATCAAGCAGCGCTTACTCACCAATAACCTGCTCACTGATATCCAGTTTGGGTTCTGCCAAGACCACTCTGCTCCCAACCTCATTACAGCCTTGGTCCAAACATGGACAAAGGAACTGAATTCCAGAGGTGAGGTGAGAGTGACTGCCCTTGACATCAGCGTAGCATTTCACCGAGTGTGGCATCAAGGAGCCCTAGTAAAACTGAAGTCAATGGGAATCGGGGGGGAAAAACTCTACTGGTTGGAATCAAACCTATCACAAAGGAAGATGGTTGTGGTGATTGAAGGTCGCTGCAGGAGTTCCTCAGGGCAGTGTCCCAGGCCCAACCATCTTCAGCTGCTTCATCAATGACTTTCCCTCCAACAGAAGGTCAGAAATGGGGATGTTCGCTGATGACTGCACAGTGTTCAGTGCCATTCACAACTCCTCAGATAATGAAGCAGTCCATGCCCGCATGGAACAAGACCTGGATGGCGTTCAGGCTTGGGCTGATAAGTGGCAGGTAACATTCGCGCCACAGAAGTGCCAGGCAATGACTATCTCCAACAAGCGAGAGTCTAACCCCCGCCCCTTGACATTCAATGGCATTACCATCGCCAAATCCCCCAACATCAACATCCTGGGGGTCACCATTTACCAGAAATGTAACTGGACCAGCCACATAAATAATGTGGCAACAAGAGCAGGTCAGAGGCTAGGTATTCTGCGCCGAGTGTCTCACCTCCTGACTCCCCAAAGCCTTTCCACCATCTACAAGGCACAAGTAAGGAGCGTGATAGAATTCTCTCCAATTGCCTGGATGAGTGCAGCTCCAGCAACACTCAAGAAGTTCGACACCATCCAGGACAAAGCAGCCCGCTTGATTGGCACCCCATCTACCACCTTAAACTTCACTCCCTCCACCACCGGCGTACTGTGGCTGCAGTGTGTAGCATCTACAAGATGTACTGCAGCAACTCGCCAAGACTTCTTCGGCAGCACCTCCCAAACCCGCGACCTCCACTACCTAGAAGGACAAGGGCAGCAGGCGCATAGGAACACCACCACTTCCAAGTTCCCCTCCAAGTCACACACCATCCTGACTTAGAAGTATATCGCCAATCCTTCAACGTCGCTGGGTCAAAATCCTGGAACTCCCTACCTAACAGCACTGTGGGAGTACCTTCACCACACGGACAGCAGCAGTTCAAGGCGGCAGCTCAACACCACCTTCTCAAGAGCATTTAGGGATGGGCAATAAATGCTGGCCTTGCCAGCGACGCCCACATCCCATAAACAAATTTTAAAAAATTGGGGGTGTGGCAAACAGTGATATCATCAATCGACTGCAACAGGACATAGAAAGGCTAGCAAAATGGGCAGACAAGTGGCAGATGGAATTTAATAGTGAAGTGTGAGGTGATGCAATTTGACAGAAGGAACAGGGAGAGGCAATATACACTTAATGGCATATAATAGCAAAATACTGCGGATGCTGGAAATCTGAAATAACAACAGAAAATGCTGGAAATACTCAGCAGGCCAGGCAGCATCCATGGAGAGAGAAACAGAGTTAACGTTTTAGGTCTGGGACCCTTCATCAGAACTGGAAAAAGCTGGAGATGTAACGGATATTAAGCAGGCGCAGAGACGGGGGGGGGGGGGGGGGGGCGGGTTTAAGGAGGGGAGGAAGGAGTAGAAAGAACACCCTGTACTTTTGGAAGAGGCAGGAAAGATAAAATGTTGCAAATGGGAATGGCAAAAATCATACTGCATGAAAAATGGGGGCAGGGATAATTATCTGAAATTGTTGAACTCCATGTTGAGTCCAGAAGGCTGCAAAGTGCCCAATCGAAAGATGAGGTGCTGTTCCTCGAGCTTACGTTGAGCTTCATTGGAACAATGCAATAGCCAGAGGACAGAGAGATCAGAGTGGGAGTGAATTAAAGTGACAGGCGACCGGAAGCTCAGGGTCACCCTTACGGACTGAACGGAGGTGTTCCGCAAAGCGGTCGCCCAATCTGCGTTTGGTCTCCCCAATGTAGAGGAGACCACATCGTGAGCAGCGAATACAGTATATTAAATTGCAACTAGTACAAGTAAATCACTGTTTCACCTGGAAGGGGTGTTTGGGGCCCTGGACAGTGGGAAGGGAGGAGGTAAAAGGGCATGTGTTGCATCTCCTGCGCTTGCACGGGAAGGTGCCAGGTGAAGGAGAAGGGCTGTTGGGGGTGATTGAGGAGTGGACCAGGGTGTCGCGGAGGGAGCGGTCCCTTCGGAATGCTGAAAGGGGAGGTGAGGGGAAGATGTGTTTGGTGGTGGGATCACGTTGGAGGTGGTGGAAATGGTGAAGGATGATCCGTTGAATGTGGAGGCTGGTGGGGTGAAAGGTGAGGACAATGGGAAGCCTATCATGGTTCTGGGAGGGAGGGGAAGGGGTGAGAGCAGAAGTGCGGGAAATAGAACGGACACAGTTAAGGACCGCGTCAACCACGGTAGAGGGGAATCCTCGGTTGAGGAAAAAGGAAGACATGTCGGAGAAACTGGGAGAATGGAATAGAGTCCTTACAGGAAGCGGGGTGGGAGGAAGTGTAGTCCAGGTAGCTGTGGGAGTTGGTGGGCTTGTAGTGGATGTTTGTTGAAAGCCGATCACCAGAAATGGAGACGGAGAAGTCAAGGAAGGGAAGGGAAGAGTCGGAGATGGACCATGTGAAGGTGAGGGAAGGGTGGAAATTGGAAGTAAAGTGAATAAGCTTATCTAGTTCAGGGCGAGAGCAGGAAACGGCACCAATACAGTCATCGATGTACCGGAAAAAGAGGTGAGGGAGGGGACCTGAGTAGGACTGGAACAAAGTGTTCCACATATCCCATGAAAAGGCAGGCATAGCTAGGGCCCATGCGGGTTCCCATAGCAACACCTTTAATTTGGAGGAAGTGAGTGGAGTCAAAGGAGAAGTTGTTCAATGTGAGAGCAAGTTCAGCCAGGCGGAGGAGGGTGGTGGTGGATGGGAACTGGTTGGGCCTCTGTTCAAGGAAGAAACAGAGCGCCTGAAGGCCGTCCTGGTGGGGGATGGAGGTGTAGAGGGATTGGACATCCATAGTGTTATGTTCATTAATAAATAGACATTCTTATTATGAACACAGCTAGCTTTTGCTAGTTACTTTTATTGAGCACATGTGGACTTGTACAGCATCTTGTAGAGGCTTCCATCTTGACTGCTGCCTTCTGGGTAGCCTAGTGCCTCATGGGTAATGTAGTCTTAATATAATATATAGCTGGGTAGTGTAGTCTTTTACATACAGCTATATACAGCTCTACGGCTCCACCTAGTGTCCACTATAGAATGACATGCTATTGATCACTACACAGTGAAAAGGAGACGGTTGGGGCCAGGAAACTGGAAACTGTTAAAGTGACAGAGGGCATCGGAAGAGTCGCGAATGTAGGTGGGAAGAGACTGGACAAGGGGAGAAAAAAGAGTCGAGATAGGAAGAGATAAGTTCCGTGGGGCAAGAACAGGCTGAAACGATTGGTCTACCAGGGCAGTCCTGTTTGTGGATCTTGGGAAGGAGGTAGAAGCAGGCTGTGCGGGGTTGGGGGACTATGAGGTTGGCGGCCATGGAGGGAAGATCTCCAGAGGAGAGGAGGTCAGTGACACACTTGGAAACAATGGCTTGAAGTTTGCTAGTGGGGTCATGGTCCAGGTGGAGGTAGGAGGTGGTGTTGGAGAGTTGGTGTTCAGCTTCCGTACGGTAGAGGTCGGTACGCCAAACAACAACAGCACCACCCTTATCAGCAAGTTTAATGATAAAGTTAGGGTTGGATCAGCGAGAACAGAGTGCTGCAAGTTCAGAGGGAGGTAGGTTGGAGTGAGTGAGGGGAGCAGAGAAATGGAGACGGCCGATGTCACGTCGGCAGTTAGCAATGAAAAGGCATAGAGAGGGTAAGAGGCCAGAGGGAGGGGTCCAGGTAGAATGAGAATTTAGAAAGCGGGAGAAAGGATCAGCCGTGCGGGGGGAAGACTCCTGGCCAAAGAAGTGGGCATGGAGATGAAGGTGACGGAAGAAGAGCTCAGCATCGCACCGAGCTCGAAATTCATTCAGGTGGGGGCGTAAGGGGATGAAGCTCAGGCCTTTGCTGAGGACTGATCGTTCGGGGTCAAAGAGGGGAAGGTCAGAGGGGATAGTGAAAACACGGCAGGGGGTGAGATTGGAAGAAGGGATGGGGTCCGAGGAAAGTAACGGGGAAGAAGGTTCTGGGGGGGGGGGGGGGGGGCGTTGGTGTCCACGAGTTGATGAAGCTTGCGATCCTTGACATCAGAAAGGAAGAAAAAAAGTTTTTTATTGAAGCGTCAGATGAGTCGAAGGATGAAATGGAACTGAGGACCCGGACAGCATTGAAATAGAGTGCGTCGGTGCTGCTGAAGAGAGAGGTCGAGGTTGTTCATGTGGCGGCGTATGGCGTTGAGCGTGGATCTCAAGATGCGGCAAAAGCAGTGGTTCGAAGAACGATGAATATCGAGGAGATATTTGTAATCCTGGGTGGATCCAAAACATGAAGGGTGGAAGTTTAGTTGGAATCCACGTGGAATAACTCTGAACCGGAGACTGTTACTGAGGAAAGAGATGTGGCTGTGAAACCGAGTCTTGGCAGATACCTGATCAAACACGAGAAGGGAAACTGAAAGTAATGAAGATGAACAAGGCTGAATAGATAAACGGAACTCCCGTTGGCAAGAAGAGCAGAACTTCAAGGTAGGCATCCCAATCTCACCCCCTGCCGTGTTTTCACTATCCCCTCTGACCTTCCCCTCTCTGACCCCGAACGATCAGTCCTCAGCAAAGGCCTGAGCTTCATCCCCTTACGCCCCATCTGAATGAATTTCGAGCTCGACACGATGCTGAGCTCTTCTTCCGTCGCCTTCGTCTCCGTGCCCACTTCTTTGGCCAGTCTTCCCCCCGCACGGCTGATCCTTTCTCCCACTTTCTAAATTCTCGTTCTACTTGGACCCCTCCCTCTGGCCTCTTACCTTCCTTCTCTAGATCTTTTCATTGCTAACTGCCGACGTGACATCGGCCGTCTCCATTTCTCTGCTCCCCTCACTCACTGCAACCTACCTCCCTCTGAACTTGCAGCACTCCGTTCTCTCCGATCCAACCCTAACATTATCATTAAACCTGCTGATAAGGGTGGTGCTGTTGTTGTTTGGCGTACCGACCTCAACCGTGCGGAAGCTGAACGCCAACTCTCCAACACCTCCTCCTACCTCCACCTGGACCATGACCCCACTAGCAAACATCAAGCCATTGTTTCCAAGTGTGTCACTGACCTCATCTCCTCTGGAGATCTTCCCTCCATGGCCGCCAATCTCATAGTCCCCCAACCCCGCACAGCCCGCTTCTAACTCCTTCCCAAGATCCACAAACAGGACTGCCATGGTAGACCAATCGTTTCAGCCTGTTCTTGCCCCACGGAACTTCTCTCTTCCTATCTCGACTCTATTTTTTCTCCCCTTGTCCAGTCTCTTCCCACCTACATTCGCGACTCTTCCAACGCCCTCCGTCAATTCAACAGTTTCCTGGCCCCAACCGTCTCCTTTTCACTATGGACGTCCAATCCCTCTGCACCTCCATCCCCCACCAGGACGGCCTTCAGGCGCTCCGTTTCTTCCTTGAACAGAGGCCCAACCAGTCCCCATCCACCACCACCCTCCTCCGCCTGGCTGAACTTGTTCTCACATTGAACAACTTCTCCTTTGACTCCACTCACTTCCTCCAAATTAAAGGTGTTGCTATGGGAATCCGCATGGGCCCTAGCTATGCCTGCCTTTTCATGGGATATGTGGAACACTTTGTTCCAGTCCTACTCAGGTCCCCTCCCTCACCTCTTTTTCCGGTACATCGATGACTGTATTGGTGCAGTTTCCTGCTCTCGCCTGAACTAGATAAGTTCATTCACTTTACTTCCAATTTCCACCCTTCCCTCACCTTCACATGGTCCATCTCCGACTCTTCCCTTCCCTTCCTTGACTTCTCCGTCTCCATTTCTGGTGATCGGCTTTCAACAAACATCCACTACAAGCCCACCGACTCCCACAGCTACCTGGACTACACTTCCTCCCACCCCGCTTCCTGTAAGGACTCTATTCCATTCTCCCAGTTTCTCCGACATGTCTTCCTTTTTCCTCAGCCGAGGATTCCCCTCTACCGTGGTTGACGCGGCCCTTGACCGTGTCCGTTCTATTTCCCGCACTTCTGCTCTCACCCCTTCCCCTCCCTCCCAGAACCATGATAAGGTTCCCCTTGTCCTCACCTTTCACCCCACCAGCCTCCACATTCAACGGATCATCCTCTGCCATTTCCGCCACCTCCAACGTGATCCCACCACCAAACACATCTTCCCCTCATCCCCCCTTTCAGCATGCTGAAGGGACCGCTCCCTCCACGGCACCCTGGTCCACTCCTCAATCACCCCAACAGCCCTTCTCCTTCACCTGGCACCTTCCCGTGCAAGCGCAGGAGATGCAACACATGCCCTTTTTGTAGTGTATGTGCCTTTAAGGGGAGAACTACTTTTTTACAGCTCCTGTATACTATAGTACTGGCAGTGACAACACCTGTATATAACCCTGAGTAGGGATCTGTACTGTTTAGTTTTAGAGCAACCCTCATCCAGTAAACACCTGTTGATTGTTATCTGCAGCCTCTGTCGATTATTTGAAGGACACACTACCTAAAGATATCTAGATTTAACATTGGCGACGAGTCGTTTTGAACCTACCTGCAACTCTGAAGAAGGAGGCCGATTCCACCAGTGCGGGCGTCGACCATCCAGGGAGAACTTGAGCATCGCAGAGGAGGCTGTAGAGAGCTGGGCTTGGTTCTCCAGCCGCGACGATCCAGCGCAGCGGGCTGGCAGCAGGTACGGCGCAGACCCTTCCTGGACAGTGGCGGCAGGAGCCGACCGACGGCACAGAAAAAGGCTGAGCAGCGTCGACGGGTAAGAGAGAGGGTAAAGCGCACAGGGCGCAGCCGGGGTTGAAGACCGAGCGGCGTCAACAAGAGGGGAAAATGCGCAGAGCGCGGCCGGTGTTCAAAGGCTGAGCAGCGTCCGCGGGGAAAGAAAAGAAGGGAAGACGCCATTTTCAGCCAGTGGAGAAGAAGGGAGAGCGCGGGAAGAAAGGAAAGCGCGGGAGATGCCATTTTTAGCCAGTCTAACCACACCCAGGGATGCCGAAGAGTGGCAGTGTCACAGCGTTCGACAATGAAGTCTGAGATTGGGCGACATATATAGAGCGCATAGAGGTGTACTGCAAGGCGAACGAGGTGCCAGATGCCAGGAATGCACTGGTATTGTTGAATTCCATGGGTGCAAAAACGTACGGCTTACTGCGAAACCTAGTAACCCCAGAGAAGCCAGTGGAAAAGGATTTTGAAAGCATAGTGGCAATCCTACAGGACCACTTAAACCCCACACCGCTGCTGATAACAGAAAGATTTAAGTTCCACAAAAGGAACCAGCATAAAGACGAAAGTAATGCTGAGTATTTAACGGAACTGCACAAGCCATCGAAACACTGCCAGTTTGGAACGGGACTAGCAGATACTTTAAGGGACAAGTTTGTGTGTGGGCTTCAAAGTGAAGGAACTCAGAAACGGCTTCTATCAGAAAAGGATCTTATGCTGGACAAGGCTTTGAGCCTGGCAGTATCACACGAAGCAGCTGCACGGGGCGCTGCAGAGATACAACGGAGACCGCAAGAATATGGCACAAATGAAATGTCATATGGAACAGGGAAGTGTTATCGCTGCGGCAGAACAACACATGACCATAAGGATTGTTGGTTGAAGGACCAAGTGTTGGTTCAAGGACCAAGTGTACAGACAGTGTGGAAAAGTAGGACACATAATAAGAGTCTGCAGGTCGGGAAAGAAAACCAGCAGCAAGAAACCTCCACAGGAGAAGTACAAAAAGGTACATAAGGTGACGGAGAGTAGTTCAGACGAACAGAAAAGTGATACAGACTCCGGAAGCAAGGAGCTGGGTTGTCTGAAACTACATAATGTAACCAAAATGGAGGATCACCAAACTATCTGGGTCACGCTCAAGATAGACGGAGTCCAAGTGAAAATGGAATTGGACACAGGATCAGCCCTAACAGTCATAAACCGAAGGGACTACAAGCGGCTATTCTCACATATACCCTTGAGAGATACAAAGATTGTCTTGAAGACGTACACGGGCCAAAAAGTCTACCCCAAAGGAAAAATAAAGGGTGAACGTGATATACAACGGCAAGGAAACACCAAAAATGGACCTATATGTATTGCCAGATGGAGGACCACCACTACTAGGACGTGAATGGATCCGGAAGATACAGTTAGATTGGCATGCCATACAAGCACTGACGGTAGATGCCAAAAAGGATGACGACGTCACACCTGGACGACTGTCAAAAATGCTAACTGACGCACAAGTGTTCCAGGAGAGACTCGGAACATTAAAAGGCATAACAGCGACGATCAAAATAGAGGAAAATGCAAGCCCAAAGTTTTTTTTTTTTTTTTTTTTTTTAAAAAAGGCCAGACCGTTGCCTTACGCGATCTGCCCAGCCGTCGAAGCAGAGCTGGAAGGTTTGGAACGTTCTGGAGTACTATCCAAAGTGGACTGGAGCGAGTGGGCTACACCCATCATTCCTGTAATGAAGAGGTCGTTGAGTAATACGCCTGGGGAACCAAAGAAGATTCGCATCTGTGGGAACTTTAAGGTGACAGTGAACCCAGTCCTTCACACGGTACAATATCCGCTTCCGAGGATTGAAGATATTTTCGCCTCGCTATCTGGAGGAAAACGCTTCACTAAGATTGATCTGGCCCAGGCGTACCTGCAAATGGAGGAGGTAGAAGAAGCCGCGAAACAGTACCTCACGATCAACACTAATAAAGGTCTCTACCAATACAACTGGCTGGTGTTCGGGGTAGCATCAGCTCCGGCTATTAGGGAAAGGGCAATGGATCAAGTCCTGCAAGGGATTCCAGGGACCCAGTGTTGTTTGGACGACATCCTGGTCATGGGCAAAAATGACAGTGATCACCTCGCCAACCTGGAGCAGGTGCTCACTAGATTGAAGGAATATGGGCTCCGAGCTAATCACCACAAATGCGAGTTTTTCCAGAAGCAGATCTCGTATTGTGGCCACGTTATTGATGAAGAGGGGTTACATAAGTCCCCTGAAAAGATTGAGGCAGTAGGCAAGGCTCCAGCACCGGAAAATGTGTCACAACTGAGGTCATTCCTCGGGCTGGTGAACTACTACCATAAGTTCTTGCCGAATTTGTCTACGTTACTACACCCACTGAACACCCTACTGCAAACGGGGGTACCTTGGAAGTGGAATGACAAATGTAAACGAGCTTTCCAGAAGTGCAAAGAATTGATCACATCAAAGGAGGTGTTGGCTCATTTCAACCCAGCACTACCAATTCGGTTGGCATGTGATGCATCATCCTATGGTATTGGAGCGGTACTGTCGCACAAATTCCCGGACGGCTTGGAGAGGCCAGTAGCCTTTGCGTCTCGGTCACTAACCTCAGCCGAGCGAAACTATGCCCAGATTGACAGGGAGGCCCTCAGCCTAGTGTGGGGAGTGAAAAAGTTCAACCACTATCTGCACGGGCAGAAGTTCACCTTGCTGACTGGCCACCAACCACTTGTCTCCATCTTTAATCCAAAGAAGGGTGTTCCGGTGACTGCGCAACAGCTACAAAGATGGTCCCTTTTTCTAGGGGCGAACCAATATGAAAGAGAGTATAAGGGCACGAAACAGCATGGAAACACTGATGGGCTATCACGCCTGCCACTGCCTACTGCGGAGGAAGCACCAGCAGTGGACCCTGTCGAAATATTTTATTCGACTATAATTGAACGCTTGCCAGTAACTAACGCGGATATAGGGAAGGAGACCAGAAATGACCCGACACTGTCTCGGGTATATGATTTGACGGTGAAGGGATGGCCAACAGATTGCGACTCACTGTTGCCAGCATTCTCATCCAGAATAGAACAGCTGTCAGTATGCCAGGGGACCTTGATGTGTGGATCCCGAGTGGTAATTCCACCCAAGTTAAGAGAGAGAGTGCTCAATGAGCTTCACGAAGGCCATCTGGGAGGGGTGAAAATGAAAAGCCTTGCTAGGGCTTATGTGTGGTGGCCGGGGATCGATCAGCAAATCGAGGACCTGACAAAGAGCTGCTCAGGATGCCAGAAGGTCCAAAATGCACCACCACATGCCCCTCTACACCCATGGGAGTGGCCCTCCTCTCCATGGCAACGTGTGCATATTGATTTTGCTGGTCCATTCATGGACTCAATGTTCTTAATAGCCGTGGATGCGCACTCGGAATGGCCCGAGGTGATCAAAATGTCCTCCACCACCACGGAGAAAACGATTGCAGTCCTACGGACCATATTTGCCAGGAACGGCTTGCCAGAGCAGATTTGCTCTGATAACGGACCACAGTTTGTGTCCGAAGAGTTTCGGAAATTTATGAAAAGGATTGGGGTAAGGCATTACACATCCGCCCCGTATCATCCAGCCACAAATGGATTGGCTGAGAGGTTCGTACAAACCTTTAAAAAGGCCGTAAGGGCCATGTGCGATGACGACATTCCACTGCAGCACAAGGTGGACAATTTCCTGCTAGCCTACAGAAATGCGACACATGCAGTTACCAACCAGACCCCGGCCATGATGTTCTTTAGCCGAAGTTCGAGATCTCGTCTGGATTTGCTCAGACCAAATGTACGAAGAAATGTGCTGGAATTGCTTATTCTCAACATCAATGAGAAGCCGACAAGGAGCTTCAATGTAGGGCAACCAGTCTTGGCCCGCGACTACCGAACAGAGAAATGGCAACCAGGAATGATATGCACACGGCAGGGGCCACTAATGTACACAGTGAATGTTGGGGAGAACATTGTGAGACGCCATGTCGACCAGATCCTAGCGTCACAGGAACGAGTCAACGCCATGTCTCGCGTACCTGGTAATGAACCCGACATACAGGTAGCATCTACCCCAGAAACAGTAGTATCGGAAGCTGATGAACCAACCGACGATAGGGTGCCAGAATCGCCTCCGCACCAAGAGCAAGACACTCAGGAAAGGCGCTATCCAGAAAGGATCAGGAAGCCGCCCCAAAGACTGAATTTATAAATGGACTATTTTCAGTTAATGTTGCATGTTAAAAGTGTTAATTGTTAAATGAATGTTATGGTACTGTTAATCTAAAAGGGGAGGAATTGTAGTGTATGTGCCTTTAAGGGGAGAACTACTTTTTTACAGCTCCTGTATACTGTAGTACCGGCAGTGACCACACCTGTATATAACCCGGAGTAGGGATCTGTACTGTTTAGTTTTAGAGCAACCCTCATCCAGTAAACACCTGTTGATTGTTATCTGCAGCCTCTGTCGATTATTTGAAGGACACACTACCTAAAGATATCCAGATTTAACACTTTTACCTCCTTTCCCACTGTCCAGGGCCCCAAACACCCCTTCCAGGTGAAACAGCGATTTTCTTGTACTTCTTGCAATTTAATATACTGTATTCACTGCTCACGATGTGGTCTCCTCTACATTGGGGAGACCAAACGCAGATTGGGCGACCGCTTTGCGGAGCACCTCCGTTCAGTCCGTAAGGGTGACCCTGAGCTTCCGGTCGCCTGTCACTTTAATTCACCGCTTCACTCCCACTCTGATGTCTCTGTCCTCAGGCTATTGCATTGTTCCAATGAAGCTCAACGTAAGCTCGAGGAACAGCACCTCATCTTTCGATTGGGCACTTGCAGCCTGCCGGACTCAACATTGAGTTCAACAATTTCAGATAATTATCCCTGCCCCCATTTTTCATGCAATATGATTTTTGCCATTCCCATTTGCAACATTTTATCTTTCCTGCCTCTTACAAAAGTACAGGGTATTCTTTCTATTCCTTCCTCCCCTCCTAAACCCACCCCCCCCTTCTCTGCACCTGCTTAATAGCTGTTACATCTCCAGCTTTTTCCAGTTCTGATGAAGGGTCCCAGACCTAAAACGTTAACTCTGTTTCTCTCTCCACGGATGCTGCCTGGCCTGCTGAGTATTTCCAGCATTTTCTGTTGTTATTATACACTTAATGGCACAGTTTTAAAGAGTGTACAGGGACAGAGGGACCTGGGAGTTAATATGCAGAGGTCTCTGAAGGTGGCAGGACATATTGAGAAGTGGTTAACAAAGCATATGGGATCGTGGGCTTCATAAATAGAGGTATTGAGTACAAAAGTAGAGAAGTTAAGCTGAACCTTTATAAAGCGCTGGTTAGGCCACAACTGGAGTATTGCGTACAGTTCTGGTCACCACACTTTAGGAAGGATGTTAAAGTCCTTGAGAGGGTGCAGGAGATTTACCAGAATGGTTCCAGGGATGGGGGATCTTAGCTACAAGGGCAGGTTGGAGAAGCTGGATTTGTTTTTGTAATGTGTATATACCTTTAAGGGGGGGGAACTACTTTTTACAGCTCATGTATACTGTAGTACCGGCAGTGACCACACCTGTATATAGCACTGAGTACTGCTAGTCCTCCACCACCATGGAGAAAACTATTGCAGTCCTACGGACCATTTTTACCAGGAACGGCTTGCCAGAACAGGTTTGCTCCGACAACGGACCACAGTTTGTGTCCGAAGAGTTCTGGAGGTTTATGCAGAAGAATGGGGTAAGGCATTACACATCCGCCCCGTATCATCCAGCCACAAATGGATTGGCTGAGAGGTTCGTACAAACCTTTAAGAAGGCAATAAAGGCTATGTACAATGACAACATTCCGCTGCAGCACAAGGTGGACAATTTCCTGTTCGCCTACCGGAATGCGACACATGCAGTCACCAACCAGGCCCCAGCCATGATGTTCTTTAACCGAAGGTGAAGATCTCACCTGGATTTGCTCAGACCAAACGTACGAAGAGATGTTGAAAGTAAGCAATTCCAGCACATCCATGAGAAGCCAACAAGGAGCTTCAATGTAGGGCAACCAGTCTTGGCCCGCGACTACCGAACAGAAAAATGGCAGCCAGGAACGATATGCATACGCCAGGGCCCACTAATGTACACAGTGGACGTTGGGGAGAACATCGTGAAACGCCATGCTGACCAGATCCTAGAGTCACAGGAACAAGTCGACCCCATGCCTCGCCCATACGTACCTGGTGAGGAACCCGACGTACAGGTCGCATCTACCCCAGAAACAGTAGCATCGGAAGCCGATGACCCAACCGACGACAGGGTGCCAGAATCGCCTCCGCACCAAGAGCAAGACACTCGGGAAAGGCGCTATCCAGAAAGGATCAGGAAGCCTCCCCAAAGACTGAATATATAAATGGACTATTTTCAGCTAACATTGTATGTTAAAAGTGTTAATTGTAATTAGTTTGATATTTAATTGTTAAATGAGTGTTATGGTACTGTTAATCTAAAAGGGGAGGAATTGTAATATATATACCTTTAAGGGGGGGGAACTACTTTTTACAGCTCATGTATACTGTAGTACCGGCAGTGACCACACCTGTATATAGCACTGAGTAGTAATCTGTACAGTCAGTTCCAGAGGTGAGCCACGTTGAGTAAACACCTGTTATACCGTTCTCCTGCAGTCTTGTGTCTTACTACTGACAGACACAACAGTTTTCATTAGAGCAAAGGAGGTTGAGGGGTGATTTGATAGGTGTACAAGATTATGACGGGTTTGGATAGGCTAGGTGGGGAAAGGCTGTTCCTACTAGTTGATGGTACAAGGACCAGGGGACACAGATTTAAGGTTTTGCGCAAGAGATACAGGGGGATGTAAGAAAAAACTTTTTATTTTTTTAAAAATTTTTTAAAAAAAGAGTGGTGATGACCTGGAATTCACTGCCGACGGAAGTGGTGGAAGCGGAGACACTCAATGTTTTCAAGGGGAGACTGGATAGGCACTTGAGGGAAATAAACTTGCAGGGCTACGGGGATAGAGCAGGGGAGTGGGACTGACTGGATTGCTCTAGAGAGCTGGCACGGACTCGATGGGCTGAATGGCCACCTTCAGTGCCGTTATGACTCTGACGACAAACATTTCACAGAATGAAAAGTCTCAAATTACTAAAGCAGTAATGTTTTGAGAGAGTGATCACATGCTTAGAGTATTACCAAAATGATTTTGCTTCACCTGTACTAGAATATAAAGTGTCTTGTTATTATCTCATTTAGGCTTGAACAGAATAGCTCATGAACAATGAGCAAGAATGTATTACTGTTATAGGCCAATAAAATAGTTTGTTATCTTTGGGATATTATTTTGTATTTTTCCCACATCAAAACAAGAAAACATGCTAAATCGGATATACCAAACGCTGCAATGAAGCTTAGTTCCTCATACGAGTGATACAGCTATTCCCATGGGTGAAGATACTGCTAACATCACACTGCCTCAGCCTACCCTTTATACCAGTGGTTCAGGCGGAGCCACACCAAAAACTTCACTGTTCAGTTCATAGTCTATAAACTGTTTAGTATTTGTAGGCTTGGTACTAAACCATAAAAATCACTTCTATGCTGATCTCAGCAGGGGCAGCACAGGAAGACAGGCACAACACGCAGTCTCTGTCTACAGGGTAGAAACGACAAAAGTCGTTCACTATTCCATCTCCTGATCGCTATTCAAAGATCCCTGTACAAAGTGCATGTGTAGCCGCCAGGTGATGTCAGAATTTGGCTGGGATGTGATCTCTATCCCCACCCCCTCCCCTTGAATAGGTCTGAACAGCCACGATGTCGGGTTATACATGAAGATTCACCACTTGGGACAGCAGTCAGCCCTGACAAAACCAAGGTGAGGAACAGGGGGCAGGGGAAAGAGAAAAAAAAACAAGCTCATTACAAAAAATAATCATCCTCCTAAAACAAATCAAAGCATGGTTAACCATTTTCTGTTGTTATCTAACATTAGAACAGAACAATTTATTTAAGAAAATAACCAGAGGCCCCTGGTTTGAAACAATTCTCAGCTACATTCTACCTGCTTCCACAGAATGCATTTTAACCAAGGGACAAGACCTTCTATAAAAATTCACACATTGCATAGCCTTAGCATTGCAGTTCAAATTTTGGGAAGTCAATTGCTGTTTTAAGACCAAGTTAGTACATTTAAAATTTCCCTTCTAAAATTCGATTTCAAGGGAAAGATTTCACAAAATAAAAACCTTCTTCTCTTTCCCTTCCTCATATTACTGGTTAGCACTAAGCCTCATCCATTTCCTAAAAACTTAGGAAACAGGCCTTGTAGAACATATTCTTGACTGTAACTGTCACTCAAACCCCTCATTACCTTTTGCATTCAGTCCTCCAAGGAACCTATTTTAATTCACCCAGTATGTGAAATAATAAAAAAAAAATCTTAAGATACAAAAAGACTGATATTTTATGCTGAAGAAAAGGGAATGTTTCACTTTAACTTCATAGAATTGAAGTGCCTAATTTCCCAGAGCTACATGGTTGCTATAGATGGTTTCCAACAATCTAGATTTACTGTCACAACCTTGTAAGTCAAGTGATATTATACTTCAAATACACCTGTAATAAAGTGAAATCAGTTGGGCAGTCTCAATCCACTTCCTAGTTGGCACTGGCCCACAATACAAACAACCCATAATTTCCTGCTGAACAGAACAAAATCCACTGCATAAAAAAAAACACAGGTTTCATTTAAAGACCATGTATCTAGAGTTTGTGGCTTGTAAACTTGGAGCAAATAAGGCGACGGGTCTGTAATGCCATTAATTCATTGTAAGTTGAAATATTTATAGTAAGGAGCACTCTACGTGAAATCAGTTGGGCAGTCTCAATCCACTTCCTAGTTGGCACCGGCCCACAATACAACAACCCATAATTTCACATTAAACCGGCAATCTTGCTCAGAGAAGTAAAAAAGACTAAAGTGGAAAAAGTGAAAACATGCCAATGCAGGGTGCTCTGAAGTTGGTGTTATCACATACCTGAGGCAGCATAGTATCAGGAACTCAGTGCAAGTCTAACAAAGGCCAGATCAGATAATAACCATCCAGAAATGTTGTTATAAGACTTAAATATCTATTTATTTAAATTTTATACTGGATACATTTTTCACCATCAATTTTGCACACACACAACAATGTTCTATCCAGTGCTCGTTCCATCAGCTCCCACGCTCACCACAAACAACCCCCGAGATCACTTTCAGCTTCACTCCAATTAAAGTTTTTTTTTTACCTTTTAAATTAGGTTAAGCAATAATTTTTTGCCAAAATGCAACCCCTTTAGAAATCTGTATGCAAACAGCAGGTAGCAATTGTAAAAGTCAGATAGCCAGGTGGTGGATAGAATACTAGAGCCTAGTCTTTAGTCGCTTACAAGCCTTTATTTACAGTACATACTGTGCACGCCCAAGATAAGCTTCCCCCAAAATATGAATACAAGTCCCCAATTAATAACCACCACTTGAAAACAATGAACAGCAACCATTTATTGTTTTTGCATAAAAATTTGGGCATTAGCTTTCAGAGAAGGTGGCAACCATATAAACAAATCATACAAACAAATCGATATAAATAATAGTCACCCTTTCACAAAATCAAAGTAGTTTTTTTTGAATGAAAGCAGTACTGGGGACAAGCGTGTGAAGGTGACTGAGGGCAAAAGTGGAGAAAACAACACAAAAAGGTGAGGGGAAGGTTTACAACAACTAGTTGTATGTAATTATCACTGTTGTACAATAATTGTTAAACTGGAGTCAACCACAAGCAGTTTAGGGGTATGGTTGAATTATTCAGCTCAAATTAATGAAAGTAAAAATCTTCCAGGAATAACTGAATAGTGATAATGGATTAATTTGTGCAGCCTTGCCAAACAAAGGATTGAATGGAAATCTGAACAGTAAAACCAAAGGTCAACTCCATCAATCATCCAGCTAAATCTCAATCTGGCAAAACAGTATGCAGTGTGTCCACTACCACCCGATTTTAATCAGACAACCAGACAGAATGCACTGCATCAGAACCCACCAGCACTGGGCAGCGTTACAATGGAGGTGTATTCTGTCAAGGACTAAGAAATGCTATGCATTTTAACTAGAGCTCTTGTATTAGTATGCTGGGCAGGGGATTCTGCATAACCAGTTGTTTCAGGAGATTAAATCCTCACCAAGTAATCATTTTGAAAGCCAACGAAGTATTCACACAAGTCAACTCCTGATAAATACTTACACAAAGCACTTAATTCCACTTAAACTACCTCCCATTTGCATCAAATAAAGAATTTGGCATCAACATAATGTTATTTCCAATTAGTCCTTTTAATACACACAAGAAATAATATTAAATCCACCCTTAATCTGGACCTAGGAACAATAGCATAAGACAGATAGCGAAACTACTTTTGTATTACAAATGTTTTTTGAAGTGTTTTTCAGTTTTGCTCAGATTTAATCACTCACATTTTGCATATTTTGAGCCTTACCCAAGTATCAGTTTCAGATGAAACATACATTTAAAAATTATAAATCACAGGAAGTTCTCCCAATGGCTCAGTCGGTAGATGAAATACATGATGTGGCAACGAGCTCTGCAGATCATAAAGGTCTCAGGCTTAACCACTTGCCTGTGCGGAGTTTGCTGATCTCAGCCAGGACAGTGGTGAGCGATTATAATTGGCTTTGAAGAAAAGGAAATAGCCCAGTAATGCCAATGAACTGAGCAACATCTGTTTGACAGACTGATCCATAAACACAAGAAAAAAAGTTTGCTCAGAACAGAAAACGCATTTGTAACTAAAGCAAGGTCAAAAGTGACATCTATTCCTTTCAAGTGCCAAAGAGATGCTCAGATTTTGAGTTAGAGAAAAGATTGGCACTGTAGTAAGCTTTTACATTTTTAATAACTTGAATTTCATATCCTTACAATACTAAACATCCTTAATACTAAACAGTATTGAGACATGAATTACACTAGAACCGCCCCCCCCCCTAAAATAAGCTTTAAACTGTTTCAGTCCTGCACAAGTCTTAACTTAAAATGTATTTTTTTTTTTTTAAAACACATCACTCAACCAAACATATATATTGTCTTCCTATTTTAAAACAGAAAATAATCTGTTTCAGTGAACAAACAAGATATAAATTGCATAACTTACACAATGCGATACAGGAGAAAGCATGAAAGCTTATGACACATTGGGAAGACACGGAGTGGGGAGGAGATGAGGAAAAGAGTTTGTTTCTTTTTAAGTATCTGTAATTTCAATTGGACCTAGAGATTCTGCTGACCAAAATTCAAAACTCCTGCTAACATACTGTCCTCCATTCATTAGCAAAAAAAGTTGGCACAAGTATAAGGTAGAGAAACCCATTTTAATCTCACACCAACTGTTTTAATAACATTAATAAACTGAGGAAAACACACCCCTTGTTACAAAACTCCAATTCACAAGGGAATACCAGGAAAAAAACTTAGCATTTTAACGCATAACTTCTCAAATTCATGATAGGAAGTATATTCTTCCTGTTAATGATGCGGATTGTGGAGAAAGATCATTTTACTCCTGAAAATTTACACTGGGGATTCAGGTGGCTACATTTTGGGCTATAAATCTGGGACCAACAAAATTAACTCATTCCACACATGTATTGAAGTTAGCAGAATACGACAAGATGTTAAAAGTTCAGAGTACTGTACTTGAAACAGACATAATACATTAATATTTTTCAAATACGTATGCATGGGATAGTAGGTGTCTGACTAACACATTGTCAATCAATTTGGAGGCCATCAAACTTGCAAGAATTGAATTTAACCAGATTTGTAAAATTAAATTGCTGCCTTAAACTCCACGTCAGAAATGTTTGTTTTTAGCACAAATATATCTGCTGAACAAAGCAGAGACAGCCTGGCATTGCTGCAAGGGTAACAGGATAGTATTACTAGACCACATTCTCTCGTTTTACAACACACACGATTTTGACCAAAAACATGTTGAAATGAAACTGAAATTCAGTTTCTTGGCATTAAGAGGCCAGAGATAAATAGGAAGATTTTTTTTGCATGCGACATAATGTAACTCACCAACACTAAGTACTACGAGGAATTTAATTAGAAAAACAACTCAGTATTCGAACACTGATGCTTGTCCCCAAAAGGACACTGCAGAATGCAGCAAAGATAACCTTCTAGAATCGCAAAGATGGGCTTGGATTCAGCTAATACTTACTTATAAAAGGGCAAAGCCAGCTTGAAAAGGCTTTCACTTCAATTCTAACTTAAGTTTTATATCAGCAAGGTAAGACATATTAAATGCTGGCCTTGCCAGCGAAGTCCACATCCAATAAATTTTTTCCTTACGGGATGGTTTATAAAATAGTGCTGCATAGTACAGTACAGGTAGACTATCCTTTATCCGAAAACCTCGGGACCAGCCGAGTTTCGGATAAAGGAGAATTTCGGATTTCGGAAGGTGGGTCGGCGGGGGGGTCGTGCGCACGACTTACGCTGATGCTCAGCGTAAGTCAGTCGGGGTCGGCGGTCGGCGGTTGTCGGGGCCGGCGGGGTCCGCGGGGGGGTCGGCGGTTGTCGGGGCCGGCGGGGTCCGCGGGGGGGTCGGCGGTTGTCGGGGCCGGCGGGGTCCGCGGGGGGGTCGGCGGTTGTCGGGGTCGGCGGGGGGTCGTGCGCACGACTTACCCTTTATCCGAACTTCCAAAACTGGAACCCTCTAAAAACCGAAGGTTTTTTCGTTCGTACGCACGACTTACGCTGAACGAAAAAACCTTCGGTTTTTAGAGGGTTTCGGTTTTCGGAAGTCCGGATAAAGGGTAGTCTACCTGTATTTAGGATACATCAATCCTAAAACCCTGGTTTGCCTTCAAAATTCATTACTGGTGCACTGTAATAGTCTGGTTATTGTCATAATCAAACTTACTGGAGACGTACAAACATTTTGAAATTAAGACTGATTTTTGAAATGATTAACCTGTACCTGTAGATTTTCCACAGGCAACCAGTGTGACCATTAAGTCCAAAACCATGTTAGCTACCTAAACCAACCAGTCACTCCACATGAGTCATTTTGTTCACCATTTGTATGGCTGCAGTAGACAATCTTAAAACCAACTTGAAAATGGGTAGTCATGGTAATCAAATTGATGCTACAGTGTCACATTATGAGGTTCTAATTTAACAAATATAAAAATATTTTACAACATATGCTATTCTTGAAACCTGCAATGTTCCAAACTTTGAAATCTACTGCAGTCCTAACACACTTAAAGTTGCTAGTATTCCTCCTCTGCCCCTATAGTCTAAGTCAGCGTGGGACTCTCCAGATGCAAGGTACTTGCTCTGCACTTGCTGGTTATTTCTGTACCTGAATCAGATGTCCATTTCATTTCTATTACTGAAGTTCTAATTTTAACCAGGTATTTTTGTAAATGACCGATCAACACACTAAACCTATCGCCACCTACTCGGAAAGATGACACTGTACAATCATCTGCATGGAGATTAGTCTCACCGAAACTTTACATATTTCCACGCACTTACTGCAAAAGCCAGTCATAGGTGCATATAATTTATTGATTTGTATGGGTTTGACAGACATTTCTCTGAAATCCACTGAAATTTCTATCACTTTGGTGGAAGAAATCATCATAAATTTGACCCGTTTCATGAAAATGGATAGGTTTTGCTGCCCACACCAAGCCATAGGATGATCCGATCGCTCACTAGAAGCAGAATCATCAATTTAACTACACTGAAAGTGAACAACACAATTCAAGAACATTCAGCAGTGCATTACAGTTGTCATGATCTTTCTTCAAGTGAAAGGAAAACAACTACAGCATAGGTCATAATGGAAACCAATGTACCATGTAGACCCTAGTTTTGCTACTAATCTTAAAAAGCCCAAGTGACCCATTTCTTCAAATAAACCATGACACAAATCAATAATTGTGAAAAAGGCAAGGGCTGTCTCAAAAGATTCAATTCTTACCCCCGTCACCAAGGTATTTAATATCCATTTTGGCGTACACCCCGCATTCAAAAATTTTAAAGGTTTGCATTACAAAGAATTTGTGCAGCATGAACACATTTCTTCTGCCGCTATAATTTTAAAAAAATATTATATACACATTATATAAAAACTAAAAGCAGGCACTTGTTAACAAAACTATTCTTCCTGTTGCCAATTTTTCCTCATTATAAATTCCTATGCTCACATTTATAAGGGAAACTGTCCACGTAATCATGTCACACTGCAATTACACCCTTCCACCAGTGGTGCTGCAGCACCTCAGCCTGGCATTTTCCAGCTCAGCCTATACAAGAGAAACACTTGCGCTAACCAGCTGCAATTCTATCATTCTCAAATTCTTGTTTTATTATTTAACAATAAATATAAAAATCTAAATATTATATAAAAATAAGTGTATAATGTACGACTTTAAAATGGGCCCTGAATTACATCGGTGTTCCTTGGTATAATTTCCCCTCCTCTGGCTCTCCAACAACACTTCACTTGAAGACTACACTTGGTCGTTTTAGAATAGAAAGAAAATAAAGTTACATTTTCAAACACAAACTGCAAAGTGATCAACATTTAACTGAAATAACTACGATTTGGGGAAAGAAGTAGAACGTATGAAACAATTCAAAAATGTTGCAGAAGCCAATCATGGTAGTACCAACAACAACTTATATTTACATAGCATTCCTCACAAAGACAAACATTTCAAAACACTCTACAAGATGGAGAGGCGGACACAAAACCAGAAAGGTGAAGGAATTGAGCCAGGGGTGGGGGAGGGGGGGCGGAATGGGGTAGAGATAAGTTTTCATGAGGCTTTAAGAAGGCAGGGAGAGAGATATCAAGGCAGTGTAGTTTTGGAACAGAAATTTAGAGGGGAGGGACACAGTTGCTGAACGATTAGTCTCCGATGTTGGACTGGGGAACAAGCAGTAATCTAGAGTCTCGCTGCATTCTCTTTTGCTTAACCAAGCTGTTAAACTGTTTTGTCAGATAAGTGTGTCCTTTTATTATGTAGGTTACATCAGCAACCAAACCACTATGCATCTTTTGCATCGTTCACTGGCCAGCATCAGAAAATAAAGTGAGCATGCACCATTTATACCTCTGGGACAAATTTTGCACTCAAGGGATATTATTTTCCATTTTTGTCAATTAATCACTCTCAGCATCAAGCACTCCCAGGTCAAGTATCACACAACCGAATAACAGGAATGCTCCCTCTACACTGTTCCAAAAATATATCTTCCGCCCAAGCCAAGATGAGCATCAATAGCATTTCCAGTTCCCACTGTAGCCATCTTTAGAGCCCGAGTAAGAATGACAAAGAATGCAAAGCCGCAGGCAATTTTGTATCATGGACTTAGATCAATACAACTAAAACTCATTTCACTTTGAACTTTTAAAAGTTAGCCCATAAATCTTGACGATTCAAACTTAGACCCATGATGTCATAAGACAGCAACAACCTGCATTTATATAGCACCTTTTAAATGTAGCAAAACATCCCAAGGCGCTTCAAAGAATTTTTAATAAGACAAAAATTGACACCGAGCCAAAGGAGACATTAGGACAGGTAACCAAAAGCTTGATCAAAGAGGTAGGTTTTAAGGAGCATCTTAAAAGGAGGATAGAGAGAAGTGGAGAGGCAGAGATGTTTAATGAGGGAATTCCAGAGCTTGGGGCTTAGGCGGCTGAAGGCATGGCCACCAATGGTGGGACAAAGTAAGTGTGGGAAGTACAAGAGGCCAGAGTTGGAGGAACGCAGAGTTCTTGGAGGGTTGTAGGAAATTACAGAGATAGGGAGGAGCAAGGCTCTGAGGGAATTAAACACAAGGAGAATAATTTTTAAATCAAGGCACTGCAGGACACGATTATATATTTATTAAAAGGAGTGCAATGCTCAGCCTGATCTCAGATTATAGACAATAAATAATAAGAAATTTGTTAGCCTATCTCAGCATTCAATAAACACCTCACACCCATTTTTGGGGGGAAAGTTCTGATGCCTTCTAACTATGAACACAAAGCATTAAAAAAAAAGATATAGGCAGCCAATCAGGTCCAGCAAATGTTGTGAAGTTAGTCAGGCTTTAAACAGAAAGCTGCAAGGGCAAGCTTTGGCCAGGTTCAGATATTTAGCATGCAGCAGGGTAGCTTGGAGTTATTTTGTTTAAATCAAGTAAGATGACCCACTGATTTAGGCAGAGTAGTGTGTTCTTTATTTTGTATTATGACACAAAAACAAGTTGTACTGATTGAACTAAATGAATCTGGTCATAACTGTCACTCTGTAAACAATTCATACCTGGCCTCATCAAGGTTTTTCCTCAGTCTGTCTTCAAATTCATTGAAGAAGGACACGTGCGACTAACACAAATATTCAGTTCAGGTCACAAGGTGAAACTACTGCTGTACCCCTGGATTAGACTATCATGAAGTTAGATATTGGGTAGTATGGGCACACCCCTATAAACAAAATGCTCAGACCACTTATGGGAGTAACAAGCACTATCAGAGAGAATAGTTAAGCCAAGACCCTAAATTTGTAACAATGGCATATTATTTTACGATTAAAAGACTTACTGCAGGTTGTTTGATGCAGCTCATGGAAATTCTCCTAGCTCTAAAGTACCAGTTAATTTTATTGCAGAAACTAGTATCAAGGACTGAAACTACAAAACAACCAACATGCTCCCAGAAACAAGCTTACTTGGAGATCTTTTCAACACGAGCACTCAAACCATCAGCTCTAAGCACAGCACAAAAGATAGCACCTTTACAAAAGTTATTTTTATAGTTTCACACTGCACACCACCTGCAGACACTCCCTGCAGTGTAGTTTGAAAATTTTAGCCTTCATGTTTGCACTTGCTCAGTAGCATACAATAGGACCTTCAAACAAAAAGGGAGACACCCTCAGACCATCCACTGCAACATAAATGGAAACCCAAAGCACCACTGGTGCCTTTGACATGCAGCTCCATTAAAACAGGGATGCCAATGCAGTAATACATATCTGGAAAGTGAAGTGAATCGCTCTCAGCAGTTACATAGCAACTCTTTAACCCTGCTTTTACAGTGAAAAAACTTAACTGCTACTCAAACTGCAAAGCAGGTTTCTGCCTGCCTAACTTTTCTCTTAGCAACTAAGGAACCAAGCTTAATTCTGGCCTACATAAATGTGAAGTCTATATCAAGTCTAAAACCTACAGGCTGTTCATCTTTTTAAAATTAAATCTTCATTTAAAAATGGAGCTAACACTCCCTGTTTAAACATTGCAACAAAGGAGTAGTGCTAATCTGCAGCTTTCTAGAGAATAAAAACTGTTTGATCTGGTTTGCGTAGGGAAGCTGTAGTCCAGCCAAAGAGCTAATTTCCTCAAGTGATTTCAATGTTCCGATGGGATGGATGTTCTTCACATTAAAAAGCAGATGGAGCCGACCAAATACTGACCTTCAAGAAAAACAGCTACAGACTTATGGCTGACTGTATTGCATTCTAAACTTCCTCTTATCTTTCTTAACTCTCATCTTGCTAAAGTTCCCACAGGCTGACAGGTACCATTTTTCAAGACATGCTCTTTTGCTTGAGCGAGACCTTAGAAAAAAGGGTTGCCAGAGCCAAGTTGGCCTTTGATTGGTCAGCTCATCGGAAGTGGCAGTTTGGAACACAGTCTACTCCTGCTAATTCAAAGTTGTTTGTCGCTTTGAAACAAAAGGTATTATCCAGTAGTACAAATTCAGCAATTTTAATAAAACAGGAGGCCTTTTTGAATGATGTCAATTCAAATTAACGATAATTCAAGTTAAGCAACTTAAAATCATTGGAAAAGACTGTACTTAAGGTCAGATATTGTTCGCCTCAAGAACAAGGTTCTGAGAAGTTCACAAATGTTTCAAAAACTTTGGAAGCTTTCAAGGGTGATCAAAATGCTCAAGATCATCTTTGGAAAATGAGAGTTTGTAAGATTGTAAAGTTACAAGGTTTAAGAAAGATTAAATAGTTTTAATTCAAGCACAAAGTAGAGAAAGTAAAGTATATTGCAACAGCTAATTCAATAGCCTTGTCCTCAGAACAGCGACAAAGTACAGTATAATAGCCAGAGTATATACGTAAGCTTTGTTAGGAAGAAAAGACAATGACATGCCACAGACATAACCCCCAAGGTGAACCCAATGAATCACAGTCTGCTATTCAAAAGGAATGTTTGATAATCTTATGCCCACGTCAAGTGACAGTTGCAACACTAGAAGTGATACACTGAATATAGACACCTTACTAAGTCTACACTGTAATCGTGAACATAATTGTTACACTGTTAACAAATGAAACCCAACTAATGTGGATATATATTGTGATAATTGCATTCATGTTTATGATAATTTAGATTGTGCTGATTGAGGTTAAGGAATTACTTTTACTATAAGAACCATTAACTTTTCTGCAGATGTAGTTAAATTAACTAGTGTTAGCAATGCATCTCTCTGTCTGACTTGGTCTTTGATACCTCTAGCAACTGATAAGTTGCACTTCGCAGTGTTGTAACGTGGTTTTGCTGTCAACCTATCTGATTTTGTCAATAATCAATATATTTTAGACTGGATTATGTGGGATAATTTGAAGCAAGCTAACTTAAGAATCATATAAAATGTTAGGCATACATGTTAAATCCCAAACTAAATTCAGATATGTATATATTGATGGAAAGAGGCACGATTCATCTGACACCCTTCTACTAATATAGGCTACATAATGGGATATTTTAAATACAACCTTTCTGGCACATTGGGACTCAGAAGTATTGTGCAGAATTCCCTACACTGGTAAGTAAATACCAACCAATGGTTGAAGAAGCTGCAAGTTTCTATATAGTTATATGAACTAAATGTGATCTTGTTCTTATTTTAAAATGAGAATGTACCCGCAACCCCCACCTCATCAAAAAATGATTTTAACGAGCATAACCCTGATCAAATCAGCAGAATGTACATCTATAAAAGGAAGCCAATGAAAACGATATTTCACAATGTTGTGAACATACGTTTTGAGCTATCTTTAACAGAGACCATTATCAAGAGACACTTTATTTTAGCCAGCATCCTGAAGTTTACCATAAGCCAGCTCGTTATTACAAGATTTTATAACAGGAATTTACAGAGGATCCTTTTAAATTACATTTCAGCAAAGATAATCTTCAGAATGACCCCATCTCATGCCAGCGGGTACATAAATGCCTGTTTTAAAAACTTACTTTTCAGTGCCTGAATCAATGCTTTTCCATCTTTAATCAAATCTTTAATGAACTTGTTTGTTTTTTCCAGCTCTGCTTCATGAGACTTGATTCTGTCCCGGAACTGCGGGCTGTCGAGGTAGCAATCACTGAACTCCAGCGCCGGTAGGCCCATGGTTATCAACAAGAGAAAGGCTAACAATCAGCAGGTCAAAGGCACCAGGATCCAAACTACAATGTCACAGTTCTCACAACCTTTCAAATTGAATTGCTGCACTGCATATGACTAATGAATAGATTACACAATATCCCACTGAGCTCTCTCCCTGTCTGTCCCTGGGCACTCGTTTTCTGTTCCTGGATGGGGGCGTTCGCTTGCACTCTGTCCTCTCTCACTCTGTCCTTCCCTGGGCTAAGTCAGTGTCGCTCTCTCTGGCTGTCTATCTCTCCCTTATGTATATGGCGTTCTCTCTCTTTCTCCCTAATGTGGGATGTATGTGTGTCTCTACCCCAGTGTGTCTCTCACTCTGCCTCCCACCACACCCTGATGTTTGTCTCTTTCTCCCTCCCCCTGATGTGTGTGTGTGTGTGTGTGTGTGTGTGTGTGTGTGTGTGTGTGTGTGACTGTCTCTCTCCTCACCTTGGTATCTGTGTGTGTCTCACTCCTCTTGGTTTGTGTGTGTATGAGTGAGAGAGTCACTGGCTCTCTCCGCACCCTAGTATGTGTGTGTGTGTGTGTGTGTGTCCCTCCGTCTGGTGTGTTTTTGTGTGTGAGACTGTCTCTCTCCGCACCTTGGTATCTGTGTGTGTCTCCCTCCCTCGGGTGTGTGTGTGTGTGTCACTGGCTCTCTCCCCACCCTAGTATATATGTCTGTGTGTGTGTCACTTACTCTAGTGTGTGTGTGTGTGTGTGTAAGTGTCTCTCTCCCCACCCTGGTATATGTGTGTCCCTCCCCCTGGTGTGGGTGTGTGTGTGTTTGTTTCCCTCCTTTCCCCTCTCCTGGTATCTCTTTCCCTGAGAGTTCGCCTTTTCACTGTCTCGCCCCGCCAGACTCCGAACTTCTTGAATCACCCTCAGAGCCACCGGACCTCTGGCGATGGGCCGCCGTGTGCCCTGCTCAATCCAGGCTGCAGTGGGCTCGAGTCGGCCGCCGTTTGCGATCGCTTCACATCTCTACTGAGAAACTTCATGAAGGTTCCGCTCGCGCTTCCGTCAGCCGGACAACCTAAGCTGATTGCTATGGTTACGATTGACGGACGGAGCAGCCAATCAGAGGTCGGATCTATCGAATCACAGACAACAAGTTCGGTTGAATCGCATTCTTGTAAATTATGACGTTTTTCAGGGCGGGGCTTGCGCAGATTAAAGGCAAGTGTTGGCGCGCGCCCAAACCTTAAAGGGGTCGTGACACAATTTTTCATACGCGTTGTGAAATGTATTAACTCATGCAAGTCTCAGTTCCAACAAATCAGCTTTATCGCCGTGTATACATTTTCAACACATTTGACCCCCAACTGGGTAAGTAAGATATTTCAAAGCATGCAGATTGCACCCAAGGGAACATACTTTTGGAACAGGAGTAGAGCATTAAGCACATCGAGCCTACTCCACCATTTAATTAGATCATGGCTGATCTGCATTTACCCTCCTTTGCTCCATATCCCTTGATACCCTTACCTAACAAAAATCAATCCATCCCAGTTTTGAATTTTTCATTCGTCCCAGCATCCACAGGAGCAAATTCCAGATTTCTACAACTCTTTGTGTGGAAAAAGTGCTTCCTGATTTCACTCTTAAATGGCCGAGCTCTACTTTTAAGATTGTGCCCTCTTACTCTGTATTCCTCCACCAGATGAAATAGTGGCTCTGTATCTACCCTATCAAATTCCTTTATCATTTTAAAGATCTTGAGTAGGTCACCCCTCAATCTTCTAAATTCATAGGAATACAAGCCAAGTTTATGCAACCTGTCCTCACACACACACCCACACAAACCAGAGGGAGGGAGACACACACAGATACCAAGGTGAGGACACAAGCCCTGAACCACTTCCAAGGCCACTATATCTTTCCTGAGGTGTGGTGCCTAAAACTGAATGCCGTACACCAGAAGAAGTCTGGCCAAGGCTTTGTACAGCTGAAGCATCACTTACTCACTTTACAATTCCAATCCCCTTGAGATGGGCCAACATTCCAGTAGCCTTTTGGTACCAGTGCACTAGCTTTTAGTGATTTGTGTATATGGGCACCAAAATCCTTTTGCTCCTCCATAGCTTTTAGTCTCTCACCATTACGAAAATATTCCGATTTGCCTTTCTCAGATCCAAGCTGGATGACTTCATTAAACTCTATCTATTATAGTTTTGTCCACTGACTTAGTCTGACAATGCCTCTTTAACTTCCTGCTTGCATCCAGACAACTTACTCTACCTCCTAATCTAGTGAAATCTCAGAAACCTAGATATACATCTCTCTATTCTTCCATCCGAGTCGTTATATATATATAGATATATATTAGATAGTTAAAAGCTAAGGCCCAGAACAGATCCCTGAGGAACACCACTTATCACATCCCACCAATCAGAAAACAAACACTTTATCCTACTCTCTGTCTTCTACCTCCCAACCAATTACTGATCCATGTTGCAAGGTTACCTCCAAATTCATGCACTCTCATTTTTACTATTACTCTCTTGTGTGGAACTTTGACAAAGGCCTTCTGCAAGGCCAAATAGACAATATCCATAGATACTCCTCAATGCACCATGCTGGTGAGCTCAAAAAATTCAACTGGATTAGTCAAACATGATGTGCCCTTCACAAATCTATGCTGACTCTCTTTGATCTGCTCATACCTGGCCAAGTGCTCAATCACTCTGTCTCTGATTATAGATTCTGGTAACTTGCCCACAATTGATGTTAAACTGGCAGGTCTGCAGTTACGTGGTTTTTCCCTCCCTTCTTAAATAATGGAGTGACATTTGTAATTTTCCAATCCAAAGGCACAATTCCTGACCAAATCTAGGGAGCTTTGGAAAATTATGACTAATGTATCTGCAATTACCTCATCTATTGCTACTCCCCTTTTCCCAATTTCCCCCTCCTTTCTAAGAATTTTGGAATATTTAGCTCCCAATCATGCTTTGGTTGTAGCCAAGTCTCTGTAATAGCTACAACATCATAACTTTTAAGTTGAATTTGTGCTTCTAACTCACTTGGGTTTTTTATGCTATATGTGTTCATGTACAGAACTCCTATCTGGGCAACTGGCCACATGCTGCCTGCCCACGTTAGAATCTTACTGAAGGTTGTTTGAAGTATTAGACACTTAATTGTAGCTTTACATGAGGCACTGTATTTTCCCGATTGGCTGATAAAATCAAATGATTTCCTATCAATCAAGTCGGCTTAACCGTGATGTACAATTTGCGGTTGCAGAGATCCAGTAACAGATATCAAAGCAGATCTGGAACATGAGACTGTGAAAGAAAAGGGGGATGCAACAGCAAGCTTGCTCCTGTGTAATCCATGGTTGTTCTTGAAATACGGAGATCTACTCAAGTGCTGGATAATTATGAATCACCCCATAACAGAATGAACAGACCTTAGTACCAGTGGAGAATTTTGAAAGGGTGAAGGCTCAGCCACATGACAAACGTGTGAGGTAGTGTCAGATGTGTTAGTGATTGTGGGATTCCTTTGAGCCCCAGAAAGAAGGACAATTGCTGATAAACTTTGGGCAAAGTTCCATGATTTGAAATGACGGGGGAGATGGAGACAGAACCCATGCCCAAAAAAACTTGGAGTGGGATATGTCCTCCTTCTCCTCCATGATTGTACCTATGCCCCCAAAAACTGGTTTGTCACAAATCCTTATTTCCTCTGGTGGGGGAATGTTGAATAAGGGAGCACAATCTTAAAATTAAAGCTAGGCCATTCAGGAGTGGAATCAGAAAGTACTTTTCCACACAAGGTAGTGGAAATCTGGAATTCTCTCCCCAATAGGCTGTGAATGCTAGGTCAATTGATATTTTCAAGACTGAGGTGGACAGATTTTAATTAGGTAAGGGTATTGATCAAAGGCAGATAAATGGAGTTGAAGTACAGATCAGCCATGATCTAATTGAAGGGCAGAACAGGCTCAAGGGACTGAATAGCCTACTCCTGTTCTTATGTTTCTTAATTCATTCTTCTTGTTATAAATTATATCAGTAAGCCATGTTGCACGTGTAAAGTGAGATAAGTGTATATATTTTTTAAAGTGTGAATGTTCATTCAAAATTGAGGGATCATCCTTGCTTCTTTGTGTGCAACAAAACCAAATTAACAAATAAACTGTAACTAAAATCCAATACCCCTTTAAATAGGGATCATCCTTGAAGTGAGGGTAATTGATTGATTTAAACAAGCAATTAAATACCCGGCTACTTGGCAGGCTTTCTGTTAGACATATATCCTTATATAAACAAAGTGGTAAAGGTGGTCTGGGGCATATGAACCAAGAGCATATAGAATCATAAGGGTGCATTCATCTTCAGTCCCCTGACTCTGCATAACACAGACAACTGAAGTGTTTGCCATTGTGCCACATCCTCACTTTGTCAAAGGATTGGTGCATGTAGACGCTTCAATTCCCAAGAGAGGCGGTGACAGCAGATTTATAGCACAAATGCATGAATGTGAAACCCTGGCAAACCTTAAAGCTGGGTGGTTCTTTAGAAGTACTCCAATCACAACACAGCATTCATGCTTTAAGTGGTACCGGATGAATGAAGAAATCTCAGGGAGATCACAGCCAACAAAGTCTGATTGACTGCACCTGTCATGATGCTACCAACCATATCTGCAGAACTTGGAATATTGATCTGACGACGATCATGGGGAACTGCTCTGCAAGTTTCAGGTAAGCAGAGAACCAGATACAGAATTGTGTAATCAGCTGCCAGGACACCTATATGTACCGTGGTGCTGTCATGCTGTCACAGTAGTCTGCCGTCTCAGTTGCAGCCCCAAATTTGCCTATACCTCCTTCCAGGCAAGCTGCAGTGCTGTCCTATGGGAAAGGTGCCCTGGAGTGGCAAACAAGGCCATTCTCTTCAGAACCCTTCATGCAGCGCCACCTCCACATCAGTAGTCATTAAACAACAGGTCGGGTGCAGGATGCTCCATCACTTTACGGCAGATTCTGTTTTGTACCTCCACATTCCTTAATTTTTGCCCGTCACTTTTTCCCCTCTCTCCTTTCATGTTGAAATGTCTTTTGAGTCTTTCCAAAGACTGAGTTTTTATTTCCCCTGTTGTGGCCACTTACCTTTAAATGTGTGCATTACTTTAAATTTCACCTAAAGTGCAATTTTCCAGTCCCCCCCAGTTCAGCTATTTCTCTGCATAAAGCCAAAGTTTACATGGAGCTATGAATAATTATGCTAACCACTGACGATTACATGCAATCACCACACTCCATTTCTGACCAGCAATACACTCATTTCTGGGACTTGGCCTGGAGGGTGTTGCACGGAGCAGTCCCGTGCAATATGGTTTTAAATAGGTTCACGGACTCCCAGGCCGCCTGTATTTTCTGCGGCCTGGAGGAGTCCGTGTTCCACATCTATATGGAGTGTGAGAGGTTGCAGCCCCTCTTTCATTACTTGAAGGGGCTGCTCCTCGATTTTTGGTTGCACTTCAGTCCCACGCTCTTGATCTACGGTCACCCGGTGCGGAGGGGAGCGGGCAGGTTGGAGGACCTCCTTGTGGGCCTGCTCCTGGGCCTGGCTAAAAAAGCCATCAACTGGTCCAGGCAGCGGGCGGTCGAGGGGGTCGTTCAGCCGGATTGCCTGCCTCTCTTCCGCAGCCATTTTCACGCCCGGGTGGCCCTGGAGATGGAGCACGCGGTGTCCGCCGGCACGCTTGAGTATTTCCGCGACCGGTGGCCGCCGCGGGGACTGGAGTGCATCATCAACCCGGCCAACACAATTTTAATTTGATTTGTTTAAGTTTCATTTAAAGTTTTATTAGTTACAGTCAAATTTGTTAAAAGTACTGTTCAAAAGAGTACACTCGTTTCTGGGACTTGGCCTGGAGGGTGTTGCACGGAGCAGTCCCGTGCAATATGGTTTTAAATAGGTTCACGGACTCCCAGGCCGCCTGCATTTCCTGCGGCCTGGTGGAGTCCGTTTTTCACATTTACGCAGAATGTGAGAGGTTGCAGCCCCTCTTTCATTACTTGAAGGGGCTGCTCCTCGATTTTTGGTTGCACTTCAGTCCCACGCTCTTGATCTACGGTCACCCGGTGCGGAGGGGAGCGGGCAGGTTGGAGGACCTCCTCGTAGGACTGCTCCTGGGCCTGGCTAAGAAAGCCATCAATTGGTCCAGGCAGCGGGCGGTCGAGGGGGTCGTTCAGCCAGATTGCCTGCCTCTCTTCCGCGGCCATGTTCGCGCCCGGGTGGCCCTGGAGATGGAGCACGCGGTGTCCGCCGGCACGCTTGAGTTTTTCCGCGACCGGTGGGCGCCGCGGGGACTGGAGTGCATCATCAACCCGGACAACACAATTTAAATTTAAGTTGTTAAGGTTTATTTAAAGTTTTGTTAATTTACAGATAATTTGTTCACGTACCCAAACAAAAGAGTATACTCGTTTCTGGGACTTGGCCTGGAGGGTGTTGCACGGAGCAGTCCCGTGCAATATGGTTTTAAGTAGGTTCACGGATTCCCAGGCCGCCTACCTTTTCTGTGACCTGGAGGAGTCCGTGTTCCACGTTTATATAGAATGTGAGAGGTTGCAGCCCCTCTTCCATTATTTGAAGGGGCTGCTCCTCGATTTTTGGCTGCACTTCAGTCCCACGCTCCTGATCTTTGGTCACCCGGTGCGGAGGGGAGCAGGCAGATCGGAGGACTCCCTCATAGGACTGCTCCTGGGCCTGGCCAAAAAATCCATCAATTGGTCCAGGCAGCGGGCGGTTGAGGGGGTCGTTCGACCCGATTGCCTGCCTCTCTTCCGCGGCCATGTTCGCGCCCGGGTGGCCCTGGAGATGGAGCACGCGGTGTCCGCCGGCACGCTTGAGGCCGTCCGCGACCGGTGGGCGCCGCGGGGACTGGAGTGCATTATCGCCACCGAGAACCAAATTTAAATTTAAGTTGTTAAGTTTTATTTCATGTTTTATTAGTTACAGTATTTTTTGTTTAAGTGCATCAAAAAGAGTACACTTGTTTCTGCTCATTCTGAATTAAACTTCGCCACGACCAGAAGTCCAGCTCGGACTCTGTGGGCAATTTTTTTTTGAAATATTTGTAGGGAAGCCTTCAAAACTGGGAGCCTTCTCCACCTTGATAAATCTGATCAATTGAAGGATCTTCTCTAACAATGCAGGTGAATCCAGCCAATACATAATTCTGTTGTCCAAGCGAGGTATCACCAATGAGTTCAAGAATTCTTTTATTTTTTTTTTATCTTACCCAGGCCAGCATAAAGAACTGCATTAAACTGCTCAAAAGCCAATTTCATTTCTACAAGCTTACAGGCCAGTTAATCATCCCTATTGCTTTACTGATGTGTCTTTGATGAAGTGCACAGGGAAGCAGCCAGCTTGGCTATCACCATGCTTGTAATAATTGCAACTGGTTAAACAAATGACGCATTCCATATATATAGTCAGAATCACCTTTGGCCTACAATAGAGGCTTTCAAAGTATTGCAGTGCTATAGATCCTATAACCTACCTCTTGGTATACAGTTCTTTCCTCTGCAAACTTTTGAGAATCTATTGTTTTTTTTCTAGATGCAAATTCAATAACGAAGGGGGGAATTTTTTGGGGGGGTCAGTGGGCACGTTTGGTGGAAGTTTTTTTGGACAACGGGTAGGGAACCCGCTGTCAACCCGCCACCATGCTAGTTTCCCAGATGTTGGGCCTGTCATCACTGAGCAGACCTGACACCAAGCAGCGGGGGAGGCAATTTAGATGATTAAGAGCTTGTTAACAGGCACTTAAAAACTATTTTAAGCTCACCTTTAATTTTACGAATTCGCCCACGGGTTCCCCACTGTTCGGGGATCACGTCAGGTAAGCAGGGTCGCAAGTTGTGTCACCATGGGATAATTTCTTAACTTGACAGCTGCAAATGTGCTATAAAAGCTCCCATTTCATAGCTGTTCACTTTCCAAGGTCAGAAGCTGTTGCTTACTGCATTTGGAAGACAGATTGAGCTTTATGCAGCTTGCAAGTGTTTGGAGCAAACTCTGTATCAAGTGTCACCTCACTGGAACAACCTCTCTCTCCATTGACAGATCACTTCTGTCATCTCAACTTCACCTGCCATCTATTACATCAGCATCGGTGCCCTTGAAACTATCTCACCTTGGTCCTCAGAAGCTCACCACGAACAGCCCCAACACCAGCAGCATCAGGCACACCAGCAGCACCAGCAACAACACTAACCTTCTCCGCAATCAACTGCTGCTGCACAGAACACAGGGCATCAGCATCTGAGCACATTGCTGGCCAGGGATGGCCTCACCATGGCCAGATTTACTTCACTTGACGCTGTACACCCTGGCTGCCACAGGATGCGCCAGGTTGGCACCACCCCACACCAACACCATAAAGTATCCCTGCAATGCCCAAGCCATTCCTTTCACACTCATCACCATTGCGGGGGGTACCGTTATGTCTCACCATTAACTGCAACTCACTAAGCCACTTCCAAAGGTGAACAAAAATCTGTCCAAAAATGCAAATTGTTGAAAATAAAGATTTCAATGTTTGACAGCACATTAACAGAAACTTCACATGAACATTGGCTAAAACATCCAAGTACCTACCCTTATGTGTTGTTACTTGGTATGTTTGCAGTAGAATGAGGGTGAGTGTGACGGGTGGCTAGTGAAATGGGGAAGTGATACTGCAGATAGAGAGGGATGGGTGTGGGTGCAAGGTAAGTTGGTGTGAGTAATGATGTGCAGGAGTAGGGTAGAGAAGGCAGAGTGATGGGGATGTGATGAGTGGCACAGCAGGATGAGGTTGAGTGTGGCTTTGCAGTAACATTTTGTGATCTACTGAGATCATTGAAAGGTTTGCGCCACTGCAGTCTGGTCCTCCTAACGACATCCCTGCTTGTGTCCTCCTGTACAATGTGCAACCAGGCTGCGTTGATCTCCTGGGGAGGTCTCGTCTGCCCATGGGAAGGGAAGAGAACCTCCCTGCGTCCTGTGACTCCCTCCATAAGCATATACTAAAAGTAGCACCCCAGCGAAGTTAGCGCCCCAAAGGAAACGTGACCAAATTTTTCTCCCTAACTTTTTAAAAATGTTAGAGAGCAAAACAAAGATTGGGGCTCTTACATGTGGAAAAGGCAAACCTGAAATAAAGATGAACAAACTTTTAAAAAAATGTAAAACATTTTTGAAGTCTCTTAAAATGTTTAATTTTTATTAAAATGGATAAACTTGACACTGCACAAAATTTAAATTAGTTTTTCAGGGCCATAACCTTTGTTCAGCAATCAATATGCTGTTAAAACACCAGTTACACCTAATCCCTTTGGCTCTAACTTTTAATGGGGTATTTAGCAGCGTAATTACTGCAGAAGAGCTGAAATTTTCATTTTCACTGATTGCCGGCTTGTGGGGGTGGGGGTGGGGCACAGCACAGCCTGTGGAGGAGCAGTGAATGACAGACTGCAACTTCAGAATTTCCGCATTAGGCTGCGCATGTGCTAAATCCTGCTGTTGTGGTCAGTTTCAAAGGCGAAATGACAACGAAAGCTGCCAGTTTGCCATCATCAGGACTGCAAATTCCTGGTCATTGCATAAGATGAAGTTGGGTTAAGTCCATCACATAGAAAATGTTATGTGGTCTGTGAAAAGAATGAGAATGATGGGAAAATGGCTTTTTCGTTCTTTGGTTTATTATATTCTTATGTGGTTATATTTAGCATACACCCTCCATCCATGTGGATTCATGCCTTCCTTTATGCATTATATATTCTGCACTATACACAGGACTTAGGGTTGGTTTTAACAGAACTTTATACCTTGGTCCTCTTCCAGTTAAGGAGGAGTTACCAGTAAAACTGCCCTCCTAACCTGTTGTCTTTTTATGTTTGCTTTGGAATGATTCATCTTTTTAGGAGTTTTCTGATATCAAAGATATCAAATTGGATTAATACCTCATAAATCAGCATGCACTGAAAAGCAGTAAGTCATGCTGTCACAAATCTTTTGGGATAATTTCAGGACTTGACTAAACTAGCATGAGAGCTACCTGGTACATATAGTTTGCTAAGATTTTCAGAAGGTATTTGAAAAAGTTCTGTTGAATAGCAAGGCAAGGTTGCTCCTCGGGACCTTCTAATTGTTAAATAAAATATGGACGGTCTACTGCATATGTGAGCCAGAGTGGTCTGTTCTGACCCTTCAACACTCACATACTGTAACAGGAACATGCCAGAGAAGGCCAATTGTCTGCTTTATTCTTCTTCTTAGGCACTCCCTCGGAACCGAAGATGACTTGCTTCCACATTAAAAATGAGTTCGCAGATTGTTAAGTCTGTGTGTTCTAGTTGTAATTACTAACACAGACTACAAGATTAAAGTTCAACAGGTCTTTACTGGTTGGAGGTCAGGACTAGACTAAAATACAATATTACTACACAGTGCTTATATACCGGTGGTCACCACCGGTATTACGTATACAGCAGCCAGAGAAAGTAGTACATCTCTTAAGGTGGAACAGGCTTAAGTTCTCTTAAGGTGGAACAGGTTACATACACCACAATCCTCCCTTTTTAGCTTAACAGTCATATCCCCATTTAACATAACATAATAACATATATAACTTCAGGTATAAACAGTTCAAAGGTTCAGTCTCTCAGGAGGCCTTCTGATTCGGTTTGGATAACGCCTTTCAGTGGTCTCTGATTCCTGTTGCTGAGGTGACTCCTCTAGTTGGTCTCCCATGCATTGGGTGTTATCATCATCAGGTACATTCCCTGCCGAGGTAGATGCTTCAGGTTCATTAACGTCTTCCACAGTTGTCTCTGTCGCAACCATGGGTTCGACCCTTGCTCTCGATTCTACCAGTTGATCCGCATGACGCCTTATCACATTGTTACCAATATCTACTGTGTACATCAGAGGTCCTTGTCTGGCCCGAATTGTTCCGGACTGCCATTTTTTGTTTCCATAGCCCCTTGCCAACACTGGTTGTCCTATATCAAAACTTCGAGTGGTCTTGTTATTAATATGCCGGAACTGTTTGTTTTCCACTTCCCTCCGCACATTTGGTTTTAACAAGTCCAACCTGGACCGCAACCTCCTGTTATAAAACATCATGGCAGGACTTTGGTTAGTCACTGCATGAGCGGCGTTTCGCTATGCCATTAGGAAATTGTCCACCTTGTGCTGTAGCGGAATCTGATCATCGTTCATGGCCTTTATTGCCTTTTTGAATGTTTGGACAAATCTCTCGGCCAATCCGTTTGTCGCCGGATGATATGGGGCAGAGGTATAATGTTTCACCCCATTCTTCTTTAAGAATTTTTGGAATTCTTCCGACACGAACTGCGGTCCGTTGTCCGAACAGATCTGTTCTGGCAATCCATTCCTTGCGAATATTGTTCTTAACACCGCAATTGTCTTTTCTGAAGTAGTGGTATTCATCTTGATCACTTCTGGCCATTTGGAATGTGTGTCCACCGCAATTAGGAACATGGAGTCCATGAATGGACCAGCAAAGTCAATATGTACGCGTTGCCATGGGCTGAAGGCCATTCCCATGGGTGTAGTGGTGCGATCGGAGGTGCATTTTGCACTTTTTGGCACCCAGCGCAGCTTTTCGTCAACTCCTCTATCTGTTGGTCAATACCCGGCCACCATACATAAGCCCTAGCAAGACTTTTCATCTTAACTCCCCCCAGATGACCTTCATGCAGTTCTTTTAGAACTCTTTCCCTTAACTTGGGAGGAATAATCACTCTTGTCCCGTACATCAAAGTACCATGGCAGACGGACAGCTGGTCTCGCCTTGCCGAGAATGCCGGTAACAGAGGATCACCACGTGTTGGCCATCCTTTCACTGTCACCTCGTAGACTCTGGACAGTGTCGGGTCGTTCCTGGTTTCTCTTTTAATACTTGCATTGGTGACTGGTAAACACTCGATGATGGTCGAATGAAATAACTCAACAGGGTCAACTTTCGTCGTTTCTTCTTCTTCAGGTAGTGGCAGGCGCGACAGCCCATCAGCATTGCCATGCTGCTTCGTACCTTTGAATTCTATTTGATATTGATGTCCCCCTAGGAAAAGGGACCATCTCTGGAGACGCTGTGCTGTCATCACTGAAACACCCTTCTTAGGGTTAAAAATGGATACCAACGGCTGATGGTCCGTCAGAAGTGTGAATTTTTGGCCCTGCAGGTAATGATTAAACTTCTTCACTCCCCATACAAGGCTGAGAGCCTCCCTATCGATCTGTGCATAGTTGCGCTCAGCGGAGGTCAATGATCTGGATGCAAACGCGACTGGCCTTTCCGTGCCATTTGGCAACTTGTGTGAGAGTACTGCCCCAATACCATATGGAGAAGCATCACAAGCCAACCGAATAGGCAGTGTCGGGTTGAAGTGAGCCAACACTTCCTCTGAGGTGATCAATTCTTTGCTTTTGCGAAATGCCTTCTTACAGTTTTCGCTCCATTCCCATGGTACCCCCTTCTGTAAAAGAGCGTTTAGCGGGTGCAGTACCGTGGATAGATTTGGTAGAAATTTATGGTAATAGTTAATCAATCCTAGAAACGACCTCAACTGAGAGACATTATCCGGAGCGGGAGCCTTTACAACTGCCTCTATCTTGTCAGGAGACTTATGAAGCCCCTCCCGGTCAATGACATGACCACAGTACGAGATCCGCTTCTGGAAGAACTCACATTTCTGCCGATTAACTCTAACTCTAAGTCCATACTCTTTCAGTCTGTTGAGCACCAGTTCCAAGTTTGCGAGGTGTTCTTCATCACCATCACCTGTAATCAGAATATCGTCCAGGTAACATTGTGTGCCTGGAATTCCCTGTAATACCTGCTCCATGGCCCTCTGCCAAATTGCTGGAGCCGATGCCACTCCAAAAACCAGCCTATTGTACCGGTACAAACCTCGATGCGTGTTGATCGTGAGGTATTGGCGTGACTCTTCTTCAACCTCCATCTGCAAGTACGCCTGCGCCAGGTCTATCTTGGTGAAGTGTTTCCCGCCAGACAACGAAGCAAAAATATCCTCAATCCGCGGAAGCGGATACTGCACCGTGTGAAGCACCGGATTAACGGTGATTTTGAAATCTCCACAGATGCGAACCTTCCCTGGTTCTCCTGGCTTGTTGCTCGAAGGACGTTTCATAACGGGAACAATGGGCATAGCCCACTCACTCCAATCTACCTTAGACAGTACACCTGAACGTTCTAGCGCTTCCAGTTCCGCTTCTACAGTAGGTCGTATTGCATAGGGTACCGGTCTGGCTTTAAAAAATTTTGGGTGTGCATGTTCATCAATCTTGATGTTTGCCGTAATTCCTCTCAGTGTTCCCAGTCCCTGCTGGAACACCTCTTTAGCATCATCCAATATTTTGGACAATCGTTTAGGTTTGACATCTGTTTCCCCGGAATCTACCGTTAGTGCCTTCAAGGAGTGCCAGTCCATATTCATTTTCCTAATCCACTCCCGTCCCAGTAGCGGTGGACCTCCTTCAGGTAGCACATATAAGTCCATTACTTGGCTTTCTTCGCCCTTGTGGACCACTTTTACCTCTATCTTTCCGATGGGGTACACTCTTTGCCCCGTGTATGTTTTCAATATAATCTCCGTATCCCGTAGGGGAATATGTTGGAATAACCTTTTGTAATCTTTCTTATTCATGACCGTCAATGCCGATCCAGTGTCCAATTCCATCTTTACTTGGACTCCTGCTATCTGAAGGGTGACCCAAATTGTCTGGAGATCTGCATCCTTACCAACGTTGTGTACTCTTAAGCTACCCAGTTCATTACTGCTAGCGTCTGAATCTGACTTCTGTTCGGTCGAACTGTTCTTTGTCACCTTGTGTACCTTTTATGTATTTTCCTTGCGGTGACTTTTTGTTGCTGGTCTTCTTTCCTGACCGGCATACTTTAGCTATGTGGCCAAGCCTGCCACACGTTCTGCATTCTTGGTTTTTAAACCAACACTGGTTCTGATCGTGCGTTGTCTTTCCACAACGATAACATTTTACAGTACTCAAACCCAATTTATTTGTACTGAGTTCCGGTGACCGTAGCTGCATTACTGCCGTGCCTCTCGCTGCGGCTTCGTGTGCTGCTGCCATAGTGACTGCTTTCTCAAGCGTCAGCTCATTCTCCTCGAGCAGTCGCTTTTGTGTATCTTCTTTTAATAAACCACACACAAATTTATCTCGTAGCGCCTCTGTCAGTCTCGTTCCAAACTGACAGTACTTTGCTAGCTTACGCAATTCCATTAAATATTCAGCATTGCTTTCATCCTTCAGCTGCCTTCTGCTGTAAAATTTAAATCGTTCCGCTAGCATCAGCGGCGTGGGGTTTAGATGATTTTTCAGGACAGTAACAATCTCCTCGAACGTCTTATCCGCCGGTTCATCTGGTGATAAAAGGTGTTTCAATTGCCCGTATGTCTTCGCACCCATTAAGTTTAATAATGTTAGTGCTTTCTCTTCATCTGGGATTTTATTTGCTTTACAATAATTTTGTATGCGTTCTACATACATGGCCCAATCTTCGATGTCGCTATCAAAGGTATTAATGTTCCCATGTTTAGGCATCGTTGCAATTTAATTAATTTTTATTTTTATCCAAGATGGCGGCTTCCCGCTCTTGTCTTCGTCCTCCGCCTACAAAATGGCGGTTTTCCTGCGCTTGGCGGTCTTCACCCGTCCCCCGACGCTGTCTCCGCTTCACCGCAGCTCTCGCGCCTTCAGTTGCCCCAGACGCTGCGCCTTTTTAGCCCGAATGCGGCCCGGCCCTTATCACCAGCCGCGATCGATGTCCCCGCGCTGCGCCTTTCGGCCCGAATGCGGCCCGGCCCTTATCTCCGGTCGCGATCGACCTCACCGCCCTTATTCCTCCGTCTTCCCTCCCCGTCTGTACAGCCAACGCGGCCGACTTTCTGGTCGCGTCGCTGCCCGGCTTACCCACCACCGAGGTAGAAAGAAGATAGTTGACAGCCGCTGATGGAGGCTTCGAGTTCAGGATGTCTTCTGCACTCTGGTTTCTCGATGTGTGCCGCGCGACGTGTCTTCCAGCAGGGTGATGAGGGTGGAAGCCTCTCTTCGACGTCCGTTCTGTGGACGAAGCCGCCGTGGATATAAACTGCCGCAGGGTAAGAATCGGACTCGTCGCCACTGTTAAGTCTGTGTGTTCTAGTTGTAATTACTAACACAGACTACAAGATTAAAGTTCAACAGGTCTTTACTGGTTGGAGGTCAGGACTAGACTAAAATACAATATTACTACACAGTGCTTATATACCGGTGGTCACCACCGGTATTACGTATACAGCAGCCAGAGAAAGTAGTACATCTCTTAAGGTGGAACAGGCTTAAGTTCTCCTAAGGTGGAACAGGTTACATACACCACACAGATGACTGATGAGTCCAATGCGGGACCTACAGTTTCTGTCACAGATGGGGCAAACGGTGGTTGAAGGGGCAGGTGGGTGGGGTGCTTGGGTTTATTTGCGCTGCCTGCGCTTGGCTTCTGCTTGCTCCTGGCGAAGAGACTCGAGGTGTTTGGCGCCTTCCCAGATGCTTCTCCTCCACTTTGTGCGGTCTTGGGCCAGGGATTCCCAGGTGTCGGTGGGGATGTTGCACTTTTTCAAGGATGCTTTGAGGGTGTCCTTGAAGCGTTTCCTCTGCCCACCTGGGGCTCTCTTGCCGTGCCGGAGCTCCGAGTAGAACGCTTGTTTTGGGAGTCTCGTATCGGGCATGCGGACAATGTGACCCATCCATCGGAGTTGATCGAGCGTAGTCAAAGCTTCGATGCTGGGGATGTTGACCTGAGCGAGAACACTGACGTTGGTGCGCCTATCCTGCCAATGGATTTGCAGGATCTTGCGGAGGCAGCGTTGGTGGTACCTCTCCAGTGCTTTGAGGTGCCTGCTGTACATGGTCCATGTCTCTGAGGCATACAGCAGGGCGGGTATCACTGCTGCTCTGTAGACCATGAGCTTAGTGCCGGGTTTGAGGTCCTGGTCTTCAAACACTCTCTTCCTCAGGCGACCTAAGGCTGCACTGGCACACTGAAGGCGGTGTTGGACTTCGTCATCGACGTCTGCCCTTGTTGACAGTAGGCTCCCGAGGTATGGAAAGTGCTCCACGTTGTCCAAGGCCTTGTCATGCATTTTGATAATCGGGGGGCAATACTGTGTGGCGGGGGCAGGTTGGTAGAGGACCTTTGTCTTACGGATGTTCAGTTTAAGGCCCATGCTCTCGTACGCTTCGGTGAAGGTGTTGACGAAGGTTTGGAGTTCGGCCTCCGAGTGAGCGCAGACGCAAGCGTCGTCTGCACACTGTAACTCGACGACAGAGGATGGGACAATCTTGGATCTGGACTGAGGGCGATGGAGGTTGAACAGTTTCCTGTTTGTTCTGTAAATTAGCTCCACTCCAGTGGGGAGCTTACTGAGGGTGAGACGTAGCATTGCAGCAAGGAAGATCGAGAAGAGCGTTGGTGCGATGACCCTGGTTCGTACGTGAATTGGGCCTGTGGTGGAACTGTTATTCAGGATCACGGCTTGCATGTCGTGGTGAAGCAGGCGGAGGATGGTGACAAACTTTTGAGGGCAGCTGAATTTGAGAAGGACACTCCATAATCCCTCACGGTTGACAGTGTCGAAGGCCTTTGTGAGATCAAAGAAGGCCATGTACAGCGGTTGGTGCTGTTCCCTACATTTCTCTTGTAATTGGCGTGCGGTGAAGATCATGTCCATTGTGCCCCTTAGTGAGCGGAATCCGCATTGCGACTCTGGGAGGAACTCTTTGGCCACTGGGAGAAGGCGATTGAGGAGGATTCTTGTGATGTCTTTCGCTGTGGCAGACAGCTGGAAAGCTCCTCTGTAATTACTGCAATCGGACTTGTCACCTTTCTTGAAGATGGTCACAATTATGGCGTCTCTGAGATCCCCTGGCATGCTCTCCTCCTTCCAGGTAAGAGAAATGAGTTCATGAATTCACACCAGTAGTGCTTCTCCGGCATGCTTTAGTGCCTCGGCAGGGATTCCATCTGCACCTGAGGCCTTGTTGTTATTCAGTTGTCGGATGGCCTTTTCAACCTCATGCCAGGCTGGGGTTGTGCTGAGATGGCTGCGAGATGGAGTTGAGGACACTCGCGTCGAAGACAGAGTCTCGGTTAAGGAGATCTTTGAAGTGCTTCTTCCAGCAGGCACTGACTGCCTCTCTGTCTTTGATGAGTACCCCTCCGTTCTTGGCCCGCAGTGGGGTAGAGCCTTGGGTGCTTGGGCCGTAGATGGTGTTGACTGCGCTAAAGAATCCACGCACGTCGTGGTTGTCGGCTAGCTGCTGGATCTCCTGTGCTTTCTCCACCCACCATCTGTTCTTTAGGTCGTGAGTTTTTTGTTGGACCTCGGCCTTCAGGTGTCTGTAGAGCTGCTTTCTTGCTCTCGAGTTCTGTTGCTGTTTCCAGATCAGGAATGCCTTGCGCTTGTGGCTTATTAGCTCCTGGATCTCCTGGTCATTCTCGTCGAACCAGTCTTGGTGTTTCCTGGTCGAGTGACCGAGCGTCTCTTCACCGGTGCTGATTATGGAGGCCTTGAATGCAGACCAGGCACTGTGGGCACTCTGTGTCTCTCCATCATTGGGAGTCGTCAAGTTGTTTGTGAGGCGCAGGCTGAATAGGGCTTTCTTAGCGGGGTCTTTGAGTGCTCCAGCGTTGATTTTCCTGCGGCATTGTTTTTGTTGCCGCTGTTTTGGGGCTACATTGATGGAGATGACAGAGCGAATTAGGCAGTGGTCTGTCCAGCAGTTGTCAGCTCCTGTCGGTGCGGGTGATGCGGACATCCTTGCAGTCCCTCGCTCGGACAATGACATAGTCCAAGATGCCACTGCTTGGAGCAAGGGTGCTGCCATGATGCCTTGTACTTGTCTCTCTGACGGAACAAGGTGTTGGTTATGACAAGGCCATGTTCTAAGCATTTCGACAGGAGGAGGGTACCGTTGGAGTTGGCTTTCCCTACCCCCTCTCTGTCGATCACACCTCCCCAGAGGTCTGTGTCCTTTCCAACTCTGGCGTTAAAGTCGCCAAGGAGGATCAGCTTGTCGCCCGTTGGGACTCGGGACAGGGATTGTTCGAGGCTGGAGTAGAATTCCTCTTTGGTCTCATCTGTGGTTTCCAGTGTTGGGGCGTACGCACTGATGACCGTAGCGCACTGTTTCTGGGCTAGGGTGAGCTGAAGAGTTATGAGGCGCTCGTTTATACCGCTAGGGGAGTCTCTGAGACGCCCAACTAGTTTATTTTTTATGGCGAAGCCTACCCCGTGGAGGCGGTGTTCTTCTTCAGGTTTGCCTTTCCAGAAGGTGTAGCTACCACCTTGCTCCTTGAGCTGGCCTTCCCCTGCCCGCCGGGTCTCACTTAGGGCAGCGATGTCAATGTCGAAACGTCTGAGCTCCCGGGCAACGATAGCAGTACGGCGTTCCGGTCTGTTACTGTTGGGGTTGTCCATGAGGGTCCTGACGTTCCAGGTCCCGAACTTCATTTTAATGGGTGGAAGATGCCTGTGCGTGAATTCTTTTAAAGTGGGGTGGTCGTTGCACACCAGCTACCACATGGGCTTGACAGAGCAAGGCAGTGCAAAATGTCCATTGGATGGGTTCAGGAAAAAAAAGTGACAAGGATGGTTCCAGGATTTGAGGCACTAAGTCTTGAAGACAGCCTCTGAACAGACTGAACTTGTTTTTATTTGAGAAAAGATAATTGAAAGTAAAAATGATCTAGGCTTTTAACATGCTGAGAAGCATGTTTAATGAGATAGAAATAGGCTTCTTAATATATCTGCAGACAGGAGGTCACCTTCCACCTGTATGCTGATGACACCTCCACATCTTTTGATGAAGTTCCTCCCAGGTTAAAGCTGAACCAGATAGTTTGCAACCTCTGTCTCCTATTCAACCCTGAACTAAGCTTTGAATTCCACAACCTATTACCAAGACTGTCTGCTTCCATCTCTGCCACATTGCCCACCTCTGCTCTTACTTCACTTCCTCTACTACTGAGACTCTTTGGCAAGCTTGTTACCTCCAGACTCAGTTTCTGCAATGTCCCCTTTTCTTCTCTTACCAACCGCCATTGGCTCCTCATCCCCCAATGCAACAAATTCAAAATCCACATCCTTTGTTTATAGATCCCACCATGGTCTCATTGCTCCCTACCTCTACAAGCTCCACCAGCTCTGCACCCCAGCCTAGACCTATAGGTTCTCCAGCTCTGCCTTCCTGTACAACCCACCCACCCTTCACGCACCATCAGTAGTAGAGCCCCCAGCTACCTTAGCCTTAGTCTCTGGAACCCCCTGCATAAACCTCTTTGCCCTTCTACTTCAATCTCTGTCTTTGAAAGCCTTCTCAAACCTATATTTTTGACGATGCTTTCAGTCACTGATTCTAACCTTCTGAAAAATGACCACCATCCATTCCTCCTTTAAGTGATTTGGGATATTCTACTGTGGCAAAGCCACCAAGAGACTCTTGCAGTAATGTATATAATTGCCTTTAACAGGGGCTTGTTACCTTAAGTGTTTGCTCTGTATAAACAGCGCGGGCTCGGTAAAATGGTGATCCAGCACGATGACGTCATCACGCAGGTCACGTAACGTTCCCAACGGCGGGAAACGTGATGACATCATGACGTCAGAGGGGAGAGGTGTTCCCCCTCTGTCCTCGTGGAACCAGTTGGTGTACAGACCTGTATAGAGTTTCTCCTGCGTTTTTGTTTGTAACTTTTACTAGGGCATTAAACCACGTTTGGTTAACTGCTAGTTTCAGTCTCAGTACTTTCGTTAGGAGTTCAAACACTCCTACACTACTACTTTAAAGATTCTGTATAAATGTAAGTTGTTCTTAATTTGAAATGTGAATACCGAATTAAAAAACAAGGGCAGAAAAATTATAAGTCCAAGCAAATTGAGAGATTAGAGGTTGTTCCTCACCCCCTCCCGAAAGGATTATATGGAACAGACTCTTTGTAAAAGCAGCTCATTTTGTGTTGATTAATTTTTTTTTTTTTAAAAGCTGGCTAGATACTTAGAAATGGGTTGATGGTTATAGTGATTAGTATAAGTACGCCATGGTACACGATGAGTTCCTATGCTCCTGAGTCCATAAAAATGGCATCTGTGGAAAGCATCAAGCCAAGATGGAATACTAAATGTTGTAGGGTCAGAGGGACAATATTCTGGAATTTCACTGAGTTACTGTTGGAAGTCAAAAAAAAAAGCAAAAATATGTTTTTAAAGATATAGGCAAAATATGTTTTAGTAATTATAATGACAAATAGGTAACGCTGCCTGAGTATTTGAACATAAGTGGTAACTAAAGGGTTAGAATGTCTGAGTGTTCAAACATAGTGATCTTTTGTCATTTCTTCTGTAAAAGAGAATACACTTGCCCTTGTACTGTGGGAATGCTTTTTATTCCAACATTGAACTGTGCCAGCAATTTACAGGCAGGAGAATGAAACATTCCTGGGATATTTCCACAATTAAATCAGTTTAAAAGCATTGACAACTATTTACACTTCATTTTTTCACCAACAAGCTGCATCTAATGTAAGTTGCACCGAGATGGAATGATTATACACAGAGCAGGCTGCTTACATGCAATGGGAGAGAGTTTAGAAAATCTTTATCCAGAGTACACGTATTGGGATAATCCATGTTAGGACAGAGTGTAAATTAGCAATACTGGACTGCCTTCCTTGGGTCCACTCCTACCTCTCCCAGTGCATCGAGCATATCTCCAGCAATGGTTTCTCATCCTGCCCCACATAATGACCTTTTTAATATCCCAGGGTTCAATCCTTGGCTCATCATTTTCTTCATTTACGTGCTGCCTCTGGAAGAAATTATCCAAAGGCGTGGGATCAGTTTTCACATGTACACAGATGATACCCAGCATTATCTAGCTACCACCACCTTCAATTCTACGAGCATCTCTATTCTGTCAGACTCCTATCTGGCATCAAGTCGTGGGTAAGCCAAAACGTTCTCCAAGTAAACACTGGAAAAACAGAATCCATCCTTTTTACCTCCCACCAAAAGTTTGATAACCTCGCTCAGGCTCTATCCCCTAGATACTCGTTCAAGCTGAACCAGATGGTATCTCAATGAACCTTGAGCTGAACTTCAAAGTCCATGTCCTATCCATCACTAACACGTCTCTACTACATTGTCCACCTAGACCTGCCCACCTAGACCTGCCTCACCACCACCACCACCAGAGAAACCCTTTATTATCTCAAAACTCAAATTTTCAAAAACTCTTCTCACCAACCTCTTGAGCTCTATCCTACATAAACTCAACTCCTCGAAATGTCATTGCTCCATCCTGTTCCACTCATTCATCACTTGCTCCCTGTTCTCTAATCCACTGATATAAATATTCTTGTTTTAGTCTACAAATCCTTTGCTGGGTTCTCCCCACCCTACCTCTGCAAACTCCGCTAGCCTTACTCGAACCTGTGCTCTTCAGTTCTCCATCTCTAGTCTCCTGTGCAACGTCCCTCCTCCACCAATGGCAGAGTCTTCAGCCACAAAGGATTTTCTAGGACTCCCTTCATACTTTGCTTTCTCTCACCCTGCTTTTAAAAGTCTTATCAAAACCTATCTTTTTGACCATTCCTTCTGTCATCTCTCTTAACTTCTCTATTACTGCTCTGTATTCACTCCTTTGTAAAGCACCTTAAACATCTGGAAGATCTTCAACCTTTTCATCCAAAAGCATTGTTACAAAAAGAACTGTGCAAGAAATGCATTCTTGAAAGAGTATTTTAATCCCTTGTGGAATGATTCTATCTTTGTCACTTTCTAAGTTTGTACAGTCAGTAACTTGATGTGTTTTTCTGCTCCTGTGTATGATCTCACTTAGTTCTATTAGTTTTAGCCTGAACATAATGATCTGACTGTGGTATTCAACACCATTCAGCGAAGACAGGAGAATGTAGGGAACATCCAATTTAATCTCCAGTACATTATACGATATTCCCAGGGGTAATGGTGAGCCCCATGGGCATACTATGCCACTCATCGCACACATTAGCATGCAGGTTTCAGTTAAAAGAAGTTTTGCTCTGCTTATAGAAACTGCTTCTATGATGTGGGCAGATGTTAAAATTGTTATGGGACAGTCTGAACTGCAACAAGAGTCTTTTTCAGTGATGTAACAGTTTATGTGAGGGCATATGGAATTGGAGGCAACCTATTGGCTTGGATAGGAAATTGATTAGGTGAGAGACAGAAAGTAGGGATAATGGGTAGGTACTCAAATTTGGCAGGATGTGACTCGTGGTGTCCCCATGTACTGGGGCCTCAGCTTTTCACTATATATTTATAAATGACATGGATGAAGGAATAGAGAGCTGCATATCTGAGTTTGCTGACGACACTAAGTTAGGTGGCACAGTAAATAATATGGGTGAGAGCAGAAAGTTGCAATGGGACATTGATAGATTAGGTGAGTAGGCAAAACTGTGGCAGGTAAAGTTCAATGTGGGAAAGTGTGAGGTCATCCACTTTGGACCTAAGCAAGATAGATTAGATTATTTTCTAAATGGCGAGAAGCTAGGAACTTTGGATGAGCAGAGAGATTTAGGGGTCCAAGTACAGAAATCACTAAAAGCTAGTGGACAGCTACAAAAAATAAGTTAAAAGGCTAATAGAATGTTGGTCTTTATCTCGAGAGCTGGTATACAAAGGGGTGGAAGTTATGTTACAGCTGTACAGAGCTCTGGTTAGACCCCATCTGGAGTACTGCATTCAGTTCTGGGCATCGCACCTCAGGCAGCAGGATATATTGGCCTTGGAAGGGGTGCAACACAGATTCACCAGAATGAAACCGGGGCTAAAAGGGTTAACTTATGAGGACAGGTTGCATAGACTGGACTTGTATTCCCTTGAATATAGAAGATTAATAGCTGATCTAATTGAGATGTTTAAGGTGATTAAAGGATTTGATAGGGTAGAGCGAAACTATTTCATCGAGTGGGAGAATCCAGAACAAGGGGGCATAACCTTAAAATTAGAGCTGGACCATTTAGGGGTGACGTCAGAATTCACTCTTTACACAAATGGTAGTGGAAATCTGGAACTCGCTCCCCCAAAAAAGCTGTTTCGTCCAGATCAATTGAAAATTTCAAAACTGAGATTGATAGATTTTTGTTAGGCAAGGGTATTAAAGGTTACGGAACCAAGGTGGGTAGATGCAGTTAAGATACAGATCAGCCATGGTCTTATTGAATGGTGGAACAGGTTGGAATAGCCTACTCCTGTTCCATTGTTCCTAAGTCATTGTTCACATCCTGTCATTACAGATCGCATGTATGGATATGCAAGTTGTTTTAATGAGCAAGATAGAACAAACAACTCAGAAGTCAAAAATTCCAGTAATTTCTTTGACTCCACAGTAAACACAGCTTTCCTGGCTGACTGGAATTGGTGAAACCTCACCGATGTGTTCTCAGTTAAAAGCATATGTTTAGATAGTAGTGACATGAGTAAATAAAAAGGAAACAATCAAAACTGATAGAAAATACCATCCATTTTTATTAATGCTGCAAAAAATAGGTTTACATATGTAAATACTTATTACAGTACCTAAATACAGTTCTACAATTGGTTCTAAGTATGTAAGTAGAAAGTTGATTTAAAAAAATATGAATTACAAAATGTACTTTAGTTTTCTTACTATCAAATTTACAATTTATCCAAGAACTATAGCACCATTTTTTATTTTATTTCAACATCTTACAGAAATGTTACAAGGATCTCAAATTCACTTAAAATATCATAAATTTCAGGCAAATACTAAAATATATCCATCCAGTGTGTGTCATTGGCCCAGAATATGTTACGTATTATAGTATTCGATGAGGTAACGAGATGTTCAAGGACTTGAGAGGAAACTGAAATTGGAGTCTGGGGTGGTAGTTTGCAAGGACAGATAGAAACATAGAAACATAGAGATAGGAACAGGAGTAGGCCATTCGGCCCCTCGAGCCTGCTCCGCCATTCAATGAGATCATGGCTGATCTTCGTCTGAGATCATAGCTGATCTTACCAATTCAGTACCCCGTCCCCGCCTTTTCTCCGTAACCCTTAATCCCCTTAGCCTTCAGAAATATATCCAATTCTCTCTTGAAAATATTTATTGAATTAGCCTTCACAGCCCTCTGTGGCAGGGAATTCCACAGGCTCACCACTCTTTGAGTGAAGAAATTCTTCCTCATCTCTGTTTTAAATGATTTGCCCGCTATTTTTAGACTGTGGCCCCTGGTTCTGTGCTCCCCGGCCATTGGAAACATTCTCTCTGAATTCAGCCTGTCCAGGCCTGCCATAATTTTATATGTTTCGATGAGATCCCCTCTCAATCTTCTAAACTCCAGTGAGTACAAGCCCAAACTATTTAATCTCTCTTCGTAGGTCATTCCCGCCATTCCAGGTATCAGCCTGGTGAATCGCCGTTGCACTCTTTCCATGGCAAGAACATCCTTTCGCAGATGGGGCGACCAAAACTGTACACAATACTCCAGATGCGGTCTCACCAGCACCTTGTACAGCTGTAGTAAGGTATCCCTATTCCTATACTCGAACCCCCTTGATATGAAGGCCAACATACCATTTGCCTTCTTAATCGCCTGTTGCACCTGCATGCTCTCCTTCAGTGACTGGTGCACAAGAACACCCAGGTCCCTCTGCACTTCCCCATCTCCCAATCTATTGCCATTTAGATAATAATCTACCCTCCTGTTTTTACCCCCAAAGTGGATAACCTCGCATTTATCCACATTATAGTGCATCTGCCACGTATCCGCCCATTCCCCCAACCTGTCCAAATCGCACTGTAGCCTCCTGACATCCTCATCAGAGCCCACCCCTCCTCCTAGTTTAGTGTCGTCAGCGAATTTGGAAATATTGCATCCAATTCCCTGATCCAGATCATTTATATATATTGTGAACAGCTGGGGTCCCAGGACAGATCCTTGCGGCACCCCGCTGGTCACTGCCTGCCACTCCGAAAACGAGCCGTTTATTCCAACTCTCTGTTTTCTATCCGCCAGCCAGTTCTCTATCCACGTTAATACTTTGCCCCCAATCCCATGAGCCTTAATTTTGCATGATAATCTTTTGTGTGGAACCTTATCGAAGGCTTTCTGGAAGTCAAGGTACACCACATCCACTGGCTCTCCCCCATCTATTTTACCAGTTACTTCCTCAAAAAATTCCAGCAGATTAGTCAAACACGATTTACCCTTTGTAAATCCATGTTGACTCTGTCCGATCCTTTCCCCATTTGTCAAGTGCTCCGCTATTTTATCCTTAATAATGGACTCTAGCATTTTGCCCACAACCGATGTAAGGCTTACTGGTCTATAATTCCCTGCTTTCTCTCTACCCCCCTTTTTTTAAATATTGGGGTAACATTAGCTACCCTCCAATCCACGGGTACTGTTCCCGAGTCAATGGAGTTCCGGAAGATGATCCTTAGAGCATCTGCTATCTCCAGGGCCACCTCCTTAAGTACCCTAGGATGTAGTTTATCAGGCCCCGGGGATTTGTCGGCCTTCAGTCCCCTCAACTTACCCAACACCATATCCCTAGAGATACTAATTTCTGTCAGCTCCTCCCTCTCATTAGTCCCTATGTTTGCCGATATTCCTGGGAGGTTATTTGTGTCCTCCTTTGTGAATACAGAACCAAAGTATGAGTTTAATTGGTCTGCCATTTCCTTATTCTCCATTATATATTCTCCCGAATTGGACTGCAAGGGACCGACTTGGGATTTTACCAGTCTTTTCCTCCTGATATACCGATAAAAGCTTTTGCAGTCTGTCTTTATGTTTGCTGCAAGTTTACTTTCGTATTCTATTTTCCCCTTCCTGATTAATCCCTTTGTCCTCTTTTGCTGTATCCTGTACTGCCCCCAATCTTCCGGTCTGGTGCTTTTTTTTGCCAGTTGATATGCCCTTTTTTTTGATTTTATGCTGTCCCTAATTTCCCTCGTTATCCACGGTTGAGTCACCTTTTTAGGTTTATTTTTATGCCAAACCGGTATAAACATGTTCTGGAATTCTTCCATTCTATCTTTGAATGCTTGCCATTGTCTATCCACTGTCAATCCCCCCAGAAACACCACCCAATCAATCTTACCCAATTCCCGTCTCATACCCTCGTAATTCCCTTTATTTAAGTTCTGGACCTTAGTCTCTGATTCAATTTCCTCACTCTCCATCTCGACTGAGAGCTCGATCATATTATGATCGCTCTGACCCAAGGGGCCTCGTACAAGAAGATTGCTGATAAGTCCCTTCTCATTGCACAATACCCAGTCTAAAATGGCCTGATCTCGAGTCGGCTCCTCGACATATTGGTCCAGATAACCGTCCCGAAAACATTCCAGGAATTCCTCCTCCTCAGAATTTTTACTAATTTGGGTAGTCCAATCAATATGTAAATTAAAGTCACCCATGATGACAGCTGTGCTCTTATCGCACGCTTCTCTAATTTCCCTTTTTATGCCTTCCCTCACCTCCATATTACTATTTGGAGGCCTATATATCACACCCACTAACGTTTTCCTCCCCTTGCTATTTCTCATTTCTACCCATACAGATTCCGTTTCATCCGAGTTAATATCCTTCCTTTCCATTGCATTAATCCCCTCCTTTACCAGCAATGCTACCCCACCTCCCCTACCTTTTTGCCGATCCTTCCTAAATATTGTATATCCCTGGATGTTAAGTTCCCAGCCTTGCCCACCCTGCAGCCACGTTTCTGTAATCCCAATCAAATCATACTTGTTTACCTCTATTTCCACAACTAATTCATCCACCTTGTTCCTAATGCTTCTAGCATTAAGATACAAAGCCTTCAGGCTTGCTTTTTTCACACTCTCATTATGAATTAGTTTGGCCCTTTGTGTTTCTCTCCTTTGCTTATTGCTTCTCACCTTTCTACCATCTATTTCTGACTTCATATGACTTCCCTCTTTTCCACTACCTAGGTTCCCATCCCCCTGCCAAATTAGTTTAAATCCTCCCGAACCGCCCTAGAAAATATTACCCCGAGGACATCGGCTCCCTCACAGTTCAGGTGTAGACCGTCCCCTTGGTACAGGTCACTCCTCCCCAAGAACTGGTTCCAATGCCTCAAGAATTTAAATCCCTCTCCCTTGCACCACTGCTCAAGCCACGTATTTAGCTTATCTATCTTACTCTCTCTAAACTTATTAGCTCGTGGCACTGGTAGCAATCCAGAGATTACTACCTTTGAGGTCCTACTTTTCAATTTAGCTCCTAACTCCCTAAATTCAGCTTGTAGGACCTCCTCCCTCTTTTTACCTACATCGTTGGTACCTACATGTACCACGACAACTGGCTGATCCCCCTCCCCCTTCAGAATGCTCTGCACCCGCTCCGAGACATCCTTGACCCTTGCACCAGGGAGGCAACATACCATCTTGGAGTCTCGGTCTCGGCCACAGAAACTCCTATCTATCCCCCTTACAATTGAATCCCCTATCACTATAGCCCTATCCCTCTTTTTCCCGCCCTTCTGTGCAGCAGAGCCAGTCATGGTGCCCTGAACCTGGCTGCTGGTGCCTTCCCCTGATAAGTCATCTCCCCCAACAGTACCCAAAACGGTAAACCTGTTTTGGAGGGAGATGACCGCAGGTGACTCCTGCACTACCTTCCTGCCTTTAGGTCACCCATTTACTGTCTGAGCTAGCCTTTACCTGCGGTGTGACCAACTCACTGAATGTGCTATCCACAACATCCTCAGCATCGCGTATGCTCCAGAGTGAGTCCATTCGCAGCTCCAGCGCCGCCATGCGGTCCGCTAGGAGCTGCAGCTGGACACACTTCCTGCACACATAGTTGTCAGGGACAGTGTCCCTGATTTCCCACATGGCACAGGAGGAGCATGACACGGGTCCGAGCTGCCCTTCCATGACTTAACCCTTACAATACCCTTTTATTTACTACGATTTAGCTTAATTATTGAATTCTACTTAGAATAAGTTTGTGAAAGTACTCACCAACCAGTCACCTACCTGTTTTCTGGTGTTGTATTTTCACTGCCGCCTCCTGTCCTGGAACCTTTTCCACCTACGTTAGGCTCCTGAAATAAAATAAATTGAACCTACCTTTTCAACTTCCCCTAACCCCTAAAAGGTTAGAGGAGGTGGAAGGGTGGGAGACACTACACTGTAGTGTTTCGGGTTTAGCAACAGCTCCACCTATATAAGAGTTACTGGCCTCCTGCTCTCCCGACTGCACCAGCTGTGAAAGAAAAAGCCCGCGAAAGGTGAGCTTTTAAACTCACCAGTTACTGGCCTCCTGCTCTCCCGACTGCCCCAGCTGTGAAAGAAAAAGCCCCCGAAAGGTGAGCTTTTAAACTCACCAGTTACTGGCCTCCTGCTCTCCCGACTGCACCAGCTGTGAAAGAAAAAGCCCGCGAAAGGTGAGGGTGAGCTTTTAAGGAGGGGGTTGATGATGGTTTTGAAAGGGAGGGGAACAGCACCAGAGGACAGGAAAGCAATTACCAATCGTGGTGCAGCTATTTCCCTCACTGTGTAACAAGCTTGGGAGCAACATGTGACTTTGGACATATGGGCTTAGGAATTCCATATGCTGGAAACCCGCTGGTAACCGCATTGGCCAAGGCTAACTGCTGCCTGCCGAGAGAGCACCGGTATTTTGGTGCTGCCTGCTAATTAACATCAGCGGTGCGGAGAATTTGTAATCACCCATTGATTTACTGACCCACAAACACTATAGGCCTCCCGGAAAGCCACCAGAAAATGCAACCCCCGTCGCAGCAACTGATGGGCAAAAATGATAGTATAAAAGAACCACCTTGGCAAAGGAGGCGTTTGAAGTTCCAGCATCCATCTGAGCTGTTTTCCCACTTGTCAGCCTCCATCTTCATCTAAAATCTGCCAAGTCCTGCCAGTCTTACATTTCTCAGTTGAAGCGCCCTCATGGCTGTTAATGCTGAAGCTCTTAGTGGCTGCACGCATGGTATGCTTTAGAGAGGGCAGCAAGAGGAGCGGCGATATCCAAAATGGATGAAGCGGCGTCAACTTGGCATTGCACGCCGATTGACGTCACGCTCCAACTAATTACAATACTTTCGGCGAGCGGAGGCAACGGCAGCACTGCCGACCTGCCGAAAATGGCGGCTGCCGCGGGACCCACCGGCAGCGGGCAAAAGTGCGCCGCCATTCTTTTCCCCAAAACGGGCAGTAATGGCCGGTGCTAACCCCTCGAATTTTTAGGCCTCATTCTCAAAGCTTTTCACACCACTGGGGTTTTCCACGCCTCATGACTGGATCTGTTATGGACTAATTGATAGAGATTGATTGCTATGATTAGTCAACAACTCCATTATTTTTGTATCATGCGACTACCAGGATGGTAGAAGGCAAACTAGATGGACCTTGGTCTTTTTTTCATCTAGCAATTCCTATGGTGCATGGAAATAATGATGATAAATTGCCTTCAGCACACTAAAAATGAAAAACTTCCCGTGGGAACAGGATTAATTATATGTAGAGGGAATTTCAAATTTATTGATGCAACTTCATATTTTATTCATGTGAAACAGCAATTTATAACATGCATCTATTGATATATACTCTTTAAAAATTAGAATATAGATAACACTTCAATCAGGTTATACATTTCATAATCAGTGTAGTGAACCTTTAGGCATTTTAGATGAGGAATATTTAATAGATAAACTTATTGTATTTTTGACTTGCATGACTTTCATTGGTTTCATTTTTAAAAACAAATGTGCAATATAAGTATTTTGTATACTTGTATTTAAACTAAGCTGTGTTTTTGAAACTTCATTTTAAAATATCCTTTAATGGAAGACATTATGGGGGTTGAATTTTGCTCGTCATTGCTCAAGATTTATCAGGCCTGTAGAACCAGAAAATTGTTTACTTAAATGGTGATAAACATTTGAAATAATCTACCAAGCAAGGTAGCAGAGTCAGATATGGATGTTGAAAATGCATTTGAATTGGAGTAGTAGCAGGAAAAGTTTTGGGCCAAATGGCCATTTCTCACCGTTGATATTTCTTAAGTTCTTGTGTTGTATTACCATCAGTACAGTATATATTTTTTGATCTGGTGGCACTGTAATATGAAACTACAAACAGTTGTCCAATTTCACCCTCACCCACAAAGTAATTGTGGTGAACAGCCACTGTTGACGCTTGGGAAAGCAAGCTCTGTGGAAAGGTCAGCAGAGTTGAGACCCTTTCATTCCAATTTCCTGTTTAAAGCAATGTGACCAGTTATGGAGATGAGACTAACTAAAGGTTGAATTGCCTCTTCTATGGTATTTTGTTTCTTGGTCCCTCTCCGTTTACATGGCTGGAATTTTATGGCAGTGGGCACCATGCCAGCTATGAATTTCAACAGCAATCCACGGGGTATAATTACATGCAAAAGGGGGAAGTACTCAGGACCAGTACTTAACACTTGGTTTTAACTTTGTTTCAATGCACTCAAAGCTGTAGTGCCTGTTCTAATGCATAACATTTCCTGCACAGACATTAAGATTTAAAAATGGTGAAGGAAAATAATCTGGTGAAAGCAGACTTTTTGTCCTCTGTGAAGCCTGCGTGGGAATATATTCCAAATTTGATTCAGTCTGAACTAAACTGAGTCATTGAAGTTAGAGCAGTGGGTAATTAAAACTTAGTGTAACAAGAGCCTGTTGGGGTGGAATTTCCTGTGAAGGCATAATTGGGAAGTTACACCTGAAATTACTCAATCGTGCACCCATTTTGCTGATGCCAATTTACTCTTAAATTTCCTGCCAATCTTATTAGCATACACTGGAATGCTTAATTTGGCATAAATCAGCATAAACAATCAGGGCCCATGGAAATCACACCATATATTCCTCCTTTAAATATGAAAATGAAAGTTTCAAGCCAGCTAACCGTCATTCATGAGCATTAGGCACAGAAAGTTTAAGAACATGCGATTGTGAAAGCTTTTCCATTTTTAATGTGACTCATACTAAAGCTATAAAAATGCTTAAAAAATACAGTGCTGGTCTCTGAGGATAAATGTTAAAAATTGCTTAAAGAATCGCAAAGAACAGCAGAAAAATGACTGTTTCCAGCTGTGCTTAAAATTCTGGGCTTAATTTTCCACCCGTTTTGAACCAGGAAATATGCATGTTTGGCTCTTTAGCATGGGGCGGAGCTATTATACTGAGCTGAGATGCGTTCGGGGGTAAGGATCGATAGACGGGCATAAAAGATCGAGGAAATTCAGGCGTAACGTAATTATGTGCGTAACTATCTTTTAAGCCGGGTATTTGCTTTACGCCCCAATTACGTGTCTCTCTCTCTGGGTGCAAATGCACCGGAAATTCCACCCCTTTGTGTGCAAGTAATATACATGGAAGACTATGGAGCTGATGATGTTTCAAATCTGATGCCACCAACTAGCAAACTTTAAAAAAAAGAAGTAATTTTACAAAGCTAGCTTCTTACATCATGAATATCAATTTTATTCAGTGTCTGTGCTGCTACAATTCTTCTTATGCACATTGCCAAATGCACATTGCAGATTCATTAGAACTTTGGCAATATAAACTCCACAGCCGAAAAATACTATTGTTACATTCTAGTGCTCTGCACTTTTCACAGGCACAGTTGTATACCATTTTGCTCAGATCAATCTCTCTACAACATGATTCTGGAACAAAGGTGGTATCAGTGTTCAGGGGCTGACAGGAAGCATGAAAAAGGTTTGAAAAATGGGGCCAATGATGATTATACTATCTTTTTTCTTTCAATTAAGATAATTGTAAATCACAATTATTGCATCAGATTAGATTATACATATTGAAACCTCTTAAACAAGTAGTTTAATTTCATGGAAAAAGGGATTTAATGTGTTAAAGGATTATAGCAACTATATCTAAATAACTTTTTAAAAATCAGCACAGCAGTATCTCCAGATTTTCAGTCAACTTTATCTAAGAATTTGCCTGAGGGATAAATTTAAACCAAAATTTCCCCCCGTCACCTTCAAATAAAATCGGTTCTGCTTATATTATGGATTATTTTATTTTCAGTCTAGAAAACTGTAAACTACTAAAGTAAAATCATGGTCCCAAATATAAATGTTAACCTAAGATTTCCTCTAAAACTAGTCAGATTAGCAATGATCAACTATAAATTTTAAAGTAGTACAAATTTTACATTGTGTTGGCAACTGTCATAAATTATTTTATTGCTGGACACAGAACTGATTTTTTTTGTTATATTTACCACATTCATGTGGACTGCTCCCAAGTATATGGCCCAAAAAAGTGTGTTGACTTGAAGCAAATCAGTTGTATAAATAAGATACACTGTACCTCTACAGCGTGTGCAGAGCAACAGCAACTCTAAATTACCATGGTCTCAACAGAAAAAGTATGGTGCTGTACCAACATTCTTCTTATGTAATCACCGGAGAAGCCATCAGTTCAATGATGGCATTACTCCAGAATGTATAGTGAACCAATGCAATATATAGTGGCTCATCAATTGGGTACAAATGTTACTGTAACAAGAGATATCTTACAAATGAGACTGATGTTTCTTGGGAATACAGAAGGATGTGGAGAAACTGTATTGGGTTACTGACGCTCAAGTCACAGCTCTAGTGATCATGATTTAGTCATTCCTTTGATTTCTGAATTAAAGGGATAGAGTTCAAGATGACAACTCTGTTTTGGGGAAAAAATCCACAGGCATAACTGATGTATGAAGCTTTGATCTGGTATTTATTCTCCATGCAATTTTTGGACTGATACTTAATTTTAAGGTGCACCTGCGTAAACAAAAATTTATGGAACTGCTTCAGTTATTATCTTTTAGAAGATTAAAATCCTGCCTGCTCTTTCCAATGTTGTAGAAAATGGATTCTGGCATGGAGCAAGCCATCCTCATCCTACTGATCTGCTTGCCTTTGAACCGTATTGAGTTCAGAAGCAAAAATGTTTCTCTTCTCCATACCGTGCCAATTAGGGCTGCACTCGTCTACCATTAGACAAATATAAGGTTGTTAGAACTGGTCAACAAAGTTAATGCCCATTAATGCCCAGTGGGGAAAATGCTAGAGTCCATTATAAAAGATGTAATAGCAGAACACTTGGAAAACAGTGACAGGATCGGACAAAGTCAACATGGATTTATAAAAGGTAAATCGTGCTTGACTAATCTACTGGAATTTTTTGAGGATGTAATTGGTAGAATAGATAAGGGAGAACCAGTGGATATGGTGTTTTTGGACTTTCAGAAGGCTTTCGATAAGGTCCCGCATAAGAGATTGGCGTGTAAAGTTGAAGCACATGCGATTGGGGGTAAGGTACTAACTTGGATAGAGAACTGGTTGGCAGACAGGAAGCAAAGAGTTGGAATAAATGGGTCTTTTTCCGAGTGGCAGGCAGTGACTAGTGGGGTACCGCAGGGATCGGTGCTAGGACCCCAGCTATTCACAATATATATTAATGATCTAGACGAGGGATCTAGATGTAATATCTCCAAGTTTGCAGATGACACAAAGCTGGGTGGGCGTGTGTGCAGTGAGGAGGATGCCAAGAAACTCCAGTATGATTTGGACAGGTTGGGTGATTGAGCAGATACAGTATAATGTGGATAAATGCGAGGTTATCCACTTTGGTGGCAAAAACAGGAAGGCAGATTATCTGAACGGCAATAGATTGGGAAAAGGGGAAGACCTGGGTGTTCTTGTGCACCAGGCGGTTAAGAAGGCAAATGGTATGTTGGCCTTGGTAGCGAGAGGATTCGAGTACAGGAGCAAGGATGTCTTGCTGCAGTTGTACAGGGCCTTGGTGAGACCACACCTTGAGTATTGTGTGCAGTTTTGGTCGCCTTATCTGAGGAAGGATATTCTTGCCATGGAGGAAGTGCAGTGAAGATTCACCAGACTGATACCTGGGGTGGCAGGAATGATGTATGAGGAGAGATTGGGATGATTGGGCTTATATTCGCTGGAGTTTAGAAGAATGAGAGGGGATCTCATTGAAACTTATAAAATTCTGACAGGACTAGACAGACTAGATGCAGGAAGGATGTTCCCGATGGTGGGGGAGTCCAGAACCAGGGGTCACAGTCGAACGATATGGGGTAAGCCATTTAGGACAGAGATGAGGAGGAATTTCTTCACCCAGAGAGTGGTGAACCTGTGGAATTCTCTACCACAGAAGGCAGTTGAGGCCAATTCATTAAATATATTCACGAAGGAGTTAGATATATTTCATAAGGATAAAGGGATCAAGGGATATGGGGAGAAAGCAGGGACAGGGTACTGAATTTGGATGATCAGCCACGATCTCATTAAATGGTGGAGCAGGCTCGAGGGGCCAAATGGCCTACTCCTGCTCCTATCTTCTATGTTTCTAAGTAGCAATTTGAGCCTGCAATGCATTCTTCATATATAACGTCATCCAAGCTTTCTATTCAGGGATCTAGGTCCCTTGCTGCAACAGTCAGCAGTCCAAGTCTGCAGTAAGATTCAAAAGAGGCATTTATAAGAATCACTTGGATCCAATGTACCTAGATTGCTTAAATAGTTATTTGTGGGTATTTCAAACCACTTGAAGGATTTCTTCTAGAGTTTAAGACTTGCAATCTATGAAGCAGAATAGCTCATGGGGCGCTTACAAATAACCATTTTGAACAGGGAAACTTGGCCTGGATTTAGGTTAAAAATAGCCTTGATTACTATTGCTTCTCCTCTCTTTCTCTCTCTTCCCCCCCCCCCCCCCCACACACACACACACACCCTCTAAATGGTTATTTGGTTGCTTTTTCCTCCTTTCCTGTTCTATCTCTGAGCTTTTGGGATGTCGTTGTAGATGCCAAAGAGGTGTAGAATTCGCAAAATTGAACATTGTCCTATAAGGGTCTATTGGCAGAAAAGGCCTTAATTTTTAAAGACTGTTTTAAAAGCCCAGAAAAAGGGACACACAAAATGGCCACCAGACCCCGTGACCAGCTTTTGGGACACTTTAAAATGGTTCCTGCAGTCCCCAGACAGCTTTTGTGGATTCAGCCCACAGTAGGTTCTGGAAGGCAGTTTCAGGGAAAACGAAACCAGACAGAGCCCCATACATATAGATTGGATGCAGATCCGATCAGATCGGCCTGTAGATAAAGGCCATCTAAATGTTTACCCAGACAAAGGGGAACAGATTCAAGTTCGAAGAGGGACATTAAAGACAATACAAGGTCATTCCAGACCAGAGATGGCAGTTACCGGCCATCCCGAAGATACTTTAAAAACAAAGACTACCCCGCTGTGCTACAAGCCCGCCAAAAGACTAACCTTGATTTGGCGGGAGATAAGGGCCTCCATGGAAAAGTATAACTGGAGTCCTGGGGTAGCCATCAGGGGCTTTTTGCAGCTTTTAGCTTGGTAGCTGTAGTGTATGTAACTGTTCTACCTTTAAGAGAACTATTGTATGTAACCGTCCACCTTTAAGAGAACTATTTTAGGTGTGGCACTACTTTATCTTGGCTGCTGTATACTGTAATACCGACGGTGACCACACCGGTATATAAGTGCTGTGTCAGGATTTATTGGGCAGATTCGCCCTGACCTTCGAATAGTAAAGTCCTGTTAAAGTTACTCTTGTAGTCTGTGTATTAATTCGCCATAATACCTACAGACTTTACAGTAGCTTTTGAAGAGCCAGTCGTTTCGAGAGATTGCTCGGGGGTCCGAAGAAGGCCTTTTCAGACTCAGAAGATGATGATGAGACCCGGGGTAGTTATCGGGAGATCATCGACAAAAACCCGGGCCATTGACGAGATGAGGAGAAAACGAAACGCCCTACAGAATGGGTGGCCAGCGTTGACTGCAGGAGCATAGAGAAATCAGGACTGTGACCACCATCGTGGTATGCAGGAGCACTGAGAAAATCGAACTGCAGGTGAAATGATGGTCCGCGTGTCTTGCTGAAGAGAAGGAGCCATCAGCTTGAGCAGCCCGCTGCTCCTACAGCCCAACGACCACGTGGAGACAGGACGCCAGAGAGGACCAAAACGCAGACTTCAAAACCTCTGTTTCTAACTGGGATTGGTGAGCATGTTTCTGGCCCCTCATAATCTAATCTAGCTAGGTTTAGGGGGTGGGCATTTAGGGGATAATTAACAATGAGTTGTTGTCCCTCGATGTTCCACGTGCTTCCCTATTTCATGATGAACCTTGTAAAGCGTAATATGCCTGTAGATATGTTGGTTAGTACTGTATTATGATTTGTTTTTCCCTCCCATGTACCTTATTGGCTTACATTCAATTTTTCCTTTGTGCAATAAAATTTCATTTCGTTTCATTAAACTTGGTCTATAGAGTATTCTCTGCATTGTAGTTCCTGCCTCAAAGTCCAGTGTATAGAACCTAAGGGGTGAGTGGGTCGAACCACTCGGTGAATTACTGTGCAAGAGAGAGAGACCTCGTCGATCGAAAACCCCTTAGAGGTGCAAGAATCGGTTCTGTTAGGAATAGGACCCATAGAAGTATTTGCCCTAGTGAACTGGGTTGCCGAGTCCTTCACTACCTGAGTAATTGCGCGGAACTCTTCATCTTGGTACATAGGAATACAAGATCCGGGAATAACACCCACAAAGAATCATAGAAAGTTACAGCATTTTGGCCCATCGTGTCCGCGCCGGCCAACAAAGAGCTCTCCAGCCTAATCCCGCTTCCCAGCTTTAGGTCCATAGCCCTGCAGGTTACAGCATCCCAAGTGCACATTCAAGTACTTTTTAAATGTGGTTAGGGTTTCTGCCTCTACCACCCTTTCAGACAGTGAGTTCCAGACCCCCCACAACCCTCTGCATGAAGACATTTCCCCTCAAATCCCCTCTAAACCTTCCACCAATTTACTTTAAATCTGTGCCCCCCTGGTTTTTGACCCCTCTGCTAAGGGAAATAGTTCCTATCCACTTTATCTAGGCCCCTCAATTTTATACACCTCAATAAGGTCTATCCTCAGCCTCCTCTGTTCCAAGGAAAACAAACCCAGCCTATCCAGTCTTTCCTCATAGCTAAGATTCTCTACTCCCGGCAACATCCTTGTAAATCTCCTCTGTACCCACTCTAGTGCAATCATATCTTTCCTGCAATGAGGTGACCAGAACTGCACGCAGTACTCCAGCTGAGGCCTAATTAGTGTTTTATACAGTTGAAGCATAACCCCCCTGCTCTTGTATTCTATACCACGGCTAATAAAGGCAAGCATTCCGTATGCCTTCTTAACCACCTTATCTACCTGGCCTGCTACCTTCAGGGATCTGTGGACATGCAATCCAAGGCCCCTTTGTTCCTCTACGCTACTCAGTATCCTACCATTTAATGTGAATTCCCTTTCCTTGTTAGTGCTCCCCAAGTGCATTACCTCACACTTCTCTGGCTTGAATTCCATTTGCCACTGTTCTGCCTACCTGACCAATTTATTGATATCTTCCTGCAGTCTAAATCTTCCTTCTTCAGTATCAACCACACAGCTGATTTTAGTATCATCTGCAAACTTCTTAATCATACCCCCTATATTCAAGTCTAGATCATTGATATATACCACAAAAATCAAGGGAACTCGTACTGAGCCCTGCGGAACCCCACTGGAAACAGCCTTCCAGTCACAAAAACACCTATCAACCTCTGCTTCCTGTCTCCGAGCCAGTTTTGAATCCAACTTGACACTTTGCCCTGGATTCCATGGGCTTCTAACTTCGTGACTGCCATGTGGCACCATATCAAAAGACTTGCTAAAGTCCATATACACTACATCAAACGCACTACCCTCGTTACCTCCTCAAAAAATTCAATCAAGTTTGTCAGACACAACCTTCCCTTAACAAATCCGTGCTGACTATCCTTGATTAATCCATGTCTTTCTAAATGAAGATTTATTCTGTCCTTTAGAATTCTTTCCAATAATTTTCCCACCAAGGTTAGGCAGACTGGCCTGTAATTACTCGGTCTATCCTTTTCTCCCTTTTTAAACAAGGGTACCAAATTAGCAGTCCTCCAGTCCTCCGGCACCACACCTGAAGCCAGAGAGGATTGGAAAATGATGGTCAGGGCCTCTGCTATTTCCTCTTTTGCTTCGCTTAACAGCCTGGGATACATTTATCCACTTTTAAAGCTGCTAAACCCCTTAATACTTCCTCTCTCACTGTTTATTTCATCTAATATATCACACTCCTCCCCCTTGACAGCAATGTCTGCTTCGCCCCTCTCCTTTGTGAAAACAGACACAAAGAGGGTGATTTTCATTCAGAAGTCGGGTTGGAGGCGGGCCTACAACTTTCGGGGTTGTAGTCCCGCCTCCATCGAGATGCGGCCAATCCACGCGATTTTAACTTGATTGACCTTATTGAGCCCGCCCAGCGGGCTCAGCAGGCCAATTAAGGGCCACCCGGCAACAGGCGACGTCACAGACTGAAATTTCATCTGTCAAGACGTTTTGACAGATGAAATCTCAGTGTTTCACAGCTGTTTGAAGCTGTCAAACACCGACAGTCTTACTTCTAACCTGAGTCCTTCTCCACAGACTCGGTTAGAAATCTCTCCGGTACAGAAAGCTGCAGGCTGTCACGTTTGACAGATCGCAGCCATTCTGCTTTCTGTGCCGGTTAGATGATGGACTCCCCGAACTTAAAGGAAGGCTGTAAAGGTAAGTACAGGTAATTTAAACTTTGCACTCATGCACCCATCACTCACCTGAACACCAACATCTCGACCTCTCCAAGTCCTTCAACCCGACGGCCTGACTCCTCTAACATGGCGTGGTTTGGAGCCATCAGGAATCCCACACCTCAACATTGAAAATAGGGATTAGGCTAAAAACTGCCTGATAACTACCTGTTAACAGGCAGTTAATTGGTACTAATCCCTTCCCGCCTCGGGTAGGCGGGTCCCAGTGCGGGGCGGGTACCCGCCTCCTTTGAAACTTACATGGAGGCAGGATGGTGTCGGGACCCCCGAATTCGGGACTTTAATCCCCCGCACGCCTCCAATCCCGACTCCACAGGTCAATGAAAATCAACCCCAAAGTATTTATTAAGAACCCTACCGACGTCTCCCGCCTCCACACAGATTATCCTCATGATCTCGAATAGGCCCTACCCTTTCTTTAGTTATCCTCTTACTCTTAATATATTTATGAAACATCTTTGGGTTTTCCTTGATTTTACTTGCCAATAATTTTTCATGCTCTCTTTGCTTTCCTAATATCCTTTTTAATTGCACCCCTGCACTTTTTGTACTCCTCTAAAGATTCTGCAGTATTTAGCCCTCGGTATCTGTCATACGCCTCCCTTTTTTTCCTCTTTCCTACCCTGTATGTCCTAGACATCCAGGGGGCTCTAGATTTGTTCGTCCCACCTTTTTTCTTTAAGGGCACATATTTGGTCTGAACCCTCTAGATCTCCTCCTTGAATGCCTCCCACTGCTCTGACACTGATTTACCTTCAAGTAGCTGTTTCCAGTCCACTATGGCTAAATCCCCTCTGAGGTCAGCAAAATTTGCTTTTCCCCAATTTAGAATTTTTATTCCTGGTCAAAGGGCAGTGGCCCCCATCCTGCAGGTCCACAAGATATTTCCCTGGCTGAACCAAATCTGAGGGACTTCTCAAATTATTCCAACCTCAAAGTATGCACAGTTCCCAACCTGTGCATAACCATACCAACAACTTAAATGTACCTATGTACTGTGACACAAAACAGTAGTGACTTTGCAAAATATGCATGTGTTCTCTTAAAGAAAAACAAATGGCCAAACTGAAGAGTCATGTTTCATTTAATAGTACAATTTGTCACCTTCCTCAGATGTTTACAATGATAGAACTCATGTAGCAAAAAAAATTACTAGATGGAAAATATCGAAGTTTTTTTAACAAGCTGTTTTAGAGCCAGTGGACATCCAATTTGAGGACTGTATAGTTGTTGAATGTATAAAGCAATTTGTAGTTCTAACAATGATTTTTAAATTATTTCGTCAGAATATATTCTGTAGCTGATACACACACTGTCCTAAGTAATTAAAATGTAATAGGGGTGCCCTTACCAACAGCACATTTCAAATACACATTCTCACAGGCAAAACTACCATATTTACATATTCGTTCTCGGTAACTGTACAAGGTTGATTTATCTTTATACATACAGTAGGTAATTTACATGCGTATTTGATACATGTGATATTATTTTGATTTCTCAAAAGGCATTCCACCCCTCAGACCAGTAATGGACTAAAAGCTTTTGCTCAATTTCTGCTTATATAAATGATCCGTTTGATTTATCTACAAACCAGTAACATTTCTAAAAGCCAAGACTGGAGCACAGTAGCTTAGTATTTAAGTCTTCGTGCGCCCCCCCCCCCTCCACTAATTTTGGATTTTTGTTTTTGAAAATAAAATGAGTTTTGCTTGTGGGGGGTCTAAAACTAATGGCCATAAATAGAAGATGGTCACTAATAAATCCAATAAGGAATTCAGGAGAAACTTCTTTACTCAGATTGGTGAGAATGTACAACTCGCTACCCACATGGAGTGGTTAAGATGATTAGCATAGATGCGTTTAAGGGGAAGCTAGACAAGTACATGTAGGAGAAAGGAATAGAAGGATATGTTGTTAGGGTGAGATGAATTATGGTGGGAGGAGGAGGCTCATGTGCAGCATAAACACCAGCATAGACCATTTGGGCCGAATAGCCTGTTTCTGTGCTGTAAAATACTATGTAATATGTAGTCTATCCTTGTATAAAAAGAGTGTTTCTTCATGATAATCCCATAAAAATTGTATAAGGAGCTTTGAATTCAATCATAATTGAGTTAAAGCATTTCATAGAAATTATTTCTCTCATTCACTGGAAAGTATAGGTCCATTCATAAACCATGTCATTACTCTAACTCTGTCCCCCGTGTCATTATGTAACACACCTGATCCTGTATGGTAGTTAGAAGCTGCCCTGTGCATAGACATAAATAATGAGTAAAAGTTTAAATACTCCCCACGACTGATAATTTTTTTAAAAAAAAGCAAGATTGTGCTTAACTGTTGCTCACTGATTCCAAGCTCAAACAAGACACTTATGCAAAATTTCTCTGGGAACATTCAAATTTTGTTACAGGCATTGCATAAAGTTATTTGAACACAGGTCCTTGCACATTCTTAAGTACGGTTATTTCTGATAACCACTATCTAGGTTGGTAGCATGCAAAAATAGTCATTTTAAAGTGCAAAATAAAAAGGATAAGTAATCCCTGAATCCAATGTAAAATGTAATATTGGGGTCTACATGAGAAACATGTAACTGTAGCAACCTGATTTTAAAAAACAAAAAATATACAATCATGTAGGCACCATAGCACATTTTATATAATTCCATTTCATTTCAATGGGGTTCTTCCAAAAGTAAGTCTGGGAATTAGGATAATTAGATTAAATAGTGGATAAACTGTAGTAATTCCATACTTTATCAATCAAGGAATTCTGAAACTGCAGCAGACCACACAGTGGAAAACAGAGTTTTTATACAGAGTAGATAAGGTCAAATGGACTATTTAGCCAGTTTGGAAAATATTGCAATCAATTTTAATTATTTTTCACTGCACAGTTATCTATAAAGTGCTATCATATCAGTTAATTAATTGTTTGCATCAATTTAGCAAGATTATAAATCTCTTGCCAAATTAGAAAATAAATTGCCAGGGTGAGGTATGAACCATAGTCATGTGTGTACTCTCTGCTTTTCACCTGCAAGGCACTAGAAATTAGCTCAAGTTTAATTATTTCAGCATACAAGCACTGGTGCACTGCAAGAGCGTCTGACATCATCATTAACAAACACCTGCCTATACCTGATTCATTCCTGAGATTAAACCTTTCAAAATACCATAATTTAAAAAAAAACCTGGATTTAGCTATAAAAACATCCCTAAAAAAACCACCCCCAATAAAAATGAATGATTACATCTCAGTGTTTTAAATACAAGTCACTACAAAGGTTTGATGTTCATTTTTTCCAAGATTGTTGCATTTATGTTTTCAAATATCCACTGTTGAGTAGAAGATGAGGGGTTACAGATATTCATAAAAATGTTTTTATCTGTTGCACTGCAGTCCATACAGCTATTACTGACTGGATGGTACAGAGTCTTGTCCTAGAAGACAGATTAAAAAAGATAAGAGTAAATGGTTTTGGTATCAGCATGTTAAAAGCCATTGTAGGTACATTTCCTCTTGCCAACATGCTTAACCTGTTTTTATTCCTAGAAATAAAAATTCCACAGGCTGTGGAAAGAGAAGAAAATCATCAGCCTAGAGTTCCAGTTCCTGAACACTATTCAGTAATCCCTACTGGAATGTAAACATGACTTGAGGTTACACAAGGATATGATTCAGCACAAATAAGATAGTCCTGACAGTCAAACAGCCCACCGTCCTGCACCTTCTGGAGGGGAGAAAATATTGAAGATCAAAACAAAAAAACACCACACAGAATGCTGAAATAATCCACGGTATTTTGCTATTGTATTAATTTTTAGAGCCTCCTCGAAGGTCTGCAAACGAGCGCAATTAGCGGAAACTCCCAATGGCCAGTTTTGTGGCGAGGCCGGCTTCTAGCACAATATTTTTTAAACTAGCGCAAAAGATTGCGGATACTCGATTTTCATGGAACGAAATTTGCTTGTAAAATTCCGCGATCTTTTGTGCTGGTTCAGCCAATTTCGGGTAAATTATGCCAAAAAAACAAGCGCACTCAGCTTAATTCTAAAAATGGAACCAAAAATTAGATGTCTTAATCCAATCTTAGCCCTTACGGCAGATGACTTATCTTGAAGTAGATCCAGGGGTTACCGACGCAAATAACTCATCTGGTGGCAGCTGTTACTGATTTGATGCATTTCTACATGTCAAAGATTGACTTTGTTTGTTGCATTCGGGATATGACCATGTCAATCCTTACACTTTTTGCATTGGACTGGCTTCAAAAAAAATCTTCGTAGTTAATTTTCAACCAAACACTGTGACTTAAAGTTGTTACTGCCTTCAAAATGAAGAGTGGGAACCAGGAGGAGGAAGAAAATTGTTTGAAATTCATTTTTATTTTTTTTTTAAAGAATGAAAGGTTTAGAATTAATAATGTTAGATAGAAAAATAAAACAGGGAGAAGGGGAGAAAGAAAAGAAAATGAAATAATTGAAGATAGGGCAAAGCAGAAATGCTTTTTTAATTCAGAGCGGTGTGTAGTTATGCAATTGTATATTTTTAAGTTTAAGGTTAACATTACTGTATTAAAGCTATTCCTTACCTCTTTGTAGGTTTATTACCAAAGTAACAGTATTTGTTTCTGTGCTAGTATGTGAACTGAATTTTATTTTAGAAAATTGGCTAGCCTGGGAGGTGCCTGCAATTTCTCTGGACTTGCTAGTAATCTAAAAGCTAATCTAAATGTTAACATAAAGCAAACTAAACTTTCTCTCTCTGGTAAATTAATTGTCCATGTGAGATGAATTTGGACAGTCTCAACCCAGCAGTGAACAGGGTGACAAATAGAGAAGATGCAAATGTCTCTCTGATGCGGTATAAGATAGGTGGAAAGAGTGCTTTTCTAAGACAGCAGTTTAGACATATACAGGAAAGATCAATGAACTGTTCTGTTCATTTGAGAAACTGAGGAAAGATGCGAGTTCTGGGTTGGTGGTCTTTTTCTAAACACAAACTTGCAGTTGGTTCCGTCATAAGTAAATTGCACCACTTAGTGGCAAGTTATGAGCTTGCATGCAAAATTCTTCACATGGGAAGTTCTCAGTCGCAGGATTAGGAAACAGCATGGGGGCAAGAGATAATTATGCAGGTCTATTCCATTGTAGCTGAATGTAGAGTGGCCTTGTAAAATCTAAAGCTATCTGTACCAGCTGTGTGGTGTATGTACTAAACCAATATGGTGTAGGAACTGGGGTTCCTAGCCGAAGAATTGAGATCGACTCAGAAAATCAAAAACAATAAAATTTAATGAACAAACAAAGCTGTACAGGAAACTGTAGGATACAATGCAAATAGGTCTGGTCTGCTTGAAAGCCTCTCTGGAAACTGCTAGAAGGTTCAGAGCTCAACTGCTAGCAGGTTCCGAGCTCTGATGTCATCACGTTCTTCCCGCCGTTGAGAGATCACGTGACAGACGGCATGTCATCATCACGCGGAGTACAGGAACGAAGCCCTAGTACAGTTAACAGATACATTAAAGGTGCAGCCCCCAGCTGTATTACATTGCTGTAAAAGGAATTATATACAATTGTCCGTAATCCTCTGGTGGTTCCGCCACATGCGCCCCCCCCAGAATTGCTTTTAACAGAGAAGGTAAGGTGAGAAGGGGGTCTGACGAGTCTGTCCAACCGACTGCGATACCCTGGCAGCTGGAACGGAGCGCTAGAAGACGAACTGGCCATTGGCTGTGGTTGGGATGACGCCGCAGGCGGAGGAGAAGAGGAGGCCAGCTGTGGTCGACCCGGCAGATGACTGTGGCTGTACTGGACCGGCAGTCGACGGTGGATGACCACGATGAGGCGGCTCAGCAGTGACGACTGGTTCGCTCAGATCCAGATGCGCCGGTTTCAACCGGTTGATGGAAATGTGGTCAGGCTTACCGCCGATGTCGACTGTGAAGGACTTGTCACCTGACGAGATGACGCGGAACAGACCTGTGTAAGGCGGTTTGAGCGGGTTTTTGCGAGCATCCTGCCGAATGAACACGTATTCTGCGTTCTTAAGATCCACCAGGACATGGGAGCGCTGCAGGTCATGATGCGACGTAGGCACTGGGATGAAATTCCTAGCCGCTTCCTGGTGGCTGCTGAGCTGGGGACCAGGGTTCCGTGTGAGGAGGAAGAAAATCGCCAGGCACTCTGAGTGGTTGGCCGTAAACCAGCTCTGCTGAAGAAGAATGCAGGTCGTGCGAAGACCTAGCAGCACCCAAGGGAGCCTGTCCACCCAACTAGGCCCACGGAGACTAGCACGCAGTGCGGCTTTAAGGGACCTGTGGAATCTTTCACACAGACCGTTCGCCTGTGGATGGTAGGCGGTGGTATGATGAACGATAGCAAAATACTGCAGATGTTGGAAATCCGAAATAACAACAGAAAATGCTGGAAAAACTCAGCAGGTCAGGCAACATCCGTGGAGAGAAATTTGAGTTGACGTTTCGGGTTGGACCCTTCTTCAAAACTGCTGAAGATGAAGCTTGGTGTGATGAAGCTTGGTGCCCAAACCTTGAGCTACGGCTCCGTGGGCCTAGTTGGGTGGACAGGCTCCCTTGGGTGCTGCTAGGTCTTCGCACGACCTGCATTCTTCTTCAGCAGAGCTGGTTTACGGCCAACCACTCAGAGTGCCTGGCGATTTTCTTCCTCCTCACACGGAACCCTGGTCCCCAGCTCACCATCAAAACTGGTATGATGAAGCTTGGTGCCCAAACCTTGAGCTACGGCGTTCCAAAGTTCAGAGGTAAATTGAGGCCTCCGGTCGGAGGAGATGTCAGCCGGTACCCCGAACCGAGCTACCCACGACAAGATGAAGGCTCTGGAGACGTCTGCCGCTGTGGTGACAACCAAAGGAATTGCCTCTGGCCACCTGGTGGTGTGGTCTACCACGGTGAGGTGAGTGTACCCGCGAGAGGAAGGGAGAGGACCAACTAGGTCCACGTGCACATGGTCGAATCGACGCTCCGGAACCGGAAAAGTGGCGACTGGGGCCTTAACATGGCATTGTATCTTGGACTTCTGGCAACTCACGCAGGTATTGGTCCAGTCACGGACGTCGAGATGCATGCCCTTCCAGACGAATTTCTTTGCCATGAGTCGTTGTGATGCTCTCATGACAGGGTGTGACAACCCGTGGATAGTGTCGAAAATTCTCCTGCGCCATTCGACTGGAACGATTGGACGTGGGACGCCCATCGAGATGTCACACAGGAGTGAGGTCCCTGCGGCCTGGAAACTGACATCAGCCACTTGTAAGCTGGAAGGTGCAGTCCGGTATGCCTGCACTTCAGGGTCTGCCTTCTGTTCTTTTGCCAAACCAACATAGTCGACTCCCAGGTGTACTGCGTGGAGGAGGGCGCAGGAGAGACAATCCGCCACCAGGTTGTCTTCGCCCGAGACATGTTGTATGTCGGTTGTAAATTCAGATATGTACGTAAGATGACGTCGTTGCTGTGCCGACCATGGTTCCGCTGTCTTGGCCATCGCAAAAGTAAGTGGCTTGTGGTCTACAAAAGCCGTGAATGGGCATCCTTCCAGCAGGAAGCGAAAATGGCGGATGGCCAGAAACAATGCCAACAACTCCCTATCAAAAGTACTATACTTGCGTTCGTTCTTCCGCAATTGGCGGCTGAAGAAATCCAGTGGTTGCCATGTGCCGTCGACCCACTGCTCCTGTACTGCCCCGATGGCATAATCAGATGCGTCGGTGGTAAGGGCAAAGGTTGCGCCTGGAAGGGGATGTGCCAACATGGTCGCAGCAGCCAAAGCGTTCTTAGTGTCGAGGAAAGCCTGGTCCATCTGGGGTGTCCAATCGATCGGGTCTTTGTCCGATTTACCTCTGAGGGCCTTGTACAAAGGTTGCATCAACAATGCCACCATGGGGACGAACCGATGATAAAAATTGACCATTTCCAGAAATTCCTGGAGGGCCCTGACGGTCTAAGGAAGAGGGAACGAGGTGACTGCTTCCACCTTTGTGACCAGCGGGACGGCGCCTTCTGAGGTGGTTCTGTGTCCCAGGAAATCAATGCTGTGCAACCCAAACTAGCACTTGGCCGGGTTGATAATAAGGCCATGTTAGCTGAGACGAGAAAAAAGGGTACGCAAGTGCGTACTGTGTTCTTTCGTGCTGTTACTGGCAATAAGGATGTCATCTAGGTAGACGAAGATGAACGGCAGATCGCGCAACACGGAATCCATGAGACACTGGAAGGCTTGTGCTGCATTCTTCAGCCCAAACGGCATACGAAGGAACTCAAAGAGCCTGAAAGGTGTGATGACGGCAGTTTTGGGGACGTCCTGAGGATGCACGGGCACTTGATGATAGCCTCAGACGAGGTCTACTTTGGAAAAGATGGAATTCCCTGCCAGATGGGCCGAAAAAGCCTGAATGTGAGGAATTGGGTACCAATCCGGTGTGGTAGCCTCATTCAGGCGTCTGTAGTCGCCGCATGGTCGCCATCCGCCACCCGGCTTAGGAACAATGTGTAATGGCGAGGACCAAGGACTATTCGAACGTCGAATAATACCCAGGCGTTCCACTGTATGGAACTCCGCCTTGGCAGCCGCGAGTTTACCGGATTCCAGCCTTCGAGCTCTCGCATAAAACGGGGGATCCTGTCGTGGTAATGTGGTGCGCCACACCGTGCCTCGCGACTGAAGAAGAAAATGTGGGCCTGGTGAGCTCAGGGAACTCACTGAGAAGACGAGAGAACTCATTTGGAGATGGGACTGCACAGGCAACTGACCAAGACATCGCGGTGCTTCGGTGGCAGGGGACCGAGTGAAAAGTGGAGGCACTGATTAGCCGGCAGTGTCGGATGTCGACGAGAAACCCGTTTGCGCAGAAGAAATCTGCCCCCAGGATGGCCTGTGAGACTTTCGCCATGATGAACTCCCAAACAAAACGTTGGCCGCCAAAACTCAACTGGACCCTATGCTTTCCGAACGTGCGAATGGCCGCATCATTGGCTGCCTCGAGGGGGGGACCTTGACCGCCAGATTGAAGATCTAGCTTCGACACTGGTAGGATACTGCACTGGGAGCCAGTATCACAGAGAAAATGTCGCCCTGACAGGGAGTCTGTAATGTACAGGAGTTTCCCTGCGGACCCGACGGCCATCGCAACTCCGGCGCGTCCCTTGGGCCTTATTGATCTTCTCAGAAGCCGTTGGTTTGAGGTAGGTTTTTTTTTGGTGAGAAACTGCAGGGCGGATGGCAATTTCTGGCCTTCGCGCCGAAACGAGCGTGGTATGCACACCAGCCTGCAGGAGTCGTCGTCGGATTCGCTCTTGTGGGGGATGGGCGCCTCGTGGCTGCACAAGATTGTTGAGACGGTGAATATTTTATCCGCTTCCGCGGCGAGTTCAGCACAATCCGTGATCGCGGAATTGGCCAAGGCCATCTGTACTGGCTCTGGTAGTTGACAGAGAAACAGCTCACAGAACAGAAAACATTGCGATTCCGAGCCCAAAAGCGTGAGCATTTGGCTCATGAGCTCTGAGGGTTTTGAGTCACCGAGGCCGGGCATGGAGATAAGTCTTCGAGCGCGCTCCGACTTGGACAGACCGAAAATCTGCAGTAAACGTGCTTTTAAAGCTTCGTACTTGCCATCGTTCGGTGGACTCTCGAGGAGGCTGACGACCCGCGAAGCCGTGGCGCTGTCGAGGGCGGAGCCCACGTAATAATAACGGGTCGAATCCGCTGCTACTCCCCGTATTGCAAATTGGGCTTCCACCTGGAAAAACCACGCGGCTGGTTGTTGCTCCCAAAATTGCAGCAGTTTGAGGGTGACGGCGTTCGTGTCCATGATGTAACTTCAACGAAAATTGTTCAAAGAAATCGGGGTCACCAGCCGAAGAATTGAGATCGACTCAGAAAATCAAAAACAATAAAATTTAATGAACAAACAAAGCTGTACAGGAAACTGTAGGATACAATGCAAATAGGTCTGGTCTGCTTGAAAGCCTCTCTGGAAACTGCAAGAAGGTTCCGAGCTCAACTGCTAGCAGGTTCTGAGCTCAACTGCTAGAAGGTTCTGAGCTCTGATGTCATCACGTTCTTCCCGCTGTTGAGAGATCACGTGACAGACGGCATGACATCATCACGCGGAGTACAGGAAAGAAGCCCTAGTACAGTTAACAGATACAATAAAGGTGCAGTCCCCAGCTGTACTACATTGCTGTAAAAGGAATTATATACAATTGTCCATAATCCTCTGGTGGTTCTGCCACAATGTTAGTATTTCTTGATTAATAGTTTCAAATCAGCAGCCAGGAACAAAAGAATGCTAATCTTTGCTTAATGTAGGTACCGGTTAGCAGCTGAATTGAAATCCAGCCATGACCTAATCTGAAATATTGGGCTAGATTTTCGGGGAGCCGTCAGGCAGGGTTTCAGGCGTGTGGGGGGGGGAAATCCCAAATTTGGGGGTCCCGCCCAAAACCCCGCCCCACGTAAGTTTCAGGGGCGGCGGGTACCCGCCCCGCACTGGGACCCGCCGAAACCAGGCGGGAAGGGATTAGTGCCAATTAACTGCCGGTTAACAGGCAGTTTTTAGCCTAATCCCTATTTTGAGGGGTTTTGTGTAGGTTTCCCGACGGCTCCAAACCACGCCAGGTAGAGCAGGCGGGCCGGTGGGTTGAAGGAGTTGGAGGGGTCGAGATGTCGGCGCTCAGGTGAGTGATGGGTGCATGAGTGCAAAGGTAAGTGTGTTTGGTGTGTCTAAAGTGTGTAAAGAACTTTTACTTACCTGTACTTACCTTAGCAGCCTTTCTTCCTGTAGCCGTCGGGGGCGCATCACTCAGCTGGAACTGAAAGCTGAACGGCTGCGATCTGTCAAAAGTGACAGCCTGCAGCTTTGAGTGCCGGTGAGAGTTCTAACTGAGTCTGTGCGAATGACTCAGCTTAGAACTCAGAGTGTCAGTGTTTCACAGCTTCAACAGCTGTGAGACACTGATATTTCATCGGTCAAGAACAGATGAAATTTCAGTCTGTGACGTCACCTGTTGCCGGGTGGCCCTTAATTGGCCTGCTGAGCCCGCTGGGCGGGCTCAACAAGGTCAATCAAGGGGAAATCGCGCGGATTGGCCGGACGTCAAAGTAGGCGGGTCAAAAACCCGAAAGGGGAAGTCCCGCCTTCTTCCCAACAGGTTCGGCAAAATCTACCCCATTGGGTCTATATGGTTGTGTTGCAATCCTGTTAATAATGACTTCACAGAACAGGTAGAAAATTTGTGATATGTATAGCTGATACATAAAAATGTACATTGGATGAGTACTTCCCAAAGATGAACCTTCCCCTTTAAATGAGTCAACAATGAACTATCTCGGGAGTCTCCAAACTTCTTTTTGTGCGCCACCTAGATGAATACCATAGTACCATAGGACCACATAGAAGCAGTTACAATGCAACACATCGGATTTAAAGAATATTTGCAATTTTTTGTACTACTTAATCACTTAACTTATTGATTCTTGATTGGTAATTTACATTCCTACTTGCTACATTTTGATTGATATATTCCAAGATTGTTTCTAAATAATTTCTGGCAATGAGAAAACTTGCAAAGATTCTGCATTTTTAATCAATCATTTTCTTCAATATGAATGGCAGTGAGGACATGGCTCTGTAAATCATCACTGACAATCCATTTTATTTTGTATCATACAGTATATGGTTATTTATTTTAACTGAATGACTGTTGTCAATGACCGGAAGCTGCATAGAACCATTCTGCGCATTAATCTGGAAGCGGATATCGATGACGTTTCTGCTTTTTTTCCCCCCAACAGAGCCCGTGAGACGCAAAGGCCTGCTCCATATACCCGGCATTTTTTCCCCAGACCCCGTGAGACCCAAAGGCCCGCTCCGTATTCCCGACATTTTTTCCCGTGAGACCCGAAGGCTCACTTCATATTCCCAGCATTCTTTCCCCAGACCCCGTGGGACCCGAAGGCCTGCTCCATATTCGCGGCATTTTTTCCCCAGACCTCGTGAGTCCCAAAGCAAACAACCAAAAAAACATTAAGACTGCACACTTCAACTTCGTTGGCAGCAGTCGCGTCCTTATTTTAATTACCTTATACCATTTAAAAAAAACATGCAAAGGCAAGTTAAATACACAGATGAGCTAGCTGTCTGTACTGAAGTACAGTTAACCGATCACATCGGGAATGTGACTCCTGATGGTTGGTTGCACATGATACAGCAAGTTATCATCCTCAAACTTTCCACTGCCTTCAACACGGACAACCTCTTTTCCTTTTCCAATGCAATCCACTGCAGTCCATCGCCGTGATAGTGTTCTTCCCATGATTCCAGTCCTATCTGTTAATACAAAGTCACGACATCTCCAATGGTTTCTCCTTTTGTGCCCATATGGTCAATATTGAGTATACCCCAGGGCTCCATCCTTGGTACCTTCCATCATTTACATTGTGCCCATTGGCAACATCATCTGGAAATATGGAGTCCACTTGCACAACAATGATGCGCTGCTTTAATTCTTTGTCTCCACCTTTGACGCCACCACTGTTGCCACCCTTTCCTAATGCCTATCTAACATTAAGCTCTGGAAAAGTCATAACTTCCTCTAAGTAAGTGTTGGTAAAATTGATTCCAGCTGCACTTCCATGTCATAGTCCTTGACTCAATCAACCTCCTCAGCTGCAACTTAAAGCCTAGCCCAGAGATGTAAAGGTTCAGTATTCTGCTTGAACCCACGCTGAGCTTCCTCTCCACATTTTATCTGTTGCCAAAGTTACTTTGACAAGGGCACAGCAGAGTGCTGGTGCAGAGCAGGAGTTTTAACTCCGCATACAAGTTCATTTAACTCCTGTATCAATCAATATTTTGAGTAATTTCATTGCTCCTTTTCTCTTCCTAGCTAGTTGTATTGGTAGCTGTTTGCGGACTGTTGATTCTTGATTAGTAATTTGCATTCCCACTTGCTACATTTTAAGAACATAAGAAATAGGAGTAGGTCATACGACCCATCGAGCCTGCTCCGCCATTCAATAAGATCATGGCTGAACATCTACATCAACTCCACTTTCCCGCCCTATCCCCATATCCCTTGATTGCCTTAGTGCCCAAAATCCATCAATCTCAGTCTGAGCAGCCAAAGGTAGAGAATTCCAAAGATTCTCAACCCTCAGTGAAGCAATTTCTCTTCATCTCAGTCCTAAATGGCCGACCCCTTATCCTAAGACTATGACCCCTAGTTATAGACTCTCCAGCCAGAGGAAACAGCCTCACAGCATCTACCCTGCCAAGCCCTCTAAGAATTGTATACATTTCAATGAGATCGCCTCTCATTCTTCTAAACTCCAGAGTGTATAGGTCCATTCCACTCAATCTCTCATCCATCCTTCCTTAGGTAAGGTCCAGGTGTGGTCCCCCCAAAGCACTATATAATTGTGGCTAACAAGGGAAATTAGGGATAGCATAAGATCCAAGGATAGCACATATAAATTGACCAGAAAAAGCAGCAAACCTGAAGATTGGGAGCAGTTTAGGATTCAACAAAGGAGGACAAAGGGATTAATTAAGAAGGGGAAAATTGAATTATGAGAGTAAGCTTTCAGGGAACATAAAAACTGACTGTAAAAGCTTTTATAGATATGTGAAGAGAAAAAGATTGGTGAAGTCAAGCGTAGGTCCCTTGCAGTCAGAATCAGGGGAATTTATAATGGGGAACAAAGAAATGGCTGACCAATTAAATACATATTTTGGTTCTGTCTTCACAAAGGAGGACACAAATAACCTCCCAGAGATGTCGGGGAACATAGGGCCTGATGAAAGGGAGGAACTGAAAGAAATCAGTATTTGTAGGGAAATGGTGTTAGGGAAATTGATGGGATTGAAGGCCGATAAATCCCCAGGGCCTGATAATCTACATCCTAGGGTACTTAAGGAAGTGGCCCTAGAAATAGTAGATGCATTGCTGATCATCTTCCAACATTCGATGGAATCTGGAACAGTACCCATGGATTGGAGGGTAGCTAATGTTAGCCCACTATTCAAAAAAGGTGGTAGAGAGAAAACAGGCAATTACAGACCGGTAAGCCTGACTTCGGTAGTGGGGAAAATGCTAGAGTCCATTATAAAAGATGTAATAGCAGAGCACTTGGAAAACAGTGACAGGATCGGACAAAGTCAACATGGATTTACAAAAGGTAAATCGTGCTTGACGAATCTACTGGAATTTTTTGAGGATGTAACTGGTAAAATAGATAAGGGAGAACCAGTGGATGTGGTGTATTTGGACTTTCAGAAGGCTTTTGATAAGGTCCCGCATAAGAGATTAGCATGTAAAGTTAAGGCACATGTGATTGGGGGCAAAGTATTGACTTCGATAGAGAACTGGTTGGCAGACAGAAAGCAAAGAGTTGGAATAAACGGGTCTTTTTCCGAGTGGCAGGCAGTGACTAGTGGGGTACTGCAGGGATTGGTCCTTGGACCCCAGCTATTCACAATATATATTAATGATCTAGACAAGGGAACTAGATGTAATATCTCCAAATTTGCAGACGACACAAAGCTGGGTGGGCGTGTGTGCTGTGAGGAGGATGCCGAGAAACTCTAGGATGATTTGGACAGGTTGGGTGATTGGGCAAAAGCATGGCAGATGCAATATAACGTGGATAAATGTGAGGTTATCCACTTTGGTGGCAAAAACAGGAAGGAAGATTATCTGAATGGCAATAGATTGGGAGAAGGGGAAGTGCAACGAGACCTGGGTGTCCTTGTGCACCAGTCGCTGAAGGTAAGCATGCAGGTGCAGCAGGCGGTTAAGAAGGCAAATGGTATGTTGGCCTTCGTAGCGAGAGGGTTTGAGTACAGGAACGAGGATGTCTTGCTGCAGTTGTACAGGGCCTTTGTGAGACCACATCTTGAGTATTGTGTGCAGTTTTGGTCGCCTTATCTGAGGAAGGATGTTCTTGCCATGGAAGTAGTTCAGCGAAGATTCACCAGACTGATACCTGGGATGAGGAGAGATTGGGCTTATACTCGCTGGCGTTTAGAAGAATGAGAGGGGATCTCATTGAAACTTATAAAATTCTGACAGGACTGGACAGACTAGATGCAGGAAGGATGTTCCCGATGGTCGGGGAGTCCAGAACCAGGGGTCACAGTCTAAGGATAAGGGGTAGGCCATTTAGGACAGAAATGAGGAGGAATTTCTTCACCCAGAGAGTGGTGAACCTGTGGAATTCTCTACCACAGAAGGCAGTAGAGGCCAATTCATTAAATATATTCAAGAAGGAGTTGGATATATTTCTTAAGGCTAAAGGGATCAAGGGGTATGGGGAGAAAGCAGGGACCGGGTACTGAAATTGGATGATCAGCCATGATCGCATTGAATGGCAGAGCAGGCCTACTCCTGCTCCTATCTTCTATGTTTCTATGTAGCAAGACTTCCTTACTCTTGTACTCCAACCCCCTTGCAATAAAGGCTAACTTGCCTTTCTAATTGCTTGCTGTGCCTGCATGTTAACTTGCTGTGATTCGTGTACAAGGACCCTCAAATCCCTCTGAATGCCAACATTTACTAATCTCGCACCTTTTGAAAAATATTCTGCTTTTTCATTCTTCCTACCAAAGTGGATTATTTCACACTTCCCCACATTATACTCCATCTGCCACCTTCTTGTCGAATCACTTAACTGGTCTCATCCAATCATTGATATAGATTATAAATAGCTGAGGCCCAAGCACCAACCCTTCAGGCACTCCACCAGTTACACCGTCATCCCAAGAATGATCCATTTTTTCCTACTCTGTTTTCTGTCGGTTAACCAATCCTCAATCCATGCTAATACATTACCCCCAATCCCATGAGCCCTAATCTTGTGTAACAACCTCTTGTGTGGCACCTTATCGAATGCCTTTTGAAAATCCAAATCTACTACTTCCACTGGTTTCCCCTATCTACCCTGCTAGTTACATCCTCAAACATATTCCATACTTTGCTGAGTTGTAGTTTTATGAAAATTATATTTGAGTTAATCAGGTACATGTGATATACTTTCAAGTATGGCACTTTGAGGTGTACTATATGATGGATGTGTAATCATTTGAAATATTAAAATAACATTTCCATTTCAAGTAGAATTAGTTAATTATAGAAATTGGTGAGATTCAACTTCTTGTATTTTTATTTACACTTAATTTAATTATTTTAACTTAATACAGCTGCTTGATCAATGGGCAGTGTACAGGTACTATCCTATGTCAATTTGGAGAAAAGAGATTCCAAAAGTAAGTCGTACTGGGAAAGACTACTCTTTCTGTCTGTCATTCACTTGTAAAAAATAATTAGTGTATCTCACCTTTTTATACTTCCACAGCTGGTTTCCACTCATTCCATGGCAGTCAAATAGTGTGACTGGACTGTTATGTGAAACAGCATCAAAACAAAATTTTCTACTGTGCAAGGGATCTCCAGGGCGTACATCTTCTCGCCAACCCAATGTGAATACCTGATGTGCAAAGTTCAGAATTGGTTGTAAAATTAATAATTAATGTAACAAACACCTGCAAAAAATGACAAAATACTACTGCTGTGACTGAGAAGCTTACACTACAATGCCTGTGAAAGGGAATGGGTAATGGGACGAGACAACATGGGATGGAGGCGGTAGGGGAAGCATGTGATTGGGATAAGGTCACATTTTCCCCACAACTCCCATCCCAAATGCAGCCTGCAAATGTTTGTGGTTCCTTTCCCTGCTACAATACACATCACCCAGAACCTCCCACCCACCCACAAAGAGAGAGTGACACAGGAAGGACAGAGAAGCAGTAGGAAAAAGAGACACAGAAGCAGAAGAGGAGCGACGGAGAGAATCAGCAACATGATGTTATAACCTACTGGTTCTTAATTTGGTAACTGAAATTGAAGCACTGTTTCAGCTTACTCACCTGTTCATGGGACCAAGATCCATCTGCACCAGCTTTGATACAAACATCCAGTTTCAGCTGTGAGCCAGAAGCCCCATGTTTACTGTCCACACACAGACCAATACCAACATTATGAATCTAGGAAAGAAAGATGTTCACGTGAATCACAAATTTACTTTTTTTAATGACTGCAAAAGCAGACTTGAAATGCAACAGGAATTGTTTTTAAACTTGTATTTTTTTTGACAAGGGCTTTTCTGGTTTCTGAGCTTTACACAGGGAAGGCCGGGAACGACAGTGCATTACACTGACTCAAATCTCCTAAACAGTAGCTTAACCTCCACCCACCCCCCCCCTTTCAATAACTTTGATCTTCCCTTACTAGCAATGAAAACAAAGTATGGAAGAAAGGATATTTGGCCATCAACACCATTCCTTCCATGGACTACATAGAATCCATTGATATCTTCTACTTGTTTATTTCTCTATCCCATTTAAAATTTTCAGACTATTACCATTAATAATATTGTAATTGTTCACCAACCACTTTTTATATTCCTCTCTTTGCCAACATTATCATTTCTTCTTTCTACTGGTTAACTATTTGCTTCTCAGTGTTTAAGAATCTCGACCCCTTCCATGCTCCCAGACAGCTGGACAACCGAAGAAATCACCATCTTTGCTGGAATTTTGTTTGGAGCTGTACCTTTTATATTGCTTGTTATAGCTCCATTGACATCTGTTCAGGAAATAATTCCATCTGACATGTAACACCCTTCTATTGGTTCATGGCCTTCCCCCTCTTAACTCATCAACCCTTGTTTCTATATTCCTTACCCTAGGAAAACAAAAAAAAGCTCTATTAACATTATTTACCTCATACATTTCACTGTCTACCTACGTAACTGTTCAGTTCCCTATTACAATGGCTTTCCCAGCTATGCTCTGGCTTTCTATTACCTATACCAGTACACTCCACTTAAACTGATCTTTTATGAGTACCTATTACTGAACTGTTGTTGTTGTTGACCTATTCATTAGTTCAGGAACCGAGTAGTGTCCTAGTTAAAGGTCTCCACTATAGCACTGCCTGCTGAAGTTATACTTATAAGGCTTACAAGTTATAGTGGCTTCACGGAACTTCAAATACTTGTACAAACGTGTCATCTCCCTCACCTAACTACACCTGTCAATTAGGCAGCACGGAAAATAGTATCCCTTTGTAAGTTCCAGCAAACCCACCTCTCCCCAGGCACCAGCTGGAGGTTCCACTGGTGGATAGTATTTAGGCAAATCCCATGCCACTTCAGTCATGAACCACTTAAAGCTTTTGCACTTAAGAGAATTCCGCAGTTCTTTCTGTACAGCCACATCTCCAGCAGAAATATGTCTGTACTCTGGTCTTCGCTGATAGAGATACTCAGCATACCCATCCATCCACACCTCAGCAACTCGTTTCAAATTCTGTAACACAAGCACAGCTTCCCTGAATGAGATAAGTAATAGGTCCTTTTTTTGCATATTTAAAAAAAAAATTAATTTGGAAAATTACACACACACACTTTGTGAAGATGATGTAAGGACGGAGAACATTTGGTTATAATTCCTGAAGTTCAAGTGCGTTAGGAGATACAAAGTTTCTGCCTATGTGGATTGGCAATCATGTGGAATCTGGAGCTTTTGTTTTGAGGAGTATTGGTTAATCCATTTCCCCTTCCTGTATTGGGAGCTGTTTGGGTGTAAATGGACGTGGACTCCAGTCTTTCAATGTTTTTCAAGCTCCAGAAAGAGGCACATTGCACGAGTTGGTGTAGCTTTGTGATCTGCCAAATTGTTATCCAAAAGCTGGATGTGTGGAAGTATCCTGAACGTATAGCAATGTGCCTACTTGGCTGAAGCCCCTCCAGCCCCTAAATTTGCCTTATTACACAGCCAACCTGCACAAATCTGAAGTCCTCCCACCAATATTTAATTTTGGAGGCACAATTCAACCCACCTAAGTGTTAATGTTAGAGAGAGAAACAGAGTCAACGTTTCAGGTCGATGACCCTTCGTCGTCCAGCATCAGCAGTATTTTGCTTTTGTGTATGTAAGTGTTAATGTCGATTGGTTTCAAATTGTTCAAATTTTCCTGTAAGTACAACTCAACATTTTCTTCATACTGCCAAATCGAAGCCTCACAGAGGGCTGAAAGCAGTCAAAGCTATTCCCTATTTAATAAACAAATTATGTACTGACAAAAGCCCCTGGGAAAGTCTCATACCACTGCAGACTTGGGCATATGTCAGTGTAAACTGGAGCCCAACTCAATGCTGAATTCTCTTGATAAAACAGGAGAAAAATGGAATCATAGATGATGTGCACGTTCACAAATAAGCAAGCAGTATAAATTTGCAGAATTTCACTCAACTCACATTTACAAACTGGGTCTAAATTCTACTGGCAGGCTAAGGGAAGCTGGGTTTAATAGTTAACCTCAAGGAGCTGGCTCTTGCACCCCAAACTAACACAAGTGCACTATGAAACACTTGTTCCATTTAGCACTTGTTGGTGACGAGTCCTGAGCACTTCGTAAGACATGTGCCATTACACCTCAGTTGAGCCAAACTGACATGTAGGGTGCTGCAAGACCAACAGGTACCAATGCCTAGCTGGACCTTTTCTTATCCTTTCATTTGGATCTTACTGGACTGGTTGACCATCAGAAAAACATACAAGATAGATGCTTCCTCCAAAACCGTCTCTAAATGCTAAAGCTGTTTCCCACTTGTACAGTCAGAAAATCAGAGGCAGTATGAAAAGTGAATGGGTTGATTTCATGACAAATAGCAGGAGGTAACAGTTATGCTCATCTTTTATGGTGAAAGCAAAAACAATTCATAGAATCATAGAAACCTACAGCACAGAAGGAGGCCATTCGGCCTATCATGCCAGTACTGGCTCTTTGAAAGAGCAGTTGTGCTTAGTCCCACATCCCCGCTTTTTGTCCGTAACCCTGCAAGTTCCTCATCCTCAAGTACCTGTCCAACTCCCTTTTAAAATTATTTATGTATGTGTATAGTTTTGGTCTCCTTACCTAAGGAAGGATATACTTGCCATAGAGGGAGTGCAATGACAGTTCACCAGACTGGTTCCTGGGATGGGGGGGGGGGGGGGGGTTGTCCTCGGAGGAGAGATTCAGTAGACTAGACCTATATTCTCTAGAGTTTAGAAGAATGAGAGGTGATCTCATTGAAACATACAAAATTCTTACTGGGCTTGACAGGGTAGATGCAGGGAGATGTTTTCCCTGGCTGGGGAGTCTAGAACCAGGGGTCACAGTCTCAGAATAAGGGGTCGGACATTTAGGACTGAGATGAGGAGAAATTTCTTCACTCAGAGGGTGGTGAATCTTTGGAATTCTCTACCCCAGAGGGCTGTGGAGGCTCAGTCGTTGAGTATATTCAAGATAGAGATATAGATGTTTGAATATTAAGAGAATCAAGGGATATGGGGATAGTGCAGGAAAGTGGAGAAGAGGTAGAAGGTCAGCCATGATCTTATTGAATGGCGGAGCAGGCTCGAGGGGCCGAATGGCCTACTCCTGCTCCTATTTCTTATGTTCTTGTAACTTTCCCACCACAAATGTTAGGCAGACTGGCCTGTAGTTTCCTGGTTTATCCCTTTCTTGAATAGTAGTAGAACACTAGCAACCCTCCAGTCTTCCAGCACTACTCCGGTATCCAGTGAGGATTGAAAGATTGTGATCAATGCCTCGGCTACTTCTACCTTTGCCTCTTTCAACAACTGAGGGTACATTCCATCCAGACCAGGTGACTTACCAACTTTCAGTAATGTTAATCTTTTTAGTACGTCTTCTCTACATATTTTAGTGCTGAACGATGAAATGTGTCACCAGCTTGAAAATATACTGCAAATTGAAGAGAAACTCAGGAAAAAGTTGGGAAAATGCAAAAAACTGGTAGTGAAGTGTAAGACAGCAACAAAAAAGTGGGAGGCGATAAATATTTTCTGATGTAGGGAAAAACAAGCTGGCATGTTGCCGGTATGTCTCTCCTTATATCTTGTGCAGGAGAGTGAAGAGTAACAATTTTTTTTCCACATTCCTGATGTAATGCCCTCATATCGTGGAATCATTGTGTTATAACACAAGAACAGGCGATTCAGCCCATTAAGTTTTCCTTTTGAATAAACTAGTTGAATTCACTCTCCTTGCCTTTCATAATTCATCAATATTCCTCTTCAAACAATGATCTAATTGCCTTTCAAAAAAATTACAGGCTCTGTTACAACATTCATTTATGACAGAGAATCCCACTTTCTGCATAAAGATTTTGATTTAAAACCTCCACTTTAATTCTTCTGGGATCATCTTAAATTTGTGCCTTCTTGTTACCGTCCTGTTGACCAATATCATAACACCAATGCCTCACATTTAAAATTCCCATCTTTGTGTTTAAAACCCTGCATGGCTTCACCCGTCCCTATCTCTAATCTCCTCCAGCCGAATAACCACCCCCTCCTCCCTGGCCCTACAGACACACATGCAAACTCTCCCCACTGACTCTGGCCTCCATGTCAACATTCAGCAATATTATATTGGTCAAATGATTAGTTTTCTTTATTAATTACCATGATTGAAGCTTGTGCTTTCAATGTTTGAACTTCATGACACATGAGGAAATTACCTTTTACTTTATGTAGCATTTTGAAATGTTCTAGTCTCTATATTAAATACTAAGTGAGATGATGGATATATTTTATCAATTTGAAATCGAACGTACATGTTATCAAACTATTGAGACCTTAGAGTCTCAATTAAAAAAAAAAGTCAGGCAAGTTACTACAGTGAAAACCAAAGAGGAAAAAATGTAAAGACATATAAATGGAAATCACTTACTCTTGGCAAGCCAACTCCATTTGGAATCTTGTAGGGAACATACTTTCTGTAGATGTGTCCTACCCTGGAGCAAGGGATGTCTTCCATCCGACCACCACACATCCATACCTGAAACCCCATTCAGAAGCAAGGATATTAACAATGTAAATTTAAGATAGCCAAGGTGAAACACACGTGCATAACGTATAAGCCATCAGCACTTCAAAATGATCTGACTAACCCATTGTACTTCAAAAACGTCATTTATTTAACACTAGTCAACCTCCCATGACATTTCACACAGGGGGAGTGAAGACCTAGTGTAGTCTTCAGCTAAAGTTGAGTTGAAAGGTGAGGGATAATTGGATTTGGACCTACAGAATAAATTTAGTTCCCATTTTAAAGTTATACATTCTGGCATTATTTTAATACAATACTTTGAGAAGGGAAAGAGAGGGGGAGGAGGAGCAGCATTTGGGAAGAGGGTGAATGGTAATGAGAGGGAGAGGTGGGAGTGAACAGATGAAGATTAGCCCTTGAAAACTTGCAAAGCATAGGGGTTTCCACTGCCCGGGAACAGGCCTCACAGGGTCCAAAGACGCCAAGCAAGAGGGTATATATAATGTCCCACATGTAGCCGGGGGTCAGGGAGGAAAGAGGGCTGCAAAGGTGAAAGGTTGATGGGGATTAATCAGCACAGAGGAGGGCATGCTGAGGGCCTTGAAAGTTCCAGAGACTGAGAGCTTTGAGGAGGTGGTGCAGGCCTGCTGCACAAGTTCAGAACCCAAGGGGTGAGGGGAAGATCGGCGAGAAACTACCCAAGAGGAGGCTCCAAGTAATCTGTACGGGAGTTGTATGGCATGTGACAACTGAACCTGCGGTCTTTCCATAAGTTGCCCCTGATTCATACAGGTCAATGAGCTAGATGTAACACAAAAAATGAGTCACTTACACAGCACTCTTATATAGATATCGCACACACGTACATCAGCAGTTACATCAAATAAAGTAAACAGCTTCATTGGCAGGGCAGGTATTAATCCACAGTAAAAACATATTTGTAAAAGGAGTGTCGGGAAACACAAACAACAGCTTAAATGATCCATTGTTGGAGTCGACAGAAATCAACAGGCTGAGACTTTTCTTTAAGCAAAAACAAAACGTGTCTTACTTTAATCAATCTCCATGAGGTCTGAAGGCTCAGCCCCATGCAGGGGCCATGACGTCATCACGTTCCCGACGCTCTTAAAGGGACCCTGCACCAATAACCCAACCCAGCATGTACATATCACAACATTGCTATACAAAGTGAATTGTGTTCAGGTACATATAACAGCATTGGCTATACGTTGTGTTATTGTCCCTATGTGGTCTCCACCACATACGTCCCCCCAGAATTCACTAGAACTGGCAATTTCAGTCGTTGGGGGGGGGGGGGGGGGGCCGGATCACACGGTTGGAACGGCTCCTCAATTCCGGGGTGGGGACCGGGGGGGTTCGTCGGAGGGACCTCAGTGGTGGATTGAGGGTGTGGAAACCGGAGGTCGGCCCCGTCTCGGGGGCTGTGCCAACTCAACGGGTCGATCCAGATCCAGGTGGCCCGGCTTGAGACGGTCCACGGAAATGCAGTCCGGCTTACCGCCGACATCCACGATGAAGGTCTTGTCCCCGGTTTCCAGGACGCGGAATGGTCCATCGTAGGGTGGCTGAAGAGGTCCCCGGTGGGCGTCGTGGTGGATGAAAACGTACTCCGCCGCACGAAGGTCGAGCAGAACGTGGGACTGCGGGAGGCCATGCTGCGACGTGGGCACCGGAGCGAAAACCTTCGCGTTGTCCAGAAGGTCGGACCGCTGATGGGCTGCGGACCAAGGTTCTGTTGCGTTGGGGACGAAATCCCCGGGAACCCGCAGCGACTGTCCGTAGACGAGCTCGGCGGACGAGGATTGGAGGTCCTCCTTGGGAGCAGTCCTGAGTCCCAGCATGACCCACAGGAGTGTGGTGCCGGCAGCGTTGAACACGACGTCTGCTAGTTGAAGGCCCGTGACCGCCGTCCTGTAGGCCTGGACGTCCGGGTCGGAGGCCTGGTCGGCCGCCATGCGGGTGTAGTCGATGCCGAGGTGCACGGCACTGGCGACGGCTCGGGAGAGACAGTCGGCGATGGGGTTGTCTTTCCCAGCCACATGCTGGATGTCCGTTGTAAACTCCGAGATGAAGGCCAACTGGCGTTGCTGACGGGCCGACCACGGCTCTGAGGCTTTGGCCATGACAAAGGTCAACGGCTTGTGGTCCACGAACGCCGTGAACGGGCGGGCCTCCAGCAGGAAACGGAAGTGTCGGATGGCGAGGTAGAGGCCGAGAAACTCGTGATCAAAGGTACTGTACTTCCGCTCGTTGGGGCGGAGCTGCCGGCTGAAGGCGGTGAGCGGCTGCCAGGCGCCGTTGATCCACTGTTCGTGGACGGCGCCGGCCGCATAGTCTGAGGCGTCGGTGGCGAGTGCGATCGGCGCATCGGGCAATGGATGCGCCAGCATGGTCGCATTAGCCAGGGCCCTTTTCATGTCCGTGAAAGAATTGGCCATCTCATCAGACCAGTTGACGGCAAGTTTGTCGGGCTTGCCTTTGAGGGCCTCGTAAAGGGGCCACATAAGCTGGGCTGCTCGGGGGACGAAATGATGGTAAAAGTTCACCATGCCCAAAAGCTCCTGCAGGGCCTTAACGGTGAGGGGTCGCGGGAAGTCCATCACGGCCTCCACTTTCGATGGGAGTGGCACCGCCCCGTCCTTTGTGATGCGGTGTCCAAGAAAGTCGATTGAGGACAGCCCGAACTGGCACTTGGCCGGGTTGATGATTAGGCCGTGTTGGCCGAGTCGTTCGAAGAGAGTGCGGAGGTGGGACACATGTTCCGTCCTGGAGGCGCTGGCGATGAGGAAGTCGTCCAGGTATACGAACAGGAACGTCAGGTCCCGTAACACGGTGTCCATAAGGCGTTGAAAAGGCTGTGCGGCATTTTTGAGGCCGAATGGCATGCAGAGAAATTCGAATAGCCCGAACGGGGTGATCACCGCGGTTTTCGGGACGCCCTGGGGCCGGACGGGGACCTGGTGATAACCCCGGACGAGGTCCACTTTCGAGAATACCACTTTCTCGGCCAGGCGGGTGGAAAAGTCCTGGATGTGTGGAATCGGATAGTGGTCGGGGGTCGTCGCGTCGTTGAGGCGCCGGTAGTCTGCGCATGGGCGCCACCCGCCGCCTGGTTTCGGGGCGATGCCCACGGACGATGCCGAGGCGCTCCATGGTGTCGAACTCGGCTTTGGCGATGGCGAGCTGCCCCGGGTCGAGGCGCCGAGCGCGGGCGTAGACAGGCGGACCGGTGGTCGAAATGTGATGTTCTACCCAGTGTTTGGTGGCGGCGGACGAGAACGTGGGTTTTGTAAGGTCTGGGAACTGGGCGAGGAGGCGGGAAAACTCGTCGGAGGCCAAGAGTGCACTGGACAACTACGTCGTACTGGACCTGCTGAGGGAACATGGGAGCGAGCTGAAGGTTTCCGCGTTGATGAGACGTCGGTTCTTGACGTCCACCAAAAGGCCATTGGCACAGAGGAAGTCAGCGTCGACAAGGGGGGTGGACACTTTTGCTGTGACAAAGTCCCAGGTGAACCGTTGCCCGCCAAAACAAAGCGCCACGTTCCGTTTCCCGAAGGTGCAGATGGAACTGTCGTTGGCGGCTTCGAGGACGGGGCCGTGGTTCCCCCCTTGAATGTCTATGGTTGACGCGGGCAGGACGTTCACCTGGGCGCCCGTGTCGCAAAGGAAACGACGTCCGGAGTCAGTGTCTGTAATAAACAACAAACTGCCTGAACGGCCAACAGCCATGGCAGCCGACGAGTGGTCTTTAGTTTGCTTCGACGCGGGAAAATGCACGGGGACTGGCACTTCCTGGCTTTGGGGCTGAACGGCGCATGGTAGAAGCAGAGGCTTGAGGGTTGCCGCCGTTGGGCTGTATCAGTGGGGGCAGGGCTCCGCGTGGCCGCGCAGTACTGTTGCCCGGCGGAGAAAAATTTGTCGACCTCCTTGGCCAGGTCACGGAAATCGGTAGTGGAAGAGTCGGCCAACGCCGACCGTACCTGACCTGGCACCTGCTGGAGGAACAGTTCCTTGAAGAGGAAGCACGGCGTGTGTGTGCCCAGGAGGGCCAGCATGTGGTCCAACAGCTCCGAGGGCTTGGAGTCGACCAGCCCGGGTAGAGAGAGAAGCTGGCGTGCGCGTTCGGCTTCGGTGAGTCCGAAAGTTTGTAAGAGGTGCGCCTTCAGCGTACCGTATTTGTTGAGCTCCGGGGGGATTTCGAGCAGGTTCACGACTCTGGCCGCGGTGGAGCTGCCGAGAGCAGAGACGACGTAGTAGTACCTCGTGTCGTCCGCGGTGATGTCCCGGATTGCAAATTGAGCCTCGGCCTGGGCGAACCAAGCGGCAGCCTGTTATTCCCAAAACTCAGGTAATTTGACGGAAACGGCGTTCGTCGCCATTTCAGATGAGGTCTTTGGAATCGTCCAAAAGAGCAGCAGGGTCACCAATGTTGGAGTCGACAGAAATCAACAGGCTGAGACTTTTCTTTAAGCAAAAACAAAACGTGTCTTACTTTAATCAATCTCCACGAGGTCTGAAGGCTCAGCCCCGTGCAGGGGCTATGACGTCATCACGTTCCCAACGCTCTTAAAGGGACCCTGCACCAATAATCCAACCCAGCATGTACATATCACAACATTGCTATACGGTACATATAACAGCATTGGCTATACATTGTGTTATTGTCCCTATGTGGTCTCCGCCACACCATAGCAATAGACATTTTGTAAAATTTAGCAATAACCTACTAAGAGTGATTTCAAATACCACTCAGTCCCATAAATACCACTTTAGAACTTGGAAAACTCATTGAAATAGATGGTTACAGGTGAGTTAAAAGGAGTTATCAGGCAGTTACATAGACCTTACAGCACAGAAACAGGCCATTCGGCCCAGCAGGCGTTTATGTTCCACACGAGCCTCCACCCGCCCTACTTCACCTAACTCTATCAACATATCCACCTATTCCTTTTCCCCTCATGTCCTTATCTAGCTTTCCCTTAAAAGCATCTGTGCTAGTCACCTCAACCACTCCATGTGGCGGCAAGTTCCACATTCTAACCACTCTCTGGGTAAAGAAGTTTCTCCTGAATTCCTTATTGGATTTATTAGTGATGATCTTGTATTTATGACCAATGTTCCATCTAAGCTGCACAGCCGTGTCCCGTGCAGGCTGCTCACCGGCTTTTACAATGAGGCCGCGCAAAACAAAGCGCAGCTTAAAGGGAACACTGTTTATGACCTCTAGTTTTGGACTCCCCCACAATGGAAATATCCTCACTACGTCTACCCTATCAAACTCATTCATAATTTTAATGAGCTCTATTAGGTCACCCCTCAGCCTTCTCTTTTCTAGAGAAAAGATCCCCAGTCTGTTCAAGGTTTTCTGATAATTATAACCTATAATAGTTACACAATTCAAGAATCCAAATGTTAGCATAGAGTGCAACGTATAACCTGAACATTTCAAATGAAAAGAAACAAATGATCCCAGGGATAAAAACCGTCACCATTGTACTTAAATATAGCAAAGTCAATACCTTGAGATAAGTGAGCAATTTTCATTAACAGTGAAAGATTTCTAATTAAGATGCAACAGCCACAGTCTGTTCGCCCTCCTGCCATCTGGGAGACGCTACAGATGCATTCGCACCCGTACGACCAGATTTAGGAACAGCTTCTTTCCCAGGGCTGTCATCCTACTGAACACCACAAATAAACTCTAAAGCCTGCACATCTGCCAATGCACTTTATTATGGTTATGTTTATGTTAATGTATTACAAGCCAAATGTATGTTGAATGTTTAAATGTCTTAATCTAAATGTACACTCTTGGGAGCCGCAAGCCTACATTTCGTTGTACTGCACTTGTGCACTAACAATGACAATAAAAGTTGATTTGATTTTGATTTGATTTTTTTTTAAATATTTAATCCTTATGAGAATGATAGATCTAGGTTTGGCAGGTAGCTTGCTGTCCTAAAGAGAATTTTAATGATACTGTACTGCTTCATACTCAATTAGGAATGTTACAAATGCACACATTATGTAGGTATGTAGCTTACCTTGAATGATATTTCATACTGTTCTCCTCCCCAAATCTCCAAACCTGTGTCATAGCCACCCAGCTCCCAGAACCACTTTCTATCAACAGCAAATAAACCTCCCGCCATGACAGGTGATCTGGAAAGATACAAGTAGATTGATTGCATTTTAATTAGATCAGATATAGAAGATATGAAAATAGGAAGTGTTGCAAAATATCTTCGGTCTATGGTATATAGCATGAGGAGAGGAGGGAAGAATGCAGAGGCTGGGGTGGGGAACCAGGGTGCAATTGAAGAGGGTTTTGAAAACAAGTAGGGAGGTGGCCAGGCAGAGAAAACTGAGTAGACTGCTTCAGGACAAAGCAGCATAGCAGCTGAATAAGCATGCACCAGTGGTGAAGCGGAGGAAGGAAGCAAGAGAGGAGGAAATCACCAAGTTGGAGGGGGAGGGGAGGAGTAAGACTAGAGATTTGAAAAACAGGGACTAGAATTTTGAAATCCAGAGTATAGGAAGGACAGGGTGATGAGAATTTGAGACTTCATGTAGGTGAGATCACAAACTGCTGTGTTTTGGTATGTTCAAGCATGCGGTGTCTTCAGGTTGGAAAGCCAGCTAGGTCAGATCTGGAGGTGAAGAAGGCATGGACTAGGGTTTCAACAAGAGATGGGAAGAGAAAGGGGCAGAGGTGGAAGAAAGTAATTTTAATAATGGAGCATATGTGAAGGGGGAAGCTGAGCTCAGGGTAGATCAAGGATGCCAATGTTCTACATTTCCCAACTCCGGTTCAGATGATGAGGTTGATGGAATAAAGGCCGATGTCATTTAGCTAGAAGAAGTCTTGCTCATCCAGGTCTTGATATTAGATAGGCACTTGGAGAGTATGACACCAACCTTTGGCTCAATGGAAAAGGCAGTGAGGTCGAGCAGGATGTCATCAGCATACATGTGATTCAACCTCTAACCTCTCCTCGAGGAGTTTGAAGGCAGGAGGTACAGACTGGTGGTGTGGGTGCCACCAAGAAATGTAGCTCATGCTGCCTGAAGTGATGAGGCACTGGCTCTGAGTGCCTGCCAACTCCCTCACCCCCAGGACCTTAGAACAGTACAGCAAAAAGTTCAAGACTTCACCAGGAATGACACGGTAACACACTAACGCTGGCATTCTCTTAAAGTAACACTTTGATAACTAATCCTTCACACTACCCTCTGGTTAAGTGGGGGGTGGGGGGGCTCTAACTCTGTATTCTGCACTATGGCTACCCAGCTCCCCTCACAGCAATCACTTACATGCACTGCCTTCCTCCACTTCAACAGTCTTAAAGCCCCACATCACTTTCCTCAGCTCTCCCATGACACTTGGCAAACACTCCTCAACTGCTAGCCTTATACTCATTTACTCTACCTTCTTGCCAGACAAATTGATGCACAATGCCTACCAAAGGAAGGCCACAGGAAGATGCATCCCCACCTCTAAACCCCTAACCCTCTTTGAGGACAAGGCCATGGAGCTAGTGGGCATGCACCCAGATCGTGTGGGAAATGGCGAGGTTGATGGCATCTTGCCAGTGCCAGGTTAATGACTGAACATTTACACTGTTGCCCTGGCATCCTATGAAGCACCACAGAGAGAGAGAAGCTTCCACCCGCTTTTCTGTCTCCTTAACTCCTAGGGAATTATTTTTACCTTCTACCCTCTTTTCCTGTGGATCCACCACAGAAATAGGTGGCGCAGGAGGAGGAACATGATGATAATGAAGAGGTGAAGGAGCTGGGGAGATCCGGGGCCCAGTGGAATGGGGACAGCTGGGGGTTCACTGCCTGCCATCTCTCAGGACAGCAGCAAGTCAGACCTCTGGCCTTCACCCTCAGAACACCATTCCAGTGGAACATGGGAGGCAAGACCAGGCTGCATAGGAGCAAGCTCCAGCGATGCAGCCAGCAGCAGCTCTGTGCCAGGAGCCAGCTGCCATCAGACAAGGGCCACCCCAGTCCCATGACCCTTTTGTACAGCATCAAGAAGCACCATATCTTGGAATTCACGCCCTCAGGTGGCACTTAGTAGTAGCCTAGAATAGGTGACAGAGGGACATGTGGAAGCACTCAAGTGAAGCATGGTTATAAAAAGAGTAGGGTGATGTTTGTTTGCACTGTGCAATTATTGTTTTAAAACAGACTGCATTGAGATGGCACTTTGTTATTCAATTCATAAAGGAAAGTTTGCAGGAAAATAAATTCACCCCAGGTTTTTTTTAAATCAGTGAACTGATGAGGACAAAGGATGACAAAAATCTTTGTTCACTTAACTAGTACAACAGCCCTATCCTTGTTGATCGCTAATGCTTCGAATGACTAAAACTTACTCAAAAGGTTCACTTGGATCAGGTTTGCGTAGCTCTACTGGAATTGGAATACGTTTATAATACATTTCCCAGTCAAATGCTCCTCGCATGGCATCACCAGCCTGAGTCTCATATCCAAAATGGTCATGGTCAATAACATCGATCATAGGACACACAACTGTTTTGCGGTTCTGAGCAATTCTATCTGAAAGATTGAAGGGAATGAGGATTCAAATTAAAACTGTATTCTTAAAATCACAAAATAAACACCAACATTCAATGGAAAAATAAGTTACAATATAAACATGATTGGAAAAAGTCAACAGATCCAAGAGAACAGGGACAATAGGAGGAAGCAGCATTCTTTATGTACAGGAAACTTTGTGATATCCGGCACTGACGGGACCGGCATGTTGCCGATCTATCAAAACTGCCGGACATACAAAGTTAATGTTGAAGCATACGGAGGTTTTCATCTCCGTATCTGACAACAAACACTGTTGCTTAGCAACAGCTTCTAAAGAGTCAGCTGCAGCTGCAAGCGTCTGTAGCTGAAGCTGTTGCTATAGCTACAGACCTTGCAGTGGCTGACTGGGGGAAAAAAAAGAACGAGATCTAAAAAAAACTTACAGAAAACGGCTCCTGATTTTTGCCGTTAGATCGAGTATTCCGGACATACAACCTCCGGATAAACCAAAGTTTCCTGTATAAGCATAGGCAGTGTGTGTTGGTGAGCTATTTGACCATGGGGTCCATTTCAACAAACTCTAATCTTGCTCACACATGTACTCTTGCAGCAGGACTCAGCAGATAACAATTAAGGAGAGGCTACACTGGATGAATTTTCTCCTCTCCAGCTGAGGGTCATTGAGAAAGTGGGTGGAGAACATCTAAATTAAACGGTGCCTGCAATGTGGAAGTATGAAACTACATAATTGTCTTTCTCACCTTGAACACTTTCTCAAATTTATTTCCACCTTTCTAGCTTTTCTTTTCTTTGCATGCTTATTCACTTCCCCCTCGACCCTCCCATTTTTTACATGTTTTTCTGCTTCTTTTGTCCCACTGTGAACAAATTTCAAATCTAGTCAATTTGACTTCATGATCTTTAATATGAATTATAATAAGAGGTCAGCTGCACACATTAAAAATAAAATACAAAGCATTAACTCCAAGGCACCTGGTTTAGATATTACCTAATTTATAACTGGGTTCAAGAGACAATTACATGTCTTATTAAATAAAAAAGCTCACTATGACCCAAATAAAGGAATCATAACTGGGTAGATTCAATCCATAGGGATCATATTGTCTGGAATCTTCTAAACCTACTAATCACAATTCTTCATTAACAAAATCACCATCACCCACGGTATATAAATAGCTTTTTCTCCAAAGATGCTAATACTAGAAACAAACTCAGAGAGCTACTGCTAATGAAACATCTCTTAAAGGATGTCCATCAAATTCCAAACTTTTGTGCATTATTTATTTAGAATTTAGTTTCTTACCAAGCAGTGGGGGCAGCCAATTCACATTTGCTTCACAGTGAGAATCCAAGAAAGTTATGACCGCTGCGATTGCCACTGAGGCCCCCAATAGTCGTGTTCGAATTAAACCTTCTCGCTTCTTAGTCCGCATGATCCTGACCTTTGGAAATCGTGCCATGTATTCTTCCAAGCGCTTTTTCAAATATTCTATTTGAAAAATGAAATGAAAGTGCAGAGGCTATTGGTTCCTGTTCAACACTTCTGTTCTATTTCACAGAAAGATATCAAGTGCCTTGCATAGCATTATCAAGCAGAATCAGGCTGGGCATGTTTTGGAGCACACAGCAAATAGTTTTTCTATTTCTTTACATATTACCCTTCTGTGATGAAATCAATAATGGCCTGTATTTTCCGATGCCTAGGGTATGTACGCGCTGTGTACACACCCGTAGGGACATTGGAAATGCCGGTTTCAGGCATGTGAAGCGCATGCGCTGAAAACCGGCATTTCCGATCTGTCAAGAATCCTCGACAGATCGGACGCCTGCCCTGGAGAAGGGCCTCTGCGGGGGGGAAGTTACGCTTTCTGCAGAACCTCCGCCCGCTGAAATCACTTAAAAATCTTACGCCTGATAAAAGCATGAGTTTAAAAAAGTAAAAAAAATATTTTTTTCCCCACTCATTTATAATTTAAAAATACTTTTTAAAAAAGGTAAGTTTATTTTTAGCCCCGTAAAAAACTTAAATTTAATTTTTTGAAAAAAATTAGTTTAAAATATTTAATTTAATGTAATTTTAACTCATTTAAAAAAAGTGATTAAAAAAAAAGTCTTTAATGTTTTGATACCTTTTTTCAGTGATCCCCATTCATACTTTTGACTGTTCTGTCTGTCAAAAGTATGAAGGGGGATTCTCTTCTTTCATTGGCTCGCCTGGCCCACGTGATTCCAGGGACGTTTGCAAACTGCCTGCGCCCCTGGGATACGTGATCCCTGCGCATTTAGTTGTCGATACGCCCAGGATCGGAAATGGCCGGACCTCGGGAGCCCTCAGGTAAGGGCATAGATTTTTTTTCCCCGATAGGAGGCGTCCGCACGCAGGAAGCCTCCTATCGGAAATTACAGGCCATTGTTTTTAGATTCTGAATTTGCCTTACCGTACTCCAACACCTGTTTATTTTAATCCCAATCCAACAAGAGCACTTAATCACTGCACCAACACACTTGCATATCCCTCTCTAAGCATACCACTGTATCAGACTCTTACAAGCTGGAACATTACAATCTGATTTTTTTCCCCTTGCTGTAAATTAAGTACAGCTGTATTGTAAATATATAATTCTATTAATTCTGAACTGAAAAAGTGGTTAACATAACTAACGAGGGGTTTTCTTTGTTAAAAATATCCAACGCCCTCGAAAAGGATAGGATTAACAATTCCATGAAATACTTTTTAAATTGTCACATTGGGCCGGATTTTCCAACCCCCACGGGTGCGTACGAGGTGTATACGCTCCCGTAGGGGCCTCGCAAGTGCCAGTTTCAGGCATGCGAAGCGCATACGCTAAAACCCGGCACTTGCGATCTGTCAAGAATCCTCCTGACAGATCATCCGCCTGCCCGGGAAAAGGGCCTCCGCGGGCGGAGACTTCCGCTTTCTGCACAACCTCCGCCCGCTGAAAGCCTTTAAAATTCTTACACCTGCTTTTACCAGCATAGAGTTTTAAAAAAATTTAAAATTTCATTTATAATTTAAAAATACTTTAAAAAAGGCAAGTTTATTTTTAGCCCCATAAAAAACTTTAATTATCTTTTTCAAAAAATGTAATTTTTGTTTAAAATATTTAATTTAATGTAATTTTAACTAATTTTAAATAGGTGATTTAAAAAAAATGTATTTAATGTTTAACTTTTTTTTTTAAGTGATCCCCATTCATACTTTTGACAGATCTGTGCGTAGAGAACTGTCAAAAGTGTGAAGGGGGATTCCCTTCTTGGATTGGTTCCCCATGGTCCACGTGATCCCGGGGATGCTTGCGAACCGCATGCGCCCCTGGGCCTCTGCGCGTTTCGTAGAGCAGAGGCCCAGGATCGGAAGTCTCGGGACCTACAGAGCCAGCAGTAAGTGCGTAGATTTTTTCCGATTGGAGGCATCCGCCCGCACGAAGCCTCCGATCGGAAATTCAGGGCCATTGTTAAAAATACAAAATTCAATCTCTCACAATTTACAACTGGAGTGTGAATGCCAAATTATTTGTTGTATTTGAAGGGAGTAGTGTGGTTTAATCTTTCCTAAACTAGATTTTATGGGAGGGAGGAGTATACATGGGAGGGGAAGGGGAATGCACAAGGCAGAAGAATGTAATTTATTTTAACTTTATAAATTAGTTTCTGTCTAGCACATATATAACTTTACCAAACTATCTGACTCAGAAGTTGTATATCTATACTTTTTAAAAATAGCTTTCTACCTTTTTTTCCAAGATTTGCATTTGACGAATATTGTTATTTGAATGCAATGTTAATACCAAAATATTTCTTCAAAACTTTGTTGACAACATTTACATATGTAAGGTGTTACTGATTTTTTAAATCATGTTTCAAGGCACTTGATTTTCTCAACATGTGCTGCAGCAGCAAGAAATCAGTGTTCATTGCTGCTTCCCACATCTACAAAAGTTAATAAAATTACTGGGTTTTATTTACTTTTGATGTCAACAGCACTGTAATTAAAACCTAGGAAACTATGTCAGTCAATAAATCTTAAGGCTTCTGATTTGACCCTGGCTGTGGAACCACTCCAATGTAATTTCAGCAAATTATCTATAACTTAATGTTAAAACTGTAGATTGAAAAGCACCCTAATTTGGTCATAGAAGACAAGTTATCAAATGGTCTCACAGTAAAGCTGTTTATAGCTATCCAGTTTCCCCTCAAATTGCTTTAACATTGCTGTAGCTGATGGGTCATTTGTCATTATTTTTTTTTTATTCGTTCATGGGATGCGGACGTCGCTGGCAAGGCCAGCATTTATTGCCCATCCCTAGTTGCCCTTGAGAAGGTGGTGGTGAGCCGCCTTCTTGAACCACTGCAGTCTGTGTGGTGAAAGTACTCCCACAGTGCCATTAGGGAGGGAACGGCAATATACTTCAAGTCAGGATGGTGTGTGACTTGGAGGGGAACTTGGAGGTGGTGGTGTTCCCATGCACTTGTTGCTCTTGTCCTTCTAGGTGGTAGAGGTCGCGGGTTTGGGAGGTGCTACCGAAGAAGCCTTGGCGAGTTGCTGCAGTGCATCTTGTAGATGGTACACACTGCAGCCACGGTACGCCGGTGGTGGAGGGAGTGAATGTTTAAGGTGGTGGATGGGGTGCCAATCAAGCAGGCTGCTTTGTCCTGGATGGTGTCGAGCTTCTTGAATGTTGTTGGAGCTGCACTCATCCAGGCAAGTGGAAAGTACTCCATCACACTCCTGACTTGTGTCTTGTAGATGGTGGAAAGGCTTTGGGGAGTCAGGAGGTGAGACACTCGCCACAGAATACCCAGCCTGTGACCTGCTCTTGTTGCCACAGTATTTATGTGGCTGGTCCAGTTAAGTTTCTGGTCAATGGTGACCCCCAGGACATTGATGGAGCAGGATTCGGCGATGGTAATGCCATTGAATGTGATGGGGCGGTGGTTAGACGCTTGCTTGTTGGAGATAGTCATTGCCTAGCACTTGTATGACGCGAATGTTACCTGCCACTTATCAGTACCTGAACGTCGTCCAGGTCTTGCTGCATGTGGGCATGGACTGTTTCATTATCTGAGGAGTTGTGAATGGCACTGAACACTGCAGTCATCAGCGAACATCCCCACTTCTGAACTTATGATGGAGGGAAGGTCATTGATGAAGCAGCTGAAGTTGGTTGGGCCTAGGATACTGCCCTGAGGAACTCCTGCAGCGACGTCCTGGGGCTGTGATGATTGACCTCCAACCACCACAACCGTCTTCCTTTGTGCTAGGTATGACTCCAGCCAGTGGAGAGTTTTCCCTCCGATTCCCATTGACTTCAGTTTTACTAGGGCTCCATGATGCCACACTCGGTCAATCTATTCATCATACAAACCTATCTACTTCTTTTGTTGATGATTATACATTTTGTGTTTTTCAATCCTTCAAAAAGCAATTTATTGTTGTCTCGTGTCAGCCGTGACTCAGTTGGTAGCACATCCACTTCCAAGTCAGAAAGTTGTGGGTTGAAGTCCCACTCCAGAGCTTTGAACACATAAGCCAGGCTGACACTTTAGTGCAGCACTGAGGGAGACGTCGGCTTTTGGATGAGATGTTAAATTCACCACGAGAATTATGAATGAACAGAAATTAAACAACTATCACATAATTTAAGAAAAAACTGCAAATCTTCTACAATAAAAATGTTGCAAATGGACAACAGATCCATCAGCATCTAAAAAGAAAAGATATGGTGGACCTACTGTGTATTTCCAGCATTTTCTGTTTTTAAATAAAATTTTTTTTTGCAAACACTATTTATAATCAGGATATATTTAAGCACCACACAACTGTATTATTCAATAAATAGCAAATCTCTTGTTCCCTGACACACAGTCTCTTATCATGTGAATGGCAGCAGATGAGCCCTGATATTTTTCAGTGAGGCAGATTGGAAGAAGCAGAGATCAGGAGGGAGATCAGAAGGAGCGCTGATCATGTACACATATACAGATGTCTTTATAAGTACACGTATACAGATGTCTTTATATGTATACAAACATTGGTCACACTAAGTACACAGCAAGATACATCAACCTAATAAACTAGCTCCAAGTGCAGTGTCAATAAGGATCTTAAAAATAAAGCTAGATGAATCTTGTTAGGGATGGAATTAAGGCTTATATTGATAAATTCTAACAAGAATTGGTGTTGATTAAGATAATGAAATGCTCTGCAGAACCTGATAGTTCCTGAGCTACTGGAACTATGGATAGGTTATGCCATGGTAGCATCTAGTCTACGATTTATAATGTGGAATCAAAGGTTAGATGGGTACAGCAGAATTTTATGGAATTTGCCTTTGTGGGGCAGGCAGTGCTTATGCAGAACTTCACCTCACAAAATTAAATAGGCTGGGAAGTCCATTATGGTGCATCTTGTATAAAGTCTATAGAATAAATCGACTTGATTGGCCATTTTGCATTTCATGCTTTTGTTCTTAAACCTTAATGAGTTTCACAAACTTTGACATTTATCAATATAATTTAAATGACTTGATCATGATATCACTTACTACAGCAAAGATCCACTTTGCACAAATCCTATATGGATACCATCTGACATCCTCTCAGGGCGCAAGAATGTAACTTAAATTATGCCAAATATGTTATCTTCAGTGATAAATGAGTGAAGACTCCTGAAATTCACCTTCTTTTGTTGGAGGGTGTTCTTATCTCTTAAAAATAGACATTACTTTATTACAAGTATGTCAACAGCAAGACAATTCTTTGAGATAATGACCTAAATACTGCTGTGTGTTTAGTGGGACTGCATCACCAAGAAATTCTTCAGAAACTGCACGTGCATTTCATTATTTATCAGAAACAGAAGAAAAATAGGACTGATACTAACGATATTAATTGTGTACTGAAATTTAAATCTATTCATCTATTATTTTCTTTACATTTCAAAATGCTGAATAGTTCATCAATTCAACTAAATAGAAATTAGTCTGGCTAATTGAAACAATAATTCATCTTTACCCCATATATCTGTGGCCTAAAACCTTTGGAATGAAAAAATCATTATGGGAGTACAATGATATTTCAAGTGATGCACTTCCCCACTGAAACAAAGCCACACAGTCCTGATCCCTTTGCAATGCAGAATGTACCTCATGGTTCAGGGTTCAACTTTAACAAGTAAAACACTTTGCTCCTTAGAAACATGCTATCAGATCGTAGTGTAATCTTCCAAAAGAGAAGCACAGTAGCTTCGCAATTCATGTGCAGGAGCCTCATTTGTGAGACTGTTCAGATATCTAGTAGCAGAATGTCTCAAAATATTTGTCTACATTTGTTATTCTTGGGATGTGTGCAATGCTGGCAAGGCCGAGGGCTAAAAATTCTATTGCCCCTGAAAACAGGCACGGGGATCACGATGCGCAATCAACCCGCGCCCGTTTGTTCCAATGCAGGCAGCAAACTGCGTGCTGCCTGATAATTTACATGATTGCAGCATGCAGCCCAGAGCTGAATGTGCTGCTGAGTGGCTGCACACTCAGCAGGGAGCACTAGTTCGTGTGAGGGTAGCACCAATTAAAGCTAGCCTGCACCTCTTAAAGGGGAGGTGCAGTTTGACGAGAGTAGATGCTGGAAGTCATTCCAGAAAACAGTTTGATCTGGCAAAGAAACAGGAATGGCACAACATGCCAGAGAGAGGGCTCAAAGGTTCTCCGACGCAGCACTAGAGGCCTGAGTGCAGGAGGTGGACAGGAGGAGAAAGGTCCTGTATCCAGAGGGGGCCAGGCAGCCCTCCAGACAGACACTGAAATCAGTGAGAGCAGATAGTAGTGGAGGTAAATGTCAGCAGTGTAGCCCCAAGGACCTGGCTGCAGTGCTGAAAGAAGTTCAATGATCTCACACGTGTGGTCAAGGTCAGTGAATGCATCTTCAAATACCATATCCCGCCAACTGCACCATTGGCCTCACACATTGCTCAATGCACCACAACCCTATCACTCATCTACCAATCATGGCTCAGACATCCCATTCATATGCTCCACCTCACCCTCATTTAATTACCACAGCTGCAAGCCTCACATCCACATCTCACACACACTGCCAGCTAATCAATCATGACAACCACATCAACCAAACACATTCCACCACACTCACTGACACACTTCCCTCTCTCTTGCAGGAGAAGTTGGTGCACAACCACAGGCAGCAGCAGATAACTGGAGGGGGACACCTGCATATCCCAATCCCGATGAAGAGGACGGTGCCTCGCATTATTGGAACAGCTGTGACTGAGCCCATGGCCAGCAGTGAGGCTTAAACCATGGAAGATGACGGTTTGCTCATGCCTAATTCGCCTCCTCACATCCCACAATCTCTTCCGATTTACAAGATGCACATGGTGTAAGCATGCACCTCTTGCTTTCCCCCCATCCTCCCCTCACCACAACCCTACCCTTGTGCCTTTCTCCTTTCAGACACCTAAGAACTCCAAGTTTTTGGAAAGCAAGACTGTCCCAAGTGAACACATCTGCAGTAGATGTCTCCATGTACAGGGAAACACCTTTGACCACAAGGCCATTAAGCAGTGGTCAGCACGTAACGTCCTCGAGACCCTACGGAAAAAGGAGATGGTGGATCCTGTCGGATGGTTCCCCAAGCAGACTGTCAGTGATTTGGCAGAATGCCTCATCGCCAGAACTCACAAACAAGCGCCAAGATGTAGCTTGGCTGGTAGTGAGAAGGGCCCTCCCAGTCAGATCTTTCATGCACACCCGGCGTCTCAGCGCCACTGCATGCTGCCCTCGACGTGGCTGCGGTGGGGACGAGACCGTCATCCATCTCCTTCTGAAATGCACCTTTGTAAAGTAGGTCTGGAAAGAGATGCAGTGGTCTTTGTCGAGGTTCATCCCGAGCAGCTCCGTAACACAGGACTCTGTGCTCTATGGACTGTTCCCAGGGATGCATACCGAGACAAACATCAACTGCTGCTGGAAGACCATCAACTCGGTGAAAGACGCCTTTTGGTCTGCCCAAAACTTGTTGGTCTTCCAGAGCAAGGAGTTGTCCACGACCGAGTGTTGCAGACTGGCACATTCCAAGGTCCAGGAGTACGTGCTGAGGGACGCACTAAAGGTTGGTGCTGCCGCCGCAAAGGCACAATGGGGAAGGACCACAGTTTAAGGCCCTCCCGCCACTGTACACCGAGGGGCTGGAACCAGTACAACACCCCCCTCGGGCCGTATGTGTCAAATTGTTGAAATGTAAATGTACATAACATTTGAAATCTAACTGGCATGAAACGAATGAGACTGCCATGTAATGTATTGAACCTGGACTGTACGATATACAATAGGATCTGTGGATTGTACTGTAATACACACAGAAATACACAGAAACCCCACAGTGCAGATAGAGGCCATTTCGGCCCATCGAGCCTGCACCGACACATATCCCACCCGATCCCCGTAACCCCTTCACCAACACATATCCCACCCTATCCCTGTAACCCCACGTATTTAATCCCCCTAACACTAAGGGTCAATTTATCATAGCCAATCAACCTAACCTGCACATCTTTGGACTGTGGGAGGAAACCGGAGCACCCGGAGAAAACCCACGCAAACACGGGGAGAATGTGCAAACTCCACACAGACAGTCGCCCGAGGCCGGATTCGAACCAGGGTGTCTGGCGCTGTGAGGCAACAATGTATTTGAACAAATTTTTATGAATAAAGTAAATTTTTGAAACAAATAAAAGTAGATTACTCCATCTCGAATCTCTCCGGCTCAGAGTCATTGAGCTGGAGTACGAGTTGGAGAGACACTTTGACACATCAGAGAGGGGGAAGAGTATCTGGACAGTTTGCTCCAGACCTCGGTCACACCTCAGAGGTGCAGGATCAGAACGGGATTGGTGTATCCGATAGTGTGCAGAGTAAGGGGAACCCAGGTAAGAAAAGGAACGAGGATCCACAGAAACTGATCCTATCCAACAGGTACAATATACTTGCTGCCTGTGAGGATAAAGATAAAGACTGTAGGATGGACAGCCAGAATGCGGACCATGGTACATTGGAGCAGGAGGCTGTCCAAAGGGGGAGGACGAGGAGAGGAAGCATAATGTCGTAGTTGTGGGGAAAGGATAAATAGGGCGGTCACAAGGACTTTAAACTAGTAAATGGGGTGGGGGGAGGGAGGGGAGGACGCAGGTGGAAATTGTAGTAAAAATAGTTCAAAAACAAACGCAAGGGAAGAGAGCAGAGTAAGAAATTGTGCTTTAGGCACTACATGTAGAGGGAAAACGAAAAGATGTAAAGTGATTAAACCAGGCGAGAGAAATAAGAAACAAATGAGAAAAAGATTAGAGCTGAAGGACAGGTAGGGTGTTTGGCCCAAATAATCGTTCTTTATACAAACGCACGGAGAGAAGGAATAAATTGAATGAACCACAGGCGCAAATTCAAATTGGAGGGTATGACATGGTAGCCATTACTGAGACATGGCTGCAAGATGGTCAGGACTGGGAACTAAATATACCTGGTTATAAGTTCTACAGGAAAGATAGGGAAAATGGCAGAGGGGAAGGAGTAGCCTTAAGTGATTAAGGATGAACTCACTTCAATGATGAGAGAATATAACGAGAGATAAGCAAGCAGTGGAGGCCGGTGTCGGGAGGAGCAGGGAGCGGCGGTACAGTGAGTACTTAAACTCACTTTCACGGGCTTTTAAAAAAAATTTTTAAACAGAGGCTTACCAACCTCGCAGACCGGCGGCGGCGTTCTGGAGCCACGTCATGATTCAAAAAGTGACACGGGCAAAAGGAAGCAGCTGATTGGGTGAGTATGGCCAGGTGAGTATTTATACTACACTATAGGTTGACAGTTAAGATTAATAGTTTATAAAATTTAGAAGGCCTTAAATTTTTGTGGTTATAGTTTCTAAGGTCTCTGTTGTGTATCAGGGAGTGCTAGTAACCAAGGGCCCTTGAGTATATCATTTAATTGTAGTGCAATTAGTGGTATTGATTTGATTTAATTTAATTTAAATTAATTAAAGGGTAAGTCATGACAGCACAGCTCGTCCCCATGGCATGCTCCTCCTGCACTATGTGGGAAATCAGGGACACTTCCTGTGTCCCTGACGACCATGTGTGCGTGAAGTGTATCTAGCTGCAGCTACTGACAGAAAGCATTGCAGCATTGGAGCTGCGAATGGATACATACTGGAGCATTCGCGATGCAGAGGACATCATGGATAACACGTTTAGGGAGTTGGTCACACCGCAGGTAAAGGCTGCACAGGCAGGAAGGGAATGGGTGACCACCAGGCAGAGTAGTAGGCGCAGGCAGGTAGTGCAGGGGTCCCCTATGGCCATCCCCCTCTCAAACAGATACCCCACTTTGGATATTGTTGAGGGAGATGGCTTATCAGGGGAAGGCAGCAGCAGCCAACTTCTTGGCACTATGAGTGGTTCTGCTGCACAGGACGGGAGGAAAAAGAGCGGGAGAGCTATAGTGATAGGGGATTCTATTGTAAGGGGAATAGATAGGCGTTTCTGCGGCCGCAAACGAGCCTCCAGGACGGTATGTTGCCTCCCTGGTGCAAGGGTCAAGGATGTCTCGGGGCGGCTGCAGGGTATTCTGGAGGGGGAGGGTGAACAACCAGTTGTCGTGGTGCATATAGGTAAAAAATGATATGAGGTCCTAAAAGCTGAATATAGGGAGTTAGGAGGTAAATTAAAAAATAGGACCTCAAAGGTAGTAATCTCAGGATTGCTACCAGTGCCACGTGCTAGTCAGAGTAGAAACAGAAGGATATTTCAGATGAATACGAAACTAGAGGAATGGTGCAAGGGGGAGGGATTCAAATTCCTGGGACATTGGCCGGTTCTGGGGGAGGTGGGATCAGTACAAACTGAACGGTTTGCACCTGGGCGGGACCGGGACCGATGTCCATGGGGGGATGTTTGCTAGTGCTGTTGGGGAGGGTTTAAACTAAAATGGCAGGGGGTTGGGACCCTGTGCAGGGAGACAGAGGAAAGGGAAGCAAGGATAGAAACAAAAGACAGGAAGGAGAAAAGCAGAAATGGAAGGCAGAGAAATCAAGGGTGTAAATCAAACAGGGCTACAGTAAATAATAATTCTAAAAGGACTAAGAGTGTAAGAGTGTTAAAAAAACAAGCCTGAAGGCTTTGTGTCTTAATGTGAGGAGCATTCGTAATAAGGTGGATGAATTAGCTGCGCAAATAGATGTAAACGGATTTGATGAAATTGGAATTACGGAGACATGGCTTCAGGGTGGCCAAGGTTGGGAATTCAACATCCAGGGGTATTCAATATTCAGGAAGGACAGGCAAAAAGGAAAAGGAGGTGGGGTAGCATTGCTGGTTAAAGAGGAGATTAACACAATTGTAAGGAAGGATATTAGCTCTGATGATGTGGAATCTGTATGGGTAGAGCTGAGAAATACCAAGGGGCAGAAAACATTAGTGGGAGTTGTATACAGACCCCCAAACAGTAATGCTGAGGTTGGGGATGGCATTAAATGGGAATTTAGAGACGCGTGCAATAGGGCATAGCTGTTATCATGGGTGACTTTAATCTACATATAGATTGGGCTAACCAAATTAGTAACAATACTGTGGAGGAGGAATTCCTAGAGTGTATACGGGATGGTTTCCTGGACCAATATGTCGAGGAGCCAACTAGAGATCAGGCCATCTTAGACTGGGTATTATGTAATGAGAAAGGATTAATTAGCAATGTTGTTCTGCGAGGCCCCTTGGGGAGGAGCGATCATAATATGATAGAATTCTTCATTAAGATGGAGAGTGAAGTAGTTGACTCAGAGACTAGGGTCCTGAATTTAAATAAAGGAAACTACGATGGTATGAGACGCGAGTTGCTAGGATGGATTGGGGAACATTAAAGGGTTGACGGTGGATAGGCAATGGCAACCATTTAAAGATCGAATGGATGAACTACAGAATTTGTTCCTGCCTGTTTGGCATAAAAATAAAACAAAAAAGGTGACTCAACCGTGGCTAACAAGGGAAATTAGGGATAGCATAAGATCCAAGGAGAGGACATATAAATTGGCCAGAAAAAGCAGCAAACCTGAGGATTGGGAGCAGTTTAGGATTCAGCAAAGGAGGACAAAGGGATTAATTAAGAGGGGGGAAAATAGAATAGAACATAAAAACTGACTGTAAAAGCTTCTATAGATATGTGAAGAGAAAAAGATTAGTGAAGTCAAGCGTAGGTCCCTTGCAGTCAGAATCAGGGGAATTTATAATGGGGAACAAAGAAATGGCGGCCCAATTAAATACATACTTTGGTTCTGTCTTCACAAAGGAGGACACAAATAACCTTCCAGAGATGTCTGGGAACATAGGGTCTAATGAGAGGGAGGAATTGAATGAAATCAGTATCTGTAGGGAAATGGTGTTACGGAAATTGACGGCATTGAAGGCCGATAAATCCTCAGGGCCTGATAATCTACATCCTAGGGTACTTAAGGAAGTGGCCCTAGAAATAGTAGATGCATTGCTGGTCATCTTCCAAAATTCTATAGACTCTGGAATAGTTCCCATGGATTGGAGGGTAGCTAATGTAACCCCACTATTTAAAAAAGGTGGTAGAGAGAAAACGGGGAATTATAGACTGGTAAGCCTGACATCGGTAGTGGGGAAAATGCTAGAGTCCATTATAAAAGATGTAATAGCAGAGCACTTGGAAAACAGTGACAGGATCGGACAAAGTCAACATGGATTTACAAAAGGTAAATCATGCTTGACTAATCTACTGGAATTTTTTGAGGATGTAACTGATAGACTAGATAAGGGAGAACCAGTGGATGTGGTGTATTTGAACTTTCAGAAGGCTTTCGATAAGGTCCCGCATAAGAGATTGGCGTGCAAAGTTAAAGCACATGGGATTGAGGGTAAGGTACTGACTTGGATAAAGAACTGGTTGGCAGACAGGAAGCAAAGAGTTGGAATAAACGGGTCTTTTTCCGAGTGGCAGGCAGTGACTAATGGGGTACTGCAGGGATCGATGTTAGGACCCCAACTATTCACAATATATATTAATGATCTAGACGAGGGAACTAGATGTAATATCTCAAGTTTGCAGATGACACAAAGCTGTGTGGGTGTGTGCGCTGTGAGGAGGATGCAGAGAAACTCCAGTATGATTTGGACAGGTTGGGTGATTATACTGCATCTGCCATGCATCTGCCCAATGTGGATAAATGCGAGGTTATCCACTTTGGTGGCAATAACAGGAAGACAGATTATCTGAATGGCAATAGATCGGGAAAAGGGGAAGTGCAACGAGACCTGGGTGTCCTTGTGCACCAGTCGCTGAATCTAAGCATGCAGGTGCAGCATGTGGTTAAGAAGGCAAATGGTATGTTGGTCTTCATAGCGAGAGGATTCGAGTACAGGAGCAAGGATGTCTTGCTGCAGTTGTACAGGGCCTTAGTGAGACCACACCTTGAATATTGTGTGCAGTTTTGGTCGCCTTATCTGAGGAAGGATGTTCTTGCCATGGAGGGAGTGCAGCGAAGATTCACCAGACTGATACCTGGGATGGCAGGAATGACGTATGGAGAGAGATTGGGTCGATTAGGCTTATATTCGCTAGAGTTTAGAAGAATGAGAGGGGATCTCATTGAAACTTATAAAATTCTAACAGGACTAGACAGACTAGATGGCAGGGGAGTCCAGAACCAGGGGTCACAGTCTAAGGATAAGGGGTAAGCCATTTAGGACTGAGATAAGGAGAAATTTCTTCACCCAGAGAGTGATGAACCTGTGGAATTCTCTACCACAGAAGGCAGTTGAGGCCAATTCATTAAATATATTCAAGAAGGAGTTGGATATATTTCTTAAGGCTAAAGGGATCAAGGGATACGGGGAGAAAGCAGGGACAGGGTACTGAGTTTGGATGATCAGCCATGATCTCTTTAAATGGTGGAACAGGCTTGAAGGGCCGAATGGCCTACTCCTATCTTCTATGTTCTTGGGTGGAATTAAGAAATAGGACAGGATTTAAGACTGTAGTGGGAGTTGTGTATAGACCCCCTGGTCGCAGCTGTGAAGTACTAGATTGTATAAATGCAGAGATTAGACAAGTATGTAGCAAAGGCAGAGTGGCTTTTAATGGGGGATTTTAATTTTCATATAGATTAGGATAAGCAGACTAGCACCTGTCAGAAAGGTAGTGAATTTCTTGAGTGTGTCCGGGATAGTTTTCTACAACAATATCTTCCAGCGGTAACAAGGGGGCATGCCATATTAGATTTAGTAATGAGTAATGAGCCAGATTGAGTTACCAGCCTAACTGTGCGTGAACATTTATCCAATAGCGATCATAACAGGATCGAGTTCAACGCAGTGTTTGAAAGGGAGAAACGCAAAACAGCTACTAAGATTCTAGATTTGGGTAAGGCCGACTTCAAAGGGATGAGACAGAGACTGTCCACAGTAAATTGGGCAAATCTGTTAATGGGTAAAATGACAGAAGATCTGTGGGAGATGTTCAAAAAGAATTTAAGGTGATACAAAACCAGTTTATACCCCATAGCAGCAAGGGCTCTACTTACCAAAAAAAACCCAGCCATGGACGACTAAAGAGGTAAGAGACAGCATAAAACTAAAAGAAAAAGCATACAAAAATGCAAAAAATAGCACAGATCCTGGCAAATGGGAAAGATACAAAGAACAGCAAAGGGTCACATAATAGATAGGAAGAGCTACAAAAAGGGAGTATAAAAGGAAACTTGCAAGAGATATCAAAATCAACACTTTTTTTACCCGCTTTTTCCTAATATAATTGTAGTCAGGAGCAATGTTGGCCCTTTAAAAACTGAAAGCGGTGATATTATCAATGATAATAAGGAAATGGCGGAAATGTTGAATCAGTATTTACAATAGAGGAAGAGGATAGCATGCCAGAAATCCCAAGGAAACTAAACCAGAGACAGGGACTCAAATAAAATTAATGTAAGTAAAATAACAGTAATGAAGAAAATAATGGCACTAAAGAGTGACAAATCCCCAGGACCAGATGGTTTCCATCCCAGGGTTTTAAAGGAAGTAGGTGAGTACATTAGAAGATTATAGTTAGGGCATCTGCAAAGTTCTCTCGATTCAGGAATCGTTCCTTTAGCTTGGAAAATTGTGCATGTCACTCCGCTATTTAAAAATGGTGAGAGGGAAACCATGGAATTATAGATCAGTTAGCCTAACATCTGTTGTCAGGAAATTGCTAGAGTCTATAATTAAGGACAGGGTGACTGAACACCTCGAAAATTTTCAGTTGATCAGAGAAAAAGGTAGGTCATGCCTGACAAATCTGATTGAATTTTCTGAAGAGGTGACTAAAGTAGTGGATAGGGGAATGTCTATGGATGTTATTTATATGGACGTCCAGAAGGCATTTGATAAAGTCCCACATAAGAGACTGTTAACTAAGGTAGAAGCCCATGGAATTGAGGGCAAATTATTGACCTCCTGGTTAGGAAATTGGCTGAGTGGCAGCAGACAGGCAGTAGGGATAATGGGTAGGTACTCAAATTGGTAGGAGGTGACTAGTGGTGTCCCGCAAGGGATCTGTGTTGGGGCCTCAACTATTCACAGTATTTATTAATGACTTAGATGATGGCATAGAAAGTCATATATCCAAATTTGCTTATGACACAAAGATAGGTGGAATTGTAGGCAGTGTAGATGGAAGCATAAAATTACAAAGGGATATCGAGAAATTAAGTGAATGAGCAAAACTGTGGCAAGTGGATTTCAATGTAGGCAAATGTGAGGTCATCCACTTTGGACCTAAAAAGGATAGAACAGGTACTTTCTACAGGTAAATGGTGAAAGGCTAAAAATAATGGAGGTCCAAAGAGACTTGGGGGTCCAGGTACATTGATCATTAAAATGTCATGAACAGATACAGAAAATAATCAAAAAGGCTAATGGAATGCTGGCCTTTATATCTGGAGGACTAGAATACAAGGGGGGTAGAAGTTATGCTGCAGCTATACAAAGCCCTGGTTAGACCACACCTGGAGTACTGTGAGCAGTTCTGGGTACCACACCTTAGGAAGGATATATTGGCCTTGGAGAGAGTACAGCGTAGGTTTATCAGAATGATACCCGGACTTCAAGGGTTAAGTTACAAGGAGAGATTACACAAATTAAGGTTGTATTCTCTAGAATTTAGAAGGTTAAGGGGTGATCTGGTTGAAGTTTTCAAGATATTAAGGGGAACAGATAGGGTAGGTAGAAACTATTTCTGCTGGTTGGGGATTCTTGGACTAGGGGGCAGTCTAAAAATTAGAGCCAGACCTTTCGGGAGTGAAATTAGGAAACACTTCTACACACAAAGGGTGGTAGAAGTTTGGAACTCTCTTCCGCAAACGGCAATTGATGCTAGATCAATTGTCAATTTTAAATCGGAGATTGATAGCTTTTTGTTAACCAAAGGTATTAAGGGATATGGGCCAAAGGCGGGTATATGGAGTTAGGTCACAGATCAGCCATGATCTCATTGAATGGCAGAGCAGGCTCAAGGGGCTGAATGGCCTTCTCCTGTTCCTATAAGCAGCAGCCACCCAAATTGTGAGTGCTGCAGTGAAACCTCAGACTGAAGTCATGCAAGCTCAGCTTGTTGCCACTCAAGCACAGTCTGCTGCCATCATGGCTATGGTTACCAGGGCTGAAAGGGGCTTGCAGGGTGTCACAGCAGTCCAGCAATGTGTCCTCCAACAGATTACTAGGATTGCTGAGGTGCTGCCCCAGGGGAGTGGCAGTGTCTTTGTGGAGCATGAACCTGCTGACCTCTCTCAGGATGACAGCATTTGTCCTCCCATCACTGACACTCCATCAGTGCCTATGCTGTTGCCCATCAGCCAGCCAGTCCAGACTGCTGCCACCCATGCTGAGCTGGTGCAGTCTAATGCCGGGCCTTTAGGCCCAGAGCTGCGCAAGGTCATCCTCCAAGACCGTCTGCTGTCTCCACCACTGAAAGTCAGAAGCCCTCCACCAGCCATACTGCAGCCACTGGGGTAGTGCAGCATGCAGCAGACCACAACAGCTTGAGACGCACTCTGGCGAGTACTGCAGGGCTCCTTCAGAGCGGTCCAGGCAGCGGAAGTATTTTTTCAGGATCCCAATGGTCTGCTCAATCTCTATCGTAATATGCATGCTGGCCACATGTGCTTGGGTTGCGCACTGGAGTCATGAGCCAGGTGGTCAGTGATAGCCCTGGTCGCCCAGTAGCCACCCTCTGGTTTGTTGTGGTGGAGCAAATGCAGCTGGTACAGCGGACTGCCGCAGAATGAAGGCATCATGGCTGCTGCCAAGATACCGAGCATCAACTTGCATGATGCGCCAAGTATGGTCGCACACCAGCTGGACTTTGAGGGAGTGGAATCCCTTCTGGTTGAGGTACATCTCTGAATTCATATACGCCGCCCGCAAAGCGACGTGTGTGCAGTCAATGGCACCCTGCACCATGGGGAAGCCCGCTATCTTGGCAAAGTCGCATGCTCACTGACATAAGAAAACTACTAGGCACTTGGTCTAAGTATTAACCAAGGCTTTAATCAACTGTTTTTCAACATGGAGATCTAGTTGCGTCCTTCACTAGTTCCTGTTAAAGAATGTCCTGAGCAAGCTGGGCCCGTGCCCGAGTATTTATACTCTCCCTGGACAGCGCCACCAAAGGCCACCCAGTATCATTTCATAAGTCATTTCCACATGAATTCCACATGTCATTCTGCCTGCCTGAAAGATTGGAAGTTCGGCAGCTTCCTTCTACCGAACTAATCAGACGAAGAATAGACGCAGTCGTTTGGATCTCCATTGGAGGCTGGAAGGCGCGTCTCCTCGGACCATGTTTTGGTCCCTGGGTCGCTTGGTTCGTACCGGTGGGCTGGCAGAGTCCGTGTCGCCTTGATCGACCTGGGGAGGTCGTGGCTCCGGGTGCAGGCCCCCAAAGGCGCAGAGCTGGCTTCACGCTGCCCAGTAGTTGGTGACTGACCGGCGTCCTGGCTTCGGGTGGCCATCCCGCGGGGAGCGCTCTGTTCCCCGGGTTGATCCGGTGGTATAGCTGGCAGATCGCTTGACGTCCCAGGTAGGACGTCATCCTCAGAGGAGCGCAGGGTATCGGCGTCATTAATATGGATCCCACTATCGATTGGGTCCGGTTGGGCAGGGAGCCAGATTCCGAAGTTACATTGTGGATTCCCGGCCATCAGGGTACCGCATGTGCATGTACGTGGGATTGATAGCCGTCAGTTCCACTTCATCGACGAGTGGATCACTCTTAGAGGATCGGACGAATCTTCGGAGCAGCACAGGGCTAGGAGCTGCCAAAAATGATGGTAGGGACGTCCCATGAGTGGAGCGACGCCGGAACCCGAAGAATCGCTCGTGAGGAGTAGCATTGGTGGATGTAGAAAGAAGAGACCTGATGGAATGCAATGCGTCAGGGAGCATAGTTTCCCACTGCTGGTCTGATAGATTGTGTGACCTCTGTGCAAGACGAACAGCATTCCAAACGATGGTGTTGTATCTCTCAACCTGTCCGTTTCCAATAGGATGATACGGTGTTGTTTTATTTGTGGCAATTCCCTGTTGGGAAAGATAACTTTTGAGTTCGCTTGACATGAAGGAGGGACCCCGATCAGAGTGGATGAAATTGGCCATACCGCAAAGGGAAAAGACCTGATCGAGGCATTTGATCACTGTGGAAGTAAGCATATTGGGACAGGGGAAAAGCAAAGGGAAAGCGTGAATATTCGTCCACCATAGTAAGCAAGTAGGTGTTTCGCATTGAGGAAGGCAGTGGCCGTTTAAAGTCAATGCTGAGTCGCTGCATAGGCTGTGTAGCGTGTATGAGCGAGCTAACTGACGGACGGAAGAATTGCAGTTTTAATTCTGCGCAAATTCTACAAGCGGAGCATGTTCTTTTCACGTCTTCCGTAGAAAATAGGAGATATTTAGATTGCACAAAGTGCAACATACAGGTAACGCCAGGATGGCACAAGTCAGTATGAAGATCCGTTAGAGTCGAAGTTGACATGGAAGAGCAGAATGCACGCGTGAGGTTATCTGGGGCCACATTCTCTTTGCCAGGTCGATAATGTATGATGTAGCCAAAGGCAGCCAATTCCATCCTCCAGAGCTGTATTTTGTTATTCTTGACCTTAATGTGTTTCCGGTTATCCAGCATAAAGGCCACAGAGCGCTGATCAGTTATGAGCGTGAAATGACGACGAGCAAGAAAATTACTCCATTTACGTACTGCTTCGACGATAGCCGTGGCCTCCTTCTCGACAGGAGGATAATGGAGCTTGCTACCCTGCAAAGTTCTGGACAGAAATGCAATGGGTCGACCGCCTTGATTCAAGGTAGCCAAGATCGCCACCTCTGATGCATTGCACTTGACCACGAAAGGGAGATTTTCATCGATGGAATGAAGCGTGGCTTTTTCCAGTTGTCGCTTGAGGTTGAAAGCTGAAATAGCCATTGCGTCCAACGGAAATGACTTCGCGTGAAGCAGGGGCTGGATCTTGTCGGAAAAGTGGGGTATCCACTTCGCATAATAGGCAAACATGCAGAGGGCCTGACGAAGAGAGCCAAGATTCGTAGGAGGAGGGAGCTCCTGAAGCGGACGAAGTCACTCCGGATCCGGTTTGAGGACACCATTGCCCACCCAGTAGCCAAGGATGTTGATTGATGGTACTGATTTCACAGATTTGGACTCATTTAAGGTTAAGTTGCGACGACTGAGAATGTCAAGAAATTTCTGGAGGTTGGCATCATGCTCCTTCTGGTCATGACCAGCAATGGTGATATTATCCAGATATGGAAAAGTGTCCGTTAAGTTCTCCTGTTTGACGAGGGTGTTCATTGCCCATTGAAAGACGGCCACCCCATTGGTGACCCCAAATGGAAGGCAACAAAACTGGTAAAGCTGACCATTGGCCTCAAAGGCCATATACTTTTTGTCAGAGTCCTTTAATGGTACTTGATGGTATGTGCTCTAAGTCAAAAGTTGAAAATACCCTGCAGTTGGCAAGGTTATTGACCATGTCATCGATGCGTGGTAGTGGGTAGGCATCCAGGTCGGTATACTGGTTAATAGTTTGCAAGTAATCGATGCAAAGACGTTTCTTCAGAGGATTTTTAACAACGACGACTTGAGCCCACAAGGAAGATGAACATGGCTCAATGATAACGTCTGCTAGAAGGCGAGAGATTTCTGCCTCGATAAAGGATAGATCATCTTAGCTGAAACGTCGTGATTTAGTGACTATGGGCTTACATCGGGGGGGAAAGATTGGCAAATAAGGAGGGCTCGTCGAGCGAAGCCGCCGAAAGCGGGCGAAACAGTACTTTGGAAATAGTAAGCTCCGGCTTTGGCCCTCCAAACTCCAAAGTGAGTCTTTTGTGTTGTTTCTGGAAATCCTGTCCCAGGAGCACATCACTGCATAGGTTTTTGAGCACCCCGAGCTGGGTGGAGAAATAAGTTCGGCCATTGAGAATAAGGTCAATAAGACAAAAGCCGGAAGAGTTGGTGGTCAGTGTCGTCAGAGCCATTACAATTTCCCTGTCTGAGGGGTAAATACGCAGTTTTAACTTACTGACAGCCCGCTCACTGATGAAGCTGTCAGAGCTTCATGAGTTGATTAATGCACTCAAAATGTGTCCATTTACCGAAACCCTCATGGCTGCATGGGACAGACTTTGGGGAAAAACAGCTGTAACACTAGTAGTGGCTCTTGGGGGAGGAGCAGTTTTATAGATAGCAGCTGCAACACTAGTAGAGGCTCTTGACTGGCATACTTTAAAAAAGTGACCTTTCTTACTGCAATGATTGCAGGTTGCATTACGAGCAGGACAAAATTTCCTATAATGGAATGCACCTCCACAGAAGAAACACTTCCTTTTAGATTGTCAAGATGCTGCAATGGTAGGGTCGTCATCAGTGAGGGCTTCCGCCGGAGGCTTACCGGGGGAGTCACTAAAAGTGGTAGCAGCAGTCCGTGCATATGGTAAAAAATAGACATCTGAATTTTTTTTGAGCTAAGTCCAGAGAATATGCCTGGTTATAGGCAGCTTGTAACCTGAGGGTTTTATTCTCCAACAGACGCTGGCGTATGAGGGGAGAAGCAATTCCGTTAATAAAAGAGTCACGAATTAATTCCTCTCGTTACTGCTCAGCTGAGACAGCTTTAAGGTACAATCTTTGCCGGCGAAGCTCTTGAAGGAATTCATCAAGTGATACCCCGGGTTGTTGTCGAGTTGTGGCCAGTAGGTGCTGAGCAAAAATTTTGTTTGGGGCCTTAACATATAGTTGCTGTAGTGTTTAGATAGTGGAGTCCTAGTCTACACAATCTTCGATAAAGTCAAACACATAAGGGGATACATAATTGGCAAGCATTCGTAACTTATTAGGAACATTCTCACCACACTCCTCGAGGAAGCTGCTGAAGGTACGATACCAGTGTTTCCATATCTTAGCAGCTGTAAGTGAATTCGGGTCCAGGTCGACACGGGCGGGTCCGAGTAGTTTCTCCATGATGGATTGATTACTACGTCTGAGTTCCCTTCTACAGTTTGAATCGTAGCTGTCTGTTCCCAAATCACTCAGAGCGTGGAGCGGGTTGCAGTTGATTAAATTGACGTAAGAAAACTACTAGGCACTTGGTCTAAGTATTAACCAAGGCTTTAATCAACTGTTTTTCAACATGGAGATCTAGTTGTGTCCTTCACTAGTTCCTGTTAAAGAATGCCCTGAGCAAGCTGGGTCCGTGCCCAAGTATTTATACTCTCCCTGGACAGCGCCACTAGCAGGCCACCCAGTATCATTTCATAAGCCATTTCCACATGAATGACAAGATTCATGTCACTCACTATGGCTGCTCTCTCTGGCAAGAGAGAATGAAATGTATTCACCTCTCTTCGCATACAGAGCCTCAGTGACCTCCCTTATGTAAGGGTGAATGGCGAACTGAGAGATATTGGAAATATCGCCTGCTGCAGCTTGGAAGGGGCCTGATGCATAATAATTCATGGCACGCTAACCTTCACAGCCACTGCCAAATCTGTCCTCACTCTGTTCGGAGGCTGCAGGTCTGCCTGCAACCAGTGGCAAATTTCAGTGAGCACCTCCTTAGTGAAGTGGAGATGTCGCACATGCTGTTCGTCTGAGGTTGAGGTAGGAGAGTTGCTCTGTAATGACCTTAGGTGCATAAGGCCTCCTGCCGAGAGCCCTTCTCTCCATCCTCCTCCTGCTTCTTTGAGTACCTTGTCCTCCTCTGTGTCCCCTCTGCTCATTCTCCCCATCATACTGCAGGCCAAGGGGGATACAAACTACTGCACCCATGTCTGGGACCAACTGGTCTGAGCAGAAGCCTTGAAGTAAGCTGCTACACCACGCCCATGAGACTTCAGCAACTTCAATTAAGACACCAAACCAAGAAACACCTCTACAAACTCAAGAGCCAGTAGAAATCAATCTGCAACTAACCTGAAAGCTGGTGGTGATCCCTTTAAGCTGGTGGGGGGTCCTTCCTGCTGCTGAATGCACGTTCAGCTGTGGGAACGTTAGCTCCAGCATAGAGGACGAAAATTTCAGCACTGGCATCAAATCAGCATTACATGCTGATTGACATCGCGATCTGCGTACTCCCTCCATATGCTCCCAGCCCCGACGCAAACAAATTCACCAAAATGGCATCCAGCGCGGCCCGCATCAGAAGTATGCACGCGCGGATGCCATTTGGCACAAAACACCACCTACAGCGCCGGAAAATCGGGCGCTACAGGGCGGCCCATATTTATTGCCCATGTCTAGTTGCCCTGAGTAGTTGGTCGCAGTCTCCTGCAATCCTTGAGCAATATTAAAAAATATAAAAAATATATTTTCATTCCATCATTTTGGTTCACTGTTGTCTGTATCAACTCAAAATGCTGTTGATACTGTGATGAATTTTGTCATTTGGAATTATCTTTTCACTGATATCCAAGAAGAGTCAAGATGTCAATCTATGGAATTTCCTTTGGAGCCTCTGGCTCTTTAATTGTATGCATCACTAACATTACTTTTTTATTCACAATATTGTATTAGCTGATCTTGGTGGTGTTTTTCACAGTGAGTTTAAGGATCTAGAGTATGGCTGACCAAAGCATAGTTTCTCTGAAATTTACATGCATAAAATACATTTACCACTACAGCCTGCAATTTCTTATAAACTGTTATCAACCCTGGTCTATAGACTTTGATATGGTAAATATAACATTTTAAAAAAGGACCAGATTAGGTAAGCAGCATGTTCTGCTGCCAATTAGAGTAACATGAGAAATGTTAAATCTTAAAATATGCACTTTGTAAACATTAAAAATCATGTCACCTTATACAAAATCCTTTGCATACCAAATCTACTTCATAACATTGAAACTATTTATGCAATTTCCATTAACGTCTGCAACTGATCTTTGAGATTTCCAAGTGACAATTAATTTTGTCTCAGATTAATGACTCAAAGTTTTTCCAACACCGACGTTAGGCTGACTGGCCTATAGTTGCCAGATTTATCCCTCTCCCCTTTTTTGAACAGGGGTGTAAAATTTGCAATCCTCCTGTCCTCTGGCACTACTCTCATATTTAAGGAGGATCAGACGATTGTGGTTAGAGCCTCCGCTATCTCTACCCTTGTTTCCCTCAGCAACCTAGGATGCATTTCATCCAACCGGGTGATTTTTCTACTTTGAGTACTGTCAGCCTTTTAAGTACCTCCTCGTTATCTATTTTTATCCTATCCAATTTCTCTACTACCTCCTCCTATTCTGTGACATTGGCAGCATCCTTTTTTTTTTTTTTAAGGTGACAACAGATGCAAAGTACTCATTTAGTACCTCAGCCATGCCCTTTGCCTCCACAAGAAGATTTCCTTTTTGGTCCTTAATCAGCCCCACCCTTCTTTTGATGACCCTTTTACTATTTATATGTTTATAAAAGACTTTTGAGTTCTCTTTTATGTTGCCTGCTAATCTATTCTCATATACTCGCTTTGGCCCTCGTATTTCCTTTTTCCATTTTCCTCAGTACTTTCTTTATTCAACATGTTTCTCTACTGTACGAGTCTGACATTTATCATAAGCCTCCTTTTTCTGTTTCATTTTAATCGCTATTAGAGAGTGACTAGAGAAAATTATAAGGAGACATAAAACTGAATATCACAATACTTAGCACTCAGAGAGGCTAGTAGTACAAAGGCCCCCACACTCAGCTATTGTATGGCATTAAACCATGTGTTTGGTCTTTTAAGTGAGCCCAGTTAGGATGGTGTGCGACTTAAGAGGTGAATTGGGAGGTAACAGTATTTCCCAAAACATTGCAGTTCTTGTCTTTCTCAGTGGTAGAGGTCACAGGGGAAGGAGGTACTGTCAAAGTAACCTGCGTGAGTTGCTGTAGTGCATCGTGTACATCATACATACTGCAGCCACAGTGCACCAGTAAAAAGGAATAGGATATAAATTTTCAATAATGACTCCTAAACCCATGGATCCAACTTTTATATTCCCACCCCCAGGATAAATTTTACTTCCAGTTATAATATTGTTTCTAAATAATGGCAATGAAAATTATGAATATTAAATATTTCATTTCTGAAGCAAAAAAGAATTGTAATAAAACACACAAGCTCATTATTGAGCAAGGAAAAGAACTATCTCCATGAATTACAGAAACGCTTTTGTGTTTTAACCTTTAAAAATACAATGGTATTCATCAAAAGACACTAATGATTCATTAAAGTTTATTGTAAAAAAACATCTCATTATACTGAACTATCCAAAGCATTAGTCTTGGTTTACTGAACTTCACCTTTGGAGTCTGAATATTGTATTGCATAGAGGATTACAGATAACTGGCAGTGTAACTGAAAACAGTAACTGAGTCAAGCAGGTCCGATAACGAAAACAGCAAATCCATAGCAGCTCTCAATTTTATTCAAATCACATTTTTCATTATTTACAATGCACAACAGATAGCAGTTGTATTTATTAGTAAAGCTAGTTTTAGTTGTGTACTGGCTGTCTGTTTTTTTGTTTTTATTGAGACATCCCAGCTAAATGGAGGTGGGGTGGAGAATATTTATGAGGCACTGCAGCTTTGAAAAGTCAAAATTACTTGAGATTTAGTTCATTTCAATTTTTTTAAATATGTAAAACATTAACAATCTACCCTTAATAATGGCTTAAATAAAAACTCAACATTTTTACCTCTATCACTGAAGTCATCAACAAGTATGATTTCTGCGATAAGCTCTGGTGGCGAGCGATTAAGGACGCTGTGCACTGTTCGAAGGAGCGAGGACCAGCCTTCATTGTGGAATGGTATGATGACACTGGTATTTGGAAGTTTCTCTATATACAGTTTATTCTTGCAGCTGTTAATCAAAAAGGCACAATTAATGGTTACTGTGCGAACACCATTGGAGAACCTGAAGTAGCCATTGTGGCAAAATGTAGGCCAGTTTTTAAAACTATATTTTTTTATACACAATTAATAACCCTCAGTTTAGGGCTTTTATCAAACATAAAACCAGCAACTTTCTCAGTCTCTGCATAAATAGACAGTTCATCCTAGAAGGTGCTATGTGACATCCATAAGAACACCAAGCACCCCACTGGCCAATTGGGTCTCACTGTTGTGACCACCTGGTCCTAACATGGGCAAGTTGGTCTTTCCTCTTCACCATAGCCCATTGGTGCGTGGCGTCTAGGTGATGGTGAAAGGGGTCTCCATCTGGTCAATATGAATTGAGGCCCTATTAAAAATAGCCCAGTTTAAGAAATCATGTACTCTCAGGTTTTTTGAGGGAAAATTCTTCAAAAACTGGTGCCATGTTTGGTCCACTGCCAGCGGCTGGCTGGCTATTAACAGCAGCATGTCAGGCACGGAGACAAAAGTTCATCCCACCCAGAGTAACTGTCAAATATCTGGTGGCATAGTCAAAACCAATGAGGCACTAACAAAGCAAGTGAGTACAGCACTACACGGTATTGCCACTGCCACCAAGTGGAATCGGTTCCCAAGGTCGTCCACAACCTCAGTTAGTAATGTTTGCTCACAATCAAATTACCCCAGGTACATAAGTATATTGTACACTATGAATGCAATATATGTCTGTGCGTTATAACCAAAAAACAATTACAATAAATACACGTCAATTGCAATGGCGATGAAGAGCAGTACAATAATCATAAAAGCATACTGCAGAGAATATTATCACCGTCACATTGTGACAAACACATCTTTAGCAGCATCACCACTTAATTTTTGCTATTTACAAGTAAGATGGGGATTGGCATATACCAATACTCTAGCTGAGGCCTAATCAGTGATTTATAAAGGTTTAACATAATTTCCTTGTTTGTGTATGCTATGCCCCTATTTATAAGCCACTGTAACATGCCTCTTCAATTGCTGGCCTCATAACAATAAGAGAGACATGCATCAATATTACCAATTACTGAAGCTCAAATTTAACAATTTATTGTTTTAGACAGGTGTGGTAAACCACTGTTATTGTTGTTCACCGTTGTTGTTGCACACTGTTGTACCTATGCATGCCTCAGCATGTCTCTGCTGGCTCCGCCCCTGGCTCCACCCACAGGCCCAGGTATAAAGGTGATTGCTCTGCAGCCCCCTGCCTTCTTGGAACCCAGTCAACCACGAGAGGCATGCTCTGTTCTTTGCTAATAAAATTGATGCGCTATCAATTACTCATAAAAGACGGAGAGTTAGGAGAGTAACTAGAAGGCTGCAAATGGTAGCGCATCAACAGGGGAAGCCACTTTTCTCCTTGCATTGTCAGAATATTTTTGATGCATTTTGAGTGTGTAATTTCTTAAACTGTGGAATCTTGGAATCCTTGAGAGCCTACCAATTGTAGCAGAGCAGGTTTCCTCACCCATAACAATGATGAAAGTCACGGGTACCTATTCTGATTTCAGAGATTTGGAGGAATCCTAAAAATTATCAAGACATGTTGGTGAGTTTTTTCAGCTGAACTGGAAGGTTTTACAACCCAATAAAAAATTAGCTTCCTCCATGATCCGTGCGTTAGAAAGCGGTTCATCCTCATCCATTCCTTTGTTACCTCTAGACTCGACTATTCCAACGTTCTCCTGGCCACCTTGCACCCTCCATATAAACTTGAACTCATCCAAAATTCTGCAGCCTGTTTCCTAACTCGCAGTAAGTCCCGTTCACCTGTTAACCCTGAGCTCGCGGGCACAATTGGCTCCCAGTCCGGCAACGCCTCAATTTTAGAATTCTCATCCTTGTTTTCAAAATCTCCATGGCCTGCCCCTCTTTATTTCTGTAACCTCCTCCAGCCCTACAACACTCAGATTTGTGAGCTCCTCCAATTATGACCTTTTGCACATCCCTAATTTTTTGTGCTTTACCATCGGCAGCCTCGACTTCTGCTGCCAAGGCTCTAAGCTCTGGAATTCCCTCCCGAAACCTCTCTACCTCTCTCTTATCCTTTGAGGCACTCCTTAAAACCTACCTCTTTGACCGAGGTTTTGTTCACCTGTCCTAAAGGCCTGGATTTTGCAGTCAGCAGCGAAGGAACGGCACTCACTATTCACTAGTTTTTTTTAACTCTCTCTGTCCGTCTTTCTTATCTTTCTCTCTCTTAATCCCATCTTTCTTTCCCAATCTTCATTTCACTTTCTGTACATGATTTAAATCTAATTTATACTTCCTGCTTTAGATTCTGCATGTCTCAGTGAGGATTCTTCAATCTGATTGGTTGAAGAGCCTCGCTCTTTCTTTCGCAGCTCACAGATGCCACAGATCCCGTGAAGGGTGCCGCACTGGATTAGAGCAAGCCTTAACTCAAAAGCCCGCAAAAACATTGTGGGCAGCTGCCCTTAGAATGTTTGACTTTGCACAGATTTCAATGATAACTTTTAGCTTTGTTTCAACAGTGTGTAGCAAGGGAATGTTATCTTTTGTGTACTTTAGTTTTATATTATTAGGGAGAACACATGTCCAAATCGTACAATCTAGCAGCAGTTAAAGATTTTATTAGTTTCATGTGAACACACTCTATTTCACTTTCAGTTAAATTCAAAAGATTAAATTGATTGTTCATGAAAAAAAAATCCTTTCGAAACTCAGAAGGCCAGACAGATAGAAAATATTAATTTTAATTACTTGGGAAGTTGAATAAAAAAGTTAAATAAAGTGAACATCTAGCAGATTTCAGTGACCAATTCTGTTCTTTCAGCTGAATAACAAACTATATAAATGCATCTACAACAAGGAAAATAGATTTATCTATTACCAGTCTAAATGAGGTCTGAATAATATATTTTAATCCTGAAAAGTAACATTGAATCTCTTTCTGAAGTTCAACAACATGACAGTGTCAGACCTTTACGGAGTATCAAAACAAGAAATTGTATAAACAGGGACTAATAAATTGAGAGTTTGGAAGAAAAAAATAAAACAAAAAGCTATATATGAAATAAGTCCAAGTACCAATTTAATTAAAAGTTTTTAGAAGTTTTTCAGAAGTTTTTAAAATGTAATTTCAATGCAAGAAACTGAAAGAAGTTTCTGTGGGCGTGGCTTAGTTTTGACAACTTTTGTGGGCCTGTCTTCCCTTACTCATAGGCTGTACGCTGTGCTCCTGGCCTCGCTGATGTCATACGCTGCGCAGAACTCTGCAGCACTGAAGAGCAAGTCTCTGTTCTGGGCCTCGCACAAGGCAAGTTCGTATTCTTTTCGTAGGTCGGCAGCGTACTCCGTAGCTATGCCACCGACCACAATTTTTGGGCTATTATTCAGCTACTAGCACATTTAATTTAATTTGGTAGTTACCCATTTTATTCCTACATAAATAAATCTGATTTCACCCAGAATACTTCTACAAGCAAAATTTTTGCAAAATTCAATGAAGGTGACATTCTGGCAATTCCCAAGCTAACAGAAGAATACACATAAATCATAAAAATATGCACCATAGCATCTCAGAAGTTGTAACTGTTACTGCAGAAAAAGTCTATATGCCTACAACAAGCTATGGTGGAATTAATTTTCTTGGATAGGGATTTGAAAAAGGAAAGCAAAATATCACAGCTGTTTTTCTTTGCCTGCCCCATTTCCCTTAACCAAATGATTAATCCTAGGGGCCCGGTTGCTTTGAAGGCTTTGCCAAGGTTATTAGAAATATATAAGCCATTCTTATACTGGCACTGTTTTATTACATTTGCATTTATATAGTGCTCCTCAAGTACATGAAGTTGTGTTTGGTAGTTATCCATTTTATTCCTCCATAAATAAATCTGATTTCACCCAGAATACTTTTACAAGCAAAATTTATAGAGAATAATGGCCCAAAAATTGTGGTCGGCAGCATAGCTACGGAATACGCATTACAATGAGAAAAGCATGAAAAAAGGGATGGGGAATGGAAAACCTTGGATGGGGAATTGAAGAGACAGGGCTTTAGACCGTTCAAAGCAAGCAAAAAGGTGGTACGGCAGAGGGAACTGGACAGAGAATTTCAGAGGGCAGGAGATGTAGTAGCTGAATAAGTGTCCACTGATGATGGAGTGGGGAGCGCGAGAAGTGAGGAAAAGTCCTGTGTCAGAAGGGCGGAGGCTAAATGCAGTAAAAAGCTGGTCTCTCAGTCTGCTACCAGGATATAGGAACTGGATTTAGAAGTCTAAAGAGCAGAAGTTGGCTCATGGACACTGGTGTCCTGGAATCCAAACTAAAGTGGTTTATTACACTATGCAAGACCTGTGCTAGCACCATCAGTTCCAATGCACGGTTCTTGTGTAGCCTGCTGCAACTCAAAGGTAAATTGTTCAGAGTTCACTAAGGCTGGTGGCCTGTTAGATATTTCTTTAAAAATAAACTAGATTTTGCCAGCCTTAGCGAATCCTGGTCGGTTTACCTTCATGTTGTAGCCTGCTACACAAGATCCACGCATCAGGAACCAGTCATATGAGCACAGGTCTCTTGCAATATAAAAGCAGTTTCTGCATATAAGCTGGCAATAGATTGCGCCCACAGTTGTGAGATGTAATAAACAACTGCAAGCAGACTTTTGAAATCTTAGTGAGCTAGTTTTTTTTGGCACAAACAGCTTTGCTCAACTCGACACACAGGCATTTACCATAAAGGTAATAGATCTTTACTTGAAAAAGATCTCCCTCCATGATCTGTTATTGTTGCCCTTCTCCACTCTGGACAGCATTCAATCCTTGCTGGGGTATGATTCCATGGGAACCAAGTGCCTCTGGTACCTTGCTCCAACGGTCATTATTTCTGAGGGCCTAGACAGTGAGTGTTAGCAAGATATTCAATCACAGCTGAGCTAGATCCTGTTCTAGCATAATAATTCACATAAGCTTGCTCCCAGTTGAGATTGCTGAATTGTGGTAGGAAGCATGAACCACTGGCTGATACAATTGTAGGTGAGATTAGAAAAGAGTAAGTAGATGGAATATTGCCTAATTTGTATCCCCTTACAATTGTAAAATAAGAACAGCCTTTCAAAGACCATTGATTTTTTGAAAAATCTTCATATTTTCCAATATGAGAAAACTCAATTCATTTTCCCCAATTCAGTTTGTGAAACCATATTAAGTGTTAATGGGAGGCTAGGATTGCTCAGGGATGAATGGGGAATCTAGTTGTAAAGGATGAAAGTATGGCAGAGATATGAAATCACAGGCAGCGATAGCGAAATGGCAGAAATATTAAATAATTATTTTGCTTCAGTATGGGCACGACATCGAATGATGAGATTAGAAATGAGATATCTGCATTTAAAATAAAGAGGGGGGAAATATTAAATAAACTAATCAAACTCAAAGAGGATAAAACCTGGACGGATCATATCGCACATTTTAAAAGAATCTAGGGAAGAGATAGCAGAGGCACTGCTACACATATTTAATAATTCATTAGAAAAAAGGTATTGTGCCAGATTACTAATGTAATACCTATATTTAAGAAGGGAGGTAGAACATGTCCAGGGAACTATAGACCAGTCAGCTTAACATCGGTGATAGGAAAAATAATGGAAACCCTACCAAAGGAGAAAATAGAAGAACATCTAGAAACCAAAAACATAATAATGAATAGTCAGCATAGATTTCAAAAGGGAAAGACTTGCTTGGCCAACCTCACTGAATTCTTTGAAGAGGTAACAGAGAGAGTAGACAAGGGTAATGTAGTAGATGTAATTTATCTAGATTTTCAAAAGGCCTTTGTACCACATAGTAGACTAATGAATAAGATCAGAGAATGCAGAGTCAGGGGACAAGTAACAGATTGGATAGCTAGCTGGCTTCAAGACAGAAAGCAGAGAGTAGGAGTAAAGGGTAGCTATTCAGAGTGGCAGAAGGTGGGAAGTGGTGTTCCACAAGGATCAGTGCTGGGACCAATGTTGTTCACAATTTATATTAACGATTCAGACTTTGGAATCAAAAACACAATTTCTAAATTTGGGGGGATAGTCAATACTCAGGAGGACTGCAATCAATTACAATCATTAATAAACTTGCAGAATGGGCATATAATTTGCAAATAAATTTCAACGCAGATAAATGTGAGGTATTACATTTTGGTAAGAAAAATAGGGAGGTCACATATTACTTAGAAAATAAGAATCTAAATGGGGTAGAAGAGCAAAAGGATTTCAGAGTACAAATGCATAAATCACTAAAAGTAGCGACGCAGGTTAATAAGGCCATAAAATAAGCAAACCAACCACTAGGGTTTATTTCTAGAGGGATAGAATTGAAAATTAGAGAAGCTGTGCTAAACTTGTATCAAACCTTGTTTAGACCACTTGGAGTACAGTGTACAATTTTGGTCGCTGTATTATAAAAAGGATATAGGAGGCACTGGAGAGGGTGCAAAAAGGATTTACAAGGATGATACAAGAAATGCAAGGGTATACCTATCAGGAATGGATGAACAGTCTGGGTCTTTTTTCTCTTGAAAGGAGAAGGTTGAGGGGTGACCTAATAGAGGTCTTTAAAATTATGAAAGGTTTTGATAGAGTAGACAGAGAGAGTGTTTCCACTTGTGGGGAAGAGCAAAACTAGAGGCCATCAATATAAGATAGTCACCAAGAAATCAAATCGGGAATTCAGAAGAAACTTCTTTACCCAGAGAGTGGTGAGATTGTGGAACTCGCTACCACAGGGAGTGGTTGAAGTGAATAGTATAGATGCATTTAAGGGGAGGTTGGACAAGCATATGAGGGAGAAGAGAATAGAGGGTTAGATGAGGATAGACAGGAAAAGGCTTGAGTGGAGCGTAAACATCGGGATGGACTGGTTGGGCTGAATGGCCTGTTTCTGTGTTGTATATCCTATGTAATCCTATGAAATAAATATTATGGTTTTGTTTTTATGAATGAAGATAGAAGGAAAAGAAAAGATTGATTCGGGGCATTTATGCAGTATCTTTCACAACCTCAAGAAGTTCCAAAATGCCTCACAGAATTACTTTTGAAGTGTAGTCATTGTTTCCTACATTAACAATGGTGACTACACTTCAACAGTACTTCATTGGATGTAAGCGCTTTTGGACGTCCTATGGTAGTGAAAGGCGCTATATAAATGCAAGTCCTTTATGTAAGAAAATGCAGCAGCCAATCTGCACACAGCAAGGCCCGACAAATAAGAATGAGATAATATCCAAATAGCTGCTTTGGTGGTCTTGGTCAATAGATAAATGTTGTCTAGAATACTGTCCTTCATCAAATAGTCCTAATGCGATCCTTATATCCACCTGAACTGGACCCCAAATAATGTTTCATCTGAAAGACGGCACCTCTGACACTGTAGCACTGCCTCAGTACTGCACTGAAGTGTCAGCCTATGTTGTGTGCTCAAATCGTGAGTGTGGCTTGAACTCACAACCTTCTAGGTTAACCAAGAGTACTAATGTAAGAAGTCACACAACACCAGGTTATAGTCCAACAGTTTTATTTGAAATCACAAGCTTTCGGAGCGCTGCTCCTTCGTCAGGTGAAGTACATCCACTGAGCTAAGCCAAAATTAGAATGTTGGTGTGCAGGAGATGTGGAAAAATTGTTAGAGATAATTAGAAAAGGGATTTGGTTCTGAATAAAAGTAGCAAAACTCAAAATAGGCAAGTTACCAGGTCCTAGGTTTTTGGAAGAAGTGAGAAGGAAGATAGCGGAGACTTTAACCACAATTTTACAAACCTCGGATTTGCAAATTATGCCAGGGGACTGGAAAGTCACCAATATGACACCTCATTTCAAGAAAGGAGGAGGGTAAATTAGATTAACTAGTCTAAAGTTACCCAATGTCAGTTGTGGACTGTAATGTATGTACCTTTAAGGGGAGAACTACTTTTTACAGCTCCTGTATACTGTAGTACCGGCAGTGACCACACCTGTCTATAAACCCTGAGTAGTGATCTGTATAGTTAGTTCTAGAGTAACCCTCATTCAGTAAACACCTGTTGATCGTTCCCTGCAGTCTTGTGTCTGATTATTGAAGGACACAACATTAAGATACACGGATCTAACATGGACAAGCTCTTAAAAGCCCATAATTTGAGATCAAATCACTGAGCATTTAGAGATGGAGAGGCTAATCAAGGACAGCCAGCATGAATGTGTTAAGGAAGTTGTGTTTGATAAATTTAAGTGTTACTTTTAATTGTACAGATAAAGTGAATACAGTAAATGTGCACATGAATTTTCAGAAGACGTTCGATGAGGTGGCTCACAGGAGGCTTGTTACAAAAAAATGCAATAATGATCCTGGTGGTCTAGGGCTCTGATTATAGGAACATAGAAACAGGAGTAGGCCATTCAGCCCTAGTCAATTAGATCATGGCTGTTCCATACCTCAAATCCATTTACCTGCCTTTGATCCATATCCTTCTAATACTCTTACTTAACAAAAGTCTATTAATCTCAGTCTTGAAAATTTCAATTGAGCAGCATCCACAGCATTATGGGTGGAGAGAATTCCACATTTCCACTACCCCTTTGTGTGAAAAAATGATTCCCGATTTCACTCCTAAACAGCCTAGATCTAATTTTAAGATTATGCTTTCTTGTTCTGGATTCGCCCAGGAAGTAGCTTCTCTATATCTACTCTATCGAATCTTTTTATAATTTTAAACACCTCAATTAGATCACCCTTCTATCTTCTGAATTTAAGGGAATGCAACCCGAGTTTATGCAACCTTTCTTCATAATTTAACCCTTTAAGACCTGGTAGCATTCTGGTGAATCTGTATTGCATCCTTTCTAAGGTCAATACAATGGCCCAGTAATTCCGTTCCAAACGCGTGAGTACGGTCGGGGTACTCACGCGTCTGGCCGGAGGAAATGCTGGTTTTCAGCATGCACAGCGCATGCGGGGAAAACCGGCATTTCCTGTCCTCTGAACGAAGGGGTTCAGAGGCACAGCACGTGCGACTGCACAGGCAGCGCGTGCGCAGTGAACTTCGTCGATTTCATTCATGGATTCAGTGAGGTTAAATCCTTACAACTTACACATGAAAAAAGCATGTGTAAAGTTGCTCCAGAGGCTGCGGAGGAAGATATATTTTATCGTGGAGCTTCTGAAAGGCAATATTTTTGTTTGGGAAAGGGAGGAAAGTTATTTTAAGAAATGCTGAGGTAAGTTTTAAAGTTTATTTTTTTTTTTATAAACGGGTTTTCAGTACTGTAGGTAGAAGGAGCAATTGTGGCTGTGAATTGAATTTGCTGTGTTTATTAAATGTGAAAATGACTGTTCTAAAATGAGTAATGTAACATTTCCAACATTTTTAAGAAAGAAACTTTTCATCAGTAATATATTCTTTTAAGTAATTATGTATGTATGTCCGTATATATTCCTTTACGTATATGTATGTATGTATTCCTTTACTTGTGTATGAATGTATGTATTTATGATTTTCCAATAAGTTACTTTCTCTGAAAGTCATAATTAAATACATACATTCATACACATAAGTAAAGGAATATATACATACATACACGCAAAGGAATATATACAGACATACATACATAATTACTTAAAAGAATATATTACTGATGAAAAGTTTCTTTCTTAAAAATGTTGGAGTCATTTTCACATTTAATAAACACAGCAAATTCAATTCACATAGCCACAATTGCTCCTTCTACCTACAGTACTGAAAACCCGTTTTAAAAAACAAAAATAAACTTTAAAACTTACCTCAGCATTTCTTAAAATAACTTTCCTCCCTTTCCCAAACAAAAATATTGCCTTTCAGAAGCTCCACGATAAAATATATCTTCCTCCGCAGCCTCTGGAGCAACTGTACTCATGCTTTTTTCATGTGTAAATTGTAAGGACTTAACCTCACTGAAAGCATGAATGAAACCGGCGAATTTTACTGCGCACGCGCTGCCTGTGCAGTCGCACGCGTTCTGCCTCGGAACCCCTTCGTTCAGAGGACAGGAAATGCCAGTTTTCCCCGCATGCGCTGTGCATGCTGAAAACCGGCATTTCCTCCGGCCAGACGCGTGAGTACCCCGACTGTACTCACGCGTTTGGAACGGAATTACTGGGCCAACATTTTACATGTCAATAAAATGAAAAATTTAACAATTGCACGATTTGCCCCCTCGCATCTGCGACTGAGGGTCCAAGGAGGTGCATTGCGCAAGAGGTCATCATCGTACGTATCCTCACACTGTTCCCTTTCGGGAACTGTATGAAGTGGTGGAAGGATTTCTGGCCACGTTAACGCTCCTTCAGTGACCATAACCATCTTCATACCAGCCATTAGGGTGGTTAGTCCTATGGCGTGAGGGTTTTACGGGCTCCCACAACCCATCTGAGGGTGGGGGGGGGGGGGGGGCCACCCACACCCGCGGACGCAAGTATCCCGCTGGATGTCCACCCAGAATTTATAGTTGGAGCTCCGACTCCACTTGCCGGGACTGTCTGGTGCGGGGTTCGAAACCCTACTCCTTCTGGCCCAGCGGCGGGGATGCTTACTGCTACACAAAAGGCCCACTCAGCGCAAAAGGTGACACCCATACGTTTCCTGCGCCTTTTCCCTCCCCGTGACTGGAGCCCTATGCTGCCACTTGAAAGACCAAGCTATCATCTGTCCTTTTTGCGGCGCCTTGGACTTCTCATTACCAATGATGAGCAGGCGCTGCGCCTCCACCTCGTTGAGGAGATTGCCGAGGTCATCATCAGTTCAATTGTGAGTTCTTTTAATGCCGTGAATTGTGCTCATTCCAGCCATTTCACGTTGCTAATCGGAGTGGGCCTTTGGCGTAGCGGTAGGATCCCCGCCGCTGGGCCAGACGGGGTAGGGTTTCGAACCCCGCTCCAGACAGTCCCGGCAAGTGGAGTCGGAGCTCCGGCTCTAAATTCTGGGTTGACATCCAGTGGGATATTTGCGTCCGTGGGTGTGGGTGACCCCCCTCCTCGTATAGCTTGTGGGAGCCCGTAAAACCCTCCTGCCATAGGACTAACCACCCGAATGGCTGGTACAAAGATGGTTACGGTCACGGAAGGAGCGTTAATCACGGCCATAAATCCTTCCACCACTTCATACAGTTCCCCAAAGGGAACAGTGTGAAGACACGTATGAAGACGACGTTGCTAAATAAATAAATGGAATGAAAAAAATTCTCAGGGCTTTTAAAAGTCTTTAAATTGCTTTAATTCTGTTTAAAACTACTTCAGATTCTTCAAAATAATGTAAACATTTTTAAAAGTTTATAAAAGTTACCAAAAGCTTCATAAAAATACCAAAAACCTATTTGAAATGCTGCTCTGCATGTAAAAATGCTTTGCATCTTGTGAGAAACATTGGGGGCGTGTCCTATTAAACTGAGACCTCAAGGGGCGTGTCTCAGTTGCACAGCGCGCTCCAGGCTTCGCGCCGGCTGCACTCCTGGGCGGCGTGACGTCAGATGCTGCCCGGGATTCTTCTCTTTCAAAAAGGAATTCCAGGCGTCCCTGGAGGTGAACGGCAGGCGCGTCGGGTAAGTGCAGATCGGGGGCTTGCACGCGCGGCAAGCCCCCGATCCGAATTTCTGCCCCAATATATCTTTTCGGTGCCCAAAACTGAATGCAGTATTCCAGATGGGGTCTGACCAAGGCTCTGTACAGCTGAAACATTGCTTCCTCACTTCTTCTCAACTGTCTCTCCTAATTGCATCCAGAATCTCATTACTAAGATAATTGCACTTCAACGAGGTGCAAACAGCTGATTGAAACTGCTCGAGGACCTAACTTTGGCTGAAAGCAGCAGAGCCTTTTCAATGGGTAAGTACACAATAAGAAATAAAAACAGAAAATGCTGGAAATACTCAGCAGGTCATGCAGCATTTGTGGAGAGAGAAACAAAGTTAACGTTTCAGGTCGATGACCTTTCAACAGAACTGGAAAAAGTTGGAGATGTAACAGGTTTTTAAGCAAGTACAGAGGTGGGGGGAGGGGAGGAAAGAACAAAAGGGAAGGTCTGTGATAGGGTGGAAGGCAGGAGACATTAAATGACAAAAGGACTGATGGTGCAATGCAAAAGGGGATGGTAATGGGCAATGTTCCCCCTAATTTTTTTTGGGTGCACAGCCCATTCAGTTTCACAGAACATTGAAAAAGCCGGTCCCAGCAGAGAGGGAATGTTGGTAATGGGAACAATGAAGAAACAAACAATGGGTCAAGAGGAGGTGTAAATGGCAATAGCAGAATCATCCCCTTTTGCCTTGCACCATCATCCTTTTTTTTTAGGTGCAAGGGCACTAATAGGTGTAGTGTATGTACCTTTAAGGGGGAGAACTACTTTTTACAGCTCCTGTACCCTGTAGTACCGGCAGTGACCACACCTGTATATAAGCCCTGAGTGGTGCTCTGTACAGTCAGTTGCAGTTTGAACCCTCATTCAGTAAACACCTGTTGATCGTTCCCTGCAGTCTTTGTCTGATTATTGAAGGACACCACATTAAGATACCCGGATCTAACAATAGGTACATTATAAAAGCTTTTAATTTACTAAAACTGACTACTGCACACTAATGTAACTAGTAAATGGTTCTGCAGGGTGTTTTTTTTACGTCTTTTTCAGTTATTTAAAATTGGGTTACTCACAGGTGGTGGACTAGATTTTGATTAAAAATGCTTATTTTGTGTGATAAACCCATTTTCAGCTGTAGTAATCAAACTGCACCAGGTTACCAGTCTTAAATACATCAAGGAATTTTTTTTATGTAAATTTATTTTTAAAATTACGTTCCAAAACGCTGCCCGATTGTGCTGGTGCATGGAAAATGTTACATTCAGCAATATGCAAACGGATTTGAGCAGAAAAAAGAGCAACTTGCTCAAACAAAGCACAACTTTGAGTGCAAATTGCACTTGGATCGCCAATTACACTTAATGCGGAAACTCTTAGTCAAACTGTTATGCGCCGTCTTTGTAATTGACTCCTATGGAAATGGCAAATGGTTTGCGCTATTTGCCCGATATCGGCATCTGCCCGTGCTATGCGTGGGCAGTGTAAAGTGAGAACTGTAATAGGAAAGCTGCCGTGCAATAACGATCGCAGTAAAAAGATTTTGTATCAATAAAACAAACTAAAATATGGTTGATATAGATAGTTCCAAGCTTGTTAACAATATTTTAACCAAATAAGGGCAACTTAATTAATTACAAGATGGCAAGAAGCTGCTTCACTCACTTTGGATGTCGAATGTCAGGGAGGCTCCGATTCAGAGAGATTTTATCACTCACGTAGATGTTAAAACCATTTTCCCTATATGCTTGATCAGCTCGATCTTCATCAGACAATGGGACAGGTTTCCCCTGTTCTCCAATTCCTAATAGGATAAAGCAAAAGAAAAGCACTGCAAGTTGTATTCACCCTCAACAGTTAATCTTGAGTTCTATCAAATTTACTGTTAAATTTTGATTCTATAGTTGTGGCTTTCTTGCAATGGTTCATTATTCTTCATAAGATATACCTAGGGATTGTTGGGCAAAGTTAAATAAAGCTGCAGCATTAAAGCAAGTAGTTCATAGAGCCATATCAACAGTTTCACTATAGATTGTTTGAAAATTTAAATTAAAATGTTCAGTATTTCAATTGCTTGATCCATGGCTTCAATTTAAAAGGAATAGTCCATGAGTTAGGAGAGGCCTTCCACAGACCAAGGATTAATATCATATATCCTCACCAGATTTCCAACACACACGCCATAACTGGCCTAATTTTTTTTAAAGCTAAGGGTCCATAAATTCCGTTCCCTACGGGTGTGTACGCGCTGTGTACTCACCCGTAGGGCCAACGGAAGTGCCGGTTTTACGCATGCACTGCGCATGCGCTGGAAACCGGAACTTCTGTTCTTCAAAGAAAGGGCTTCACAGGACAAACGCCTGTGAAGTACGTCTGGAACTTCCATTTTTTTCATACTATGCTGCAGTCCAGGCAAGTTTGAAACAGCTGTGCCTGGAAAAGCAAGCGCAAGGCCTGCTTTTAACAAGGTAAGAGGTGAAGTAAAATTTTAAAAAAATTTCCACTGATTTATCATTTTTAAATACTTGAAAGGTAAGTTTATTTTTAGCCCCGTTAAAAACTAAATTATTTTTTTCAAAAATTTAAATTTGTTTAAAATAGTTAATTTATGTAATTTATAGCCATTTTAAAAATGCGATTTTTAAAAATTTATTTGAAGTTTTACTTATGTTTTGGGGCTGATCTCTATTCATAGATTTGACAGGTCTTCCTGGCAAATCTATGAATGGAGATTCCCTGCTCTGAGAATGAAAAAAAGAAGTTGCTCACAAATTCACACAAGGTAATGGAGTTAGTCTAAATCAGACTGACAATTTCATTGCCAACTTTTTTGGGAAGGGTGCTCCTACTGTCAAAACATTCCCAAGATCAAAAAGATAACTACAGGTGAAATAGGCCAGTCAGCCCCTCTTTCCACAGAAATCCACATTCCACCCTCCCCGAATCAGCACCACCACAGCATCTAACTCCCCCTTAAATGACTTAAGACATATTGCATCCACCACTCTAGCTGGAAAACGATTCCCGGTATTGATCACTCTGCATGAACAAATGATTCCGGATATCAATATTGAGCTTGCCTTTAACCAGTTTATCCCTATGTTTCCTCATCCTGCAGTCGTGGTTTAATGAGGTAGTGCTCAAAATAAACTTTTTCTATTTCACTTAACAATATTTTAAATACTGTACTTCAATGAGGTGCCCTCTCATTGCCTCCTTTCAATGCTGAAGAATATTTTTTTTCTCTAACCTGTCCTCAAAACTCAATCCTCTGACACGAAGGATCAACTCATGGTCCTTTCCTGTGACGCTTCCAGGGCTTGGATGTTGCCTTTGTATCCGTTAGTTAAATGCACTAAAGGTGGCACAAACTGATTGGAGTAATGCAGCTCAGCAAACTTGTGCTTTACTGATTTTTCCAATATTCAGTTTCTCTGGATTCGGTATGCTTCATTGATTGTTGCTTTTCTAGAACTGGACGTGGTCAGTGTTGAGTCTACCATCACTCCCAGATTTCTTTTGGTCTCTACTCTAGCTAGTTTTCTTCCACTTCCACCCTGCCCAGTTAGATGTATTGTCTAGGTCCTTCTGTAAATCCTTGACTGCTTCAAACTCTGCTGCCCTCCCTGGTTTTGCTAACTTCAGCAAATCTGACCAACTTGTATTGTGTTTCTGAATCCAGGTTGTTACGTAAATCAGAAACAGCAGCAGTTCCTCAAGTTGACATCACTCACTAACTAGTACCTGCTTCTTTCTCTTTCAGCCATTTCTTTACCCACCTCAAAGTTTTATCTAGGATCCCTACGGCCTTAAATTTGTGTAGCATCCTTTCTCGTAACACTTTAAGGGGTTTGAATTCTTTGATAACGCTCTTGATGTTACAATACTGGAAGGAGTACTTCCCGTTGCTCATTTTCTATAACTATGCTCAATTTTGTTCCATCTTTGCCCCTCTGATCACTTTTTTTTTAAACATTTCTTGGAGGTTCCTTTATTTTTACCTGCCCTTCACCCTTCTCCTTATTCGTTTTGTAGAATTTTCATTTCTTAATTATTAATCTATTTAGTATCACATTTCTTAAATCTGCCCTTACTAACCCTTGGTATATGCTTAGGCATAATGTTCAGTGGTATTTCATTTGTCTTTAAGTGCTTCTTTTTTGAAGTCATATACCTTAGTATTGGTTTATCCCAGATCATGTTATAGTTTCTGTCAACCAGGAGTGTTACTTCCTTCATTCCTATTTTGCCACCTAGACAACTTGCCATAAGCAGGTTAAAATGCGAAAAAGCTCTCATAGCATACCTAATGCACTATATCATAAAGCAGTCAAGCATTACATTTACTATGTCTATATCCCTTTATAATTTCCTCCTGCCATCTACACAACTCGCTATGCCTCCTAACTTGGGTATACAACTCTCCATTCATTTATCCAACTCATTCACAACTCTTAGCCATTTAGTATGTCCCATAATTCCATCTGGCTTCAGACTTCATTTTGCTACACACCTTTAAACTGAAACTCCATTTTGAGAACATATATATGAGGAAATTTACAGGGCATTCTCCTTATACTCAAGCTCCCTCCATCCTAATCTTTCCCGTGGCATTGCTTCCTACATGTTTTTCTACTCTGAGTGTAAGAGTCATGAAAGTTTAAGAAAGAAATTACTTTAAAATATTGGTTAAATAGTATAATAGTTAATTTACCTGACTGACATTGTATTGAGAAACCCCCTCTTTTCTTGTTACAATAGTACAGGCTGAGTGACCCCCTTTATTCTTGCTACAATGGTACAGTCCTTAGGCTTGTCACATGGTATCCAGCCATTTTACAGCTCAAGCACCACGAGGCTGGAGAAGGCAGAAGCTTTGAGGGCTGGAGCAATACAGTTTTTGACCGTGTGCGTTTAAACGTGTTTTGCTTTGTAATTCTGTTTGTAAGGTGTTACAGTAAACAGTTTAAAGACAAAGTTATGGTTTGGAACGTTTTATTTCGACATGCGTCTACTCGTTGCTAAAGCCTCAAAGCTCAGTGGCTGCATGTTTGGAAATTACGAAGCGCCACTACACTGAGTTATTAACATTTTGTTGGATTGGTAATAGATAATTGCTTATTTCAGTGAGTCACTCTTTGGCCTATGGAATTATGATGCTTTGAGGTGCAATGCCAAAGTGTGTCACTTTTGATGTGGTGCTTTTGAAATGATTCGGGAAATGTGTGCTAGATGCAACACTTTTCATTTTATAGTTAGATGTAGTTCACTGGGTGCGGGACTAAACTGGACAGCTCAAAGAGGCAGGACGGGCCAAATGGCTGCCTCCTGTGCTGTAAGATTGTATGATTTTATTTTTTTTATCTTACCAATAAAGAAATTTGATGAGTAAAAGTTTTTATGTTCAATTTTACATGGTTTTGCCTTTTTTTTAAAAATTAATAGAAAAATGAAACCAATGAAAAAAACATTGCATTTGATAAAACTGAGAAGTCGCCAAAAGACACTAAGAACAATTATAATGAAGGCTTTTGGGAGTCAATCAATGTTTTACAGTTTTTAACTGGACATTGGGAGTGGAGGATTAAAATCAGTTCTAAACTTGATTGATATAGCTGAGCATTTAAGTGACAGTGGAGTCCATTTCATAATTAATTTTGCATTTGAGTCAAATCAGGCATTCACTGTATTCATTTAAAATCCCCAACTTCAAATGAGAGAGAAAAAAGTTTTTTTTTTTTAAATGCTGATGAATAACTATATTTGTCATTATCTATACCATCCATTAACTTCTCAAATGGCAGGTTTTTGATGATATGGAATTAACTTCAAAAGTCTGGAACTTGGGTACAAAGTTTCATTGACAGTGAATCAGTAAAGTCAAAACTTGAAAGTGGGACACTGAAAATATGTCGCAATATCCATTACAACTAGTTATATTCGGATACTTATTTTGTTACGTGGTATTACAAGAGAATAACAAAGGCTACCTCACGAACAGATAGTATTGTCAAGAAAAATGATATGGATGAGTATATATTTTAATCAGATGTATCACAATCCAATGAGAGGTAATAATTCCAAAGTTCCCAGACTGCGTGGTACAAGCAACAGATTTATTTGGCAGCAATACAGCAGGATGCAGCTTGAGGCAACTGTAATGAGGAACAGTTGCTGGGAACAGAAACAAAAAAAATTATACTGAGGCACTAATAGGCAAATCAACAATTTTCCACTGCTTACTGCATACTCTTGACAATTCTGGCTCACCAAATAATGTTTAAACACTAAGTGTACTTCTGTGTACAAGGGTGAGTTCAGGTGATCACAGTAACTGAGAAAATAGTCCATGGAAGTTTACAATGCAGCAAGCTTTGTACTGATGTTCTGAGAGCTTCTTTTTAAGATTACTACAGAATGTTGAAGTGCAGCCATCATAACTGAAACCATGGTCATTTCTGTGCAATGTTGCAGAGAATGAACTGGAGTATGGTGTAAGCCACTTTCATCTATAGTCTGCTGATCTTCACAGCTTTTTATTACACATAGCTTAGTTTTTTTTTATATAATCTGCAGCCTTGCCACCTTTGTTTGATAGGCGACTTTAACTTTCCTGGAATTCAGTGGCATGATCATTTACCCTCCATTTTGGTGGGAAGTGCAACTGCAATATTTGTTGAAAATGTTTCCTGACTCAACACATCAATGAAGTAACCAGGGGGTTAAATTGATTAGCCCCTGAAAATGGTTGAGTGGAATGCAGGCCCAAGGCAACTTTGTGGTTCCTGCTAATTATAATGATTTCTGCGTGCAGCCAGCACTTCCCACGCTGTTCATTGGCTGCACACTTCAGCAGGGGGCCCAATATCGTTACTAACTTGCACCACTTAAAACTAGCCTGCACCACTTAAAGGGGAGGTGCATTGTGGCTGGAGCAGGTGTTGGGAGTCATTCTGCAACTGAATCAGACCTGGGAAAGAGAGAAGAATGGCTGACCATGGGAGAGAGCAGGCCCTCAGGTTTTCGGACGCTGCACTGGAGAAGGTGGAAAGGAGGAGAGATTACCTGTGCCCTCAGGGGGGCAGGAGTCCATCCAGATACATGACGAGAAGGAAGTGGAAACAGATATCTGCAGAGGTTAATGCTAGGAGTGTAGCCCCAAGGACCTGGAAGAAGTTTAATGACCTCATACGAGTGGTCAAGGTCAGTAAATTCATCTTCAAATGCCATATCCTACCAACTGCACCACTAGCCTCAGACATTGCTCAAATCACCACACCCCCAATCACTCACCTACCAACAATCTCTACCAATCAGCAGTCATACCTAACATTCATATGCTTCACCGCACCCTCACACATTTAGCACTGTTGCAAGCCTCACACCCACATCTCTCAGCCTGCACACACTGGCAGCTACTCAACCAGAACAGCCACATCACCCAAACAGATTGCATGGCACTCTTCCCTCTCTCTTGCAGGAGAAGGTGGCGTACAATCGGAGGCAGCATGAACTAACCGGAGGGGGACAGACACGCTGCTGGCCATTATGGGAAGGGCCATTGCGGAGGCAGTGGCCACCAATGGGGCTGAAGCCCTTGAAGAGGATGGTATCCTCATAGCTAATCACATCCCACTTTTCCCTCATCCCCAACTCTCTTCTGACTTACAAGCTACAGATGGTGTAAACATGCACTTTTTAATTTCTCCTCTCCTCACCACAACCCAACCCTTGTCCCTTTTTCATTTCAGATACCCAAGAACTACAATCTGTCCAGGCAGTGGTGGAAGAGCAAGAAGACAGTGAAGATGAAGCCACACCGTCAGTTGATTTTACACTCGCAGCCACCAGCTCAGACACTGTGCTATCCTCTAAATTACACACAGTATCAGAGGTGGCATCTGCACGTGGTGAGACATCGGGCACAAGTGCGCTGCAGCCAGGGCAGGGGGAAAGGAGACCGCAGGTTCCAGCTTGCCAGAGGGAGAGGTTGCACACTAGTTCTGCTGCAGAGGACTCAGATGAGGACTTTGTTGGGCCAGACTACAGAAGGTGGCTGATGGGTGTACACACCAAAATGCTTGGTGCATTGGGAAGCCTGCCAGAAAGCTTGTGTTCAATGTTAAAGAGCATGGAGGAGACGGCACCAACTTAGCACAGGGCTTTTGCACAGAGCTTGGAGCCCATCCTTTGCAACATGGAACGGGTGGGCAACTCCATCAACACACCTGTGGAACCAACCATGATGCAGTGTCTTATGGCCGATATCTCAGCTTCCATTGCAGCACAAGCAGCAGCCACCCAGCATCTTGAGTGCTGCAGTAGAAACTCAGACTGCTGCCATCATGGCTCTGGATACCAGTGTTCAAAGGGGCTTCCAGGGTGTCACAACAGTCCAACAATCTGTTCTCCAATAGATTACTAGGACTGCTGAGGTGTCACCCCAGGAGAGAGACAGTGGCTCCATGGAGCATGAACTTGCAGTCCTCTCTCCAGAGGATAGCATTCATGCTCGCACCCCTGCCACTCCGCCAGTGCCCTTGCTGTTGCCTGGCAGCCAGCCAGCCCAGACTGCTGCCGCCTATGCAGAGATGATGCATTCTGAAGCCGGGCCTTCTAGGCCCAGAGCTGTTAGAGGTCGTCCTCCAAGGCCATCTGCAGTCTCATCCACAGAAAGTCAGCAGCCTTCCACCAGCCATGCTGCAGCCACTGGGGTAGCACCTCATAGGAGCATTAAGACAGGCACTAATGGAATGCATAAGGGTGATTAGTTTACTTTTGTATGCAAGATGGCATGATTTAATTTATCAATTTGGATTGTAATGTATATTTTGTGTTGGATTTTATTTTTGCATTGTGGGCAAGAGGACGATGTGGTGGTTAGTGACAGTGGTAAGGAGTCTGGGACTGTTGGTGAATGGGGAATTGAGGTTGCAGTTACTAGTAGAGCTCTTAAATTAGTTGTTCATGTACAGCCTGGGCAGTAAAGGGCGATCTAGGTTGCTCCACCTCCAGGGAATGAGATGAATCGGTCTCTCTTTGCATAGAAAGCCTCAGTGGCCCCCCTTATGCAGCAGTGCACTGCAAACTGCGAGATGTTGCTAATATCTCCAGCAGCAGCGTGGAAATAGTCATATATCCCAAACTCCTCCATCACCATCCCTGGGTATGTCCTGTCTCGCCTGATAGGTGGTGGCAAGGAATGTTCCCTCATGATAGCAAAGGCTGTGCAGCATACCACAACAAATCTTGAGACCTGCTCAGCTGAGTACTGCAGAGCTCCTCCAGAGCAGTCCAGACAGTGGGATTGTTGCTTCAGGACACCAATGGTCTGCTCTATCAGATTTCTTCTGGCAGCATGGCTCTCGTTGTATGCCTGCTGCACACGTGTGTGGGTTGCGGACCGGAGTCATGTTATCAGCGGATAAGCCCTTGTCACCCAGTAGGCACACTTTGGTTTGTGGTGGTGGTTGAAATACAGCTAGCACAGAGGTCTGCCACAGAATGAATGCATCATGACTGCTGCCAGGATACCAGAAGTTGACCTGCATGATGCAGTGTCTATGGTCATACTCCAGCTGCACATTGAGGGAGTGGAATCCCTTTCGGTTCAAGTACATGGCAGATTTGGCATTAGGCGCATGCAAAGCAATGTGCGTGCAGTCAACAGCACCCTGCACTATGGGGAAGCCTTCAATCCTTATGCTCGCTCCGCCTGCTTCTCTCAGGCAAGAGGGAATGAGATGAATCTGTCTCTCTTTGCATAGAAAACCTCAGTGACCTCCCTTATGCAGCAGTGCACTGCAAACTGCGAGATGTTGCTAATATCTCCAGCACCAGCCTGGAAATAGCCATATGTCCCAAACTCCTCCATCACCATCCCTGGGTATGTCCTGTCCCACCGGCAGGACAGACCCACCAGGGGTGGTGGCACAGTGGTGTACAGTCGGGAAGGAGTCCTCAACATTAACTCCGGACCCTATGAAGTCTCATGGCTTCAGGCCAAGCATGGGCAAGGAAACCTCCTGCTGATTACCACCTACCGCCCTCCCTCAACTGATGAATCAGTACTCACCCATGTTGAACACCACTTGGAAGAAGCACTGAGAGTAGCAAGGGCACAGAATGTACTCTGGGTGGGGGACTTCAACATCCAGCACCACTACTGACTAAGCTGGCTGAGTCCTGAAGGACATAGCTGCCAGTCTGGGCCTGCGACAGGTGGTGAGAGAACCAACATGAGGGAAAAACCTACTTGACCTCGTTCTCACCAATCTACCTGCCGCAGATGCATCTGTCCATGACAGTATTGGTAGCAGTGACCACCACACAGTCATTCTGGAGACGAAGTCCCATCTTCACACTGAGGACACCCTCCATCATGTTGTGTGGCACTACCACCGTGCTAAATGGGATGGATTCAGAACAGATCTAGCAGCTCAAAACTGGGCATCCATGAGATGCTGTGGGCCATCAACAGCAGCAGAATTGTATTCCACCACAATCTGTAATATCATGGCCCGGCATATCCCTCACTCTACCATTACGATTAAGCCAAGGGACCAACCCTGGTTCAATGAGGAGTGTAGAAGAGCATGCCAGGAGCAGCACCAGGCGTACCTAAAAATGAGGTGCTAACCTGGGGAAGCTGCAACACAGGATTGCATGCATGCTAAAAAGCAGAAGCAGCATGCTATAGGCAGGGCTAAGCGATCCCACAATCAATGGATCAGATCAATCTCTGCAGTCCTGCCACATCCAGTCGTGAATGGTGGTGGACCATTAAACAACTAACGGGAGGAGGAGGCTCCATGAATATCCCCATCCTCAATGATGGTGGAGCCCAGCACGTGAGTGCAAAAGACAAGGCTGAAGTGTTTGCAACCATCTTCAGCCAGAAGTGCCGAGTGGATGATCCATAATCGGCCTCCTCCTGAGGTCCCCACCATCACAGAAGCCAGTCTTCAGCCAATTTGATTCACTCCACGTGATATCAAGAAACGGCTGAGCGCACTGGATACAGCAAAGGCTATGGGCCCTGACAACATATCGTGCTGAAGACTTGTGCTCCAGAACTAGCCGCACCGCTAGCCAAGCTGTTCCAGTACAGCTACAACTCTGGCATCTATCCGCCAATGTGGAAAACTGCCTGCAGTAACTTTGTATAGTAGTTCCAGTTTTGTCTCCATTCAGTAAACACCTGTTATAACCAACTTCTGCAGTCCGTGTCTCAATTACACACGGACATTACATTGGCGACGAACAGATCCGAACTTACCTACAGTTCTGCACCACCTCACGGGGATCCATCCCTGAAGCGAATTTATTAGAGGTCGAAGCCAGAAGGAAGAAATCCAAAAGGAAAAAAAAAACAAACAGAAGAAACGGGCGTCAACCATGGGCAACCGCCCTCTGATTCATCGAATTCGAAGATTTGCAGGAGAGGCTGTCGCGAGCTGGGCTTGGTTATCCAGTCTATGGTGTTCCAGCTAATCGGGCTGGTAGCAGTTGTACACTGATCCTTCCTGGGCTGCGGCGGGCTAGAGCTCGATCGGGTGGCTTTTCAACGGGGCCGAGCAGCGTTGTCGGGAAGAGGAGAGAGAGAGGGTGGAGCACACAGGGCGCGGCCGGTGCTACGAAGCCGGGCAGCGTACAGACCCGAGAAGAGGGAGGGAAGTGTCCCATAGGGTCTGCTCTGACGACGGGAACAGTAATTAAAATAAAAGAAAAAGAAATTAGAAGCGCAGAAAGCTGCAAGGAGCTGCAGTTTGCCACGGGGACCGCGGAGAGCGGCGTTGGCAGCAGCGCGGGGGGAAGCGCGCGAAGACCATAGGGCGTCGCCATCAAGGCATAAATACGCCAGCAACAGCGCTGGCAGCAGCGGAAAAGGCAGAAAGCGCAGGAGGCGCCATCTTAATCCAGCGGGGAAGAAGGCAAAGCACGGGAGGTGCCATTTTGTTCAATCGGGGAAGAAGGCAAAGCGCGGGAGGCGCCATCTTAGATCTCCAAGGTGCCGAAGACTGGCAATATCACTGCCTTCGATAATGCAATAGAAGGCTGGACCACGTATGTGGAAAGAGTCGAAGTATATTGCAAGGCAAATGAAGTAGCCGATGAGAAAAAGGCATCGGCACTACTAAACTTAATGGGCGCAAGAACGTACGGCCTATTGCGGAACCTGATCACTCCAGTCAAACCGATGGAGGAGTTTTAACGAAATTGTTGATATCCTACAGGAACACCTAAATCCTACACCGCTGCTGATAGAAAGATTTAAATTCCACAAGAGAAATCAGCATAAAGATGAGAGCAATGCTGATTACCTTACGGAACTACGCAAGCTATCAAAGCACTGCCAGTTCGGAGCAGGACTGGCAGATACTCTACGGGACAAATTTGTCTGTGGACTCCTGAGTGAAGGAACCCAGAAGAGGTTACTCTCAGAGAAAGAGCTGACGCTAGATAAGGCTTTCAGTGTGGCAGTACCGTACGAAGCAGCAGCAAGGGGAGCTGCGGAAATACAGCAAAAGCCACAGGAATACGGCACCCATGAAATGACACGGGGATTTGAAAAATGTTATCGCTGCGGCAGAACAACCCATGGCCAGAAGGACTGCTGGTCCAAGGACAAAACATGCAGGCAATGCGGAAAGATGGGACACATTGCACGAGTTTGCAGGTCCGGGAAGAAGACTTTGCAGGTCCGGGAAGAAGACTAACGACAATAAAAAGACTACCAAGGAAAAGTACAGGAAAGTACAAAAGATGACGGACAGTAGTTCCGAAGACCAGAAGAGCGATAGTGAATCCGGGAACAAGAGACTAAGCTGTCTCAAACTACACAACGTAATCGCAAAAGAGGATCACCGAACCATTTGGGTTACCCTCACGATAGCAGGGTTCCAAGTCAAAATGGAATTGAATACAGGATCAGCCCTGACCGTCATGAATCGACGAGACTACGAGCGGCTATTCTCACACATACCCTTGAAAGACACATCCATTGTCTTGAAGACATATACGGGGCAGAAGGTATACCCCCTGTCGAATACAACGGCAAGGAAATACAGAAATTGTATCTGTACATACTGCAAGATGGTGGACCACCGTTATTGGGACGTGAATGGATCAGAAAGATAAGTTTAGACTGGCACTCCATTCAGGCACTGACGGTGGCTGGTAAAAAGGATGACGACGTCACTCCTGGACGATTGTCAACAATCTTAGCTAACGCCAAAGAGGTATTTCAACAAGAACTGGGAACTCTTAAAGGCGTAACCGCCTCGATAAAAATAGAAGAGAATGCAATTCCCAAGTTTTTCAAAGCAAGACCGGTATCATATGCAATTCGCCCAGCCGTCGAGGCAGAGCTGGAGAATGCAGGCGTGTTATCTAAGGTAGACTGGAGCGAGTGGGCGACACCCATCGTTCCTGTCATGAAGAAAACGTTAAACAATAAGTCTGAGGAGCCAAGGAAGGTTCGCATCTGTGGGGACTTCAAGGTGACTGTGAACCCAGTCCTTCACACAGTACAGTATCCTCTTCCGAGGATAGAAGATATTTTTGCCTCACTATCTGGAGGGAAACATTTTACAAAAATTGACCTAGCGCAAGCATATTTGCAGATGGAGGTTGAAGAATCCTCTAGGAAATATCTCACGATAAACACTCACAAAAGTCTTTACCAGTATAAACGACTGGTATTCGGAGTAGCATCAGCTCCGGCTATATGGCAAAGAGCGATGGAACAAGTTCTGCAAGGGATTCCGGGGACTCAGTGTTACTTGGACGACATCCTAGTGACAGGTGAAAATGACAGTGAACACCGTGCCAACCTAGAGCAGGTGCTCACTAGACTAAGAGAACATGGGCTACGAGCCAATCGCCCCAAGTGCTAGTTTTTTAAGAAACAAATATCGTATTGTGGCCACGTGATTGATGAAGAGGGGTTACATAAGTCCCCTGACAAAATTGAAGCGGTAGTTAAGGCTCCAGCACCTGAAAATGTGTCGCAACTGAGGTCATTCCTTGGATTGGTGAATTACTACCATAAGTTTTTGCTGAATTTGTCCACAATTCTGCACCCACTGAACACCCTGCTACAAACTGGAGTAGCATGGAAATGGAGCGATGAATGTAAGCGGGCCTTTCAGAAGTGTAAAGGCCTGATCACTTCAAGAGAAGTATTGGCTCACTACAACCCATCACTACCGATAAGACTGGCATGTGATGCGTCTCCCTACGGCGTTGGAGCGGTACTGTCACATAAATCCCTTGATGGTTCAGAGAGGCAGATAGCTTTTGCGTCACGCTCATTAACTGCAGCCGAGCGTAACTACGCCCAGATTGACAGAGAGGCCCTCAGCCTGGTGTGGGGGGTGAAGTTGTTCAATCACTACCTGCACGGACAGAAATTTACTCTACTAACTGATCATCAACCTCTTGTCTCCATTTTCAACCCCAAGAAGGGCGTCCCGATAATGACAGCACAACGGCTACAGAGGTGGTCCCTTTTCCTAGGGGCACACCAATATGACATCGAGTACAAAGGAACTAAACAGCATGGGAATGCTGATGGATTGTCGCGCCTACCGTTGCCGACGGTGGAAGAAGCACCTGCAGTGGATCCTGTGGAGATATTCCACTCGACCATAGTCGAATGTCTCCCTGTGACGAATGCAAACATAGAAAAGGAAACACGAAATGACCCGACACTCTCCAGGGTCTATGATTTAACGGTGAAGGGATGGCCAGCACATGGCGAACCACTGTTGCCAGCATTCTCGCCGAGAAGAGAACAGCTGTCAGTGTGCAGAGGAACCTTGATGTGTGGATCCAGAGTAGTAATTCCACCCAAATTGAAGGATAGAGTGCTCAATGAGCTTCATGAGGGTCATCTGGGAGGGGTAAAAATGAAGAACTTAGCCAGAGCGTTTGTGTGGTGGCCGGGAATCGATAGAGAAATCGAAGAGATGACCAAGAGCTGTACAGAATGCCAGAAGGTCCAAAACGCCCCACCACAAGCCCCTCTACATCCATGGGAGTGGCCCTCATCTCCATGGCAAAGGGTACACGTTGATTTTGCTGGTCCATTTATGGACTCGATGTTTTTAATTGCGGTGGATGCACATTCAAAGTGGCCAGAGGTAATAAAAATGTCCTCAACCACCACAGAAAAAACTATCACAGTCTTACGAACCATATTCGCCAGAAATGGGCTGCCTGAACAGATTTGCTCCGACAATGGACCACAGTTTGTGTCTGAAGAGTTCCGGAGGTTCTTAAAGAAAAATGGTGTTAAGCATTACACATCCGCCCCATATCATCCAGCCACCAATGGATTGGCTGAGAGGTTCGTTCAAACATTCAAGAAGGCTATCAAGGCAATGTGTAATGAAGACATACCCCTACAACACAAGATGGATAACTTCTTGTTTGCCTACCGGAATGCGACACATGCGGTTACCAACCAAACTCCAGCCATGATGTTCTTCAATCGAAGACTAAGATGCCGCTTGGATTTGGTTAAGCCAAACATCAGAAGAGATGTGGAGAACAGGCAGTTTCAGAATATGAATGAAAGGCCAACCAGGAGTTTCAAGATAGGTCAACCAGTTTTGGCCCGTGACTACCGCACAGAGAAATGGCAGCCAGGAACGATCTGCACACGGCAAGGGCCTCTAATGTATACCGTGGACATTGGAGAGAGCATTGTAAGACGCCATTCTGACCAGATTCTGGAGTCTCTGGAAAACGTCAAATCTACACCACGATCCTATACACCTGGTGATGAAACCGAAGTACCAATTGCATCTACCTCAGAATCGGTGATATTGGAAGCAGACGAACCAAACAACGACGTTGATCCCGAATCAACTTTGCCAGAGGAACCTGATACCCCAAAGGGCGTTATCCAGACAGAATCAGGAAGCCTCCTCAAAGACTGAATTTATAATTGATTAACTTCAGCTAATATATTTACAATTACAGTTGCTATATACGTTATTTAATTATGAATCGAATGTTATGTACTTTTTAGCTAAAAGGGGAGGAATTGTAGTGTATGTACCTTGAAGGAACTATATTCTGCAGCCCCTGTATACTGCAGTACCAGTAGTGACCACCCCTGTATATAAGCCTGTGTAGTAACTTTGTATAGTAGTTCCAGTTTTGTCTCCATTCAGTAAACACCTGTTATAACCAACTTCTGCAGTCCGTGTCTCAATTACACACGGACATTACACTGCCCAGGTATATCCTGTCCACAAAAAGTAGGACAAATCCAATCCGGCCAATTACTGCCCAATCAGTCTACTCTCAATCATCAGCAAACTGATGGAAGGGGTTATCGACAGTGCTATCAAGCGGCACTTACTCACCCATAACCTGCTCACTGATGCCAGTTTAGGTTCCGCCAAGATCACTCGGCTCCTGACCTCATTACAACCTTGGTCCAAACATGAACAAAGGAGCTGAATTCCAGGTGAGGTGAGAGTGACTGCCCTTGACATAAAGGCAGCATTTGACCGAGCGTAGCATCAAGGAGCCCTAGTAAAACTGAAGTCAATGGGAATCGGGGGGAAAATTCTCCACTGGGTGGAGTCATACCTAGCACAAAGGAAGATGGTTGTGGTGCTTGAAGGTCAATAGCCCCAGGACATCGCTTCAGGAGTTCCTCAGGGCAGTGTCCTAGGTCCAACTATCTTCAGCTGCTTCATCAATGACCTTCCCCCCCAACACAAGGTCAGAAATGGGGATGTTCGCTGATGACTGCAGTGTTCAGTGCCATCCACAACCTCAGATAATGAAGCAGTCCATGCCCGCATGCAATAAGACCTGGACGGCGTTCAGGCTTGGGCTGATAAGTGGCAGGTAGTATTTGCGCCACAGAAGTGCCAGGCAATGACTATCTCTAACAAGCGAGTCTAAACACTGCCCCTTGACATTCAATGGCATTACCATCGCTGAATCCCACACCATCAACATCCTGGGGGTCACCACTGACCAGAAACTTAACTGGATCAGCTACATAAATACTGTGGCAACAAGAGCAGGTCAGAGGCTAAATATTCTCACCTCCTGACTCCCCAAAGCCTTTTACCATCTACAAGGCACAAGTAAGGAGTGTGATGGAATACTCTCCACTTGCCTGGATAAGTGCAGCTCCAACACTCGAAGCTCGACACCAGCCAGGACAAAGCAGCCCACTTGATTGGCACCCCCCGCCCTCTACCACCTTAAACATTCACTCCCTTCACCACCAGCGTATCACAGAATCACAGAAACCCCACAGTGCAGATAGAGGCCATTTCGGCCCATCGAGCCTGCACCGACACATATCCCACCCGATCCCCATAACTCCTACACCAACACATATCCCACCCTATCCCCGTAACCCCACGTATTTAATCCCCCTAACACTAAGGGTCAATTTATCATAGCCAATCAACCTAACCTGCACATCTTTGGACTGTGGGAGGAAACCGGAGCACCCGGAGTAAACCCACGCAAACACGGGGAGAATGTGCAAACTCCACACAGACAGTCGCCCGAGGCCGGATTCGAACCCAGGTCCCTGGCGCTGTGAGGCAACAGTGCTAACCACTATGCCAGCGTACTGTGGCTGCAGTGTGTACCATCTACAAGATGCACTGCAGCAACTCGCCAAGGCTTCTTCAGCAGCACCTCCCAAACCCGCGACCTTTTCACCTAGAAGGACAAGGGCAGAGACACATGGGAACACCACCACCTCCAAGTTCCCCTCCAAGTCACACACCATCCTGACTTTGAAGTATATCACCAATCTTTCATCGTCGCTGGGTCAAAATCCTGGTATTCCCTACCCAATAGCTCTGTGGGAATACCTTCACTACAGAGACTGCAGCGGTTCAAGGTGGCGGCTCACCACCACCTTCTCACGGGCAATTAGGGATGGGCAATAAATGCTGGCCTTGCCAGCGACGCCCACATCCCATAAAAATGAACATATTTTTTTTAAATACGCATAAAAGTTCATAGCCACGGTCACATTCACAGCCATTGGCAATTCGGTCCTTGCCCTGCTCTGAGGTGAGAGTTGGCAGATTTCAGTGACAACCTCCTTAGTGAAGCGCAGCTGTCTCAAACATTGGTCGTCGCTTAAGTTCAAGTTGGAGATGCTCCCTGAAGACCCTGAGCAAATATGGCCTCCTGCTGAAAGCCCTTCTCCCTCTTTTAGCAGCTTGTCCTGCTCTGTGTGACCTCTGCTCATTCGCCCAGTCATGCTCAATGCCAAGAGGAATGCCTACTAGTCCACCCATGTCCACCTAGGTCAGCAAGCACAGGGGTGATGGGGGAACGAGACTTGGTTTGAGTTGGGCAGCAGAGTTTTGGATGAGCTTAAGTTTATGGAGGAGGGTGGAAGATGGGAGGCAAGCCAGGAGTGTGTTGGAATAGTCAAGTCTAGTGGTAACAAAAGGCATAAACCACAATATTATATAGTTTCAATTGGATTGTAGAACCAAAGGTACTGAAAATCTACAACTTGTACCAGATTTCAGAAGGGCAACCGTTGCTAAAATGGCAAACAATTTTTAACGGGTTAATTGGCTAACCCTACTTGGAGGTGATGCAACTGATGTAGAATACAGACGGAAATATTTTAAGAACAGGATAAAAAATGAAGATGACAAATATGTACCCAAAGTCAAAAGAAGGGACTGTGGTAAGAAAAAGCCATGGTGGCTGTCTGGTAAAATACAAATTCAAATAAGTTGTAAACAAAAATGTTTCTACAAACTAAAGGCATCTAATACTCAACTAAAAACAGAGTTAAGTACAAAGAACAGCTAAAGAAAACAAAGGCTGATATTAGATCAGCTAAAATGGATAATGGAAAAGAGGATTGTAGACAATTGTGGAAGTAATAGGAAAACCTTTTTCAGTTATGTGAAGAGTCAGAGAACTGTCAAAGACTGTATTGGGCCAGTGAAGGATGCTCAAGGACAGGTTAACAAAGAACTCACAAGGTATGGCGGAAATATTGAATGAGTACTTTGCATCTGTTTTCACTTTAGAAGACAATGCTTGCCTGTCAGAATTTAATGATAATGTTAAAAATAAAACCAGTATTAACATAGATGAACACATGGTTTTAGATAGAATTAAGAACCTGAAAATAGATATCCACCCAAGGGTCCTTGGAGATGGGTCAGGTGCTGTGCGAGTCTCTTGCCCATATTTTTAATAGCTCACTGCACTCTGGGATGGTTCCCGTAGACTGGAAGGAGACTCATGTAGTCCCCATCTTTAAAAAGGAGATAAAGCAGACCCTGGTAACTCTAGACCCAATAGTTCAACATTAGCAATAGGAAAGATGCTCAAGGGAATCATTAGGGATGCAATATATGATTACTTGAATAAAGAGGGACGTTTATTAGGGACACTCAACATGGCTTCAAAAAAAAGTAATACCTTACAAATGTCATTATTTTTTTGAAGAAATCAAGACGGTGGATGAGGGAAGCACAGTAGATGTTTTCTAGTTAGACTTCCAAAAAGCTTTTGACCGCACAAGAGGCTTCTCTACAAGACTGAAACCTCTGGTATTAGTGGGAATATATTGAGCTGGATTCAGAACTGGCTGGAAGGCCTAAGGCAGAAAAGCTATAGATGGATTTAGATCTGTTTTTAGACCAGTCACCAGTGATGTTGGGACCATTGCTCTTTACTATTTTTATTAATGATCTAGATGTAGGTGTTGGGGGCATGATCTGCAAATTTTCAGATGATACCAAGATCTGTACAAGTGTTCGGACTGTAGACAATGCTCGACTGCTTCAGATGGATCTCAACGTGTTGGGAGATTGGGCTTGTGACTGGTAAATGATGTTTAATTTGGAAAAGTGGAGTGTTATGCATGTGGGCAGGGCGAACGCTCAACATACATATATCCTTCAGGGAAAAGCATTAAATAAGGTGGAGGAAGTAAGAGATTTGGGCATTCTATTGCTGGAAATACTCAGCAGGTCAGACAGCATCTGCGGAGAGAGAAACAGAGTTAAGGTTTCAGGTCGATGACCTTTCATCAGAAGCATACTATTTTGTCCTTGCACAAGACCTTGGTCAGGCCTCACTTGGAATACTGTGTCCAGTTTTGGTCTACTCACATGGCAGGTGATAGAGGCTTTGGAAAAGGTGCAGAGGAGGGGTACGAGACTAATTCCCAGTTTTTAAAGTATCAGTTATCAAGATAGGCTAAATGATGTGGGACTCTACACTTTACAGAAGAATAGACTTGGGGTGATCTGATCGATAAAAGATGATGAAGGGAATAGACTGTGTTCGAGTTAAAAATTTGTTCCAATTAAATAGGTTAGGGAGGACCAGGAGGCACAATTATATGTTGTACAAGGTCAGAGCTAGGTTAGATGTCAGAAGGTGGTTCTTTTCCCAGACAATAATGGACCTCTGGAACAGGCTGTCAGCTTGTGCGATGGATGCTTATTCACTGAATTCCTTCAAGCAAGAGCTGGACCTGTTGCTGGCTGGGGCGGAGATCACCTCTTACAAAAAGCTAAGTACTGCAAGGAATTATCAGGGCTAGAGTGATCTCCTGGATGAGTTTTGATCACCTGGAAAGGGGGGGGGGGGCGGGGGGGGGAAGATGAGAGGGGGAGTTTGGAGAGGTATTTCCCAGATTTCCACCCCCTGAAATTGGCCTGGGTTTTTAATCTGGTTTGTCGCCTCTCCCAGAACATCACATGGTTTTGGGTGGGGTAGAGAGTGTACATATTGTGATACACAATGTATTGCAATTGTGTGAGACAGGCTGGATGGAGCAGAGGGTCTTTTCCTGTCCGTATGTTCGTAATATTCTGTCATTATCTGGAGGCAAGTTTCATAGAACACAAGACCATTGAGGTATTTCTTAGCGCGTTCTATTTTTCCACTGATGCTTTGTAGACATCTCCACCACTTGTAACCCCCAGTATACATTAAGCAAGGATCCCACCCCTAGGACCAAGCATTTAAAATTTAACGTTGAGCCGGGTGGGCATTACACAGATATTGAACTGTTACTCAGAACTGTTGATCGCACACACAATTTGTCTTCATATTGTCCAATTCTGCTTTTATCTGCAGTGATTCCATTATTGGTCGTCTTTCAGGAGGAAGTCAATCATTTTGTACATAGCATCATCAATAAAACATGAAAATTACCTTCAGAGACATTTATGAGGTTACTAATGAAAACAAAAATCAGAATAGGGCCTAGCACACTGTCCTGAGGAAAGCTTGCATAGTTCTATAGTAAAATGAATACTTAAAAACTCATTGAACATGACGCACTGTTTGTGTTCCCTGAGAAAGCAAATCATCCCAAGAGATATTCAGAAAGCAACTACATCATCATCTCCTTCCTAAGACTCCAGAAAAGTTGATGGATTCTGCTCTAATATTGTGGTCAATATTAAGAGAATTGTTTCATATCTGGAATTTTTAGATTGATTTTTTAGATAAAATCAACCATTTTATTAGGGGAATTATTGGAAATGATGTAACTTTTTTTGAAAAAAACCCTTTATCTCTGACCTGTGTTCCAGTGATTGGTAATCTATAAGAGTCATTGTTGCTCCTTCTAAAGTTATGTAAAAGTGAATGAGTTGACAAAATAAACAGTAAGCAGAAATTTGAGTACAGGCACATCAACTGCAAGTTACTTCTTTCGAAAAAGATAGAAATTATACATTTGGATCTAGAAAGCAATAGTTTTTAAAATTACAATGATAAAAAAAAGCTGATTCTGTAAGTTCCAGTTTAGTTGGTTGTGATTTATTACTACAGGTGATTGAATAATACTGTACTATGTAATTTTGTGTGTATTCAGTCGAGGGCACATCATAGACGCCACAAGATCGATCTTTGGGAAATATAAATTACATTTAAATCATTGTACAGGAAGTGAAAAAGATTGGGACATACAGATGGGATTAAGGGAGAGAGATAAAAGTTTAAAAAAAAACAGAAAAACAAAAAAAAACTTTATTTAAAAAAAAAAAAATCTGCAACATTAATTTTCTTGAGGGAATGAGACACCACGCATGTAAAATTAATTTTTCAGGGTCAGAGAGGTTGTTCAGCAGTAATTATCACTTATTACACCATTAAAAACTCGCTTACTCCTGAATGCACTAGCCTGAACTTTTTCAGCCATTTTTAGTGCAAGACTAGTGGGTAATTACCTTAAGTTCACGCCATTACAGTGACTTCAGTGCCGAGTTTATCAGCGAAGACTGCAACAGCGCACCTTGAGGAGCAGGGTATCTGACAGCAACTTCTGGATTTCCACGTTTAACTGTGCGTGTGGCAGAAGTTGCTGTCAGATTTACCCTGTAATAACGGCAAGCACTGTTAGCCTCGCCATTATAATTACAGCAAAATTATTGCTCTGAAATTTCCCAATCCGGCTCTTATACTCAAATTTCCTAGCCCTGCTCAGAGGTTCCTACTGGCCCTGTGCCTAGCTCCACACAGCGATTACGTAAATTAGGCATGTTCTCACTGGAAAAGCGAAGGTCGAGAGGTGATATTATTGCTGTTTAAGATTCTAAAGGGACTAAATAGTGTGGACCATGACAAGCCAGTTCACCTTATCTAGAACAGTAGAACCTGAGCTGAATTTGATTGGGGGGGGGGGGGGAGGAAAGAGGGGGCATAAATTCAAAACTAACTTGCAGAAGCAATATTTCAGTGGGTGAATTTTCAATCTATACAGCAGACTCCCTGAGGAGATGGTGGAAGAAGTTAGTATTGATTCATTCAAATTTGAGAGATTTGTTTCAGAAACATTTTCATTTTGGGATGCAGAATGAGTAATTTGGAATGGGACACGTGGCAAGTGTAGTTTAGGAGGAATAAGGTAATTTTGGACCTATCGTTCACAAAGCTCTCCACCACTGGGATTTTCCTTGTGTCATTTCTGAGTCTGTTGTAGACGAATTGATGCAGATTGATTGCTATGGTTAGTGAAGAACTCCATTATTATTGTATCATGTGGCTACCAGGAAGGTAGAAGGCGATCGAGATGGACCTTGGTTTTTTTTCATATTGCAATTTCCACGTTCAATTTTCTGTTGCAGATATTGTTATCCTCCTAATACATCATGCCCTACACCCAGCCTGGCTGAATGTTCTTCTGCTCTTAGCTCTAATGCCCCAAAACGTCATTCCAGCCCCAGTCAGAATATCTTCCCCACCTCTTTTTCCAACCTCCTGTTGCTCCTCTACATTTTCCTCTTCATTTCCAGTCCTCACTTTAAGCCTCTTGTTATGGCTCTTTTTAATTCCAGACACTTCTTTTTGTCAACCCCTGTTCTTGCTCCTTATCTTGATTCCCAGTCTACTCTTTAAGCCCTACATTGTGCCTCTTTTTAATTCCCTGCCCATTCTTTAATCCCCAATTGTAACCCATTTCTTTTTGAATTCCAGACTGACTCTTTTTCTACCACCTCATTGTTGTTCTTTTCTTTTCATTCCTGGCCTGCTCTTTAGCCCTGCCTCATTTTCTTCAATTCCTCACCTACTAACTCTCTCCAAATTCCTTAAGTACCAACCAGCTCTTCCACTTGCTCTGTACTAGTACAAGTAAAAAATAAAATGAAATTTTGCATAGGTCCGTAGTTTATTTCACAACTATAAAAAAAGTGGTTGGTTTTGCAAGTACATTTATTAAACCTAACCATACCAGCACAACCAGCTAGCTTTCTTCAGGAACCACAGTTGGAAACCACTATTGAGAAATTCATACCTGATTTTGCTGCATCTGCTCTGATTGCCTCATTGTCATGCCAATCTTTCTTCTTCAATCCATCTCCAATGAAGAAAGTGTCTTGTCTTGGCTTGATTGGTAAACCCTTTTTAAAAAAGGAAGAGCATTTTTTGCATCAAACCAACACTATATTGATAAGGTTATCCAAGTGGTATGTGTACTATGTACATGGTTAGCAATTTACAGTTGGAACAATATATGGGAAAATCTATAATAGATCCAAACAATTCTATATTAGGCATGGCGGCACATACTTCAATGGACTGTAGTGGGGTGAAACACCTGAATGATTCACTAAATATGCAGGTTTCCTTTTTTGCTGTTTGAACATTTGCAATTAGCTGGCTGGGCAAAAGGAGTTGACCCTTGTATTTGCTTTGCTTTATGAGAAACATGCCTTTCTTGACAATTTTATCAAGAAATAAAATTAGAAATTAAAGGCAGGTATAGTTCGAAAAATATATTAAATTATGTGTCAAAGTAACAATTTGAAGTTCTAGTTTCATGGCATATAGTCATTCTAAATAATAAAAATATTTCAATATTTCTACTACATGGCTTTACAGCTAAACCGGGAACAGTGTGCGCCCTGTTTTAGTTCCTTCCCAGTATACCAAAACAAGAAATAGAAGGAAGAGTATATGACCAGCAGATTATACAATAGTAAAGTGCATTTGTATTTTTGTAATAGCTCCAGTACCAAGGAGTCATGAAGCTAGAAAAAGATAAACAAATCATTAAGATAACTTTTAAACTTTTCTCTCAGGTGGAACAATCAATACATAGAAACAAAGAAGATAGGAGCAGGAGTAGGCCATTCGGCCCTTCGAGCCTGCTCCGCCATTCAATGAGATCATGGCTGATCATCCAAATTCAGTACCCTGTCCCTGCCTTCTCCCCATATCCCTTGAGCCTTAAGAAATATATCCAACTCTTTTTTGAATATATTTAATGAACTGGCCTCCACCGCCCTCTGTGGCAGAGAATTCCACAGGTTCACCACTCTCTGGGTGAAGAAATTCCTCCTCATTTCAGTCCTAAATGGCTTACCCCTTATCCTTAGACTATGACCCCTGGTTCTGGACTCCCCGGCCATCAGAAACATCCTTTCTGCATCTAGTCTGTCCAGACCTGACAGAATTTTATAGGTTTCGATGAGATCCCCTCTCAATCTTCTAAACTCCAGTGAGTATAAGCCCAATTGACACAATCTCTCCTCGTACGTCATTCCTGCCATCCCAGGTATCAGCCTGGCGAATCTTCGCTGCACATGGCAAGAATGTCCTTCCTCAGGTAAGGTGACCAAAACTGCACACAATACTCAAGGTACGGTCTCACCAAGGCCCTGTACAACAACTGCAGCAAGACATCGTTGTTCTTGTACTCGAACCCTCTTGCTACGAAGGCCAACATACCATTTGCCTTCTTAACCGCCTGCTGCACCTGCATGCTTGCCTTCAGCGACTGGTGCACAAGAACACCTAGGTCTCTTTGCACTTCCCCTTCTCCCAATCTATTGCCATTCAAATAATAATCTGCCTTCCTGTTTTTGCCATCAAAGTGGATAACCTCAATTTATCCACATTATAGTGTATTTCCCATGTTTCTGCCCAATCACCCAACCTGTCCAAATCGTACTGGAGTTTCATGACCTCCTCACAGCATACCCTCCCACCCAGCTTTGTGTCGTCTGCAAATTTGGAGATATTACATCCAATTCCCTCGTCCAGATCATTAATATATATTGTGAACAGCTGGGGTCCTAGGACCGATCCTTGCGGTACCCCACTAGTCACTGCCTGCCACTCGGAAAATGACCCGTTTATTCCAACTCTTTGCTTTCTGTCCGCCAACCAGTTCTCTATCCAAGTCAATACCTTGCCCCCAATCCCATGTGCCTTAATTTTGCACGCTAATCTCTTATGTGGGACCTTATCGAAAGCCTTCTGAAAGTCCAAATACACCACATCCACTGGTTCTCCCTTATCTATTTTACCAGTTACATCCTCAAAAAATTCCAGTAGATTAGTCAAGCATGATTTACCTTTTGTAAATCCATGTTGATTTTGTCCGATCCTGTCACTGCTTACCAAGTGCTCTGCTATTACATCTTTTATAATAGATTCTAGCATTTTCCCCACTACCGATGTCGGGCTTACCGGTCTATAATTGCCCGCTTTTTCTCTACCACCTTTTTTTGAATAGTGGGGTAACATTAGCTACCCTCCAATCCATGGGTACTGTTCCAGAGTCTATCGAGTTCTGGAAGATGACCAGTAATGCATCTACTATTTCTAGGGCCACTTCCTTAAGTACCCTGGGATGTAGATTATCAGGCCCTGGGGATTTATCGGCCTTCAGTCCCATCAATTTTCCTAACACCATTTCCCTACAAATACTGAATTCTTTCAGTTCCACCCTTTCATCAGACCCTATGTTCCCCGGCATCTCTGGGAGGTTATTTGTGTCCTCCTTTGTGAAGACAGAACCAAAGTATGAATTTAGTTGGTCTGCCATTTCTTTGTTTCCCATTATAAATTCCCCTGATTCTGACTGCAAGGGACCTACGCTTGACTTCACCAATCTTTTTCTCTTCACATATCTATAAAAGCTTTTACAGTCAGTTTTTATGTTCCCTGCTAGCTTACTCTCATTTTCCCTTTCTTAATTAATCCCTTTGTCCTCCTTTGTTGAATCCTAAACTGCTCCCAATCCTCAGGATTATTGCTTTTTCTGGCCAATTTATATGTCGTCTCCTTGGATCTTATGCTATCCCTAATTTCCCTTGTTAGCCACGGTTGAGTCACCTTTTTTATTTTATTTATAGAAGGATCAACACAAAAACTTCCCTCGCTAGCCCTGCTTAACATCACCCTTTGGGATCTCAAACTGCAGAGGACTACTTTTATTTACACTGCAGTTTGAAATTTGCAGTTTAGGTCTGAAACCAGGTTTTGTGGTCCAGCTCTGGAAGTCATTTCAATCTGCTATCAATTCTGTTTACATACCATTGTTAGCATCACTATGAAGTGTGACTGTACCCAGATAGAGTCCTACATGCAGATGAAAAATGTTCAATTTGAACAGCCATTGTGAAGTATACAACATCTTACCAAAAACAAACCTACTAAATCAAGATTGAACAAACTGTAGTTCCACATGGTTGAAGAAATCTACTTCTAAAGTGGAAACCAATCCAGGTACATTTAATTTGAGTCCCATGAACTTAAAACTCACAGAGCTTTCACAAGCCTACAAGTTACCAGTGAAAAGAACAATGGCTCTCATTCACAATCAATCATTTTCTGAATGCCACAACAACAACTTACATTTATATAGCACCTTTAACGAAGTAAAACATCCCTAGGCGCTTCACAGGGATATTGTAAGACAAAAAATTTGACACCGAACCACATAAGGAGAAATTAGGGCAGGTGACCAAAAGCTTGGTCAAAGAGGTAGGTTTTAAGGAGTGTCTTAAAAGGAGGAAAGTGAGGTGGAGAGGTTTAGGCAGGGAATTCCAGAACTTAGGGCCTAGACAACAGAAGGCACGGCCACCAATGGTTGAGCAATTATAATCAGGGATGCTCAAGGAAGGCAGAATTAGAGGAGCGCAGATATCTTGGGGGGGGGGGGGGGGGATTGCAGGGCTGAAGGAGATTACAGTGATAGGGAGGGGCAAGGCCATGGAGGGATTTGAAAACAAGGATGAGAATTTTGAAATCTAGGTGTTGCTTAACCGGGAGCCAATGTAGGTCAGTGAGCACAGGGGTGATGGGTGAACGGGACTTAGTGCAAGTTAGGACACGGGCAGCCGAGTTTTGGATCACCTCAAATTTACGTAGGGGAGAATGTGGGAGGTGTGTTGGAATAGTCAAGTCTAGAGGTAACAAAGGCATGGATGAGGATTTCAGCAGCGAATGAGCTGAGGCAAGGGCGTAGATGGGCAATGTTACGGTGGTGGAAATAGGCGGTCTTAGTTATGCCGCGGATATGTGGTCAAAAGCTTATTTCAGGGTCACATATGACACCAAGGTTGCGAACAGTGTGGTTCAGCTTCAGACAGATGTTAGGGAGAGAGATGGAGTCAGTGTCTAGGGAACGAAGTTCGTGGCGAGGACCAAAAACAATGACTTTGGTCTTTAATTGGAAAAAATTTCTGCTCATCCAGAACTGGATGTCAGACAAGCAGTCTGACAATTTAGAGACCGTGGAGGGGCCGAGAGAAGTGGTGGTGAGGTAGAGCTGGGTGTCGTCAGCGTACATGTGGAAACTGACGCTGTGTTTTAGGATGATGTTGCCAAGGGGCAGCATGTAGATGAGAAATAGGAGGCGGCCAAGGATAGATCCTTGGGGGACACCAGAGGTAACAATGCAGGAGCAGGAAGAGAAGCCGTTGCAGGTGATTCTCTGGCTACAATTAGATAGATGGGAATGGAACCAGGCGTGTACAGTCCCACCCAGCTGGACGACGGTGGAGAGGCATTGGAGAAGGATGGAGTGGTCAACCATGTTAAAGGCTGCATACAAGTCAAGGACAAGGTGGGATAGTTTACTAGCATAACATTCTGTTACCATTTGTTAAAACATGCTTTGATCAGATTTAATGAGGTACATTATTTGGAAGAGAAAACTTGTATTTATATTGCCCCTTTCATGACATCAGGACTCCCAAAGGGAGTTATTTTTGAAATGTAGTCACAGTTTTACAAGCAAACTTGGCAGCCAATTCGCACACAGCAATGAGATGAATGACCAGTTAATCTGTTTCAGTGTCATTGATTACAGGTTCCATGTTGTCCATGACATCTGGAGAACTCCCTGCTTTTCAATCAAAAAGTGGCATGGGATCTTTTACATCCACCTGAACATGCAGACTGGGCCTTGGTTTAACAGTCTCATCCAAAAGATGGCAACTCTGATAATGCAGCAGTCTCTCAGTACTGCACGCAGATGTCAGTGCAAATCATGTGGACTTTACTCAGAGGCGATGTATGGAGCATATTGATGAAGTGTTTTTGGATGAAGTGTTACAAAGCAAAAAGCTAGGAGGGAAAGACCAATATCTATTAGCATAATGTCCATTGAAAATGCAATAGAATTACCGCAGGGAACGTGGACAATAATTGGTATTGACTTATAAATGTAATCTCCAGAGGTTGCAACACAATTAGCTACTCTTTCTATGCAAGTTAAAATAGTGAACCATGCCACTCTGTTCTTTCACAATAAAAGAACATTACAAATGCAACAAACTTGAGTACAGGAGTAAAGAAGCCTTACTCCAATTATATAGGGCCTTGGTGAAACCACACCTGGAGTACTGTGTACGATTTGGTCTCCTTACCTAAGGAAGGATATGCTTGCCATAGAGCGAGTGCAAGGAAGGTTCACAAGATTGATTCCTGGGATGGCGGGACTGTCGTATGAGAAGAGATTGCGTAAACTAGGCCTGTATCCTCTTGAATTCAGAAGAATGAGAGGGGATCTCATTGAAGCATACAAAATTATTACAGGGCTTGATAGGGTGGATGGTGGGAGAATGTTTCCCTTGGCTGGGGCGTCTAGAACCAGGGGTCACAGCCTCAGGATAAAGGGTAGGCCATTCAGGACTGAGATGAGAAGAAATTTCTTCACACAGAGGGTGGTGAATCTTTGCAATTCTCTACCCCAGAGGGCTGTGGAGGCTCAGTCATTGGGTATATTCAAAACAGAAGTCGATAGATTTCTGACTAGTAAGGGCATCAAGGGATATAACGATAAGGCCGGTGAATGGAATTGAGGCAGAAGATCAGTCGTAATCTCATTGAATGGCGGAGCAGGCTCGAAGGACCGAATGACCTACTCCTGCTCCTATTTCTTATGTTCTTTTGTTCACAGGTTCTCAAAAGGAATATATGCCCTTAGTGGTGTTGTTGTGCATTAAATCTAGGATCCCATGCAAAAATGTATGCTGAAAACAAATATTTTAAAACTTAGATGAAAATTTGTGATATCTATACATCTTAATTTAAGACAATTTCCATTCAATTTTTAAAAATGTGTAATGATTCAGAACTCTGCCGCTGTTTGCTTCCTGTCTTGTATCACAGGACAGGCAGATATATCAGAAGCACAAGAAATATGGATCAAAACTCTATTTAATATATCTAATTTTAATGCATGTCATGAAACATGGGCTTAAAAGTAATTACGATCAGCCACCTTTGTTATATACACTACTATGATTAAACGTGAATGAAATCCAGAAGGAGAATTTGGAGGAGGCAAAACATGCACGTTGGTTTGAAGGGATTTTTGTTTTAATGTTGGAATTCAAAAGATATTACCGTATTGCACAGTCCTGTTTATTTAAGATATTCAGGTTTTAACACAAGTACCCAATTGCTCCAAAGTCTGTAAATATAATTTGATATACTGGAGAAAAATGCCAGATCAGTTAAAGTAATGATTCAAAAGAACTTGAACGAATATATGTATTGTATTTAATGGTCCTATTAATGGTTGGACCTTACGAGCAGAGACAACTCATTAATTGGAAGTCACTTAAGCGTGACACTTAAGGTTTCCAATATTCACTGAGAAATTGAGACTAAACAAAAAGAGTTACATTTTGGTTCCTTAATAGCTGCTGTAACAAAATAAAACAATGTCACGCACTTAAGGATGTGGAACAAGTAGGGGAAATCACGTGAGAAAAATACTAAGGAAGTTGGATCAGGAAAGAAATCTGGGTTTCAGAGTAAATAGATCCATCAAGACATCAAGCCAATGTCTGACATGTCTGACTTATGTAAAAAAAAAATGAATGGAATGTTTAAGTTGTACAAAAAATGGGAGACTAGATCAAGCAAAGTTATCATGCACTATATAGACCTACTAGCTGGGGGTGCCGAGGCTTTTTTGAGGGCATGTTGTTGTTGGAAGAGGAGAGAGGGAGCGACTGGGGGGAAGAGAGAGATGGAAGGAGAGAGAGAGAGAGAGAGAGAGAGATGGAAGGAGAGAGGAGAGAGAGAGAGAGAGAGAGAGAGAGAGAGAGAGATGGAAGGAGAGGGAGGGAGAGGGGAGGGGAAGGACGAGGGAAGGAAAGAGAGAGAGGGAAGGAGAGAGAAAAGAGAGAGAGAGAGAGAGGGAAGGAGAGAGAGAGAGAGGGAAGGGGAGGAGAGAGAGGAGAGAGAGAGAGAGAGAGAGGAGAGAGAGAGGGAAGGAGAGAGAGAGAGAGAGAGGAGAGAGAGAGAGAGGGAGAAGGGGAGAGAGAGAGGGAGAGAGAGAGAGAGAGAGGGAAGGAGAGAGAGAGATGAAGAGAGAGAGAGGAAGGAGAGAGAGAGGGAAGGAGAGAGAGAGGGAAGGAGAGAGAGAGGGAAGGAGAGAGAGAGGGAAGGAGAGAGAGAGGGAAGGAGAGAGAGAGGGAAGGAGAGGAGAGAGGGAAGGAGAGAGAGAGAGGGAAGGAGAGAGAGGGGGAAGGAGAGAGAGGGGGAAGGAGAGAGAGGGGAAGGAGAGAGAGGGGGAAGGAGGAGAGAGGGGGAAGGAGAGAGAGGGGGAAGGAGAGAGAGGGGGAAGGAGAGAGAGGGGGGAAGGAGAGAGAGGGGGAAGGAGAGAGAGGGGGAAGGAGAGAGAGGGGGAAGGAGAGGGAGGGGGAAGGAGAGGGAGGGGGAAGGAGAGAGAGGAGGAAGGAGAGAGAGAGGGGGAAGGAGAGAGAGGGGGAGAAGGAGAGAGGGGGGGAAGGAAAGAGAGAGGGAAGGAGAGAGAGACGGGGGTGAGAGAGAGAGAGAGAGACTGGGGAAAGAGAGAGAGAGACTGGGGAGAAGAGAGAGAGAGAGAGACTGGAAGTGTGAGAGAGAGAGAGAGAGAGAGAGAGAGAGAGAGAGAGAGAGAGAGAGAGAGAGAGTGGGAGTGTGTGTGAGGAGAGAGAGACTGGAGTGAGAGAGAGAGACTGGGAGTGTGTGTGAGAGAGAGAGAGAGAGAGAGTGGGAGTGTGTGTGTGAGAGAGAGAGAGAGAGAGAGAGAGAGAGAGAGAGAGTGCGAGAGAGAGAGAGACTGGGAGTGCGAGAGAGAGAGACTGGGAGTGCGAGAGAGAGAGACTGGGAGTGCGAGAGAGAGAGACTGGGAGTGCGAGAGAAGAGACTGGGAGTGCGAGAGAGAGAGACTGGGAGTGCGAGAGAGAGAGACTGGGAGTGCGAGAGAGAGAGACTGGGAGTGCGAGAGAGAGAGACTGGAGTGCGAGAGAGAGAGACTGGGAGTGCGAGAGAGAGAGACTGGGAGTGCGAGAGAGAGAGACTGGGAGTGCGAGAGAGAGAGACTGGGAGTGCGAGAGAGAGAGACTGGGAGTGCGAGAGAGAGAGACTGGGAGTGCGAGAGAGAGAGACTGGGAGTGCGAGAGAGAGAGAGACTGGGAGTTGCGAGAGAGAGAGAGACTGGGAGTGTGCGAGAGAGAGAGACTGGGAGTGCGAGAGAGAGAGACTGGGAGTGCGAGAGAGAGAGACTGGGAGTGCGAGAGAGAGAGACTGGGAGTGCGAGAGAGAGAGACTGGGAGTCGGAGAGAGAGAGACTGGGAGTGCGAGAGAGAGAGACTGGGAGTGCGAGAGAGAGAGGACTGGGAGTGCGAGAGAGAGAGACTGGGAGTGCGAGAGAGAGAGACTGGGAGTGCGAGAGAGAGAGACTGGGAGTGCGAGAGAGAGAGACTGGGAGTGCGAGAGAGAGACGACTGGGGAGTGCGAGAGAGAGAGACTGGAGTGCGAGAGAGAGAGACTGGGAGTGCGAGAGAGAGAGACTGGGAGTGCGAGAGAGAGAGACTGGGAGTGCGAGAGAGAGAGACTGGGAGTGCGAGAGAGAGAGACTGGGAGTGCGAGAGAGAGAGACTGGAGTGCGAGAGGAGAGAGAGACTGGGAGTGCGAGAGAGAGAGAGACTGGGAGTGCGAGAGAGAGAGACTGGAGTGCGAGAGAGAGAGACTGGAGTGCGAGAGAGAGAGACTGGGAGGGCGAGAGAGAGAGATGGGAGTGCGAGAGAGGGACTGGGAGTGCGAGAGAGAGAGCCTGGGAGTGCGAGAGAGAGAGACTGGGAGTGCGAGAGAGAGAGACTGGGAGTGCGAGAGAGAGAGACTGGGAGTGCGAGAGAGAGAGACTGGAGTGCGAGAGAGAGAGACTGGGAGTGCGAGAGAGAGAGACTGGAGTGCGAGAGAGAGAGACTGGGAGTGCGAGAGAGAGAGACTGGGAGTGCGAGAGAGAGAGACTGGGAGTGCGAGAGAAGAGAGACTGGGAGTGCGAGAGAGAGAGACTGGAGTGCGAGAGGAGAGAGACTGGGAGTGCGAGAGAGAGAGACTGGGAGTGCGAGAGAGAGACTGGAGGAGAGCTGGGAGTGCGAGAGAGAGAGACTGGGAGTGCGAGAGAGAGAGACTGGGAGTGCGAGAGAGAGAGACTGGAGTGCGAGAGAGAGAGACTGGGAGTGCGAGAGAGAGAGACTGGGAGGGAGGAGAGAGAGACTGGGAGTGCGAGAGAGAGAGACTGGAGTGCGAGAGAGAGAGACTGGGAGTGGCGAGAGAGAGAGACTGGGGAGTGCGAGAGAGAGAGACTGGAGTGCGAGAGAGAGAGACTGGAGTGCGAGAGAGAGAGACTGGTGAGTGCGAGAGAGAGAGACTGGGAGTGCGAGAGAGAGAGACTGGGAGTGCGAGAGAGAGAGACTGGGAGTGCGAGAGAGATGAGACTGGGAGTGCGAGAGAGAGAGACTGGGAGTGCGAGAGAGAGAGACTGGGAGTGCGAGGAGACGAGAGACTGGAGTGCGAGAGAGAGGAGACTGGGAGTGCGAGAGAGAGAGACTGGGAGTGCGAGAGAGAGAGACTGGGAGTGCGAGAGAGAGAGACTGGGAGTGCGAGAGAGAGAGACTGGGAGTGCGAGAGAGAGAGACTGGGAGTGCGAGAGAGAGAGACTGGGAGTGCGAGAGAGAGAGACTGGGAGTGCGAGAGAGAGAGACTGGGAGTGCGAGAGAGAGAGACTGGGAGTGCGAGAGAGAGAGACTGGGAGTGCGAGAGAGAGAGACTGGGAGTGCGAGAGAGAGAGACTGGGAGTGCGAGAGAGAGAGAGCTGGGAGTGCGAGAGAGAGAGACTGGAGTGCGAGAGAGAGAGACTGGGGAGTGCGAGAGAGAGAGACTGGAGTGCGAGAAGAGAGAGACTGGGAGTGCGAGAGAGAGAGACTGGGAGTGCGAGAGAGAGAGACTGGAGTGCGAGAGAGAGAGACTGGGAGTGCGAGAGAGAGGAGGACTGGGAGTGCGAGAGAGAGAGACTGGGAGTGCGAGAGAGAGGGACTGGGAGTGCGAGAGAGAGAGACTGGGAGTGCGAGAGAGAGAGACTGGGAGTGCGAGAGAGAGAGACTGGGAGTGCGAGAGAGAGAGACTGGGAGTGCGAGAGAGAGAGACTGGGAGTGCGAGAGAGAGAGACTGGAGTGCGAGAGAGAGAGACTGGGAGTGCGAGAGAGAGAGACTGGGAGTGCGAGAGAGAGAGATTGGGAGTGCGAGAGAGAGAGACGGGGAGTGCGAGAGAGAGAGATTGGGAGTGCGAGAGAGAGAGATTGGAGTGCGAGAGAGAGAGATTGGGAGTGCGAGAGAGAGAGAGATTGGTGAGTGCGAGAGAGAGAGATTGGGAGTGCGAGAGAGAGAGAGATTGGGGAGTGCGAGAGAGAGAGATTGGGAGTGCGAGAGAGAGAGATTGGGAGTGCGAGAGAGAGAGATTGGGAGTGCGAGAGAGAGAGATTGGAGTGCGAGAGAGAGAGATTGGGAGTGCGAGAGAGAGATTGGGAGTGCGAGAGAGAGAGATTGGGAGTGCGAGAGAGAGAGATTGGGAGTTGCGAGAGAGAGAGACTGGGAGTGAGAGAGAGAGAGAGACTGGGAGTGAGAGAGAGAGAGACTGGGAGTGAGAGAGAGAGAGACTGGGAGTGAGAGAGAGAGAGACTGGGAGTGAGAGAGAGAGAGACTGGGAGTGAGAGAGAGAGATTGGCAGTGTGAGAGAGAGAGAGCGAGCGAGCTTGGGAGTGTGAGAGAGAGAGAGAGAGAGAGAGAGAGATTGGGAGTGTGAGAGAGAGAGATTGGGAGTGAGAGAGAGACTGGGCCGCCACGGCCGCTCACCTGATGGCTTTGGGTCGGGCTCTGGGGCGAGGCTGTTGACGCCGCGGGGAGGTTTTGTGCGCGGCAGCTCCCGGCACGGCCCGCCGCGGCCGGTAACCTGGTGTCTTTGGGTCGGGCTCTGGGGCGGGGCTGTTGACGCCGCGGGAAAGATTTGTGCGCGGCAGCTCCTGGCACGGCCCGCCACGGCCGGTAACCTGGTGGCTTTGGGTCGGGCTCTGGGGCGGGGCTGTTGACGCCGCGGGGAAGTTTTGTGTGCGGCAGCTCCCGGCACGGCCCACCGCGACCGGTGACCTGGTGGCTTTGGGTCGGGCTCTGGGGCGGGGCTGTTGACGCCGCGGGGAAGTTTTGTGCGTGGCGGCTCCCGGCACGGCCCGCAACTCAAGGCCCAGGCTTCCCGGGCTGCTAGGCCGCGCCCGGCGCCGGCACAGCCGCTTGAAATGGCCGTCAAAGTAGGCGAGCCTCCGGGCGAAGGGCAGGGGATCACTTCATTTCCTACTGTTGCTAAATACAATTTAAAACTCAAATAAATTGCTATTTTCCTTAGTTCCCTAACACAAAGTGTGGGAAAAAAAATCGTGAAGAATCAAGATGGCGGCCACTCACCTCGGTTCAGAATGATAAGGCCTGCCCACACACGCACCGATTGGTCAACCGTCAGGTCACTGAACTGTTGGATTGGTCAATCGTCAAGACACTCAACACTCAACTGTAGGATGGCCCGCCCGCACGCGCAATGAACCCGCCCCCGTGACGCAGCGATTGGTCAACCGTCGGTCAACTGTCAGGTCGCTCGACCGCACGATTGGTCAACCTTCACGTCACTCAATGCTAATGAGCGGAACTTTTACCATTTAATGAGCGGAATTTTGAACGTTTTTGGGATACCGTGGGCACGATTTTTCTCTGATGGAAAAGTAAATATGTCCGTAATCGTAAGCTTTCTTTTGATGTGACGCGCGTGTAGGTACGCTCTGTAACTTTCGAACGTATAGAGAACAGACAGACAGACAGAAGGGGTCTTTTATATATATAGATAGATGGTCAGGTCAAATCTGTAGTAGAGTGTATAGTTCTGCAACTCTTACTACAGGAAGGATGTAGTTGAGCTGGAAAAGGGGCAGATCAGAACTAAAATTATACGGCGGATGAGAGAATAAAACAAAATGAGGATAGGTTCAAAAAGCTGGGACTTTTCTCATTGAAGAGAAAACTAAGGAGATATGATTGAGGTTTTCAAACATTAATAAAGCTTAGGAAGGTAGAGGATCAGTCAAGGCTATGTGAATTGATACAAGGCAGCTGAGCAAAGATACACGAGTAAAACTGACGAGGTTGATTCAGGTGGCATATACCGAAACATTCCCGAGAAGGTAGTTGGTGTTTAGAACAAGCTTTCGATCACCTCTCCTGATCTTTTCCACCACAATTCAAAACCTTGGAACATTGCATTTACTTTCTCTGCAGTAATAATATACAGGAAACTTTGGTTTATCCGGAGGTTGTATGTCCGGAATACTTGATCTAATGGCAAAAATCAGGAGCTGTTTTCTATAAGTTTTTTTAGTTCTCGTTCTTTTTTTCCCCCCCAGTCAGGCACTGCAAGGTCTGTACCTATAGCAACAGCTTCAGCTAGAGATGCTTGCAGCTGCAGCCGACTCTTTAGAAGCTGTTGCTAAGCAACAGTGTTTGTTGTCAGATACGGAGATGAAAACCTCCGTATGCTTCAACATTAACTTTGTATGTCCGGCAGTTTTGATAGATCGGCAACACGCCGGTCCCGGATATCACAAAGTTTCCTGTATTTGCACCTTTCACTCACCCACTCTGTAATCTTTATATCTGTTTTCCCACCAATTTATGTTTAGATTTACAACCTCTTATTTCTTAGTCTGAATCTCCCTATTTATTTATCCACCATTTTTCTCTTCCCTCTACAACAAAACATTCCCATGACCTAATGAAAATGAGGAAAAGTCACAAATTGGTATCAGGCAATTCTAGCTCAAAAATGATTGAGAACTTGTTGTACTGGAAGACTAATAGCTAGCAATGCTGTTAATGATTAGAAAGGCTGAATGGCCTCCTTCTGTGCCGTAAATTTCTATGATTCTATAAAGGGAAGGGGAGGGAGGGAAATTCAGGACTAGTCTCCCGATGCAGCTTTATGCAATATGGAACTGGGCAAAGATCACGTGACTTCATGGTGTTTACAACTCCTCAGAAAATGATGAACTTGGTGGCTGCTGGAGCTATTGTAATGTGCATGCATGTCTCTTTTGCTCTTGCCCATTGATTATCTATAGGATTTTGCATGGCAGGTTGCTGTCAGTGGGACATCCAAATGGTATGGTGCCCTCTACAGGGCATCTGGGACTTGTGTATCTTCTTAACCAATCACAGATCACAGAATCCCCACAATGCAGATAGAGGCCATTTCGGCCCATCGAGCCTGCACCGACACATATCCCACCTGTAGTGTATGTAACTGTTCTACCTTTAAGAGAACTATTGTATGTAACCGTCCACCTTTAAGAGAACTATTTTAGGTGTGGCACTACTTTATCCTGGCTGCTGTATACTGTAATACCGACGGTGACCACACCGGTATATAAGTGCTGTGGCAGAATTTATTGGGCAGATTCGCCCTGACCTTCGAATAGTAAAGTCCTGTTTAAGTTACTCTTGTAGTCTGTGTATTACTTCGCTATACAACCCACAGACTTTACAGTGGCGACGAGTTCGATCTTACCCTGCGGCAACAATACTTCTGAAGAAGTAAACGAGCGTCGAGAAGAGGCACCCGCCCTCGTCGTTTTGCTGAGAGAAAACTCGAGTCTGCAGACCAAGAAAGGAGGAAGATTTCAAACACGAAGTCTTCCATCAGCAACAGGCACGGATTGTCCCTTCTGCCACGGTGGTGAGTGAGCCGATCAACACGAGAAGCAAGTCGGCCACGGTGACTGTGAGTAAAGGGAAAATAGAAACAAGTAAACGGAGGATAAGGGCGGTGCACTCGACCACGGTCGAGGGGGAAAGGAGCCGGACAGAAGTCGGGCCCAGAGGCGCCGAGACTGGGGCAGCGTGGAGCAGAAGCCGCGGTACAAGCGGGCTGGGGAGCGCCGTGAGACGACTAGACCACGACGGCGAAAAAGGCCGGACAAATACCGCGACCACGAGGCGCTGCGACCGGGATCGTAAGGCGCGGGAAGATATAAACATAAATAAGCCACGGAGAACTCAGCCGCAGCCGGGGAGGAAAGCACCGGACTGCGAGAGGGCTGGGAGGCGCGATTGGAGCGAAAAAGGCCGGGCACCTACCAAGGCCGCGAGGCGCTGCAACCGGGATCATAAGGCACGGAGGCAATAAATAAATAAATAACTAAATAACCCGCGAAGAATCAGCCGCAGCTGGGGAGGAAAGGACCGGACTGCGGGAGGTCTGGGAGAGGCGTTTAAAGCCGCTGAGGGAGAGCCGCGCGAGCGGGAGAGACAGAGCCCGAGAGAGAGCGAGCGAGAGCCGAGCGAGCGGGAGAGACAGAGCCCGAGAGAGAGCGAGCGAGAGCCGCGTGAGCGGGAGAGACAGAGCCCGAGAGAGAGACCGAGCGAGGTTCCGGCCAGCGGCTTGCAGCAGCTGCCATGAAGGACCAGGAGCTGGATCTGTCCGACGCCAACTGGTTGTCCCCAGCGCCGGTTGCCCCTGCCGAAAAGAAGGGGGGGGGAACAAGGAACGCGATCGGCTTTTCTAGCGCGCGCTTCAGAATAAACTGAAGCCGGCGCACAGGCTACAAACCCCGTAAACCAGCGGTCGTCGCCCGAGGGCAAAGCTTACCCCTCCCACCAGAGGAAGAAGTCAGGAGCGGGAAACCGCCATTTTGCCAGTAGGGGGGGGAAGAAGACAAGCGCGGGAAACCGCCATTTTGCCAGTAGGCGGGGAAGAAGACAAGCGCGGGAAACCGCCATTTTTGAAAAAAAAAGAAAAAGTTAAAAAGTTAAAGAGAAATCCTGTTGTTTCGCAGAAAGATAGTGGGAGATAGTGAAGATGCCTAAGCATGGTAACATCAACAACTTCGATGCCGAGGTGGAAGATTGGGCCACGTACATAGAACGTATCGAGATATATTGTGAGGCCAATAAAATAGAAGATGATGATAAAGCTATAACCTTGCTAAACTCGATGGGCGCGAAGACATACGGGTTATTGAAGCATCTTCTATCACCAGCTAAACCGGCGGATCAGACTTTCGATAATATTGTTGCTGTTCTAAAGGATCACTTGAACCCCACACCGCTGATGTTGGCGGAATGATTCAAATTTTATGCGAGAACGCAACGGAAAGAGGAAAGCAACGCGGAATACTTGGTCGAACTGCGTAGACTAGCGAAATACTGCCAGTTTGGAGGAAATCTGACAGAGGCATTGCGAGACAAGTTCGTGTGCGGGTTGTCGAAGGAAGGAACGCAAAAGCGACTACTCGAAGAGAACGACCTTACACTTGAGAGGGCTGTCCTTATTGCAGCATCGCACGAAGCCGCAGCGAAAGGAACTGCGGAAATGCAGCGGTACTCAGTGTGGATCAAATTACTTCGGGTACAACAAAATGTTATCGTTGTGGGAAGACAACACGCGACCAGAACCAATGCTGGTTTAAAAACCAGGAATGTAGAAAATGTGGCAAACTGGGTCACATAGCTAAAGTATGCCGGTCAGGAAAGAAGACCAACAACCAAAAAAAGCCATCACAGGGAAAGTACAACAAAGTACACAAGGTGGCTGAGAAGAGTTCAGACGAACAGAATTCGGATTCAGACCCAAACGGCCAGGAACTGGGTAGTCTGAGAATTCACAATGTGAGTAAGAAAGCTGACCTACAAACTATCTGGGTCATGCTAAAAATAGCCGGAGTCCAAGTGAAAAATGGAGTTGGACACTGGATCAGCCCTATCAGTCATAAATCGAAGGGATTACAACCGGCTATTCTCACATATACCCTTGAGAGAAACCAAGTTCGTATTGCAGACATACATGGGGCATAAAGTATACCCCATGGGGAAGATAAGAGTCAAGGTGAGAGACAGGGGCAAAGAACACCCAGGAATGGACTTATATGTACTACCTGAGGGAGGACCACCACTTCTAGGACGGGAGTGGATCAAGAAAATAGACATGGAATGGCACTACTTAAAAGCAATAACGAGTGAGGACTCGGTGCAGACAATCAGCACAGACTCTGAAACGGATGACGATAAGACCAGCCCAAGTATGAAAGACAAGGCTAAAATGGACTTGCTAACTGAGGTTGGAAAAACGAAGGCGTGCATAAAGGCTTATGCGCCAGAGGAGAACAAAGTTTCAGAACAGAATTCCACTGAACAACAACATAGTTTGACAGAGAATTCTGAGTCTGTCCAGTTTACAGACATATACATTACTGAGTAACACCGGGCTCGAACTCAACTTTATTTCAAATTACAACAGCAATTAGAACAATTGAGTCGCCGTCTTGAGCAAGAGACAACAGCAATGAAAAAGTTCTTGGACACAGAGTGGGAGAATCTGGAAAGACAACAGAAGCAGCTGAGGGAGAAAATGGAGCAGGAGCACACAAACCGTCTGCGCGAGGAGGCCAAACGAATCAAAGCTGATTCGGTCTCTGAAGGTGCGTGCTCTAATCTGGTGGAGCAAGATGTTCAGCAACTGAAGGCGCTTGTTAGCAGGTTGCAGGCAGAAAAGGCTGATTTGGTCGCCATGAATTCCGAGCTCCTACTGAAGTCGGGTGCAGCATCACCAGACGATTCAATTGTGGAAATTCGAATGGTGGGGGCTGCGGATGATGGCGAAGTAGAAACAGCAAAGGAGCCCCAGGGCAAGGTTATAAACAGCCCTGCAGCGAATGGGAAAGCGATGATGGCAGAAGAGTTAACAGTCAGCCAACTCCTTCGTGTGCTGAGGGACAAGACTCTGAAATGGGAAAAACTTGAACACGAGCCTCAATCTTCAAAGAAAAGGGGTTCGGAGCTCTCAAAAGTTATTGAAATAGCTGAAGTGGCAACACAGACGGAGAAGACTGCAGCAGAGCAGCCCTTGGATGCCAAAAGTACGCTGACTCACGTCAATGTAGAACAACAGAATGCTGAAACAGCTACTTCAGTAGAGGGATTGAATAGTCCGATCAATCAATCTCCGAAGGAAGTTGAAGTATTGAAATCACAAATGAGGTCATTAGTAAAAGACTTGCTGAAAGCCCAGAAAAAGCTGGATGAAGCGGAACACATGAAGAAGTCTCTTCAGGAAAGATGTCTGGATTTGGAACAAAAGCTGGCTAACGTCCAGCTGGGTAAGGAGGAAATAGAAGACCCTCTCGCTGGCCTAGCTCAGGACGACACCGAATATTACCATGATCTGTTGAGTGACACTGACTATTATGAGGACCTGGTCTGCCCAGCTTGTGCCAAGAACTCCCAAAGTGCCGAAATCAGGATGAATCACTTAAAGTCTAAGGAACATAGGGAGATGGTGGCGTTACAGCTGGCAGCTGACAATGGAGCCCCGAGAGTCTCCAAGAAGCAAAAAAGGAAAAGACGAAGCAGAAGATGATAACCATCTGAACCATTATTACCTCTACCCGATCACACACGTGGTCCCCCGAACGGAGCCAAATCAGTTGGAAAGTAGGAAAATTTCCCAAGGCAATCCAACTGTTTTTTGTTTGTTTTAAAAGTCAGCAATGCTGGTTCAGAAGTGATGGAAGTAAAGCTGTTAAGTCTAGGGAAGGACTATGGGAGGAGTCCCTCTAGCAAGGTGACCCGACTACACCACGGAGGCGTGGTCCGGACCGAGTCAAGAAGATCAGAGACTGAATCTGTGAACTGTTTCCGCAGAGACTACCTCTGTGAACTGTTGTAACATGAAGTTGGATATGTTATGATGTTATGTTAATGGGGAATAAGTATGTTGTAAGCTAAAAAGGGAGGATTGTAGTGTATGTAACTGTTCTACCTTTAAGAGAACTATTGTATGTAACTGTCCACCTTTAAGAGAACTATTTTAGGTGTGGCACTACTTTATCCTGGCTGCTGTATACTGTAATACCGACGGTGACCACACCGGTATATAAGTGCTGTGGCAGAATTTATTGGGCAGATTCGCCCTGACCTTCGAATAGTAAAGTCCTGTTTAAGTTACTCTTGTAGTCTGTGTATTACTTCGCTATACAACCCACAGTCTTTACACCACCCTATCCCCGTAACCCCACGTATTTAATCCCCTAACACTAAGGGTCAATTTTATCATAGCCAAATCAACCTAACCCGCACATCAGATTGAAGAATTGTTAATGAGCAGTGCAGAGTCTGAGCCAGGAAGTGCAAGTTGGAATATTGAATTCAACATCAAATCAGGTACAGAAACCAAAATAGAGATGGAAAGAAAGATTGGATTGAGAGAGAGAGAGAGAGAGAGAGAGAGAGATAAAAGACAAAGAAAAAGTTAAATCTCCAATGATAATTTAAAGCTGAATGAATGAGACTCCACACTTGTAAAAGTTAATTTTCAGTGCCAGAGAAGTTGTTTGGCAGTAATTAAGACTTACCACGCCATTAAAAGGGTACTCAGACTGGAATGGACAAGCCCCAACTTGTAGTGGCGAGTTCAGTCCATATCCAAGACATCAGTACAGGAACTTCATGCTGTTCAATACATTTGAACGAGGAGCCAGATGGAGAGATGTTGTTTTCGTGCAGTTTACAGAGGAACGGTGCATCTCGGATAGCAACTTCTGGATTTTCGCATTTAACTGCACTCACTGGAAGTTGATGTGCATTAATAATTGTGAGTGCTGTTAGCCTCACTGTTATTTTCACAGCAATTGTTGTAATGTGGACTGCTCCAGACATTGCGAATTGAGTTAGAACTGTTAATGCAACAAGTCTTCTAACCTGGCTCCCTTTCCACAACACACTTAAATGCTACTTACTTGAAAAAGATTTAATTTACTCATTTATATATTAAATTAATGTCACATGCCCATAGGGCAGAAGTTAGTGATTGGCTGAAATAAGCACCTGATAATTTAAAAAATATCCAACTGAATAATGTGAATGAATTGCTGCTGTTCTCAAAATGAGTGAGGATCATCATGGCTAACGGAACTGGGATGAGACAATTGATCCTCATTGTATCAGTTGCGACATTCCGCAAACCAGCCCATCTGGCCACAATAAATATCTTCAAGCTTGCAGCCTATGCTTTTGTTTAAAATAAATAAATCCGTGCAAACTGACTTAATTTTAAAACACAACACTTAAACATTACTCAATCCCAAAATCCTTTCCTTAATGCATCATGCTTGTAGTTTTCCCTCTACTCCTGTGGAACTACAATACCCAGCTTGCACCATAACAAGCCACATCACACAACCAGGTACAAAAAGGACTGGAGTTCTATCTCCTATGGAGCAATACTGTGCCAAGAGAGATTCATCATAGCAGTTGTAGTTTTCATCCTGCTGCAGTAGAACTTCATGAGTTTAACCTGACCATTTCTAACATGGTCATTACAGCATAAATATAATGACCACGTTAGAAATGGTCAGGATGAACTAATGACTGACAATTGCATGAATCAGTTTTGAAAGTTTCTCATCAATTTGCATATGTTTATAGAACTTTACTTCTATAGTTTCAATTTTAACTATGTGTTGATGCCTAACAAAGCGAGAGTTATGAAGCTTCCACACTTTGTAAGAAGTTGGTATTTTTTTTAAGCTCCTTTCACCTAATGTTTAGCTATACTCAAAATCCATAAAGCTATGGACTCCTGTACAAGTCTTGGATCTAGTACTCACCTGCCACATACCAGATATTACACTTTGTTATAGATGATAAACAGAGCAGTGGTCTTAAAAGGCATAAATCAGGTTAGCAGATAAACATTACAATCATGCTCCAAGCCAAAGACTGCTCATGAGCAGCCACGGGAAATCTATTAGCGTATTTAATAACTGGAAAACTAGCTGATGTTTGATGACTCATTAGAATTATCTGTATTCAAGATGATCCTCCAAAATTTACATGAAAAATCCACTCTCTACGTGACAGTTCAACTCCTGCAGTTGCAAGCAAGAACAAAACAGATTGCAGGAAGAGAGAGTGATGCAAATTTGAGGCCAAAGAGAACAGGAAATAGCACCAGTACAAGGCTGGTGAGAAAAAGAAAGAGCACCATCATACTCTTGAACTGGCAGAGAACCACACCTCAGCAATGCAGCCATTAAGTAGGGTTGCAGAACACCATTTTATTAATCAAATTTTAAAAAAAAGTTTTATCTGAGTATTTGAATTGTGAATAGATTATTATAAGTGGGGGAAAAAAATGGGCCACCTATCTTGTAACATCATTCAGCAATCAATGAACACCTCACACCCATTGTATTGAGGACTTTCTGCTCCCGTCGTTCAGCAAGAAGTTTGGTAGGCCTTCCCTTACAGCTGGGAACAGAGAAGAAAAGAAAGAGAGATACAGGAATTCAAGGCAAGCAATGGCTATGAGAAAGTTAGACTGCAGGAGAGAAAGCGAGAGTTAATTTACTTAATTCAAACAAGATGACCTGCTGATGTGGGGAAATGTGGCATGTTCATTATTTTATATTATTACACAAAGACAATTTGTACTGATTTTGAATCTGATCATAACTGTAGCTCTGTACTGTTACTTAATTAAATAAAGCAGCTTAACGATTTGTATCTAGCCTCGTCTTACTAAGTGTTTTCTCGATCTGCAGTCAAAAAGATTGAAGAAGCACAAATGCAAAAGACACAAATGTACAGTTCAGATCGCAAACTGGTCCTATTATTATGCCCCGATCATATATAGTTAGATATTGGGCATTACATGGATACTCCTAAATACAAGGTGCTCAGACCATTTGTGTGAATGACTGGTACCAGTGTATCCAAGAGAACTTGCAGGACAAGATCCTAACCTTGTAACATGGAATTTTACCAAGAATGGAACTGGAATGTGTGATGTTTTTCTACTTTTTAAAAATTTGACACAAAGAAGTTAAAAAAAAATATTAAGACTACATTTTTATAGGGCTAGGGCGAATGCATGTATCTGTATAGATTGTTAAGCTGTAGGAAGTTACCTGTTGATTTGCATTATTGGCAGTCTGCAGGGAGTTGATTGACCCTTTGTCAGCCTAAGTAGAGCTAACCACAGGACAGTGGAAAGTATTGGCTCCTTTCTGTGAGACTGAAACTGAACTCTGTGGGAGTGACTTTAAATAAGTCTAGCAGTATGTCATGCAGCTGTGATTCTCAAAATGCACAAGTTACAAAAACATGACAGCACTAAAGAGTAACAATATTTTTTTTGGGGGGGGGGAAATAATCAATGTTTCTTTGTTAATTCGATGTGACTCAATTGTAAAATACCCTGGGTGCGGGAAGGAGGGGAGTCTTGTACAGAGTCATTTATTTTGCTTTGATCTGAAGGATTTATTTTGGGGATTGGAAAAGAGGAAAAATTTACAACTTCCTAATATGATAGCCTTAAAATTATCTATATTACTGTGCTCATATTAAAACACATTTCATTTAAGTCATCTTTTCCCTGCATTTACAACATTTCCAGCAGCAGCTGATGGGATACGTCACTGGCTCAGACACTTCATTTGCTACTAGAAAAAGTATTCTATGGTATTGTCACTAGCCTGTCATGGTAGAGATCAAATCTGTGTCATTTTTCCCAATTTTCTTTCAGCTAAATTCATAAACACAGCTGTATAAAACTAGAAGACCATGCAGCAGAACACAGTAAAAGGAAATTGCAGTTTTTATTAGTACAGTATGAAATCTCTACTTGTGCTTTTTTTCCTCCAATGGGTCGTCATAAGAGCAGAGGCATGATGCAAATACTGACTTGATCCTAACTAAAACAATCCTGCAACTGTGGATCATTTCCTCAGTGTCCTAGTGATGGTAATGACAAGAATTTGAGGAAAGTGGGTAAAACCTAATTACAGAAAAGAACAGACTTTAGAAAGCATTGAGTACTGACACTGATCGTTACAGTGCAAATACTGCCACAGGCTATTGCTTTTGGGAGCATTTATCAAACACAGTAAATCTTTCAGATCTTAACCAGAAATTGTTTAAATTAATATATCTGCTGGTTATATGTTAAACATAATGTAACGATGTACTGTATATTCAGCAACAGGGATAATAATTGGCATGAAATTCTAAGACTACAAAGAACCTACAAACCAAGCACAGAAAGTTACCACCAGAGGGCATAATAACTGCAAGGCCATATCATTTGTTGGGTTGAGGGGAAAAAATTGGGAAGCAGAGTAATGCAAATCATAGAATGTGTTAAAATAAGGCCACGTTTATTCCAGTTACCCTCAATAAACACACATGCACCTAATCTCTATAATGCATAGCAGCTGATTGGGGGATTTCTTCTCCCTTTTCTCTTACTCCACTGGCATTTTTAAGAATGCTGCCCCCACCCCTCCACCCATTTATTTGAAAGGCAAGTTATAAACAGAAAATGAACTTTATTTCGATACTCAACCCCATTGTTGCAGTGAATAGTATCTCGGCAAAAAATTCCTAATTCTAGAGCACTGGAAACAATCTCATTATTTAAGGCGCAAAGTACTATTTCCTCCTAATTCACCTGAAGCCTGGAATTTTACAAGTAGGTACAACTGATCTGTGGGTGGTAGTTTACAACCAGCTACAATTCCCTGCATTGAATATTTAGAGCAGTGGCCCTAAAGGGACAGGCCAAGTTAACAACATAACTTTACTCTGGACCCCAGACTATCAGTGGGATATGCCATGGGAGGTCTGCCAGTATGGATTAAATAAATGGCGTTTGGGCATCTCAGCATCTTCAGACTGGCTTTGGTTACTGGGGCACAAGTTGTACAGAATCATCAACAGACTCCACAGTCTGACCTACGTCTCCTTATAGCTTAATTAAGAAAAGGCATAGTCTAATCCATGCTTCAGGCCCGTTCAGCAACTGATGATTAACTCGGGGGTTGAAACTATACACACAAGGGCCAGAGAGTGGAAAAGATTTACAAAAGCAAGTGAAGCAGTTGATGGTCATATGGTTATGCACCAAAGATTCATTATTCACAATACTTCCTGATAGATATAGAAATGTTAAATAGGGAAGTAGAAATGTTAAATAGGGAAGTAGAAATGTTAAATAGGGAAGTAGAAAGAGAGAGAGATTTTGGGTTTGTCCAGAAGGATAAACACCCTCCTTAATCTTTACTTGTCTTTATGATCTAAATATCTAGGTTATAGGAGATAAGTGGTTTGAAGTCCTAGATGCAGAGGTCCACAGGCCATTAATGTTTGGTAGGGCAGTGGGAGGGTGAAGCAGGTGAAACATTGTCTGGGTTATGTACTGAGCATTGGTAGTTTTGTTATTTTTGCATTGATTAGGCATGTAAAATAACCTGTTAGTACAAATAGTGTCCTAAAGATTTCTAATCTAGCAAAAGAATAATTCTATACACTGCAGCAAGTTTCTAACAACATCTTATACCCACCCCCAGAGTTCTCTCAGACCCTCATCAATATTACAGAGGAGTGACAGATTGCTCATGTACTTATAGTGGCTTCCACATCCTGTCCGAGACTGATCAGTCAGTTACTTAGAGGATTCAAACGGTCAATCCTCCAGTATAAGCCATACAGAAGTATGGACTGGGTTTCCTCAGTGGCTCTGTAAATTCATCCAGTGAGTTACTGCGCCATTAAAAAAAATCAGGATGGTCCCAGGTTCCATCCCATCTGGCTAAGTTAGCTACAATTGGCCTCAGGTGAAGGAGGGGAAAGATACAGTACCCGTTCATCATCATAATCAAGCAGCCCCACCAGTAGTACAAATAAAATGGCCAATTGAAGGTGATGCACCTGTGAACTCACAAGTGGGCTCAGATGAAGAGCACCCTTAAGGGATTTATCTCATCCTTCCAAAACTACTGTATACAGCTGTTCCTTAAATGAATCCTGTGTCCTGATCCACGGGTCTTCTTGGCAACCAATTATAGCTGTTCATCCCCCTCTATGTAAAGAAATATCTCCTGATGTTTGTCCTAAATTTGCCCCTCACTCTTTTGAACCTGTGCCCTCTGGTCCTGTATTATTTTCTCTTTCCCAAGTACTCCATGGAGCTCTGTAAAACATCAGAGGCTGAAGAATTCCATCTTATCAAGTCATTCCTAGCTCTTTCGTCTGACACCAGGAAGCAACCTCTGCTCTCCTTTACACTGCCTTTAGGGTAGGTGTGCCAAAGTTGTTTGTCTTTATGGGCAGCAGAGATCTGTACCATGGAATCTTGGGGGCCACATATATAAAAGTTCAAATAAATGTTCTTGTTATCTCAAGCTGCTGGTAAAAATGGAGCTTGCCATTCTGATTTAAGATGAATACACCAATGAGGCAACTGGGCTACAAATAGGCCTCTCCAAGCCCACAAAGTTCAAACATGACTAGCCAACAAATAAGAAATGGAAGTGAAAATAGGCCCGAGTTGCCTGGGCTTCAAGGACCAGATCGCCAGGGCTCACAGGCCACAGTTTCATTACCCTACTCTGGGGTCTGAAATACTACCCTATGTTGAACTCCTGGCAGAAGAAATTGGACAGGAAATGATTGACAGAATTCCCTCTTCCATGCTACGAGGGAGCCCCTCAGAAGAAAAACTGTACATGTACATTGGTCTGCCTATCTAGCATTACAAAAACACCGTCGGCATGGCTTCACATTCTCTTAATTAGAACTTCTACCATAACTCCTTAAAATAAGTGGCAGCAACAGGGGAAATTAAAAACAGTGAATATAAAGAAGATACTTTGGAACATTAAGGATAGAGAAGATGTTCATTTGCTAGAAAGATTCGATTACATCACAACTCCTCCACACTCCTATAAAGTGCAGCTGATGGCCATTAGCACAAACTATGAGCTGATAAGAAATCCGTAGCACTATGCATAGAAGGGTTTTGTAAAAACCTATCTACAACAGTAGTAGACAGTAATTTTACCTGGATGGATGAAGTTGGGCTTTCCAGCTGCTGCTCCATTTACACAGAAACTCGATTCCACTAATTCCTGACAAATTAATTATCTACAAGGCAATTCTTCATGAGGCTATGATTTGGGAATCTCTCTTCATCAAAATAAATTGGAACAGTGGGTGAAATTGTCAAACAGCTATACTGAAGCTGGAGTTTTTCATTAAAGTTTCGATACACTACAATGGTGGAAGTGTGAACTTTTCATACGCTGTTCACTTGAACTGTGAATTTAATCTTATCATTACAATTAGATTACAGATTTTATCTTTCAAACCTGGCTTGCATCTGGAGAGAGTATTTTGAGGCAGGGTGAAATACTGCCACAGGAAGTGGTCATTGTGGGAGTAAATTGACATTATGAATTAAGATATCACTGAAAAATTATATTGCCACAATGCTGAAGTGTATTAGCTCAAGTGAATTTTTTCTTAAATTAGCTTGGTGACACCATTACTTAGAAAGTAAGAGTTATTATAGATAGTTTTACACTATAAAATGTTTTTGAAAAGCTAGCAAATAAAAATTGAAGTAGTCTTAAAGCTTAGCTAAAAGACTTGCATTTATATAGCACCTTTCACAATCACCAGACGTCCCAAAGCACTTTACAGCCAATGAAGTACTTTGAGTGTAGTCACTCTTATAATGTAGGAAACGCGGCAGCCAATTTGCACACAGCAAGCTCCCACAAACAGCAATATGATAATGACCAGATAATCTGTTTTAGTGGTGTTGATTGAGGGATAAATATTGGCCAGGGCACTGGGGATAACTCCCCTGCTAGTCTTCGAAATAGCCATGGGAACTTTTACATCCACCTGAGAGAGCAGGCAGGACCTCGGTTTAAAGTCTCGTCCGAAAGACGGCACATCTGACAGTGCAGCACTCCCTCAGCACTAAACTGGAGTGTCAGCCTAGATTTATGTGCTCAAGTCTCTGGAGTGGTACTTGAATCCAAAACCTTCTGACTCAGGGGCAAGGGTGCTACCCACTGAGCCACAGCTGACACTCAGATTATATTTACACTACAATTTGAAGTTACACTTCAAAAGTACCTAATTGGCCGTGAAGCAACTTGTGATGTCCCGAGTTCATACAAGGTGCTGTATTAATCAAAGTCTGTTTTTCCTTCACAATACAAGCTTTCCGGATGAATACTTGTGGGTTTACTATCTTAGTGGTATCACTATCTCCTCATCTGCCTGCCTACCAGATGTTATAACTAGTTATCAAAAGAAACAAGATTTGCATTTATCAGGTAAAAGAAATTGCATCACCTCAAAACAGAAACTAGTTGGCATTATGCTTGCAACACCTTGTGATAGCACTCAGCAAGGAACACATGGTCATTCGGCTGATGAAGTTTGAAGTCAGCGAGTTTATGGAAGGGGAAGAACAAACAAAGCTATTCCCAAGTATAGTCAACTCAGATCATGACTATACTACAATCTTCATGTCAGTACGAAGCAATTTCACCTCAGAGGGATGCAAAGCAAGATACTTGGGAGGGGTAGTCTCACACCACTCCAGTTTGACATGGCCATTAAGTCTTCTTCTTAGGCAGTCCCTCGGAACCGAGGATGACTTGCTTCCACATTAAAAATGAATTCTCAGGTGACTGAAGAGTCCAATGCGGGACCTACAGTCTCTGTCATAGGTGGGGCAGACGGTGGCTGAAGGGGTGGGTGGGTGGGGTGCTTGGGTTAACATGCACTCCTTGCGCTTGGCTTCCGCTTGCTCCCGGTGAAGAGACTCGAGGTGTTCGGCGCCTTCCCGGATACTTCTCCTCCACTTTGTGCGGTCTTGGGGCAGGGATTCCCAGGTGTCAGTGGGGATGTTGCACTTTTTCAAGGAGGCTTTGAGTGTGTCCTTGAAGCGTTTCCTCTGCCCACCTGGGGCTCTCTTGCCGTGTTGGAGCTCCGAGTAGAACGCTTGTTTGGGAGTCTCGTATCGGGCATGCGGATGAGGTGACCCGTCCATCGGAGCTGATCGAGCGTGGTCAAAGCTTCGATGCTGGGGTTGTTGGCCTGAGCGAGAACACTGAGGTTGGTGCGCCTATCCTGCCAATGGATTTGCAAGATCTTACAGAGGCAGCGTTGGTGGCACCTCTCCAGTGCTTTGAGGTGCCTGCTGTACATGGTCCATGTCTCGGAGGCATACAGGAGGGCGGGTATCACTGCTGCTCTGTAGACCAGAGTTTGGTGCCAGGTTTGAGGTCCTGGTCTTCAAACACTCTCTTCCTCAGGCGATCGAAGGCTGCACTGGCACACTGAAGCCAGTGTTGGACTTAGTCATCGACGTCTGCCCTTGGTGACAGTAGGCTCCGCAGGTATGGAAAATGGTCCATGTTGTCCAAGGCCTTGTCGTGGATTTTGATAATCGGGGGACAGTACTGTGTGGCGGAGGCAGGTTGGTAGAGGACCTTTGTCTTACGGATGTTTAGTGTAAGGCCCACGCTCTCGTACGCTTTGGTGAAGGTGTTGACGATGGTTTGGAGTTCGGCCTCCGAGTGAGCACAGACGCAAGCGTCGTCTGCATACTGTAATTCGACGACAGAGGATGGGACGACCTTGGATCTGGACTGGAGGCGACGGAGGTTGAACAGTTTCCCGTTTGTTCTGTAAATTAGCTCCACTCCAGTGGGGAGCTTACTGAGGGTGAGATGGAGCATTGCAGCAAGGAAGATCGAGAAGAGCGTTGGTGCGATGACACAGCCTTGCTTGACCCCGGTCGTACTTGAATTGGGTCTGTGGTGGAACCGTTGGTCAGGATCATGGCTTGCATGTCGTCGTGAAGCAGGCAGAGGATGGTAACAAACTTGAGGGCAGACGAATTTGAGGAGGACACTCCATAATCCCTCACGGTTGACAGTGTCGAAGGCATTTGTGAGGTCAAAGAAGGCCATGTACAGTGGTTGATGCTGTTCCCTGCATTTCTCTTGTAATTGGCGCGCGGTGAAGATCATGTTCATTGTGCCCCTTAGTGGGCGTAATCCGCATTGCGACTCTGGGAGGAGCTCTTCGGCCACTGGGAGAAGGCCATTGAGGAGGATTGTTGCAATGACTTTCCCTGTTGCAGACAGCAGGGAAACTCCTCTGTAATTACCGCAATCGGACTTGTCACCTTTCTTGAAAATGGTCACAATTACGGCGTCTCTGAGATCCCCTGGCATGCTCTCCTCCTTCCAGATAAGAGAAATTAGTTCATGAATTCACGCCAGTAGTGCTTCTCCGCCATGCTTTAGTGCCTCGGCAGGGATTCCATCTGTTCCCGAGGCCTTTTCATTCTTCAGCTGTTGGATGGCCTTTTCAACCTCATGCCGGGCTGGGGTTATGCTGAGCTGGTGGCGGGTAGCATGCTGTGGGATGGAGTTGAGGATACTTACGTCAAAGACAGAGTCTCGGTTAAGGAAAGCTTCGAAGTGCTCCTTCCAGCGGGCACTGACTGCCTCTCTGTCCTTAACGAGTACCTCTCCGTTCTTGGCCCGCAGTGGGGTAGGACCTTGGGTGTTTGGGCCATAGATGGTCTTGACTGCGCTAAAAAATCCACGCACGTCGTGGTTATCAGCCAGCTGCTGGATCCCCTGCACTTTCTCCACCCACCATCTGTTCTTTAGGTCGCAAGTTTTTTGTTGGACCTTGGTCTTCAGGCATCAGTAGAGCTGCTTTCTTGTTCTAGAGTTGTGTTGCTATTTCCAGATCAGGGATGCCTTGCACGTGTGACTTATTAGCACCTGGATCTCCTGGTCGTTCTCGTCGAACCAATCTTGGTGTTTCCTGGTCGAGTGACCGAGCGTCTCTTCACAGGTGCTGATTATGGAGGCCTTGAGTGCAGACCAGGCGCTGTGGGCACTCTGTCTCTGCATCACTGGGAGTCATCAGGTTGTTTGTGAGGCACAGGCTGAATAGGGTTTTCTTAGCAGGGTCTTTGAGTGCTCCAGCATTGGTTTTCCTGCGGCATTGCTTCTGTTGCCGCCGCTGTTTTGGGGCTACATTGATGGAGATGACAGAGCGGATTAGGCGGTGGTCTGTCCAGCAGTCACCAGCTCCCGTCATGGCGCGGGTGATGCGGACGTCCTTGCGGTCCCTCGCTTGGACGATGACGTAGTCCAGCAGATGTCAGTGCTTGGAGCGAGGGTGTTGCCATGAAGCCTTGTATTTGTCTCTCTGACGGAACAAAGTGTTGGTTATGACAAGGCCATGTTCTAAGCAATTCGACAGGAGGAGGGTACCGTTGGAGTTGGCTTTCCCTACCCCCTCTCTGCCGATCACACCTCCCCAGAGGTCTGTGTCCTTTCCAACTCTGGCATTAAAGTCGCCAAGGAGGATCAGCTTATCGCCCGTTGGGACTCGAGACAGGGATTGTTCGAGGATGGAGTAGAATTCCTCTTTGGTCTCGGCTGTGGCTTCCAGTGTTGGGACGTACGCACTGATGACCGTAGCGCACTGGTTCTGGGCTAGGGTGAGTCGAAGAGTCATGAGGTGCTCATTTATACCGCTAGGAGAGTCTTCGAGATGCCCAACTAGCTCATTTTTTATGGTGAAGCCTACCCCATGGAGGCGACGTTCTTCTTCAGGTTTGCCTTTCCAGAAGAAGGTGTAGCCACCGCCTTGCTCCTTGAGCTGGCCTTCCCCTGCCCGCCGGGTCTCACTTAGGGCGGCAATTTGTCAATGTCGAAATGTCTGAGCTCCCGGGCAACGATAGCAGTACGGCGTTCTGGTCTATCACTGTTGGGGTTGTCCATGAGTGTCCTGATGTTCGAGGTCCCGAACCTCATTTTAAAGGGTGAAAGATGCCTGTGCGTGAATTATTTTAACGTGGGGTGGCCGTTGCACACCAGCTACCACACGGGCATGACAGAGCAAGGTCTTGGTCCAATGGCAAGGGGATCCAAGACGATTGGAGACCAGGCTCTGCTACATCGGCCTAGCACACACACACACACACACACACACACACACACACACACACACACACTCCTACTGTCCTCCTCCCTCCTTCCCGCAGGTCCTCTCTGTCTGGGTTTCGTAGGATGAATTGCGGTCGCCCCGACCCCGCTGCTGGTCCATACTGCGCCACTCCTAGGCCTTGACCTCGCTGCTGGGCTCATCCTCGCTCCTGGGTCCCGGCTTCGGACGTGAATGATGTTGTCTCTCTCAGGATCAAATTGGCACGGATATTCTCGTGATCCCTGGCCCCAAGTGCAACTCCAGTGAAGTGTCTGCAAGATCCTTAGCAGCATCCCCTCCTTCCACACTTTTGAATCTACCTATATTTATTTATTTAAATATTTAGACAATGCAGACACTGCCACTCACACCACCTACATATTTAACACTTAACTGCTGGGAAAGGAACCATGCATGTACAGATTTCTCTTCTGAGCAAAAGAATCAGCCAGGCAATGTAAACAGGCTAGCTGGACTCACACAGCAGTTACTAATCTGAGCCCATTAGCTACAGTGTAAATATAGCATCAAATATCAAGTAAAGCACAGAGCCAGCTGGCGGTGCCCTCCTCTGGCTTCTATATACCAGAGCATCGCAAATTTCAAGTCTCTTTTAATTATATGCCCGTGACCCATATCCTGAACTACCGATTTCATTAAACACAGTCCAAAACATACCTTTAAAACGGGTATTTATATTTTACTAACATTAAGTAGTTAAGACTATTGTTACACACTGTAACACGGGTTTAGCACAGTTAAGCACAGTAGGAATCTTAAAAGTTATGAATTAAAGGGGTCTCCACTGTGTGTCAGAAAAGGTAAATAAGTGAACGGCCCCGATGAATGACACTACGACAAAGCCAGGAGCAGGTATCAGAACTCAGCTGCGAATGTGTTTTCTTACCTGCACCGCTTCAGCTGGGCTCTCCAACTGCCTCTCCCTGTACAGAGACCACAGCCCGACGTTGGGCAGGAGCACCACGGTTAGAATGATTAAGCCGGCCGCCTGCAGAAGCCTCTTCTGCCTACGCCTCATGTCCTAGTGTCTGATTGAACAAGAGAGTTTTCACTCAGTAATAATGTGTCCAACTTTCTTCCTGTGGCTCCTCGCAGCTACTGAACCAGGGACTTCCGTTCGACTGCTACCACTATCCTCATGGGGGAGATTCGCCAAACAAGAAATATTGATTTTCCAATATATTCGTCTCCTTCGCTTACAGTCTGTTATTCTTCGTGCCTAGTTACATTGTCATAAATATAGTTTTATACATTTTAAACCAAAAGCAGTGGCTTTAGTATTTCTTAACTGCAGATTTTAGGACAGTCCCCTCCGAAAGCAGGAATCGCTCCTCCGAGTCGATTCTGACTGTGGAACCCGGAATCTCAGAGTTCCAGCGTGTTCAAGTCGGTGGTTTGGGATTTGGGTTTCTCAAATTAACCCGCAGGGCTCAGTTTCGAACTTGAATTATAACGGTGGGCGGGTCTAACCTTATGCTGTTGTTCGCCACCGATATGCAGAAAATGCCTGAACGTTTTCAATAAGCGCAGATCGCTTAAATGCGAAGTTCAACCTCTGGAACAGTACTCTGACATTAACAAGTAATCGAATTACAGTGTCTAGATTTCACAATTGCAAAATGTCTCGAACATTTTAAATAAGTAATTTGGATTCTGTGCTACGAACATATTTCCCATCGGAGGCATGTAGAGCGACTTGCCTATTTAACCCACAACATTCCATTCCTACAATTTCAAGTCAGTTCCAGGCAATAAACGCTGTAAATTATCGCAATACTGTCGTGACTTATTCTGACGTTGTTTCGAGGCGGTGCTGCCAACCCCACCTTGAGTCACCACTACAGGCCCTGGAGACAACAAAATAGAACAGCTGGATAATTACAGACTCCGCTCCACCACAATTCTCTAACGGGTATATTTCAATTTACCTGGCCATAGATTTTTAGCAAAAAAAACCCACTGGCGCCAAATCTTGGTGTTTATTGGAATAAAAAGCTGGAACGCAACGTGTGTGTGTAATCCAATACGTTAAAACTATATTTTATTCTGTTACCACAATTATTATTTTCAGATACAATAGAATAACCCCGAAGTCAGAGGTGCTCATATTACCGGAGTAGCGACTTTGTTATTTCATTTGTTTGACTTTAATTTTATCCTTCACAAACTTTAGTCAACGCAGTTGCTCGAACTGCCGACAGGGGGTTCACTTGCCCAATCAGAGCTGACCTAGCTGCTGTAATCTCGAAACCTACCTAAAATACACAAGAGTGTGGAGAGCTTTTTGGCCCTGCTTAATTCATCATCCAAAATAACCCTACACTCTCCCATTGCTGCATCTTGTTGTTTCTAAAATGATGGCAAAGTTTTTGCCTCCACCATTCTGCCTGGAAGTCCATTCCAAGTGTTGCTGTGGAGTCAGGGGGGCACTCCTGTTCCTCCTCTCTCAACAGCAACATTTTTTTTTAATTAAAAATTCAAATGCACCTTCTGTTGGTGGCTACTGAAAAATCCAGAGTGGAGCAGGACTAGCACCTGATCTGCACTGCACTATCTAATTTCCCAGAGGGGACGTAAAACAGGTGTAGGCCCCTCATTTACATATGTAAGGGGCTTAACACATGTCTTAGGTGGACACCAGGAATCCTGAAAAATGGCACAACCCAATAATGGGTTGAATGTCTTTCAGGCATCCTTTTCGGCACAGGACCTTGGTCCCTAAAATTGGCCCTCGCCGTGCCAGTTTTACACCCGTTAATCTCCAAAGTCTTTGAAGGTGTTGTCAACTCCCAGATCTGTGCCTGTTGGAGTCGCTAGAAATCAACAGGTTCTGAGACTTTTGTTGCAGCAAAGGGGAAATGCGTGTTACTTTATTCACTCTCCATGAGGACTGAAGGTCTCAGCCTCGTTGCAGGGCTATGATGTCATCACGCTACCGACACATGACGTCATCACGCTACCGATGCTCTTAAAGGGACCCTGCCCCGATAACCCAACCAAGTGCGTACATATAACAACATTGGCTATACATAGTGAATTGTGTTTAGGTACATATAACCACATTGGCTATACATTGTGAATTGTGTTATTGTCCCTATGTGGTCTCCGCCACATACGTCCCCCCAGAATTCACTAGCACTGGCAATGTCAGTCGTTGGGGGGGCCGGATCACACGGTCGGAACGGCTCCTCAATTCCGGGGCGGGGACCGGGGGGTTCATCGGAGGGACTTCGGGCGCTCGGTGGTGGACTGAGGGTGCAGAAACCGGAGGGCGGCCCTGCCTCGGGGGCTGTGCCAACTCAACGGGTCGGTCCAGATCCAGGTGGGCCGGCTTAAGACGGTCCACGGAAATGCAGTCCGGCTTACTGCCGACATCCACTACGAAGGTCTTGTCCCCGGTTTCCAGGACGCGGAATGGTCCATCGTAGGGTGGCTGCAGAGGTCCCCGGTGGGCGTCGCGGCAGATGAAAACGTACTCCGCCGCATGAAGGTCGAGCGGAACGTGGGACGGCAGGAGGCCGTGCTGCGACATGGGCACCGGCGTGAAAACCTTAGCATTGTCCAGAAGGTCGGACCGCTGACGGGCTGCGGACAAAGGTTCCGTTGCGTTGGGGACGAAATCCCCGGGAACCCGCAGCGGCTGTCCGTAGACGAGCTTGGCGGACGAGGACTGGAGGTCCTCCTTGGGGGCGGTCCTGAGTCCCAGCATGACCCACGGGAGTCTGTCGATCCAACTGTCGTCCCAGAGGCTGGCCCGGAGCACGGCCTTCATGGAGCGATGAAACCGTTCGCACAGTCCGTTAGCCTGAGGGTGGGATGCTGTGGTGCGGTGGAGTCTCAACCCGAGGCCTCGGGCGACAGCGTTCCAGAGCTCCGACGTGAACTGGGGCCCCCGGTCGGGGGAAATGTCAGATGGGGTGCTGAACCGGGCAACCCAAGTGCTGATGAACGCCCGAGCCACATCAGCGGACGTCGTTGAAGACAGCGGGACGGATTCCGGCCATCGGTTGGTTCTGTCGACCATTGTGAGGAGGTGGGTGAACCAGTGGGAGGGCGGCAGGGGCCCCACCAGGTCCACGTTAACATGGTCGAACCGCCTCTCAGGCACTGCGAAAGACGCCAATGGGGCCTTAGTATGGCGATGCACTTTCGAGCGTTGGCATACCAGGCAGGCGCTGGCCCAGTCGCGAACGTCTTTCCTGAGCCCATGCCAGATGAACTTAGTCGCCACCAGCTTCTGTGACGGCTTCCTGCCCGGGTGGGAAGGTTTATGGATGGCGTCGAAAACTTGCCGTCTCCACCCGCCGGGCACGACGGGACGTGGCTGCCCAACGGAGACGTCACACAGGAGTGTGGTGCCGGCATCGTCGAACGCGACGTCCGCTAGTTGAAGGCCCGTGACCGCCGTCCTGTAGGCCTGGACGTCCGGGTCGGAGGCCTGGTCGGCCGCCATGCGCGTGTAGTCGATGCCGAGGTGTACGGCGCTGGCGACGGCTCGGGAGAGACAGTCGGCGACGGGGTTGTCTTTCCCAGCCACATGCTGGATGTCCATTGTAAACTCTGAGATGAAGACCAGCTGGTGTTGCTGACGGGCCGACCACGGCTCGGAAGCTTTGGCCATGGCGAAGGTCAACGGTTTGTGGTCCATGAGCGCTGTGAACGGGCGAGCCTCCAGTAGGAAACGGAAGTGTCAGATGGCAAGGTAGAGGCCGAGAAGCTCGCGATCGAAGGTGCTGTACTTCCGTTTGTTGGGGCGGAGCTGCCGGCTGAAGAAGGCGAGCGGCTGCCAGGTGCCGTTGACCCACTGTTCGTGGACGGCGCCGACCGCATAGTCCGAGGCGTCGGTGGTGAGAGCGATCGGCGCATCAGGTAACGGATGCGCCATCACGGTCGCGTTAGCCAGGGCCCTTTTCGTGTACGTGAAAGAATTGGCCATCTCCTCGGACCAGTCGATGCCGAGCTTGTCGGGCTTGCCTTTGAGGGCCTCGTAAAGGGGTCGCATAAGCTGGGCTGCTCGGGGGACGAAGCGATGGTAAAAGTTCACCATGCCCAAAAACTCCTGCAGGGCCTTCACGGTGAGGGGTCGCGGGAAGTCCATCACGGCCGCCACTTTCGATGGCAGTGGCACCGCCCCGTCCTTCGTGATGCGGTGCCCGAGAAAGTCGATAGAGGACAGCCCGAACTGGCACTTGGCCGGGTTGACGATTAGGCCTTGCTGGCTGAGGCGTTGGAAGAGAGTCGGAAGGTGCGACACATGCTCCGTCCTGGAGGCGCTGGCGATGAAGATGTCATCCAGGTATACGAACAGGAATGTCAGGTCCCGTAACACGGTGTCCATTAGGCGTTGAAAAGCCTGGGCGGCGTATTTGAGGCCGAATGGCATGCGGAGGAATTCGAACAGCCCGAACGGGGTGATTACCACGGTTTTCGGGACGTCCTGCGGCCGGACAGGGACCTGGTGGTAACTCCGGACGAGGTCCACTTTCGAGACTACCACTTTCCCGGCCAGGCGGGCGGAAAAGTCCTGGATGTGTGGAATCGGGTAGCGGTCGGGAGTCGAAGCGTCGTTGAGGCGCCAGTAATCGCCGCACGGGCGCCACCCGCCGCTTGGTTTCGGAGCAATGTGGAGGGGCGAGGCCCACGGACTGTTCGACCGGTGGATGATGCCGAGGCGCTCCATGGTGTCGAACTCGGCTTTAGCGATGGCGAGTTTCCCCGGGTCGAGGCGCCGAGCGCAGGCGTAGACGGGCAGACCGGTGGTCGAGATGTGGTGTTCTACCCCGTGTTTGGTGGCGGCGGATGAGAACGTGGGCTTCGTGAGGTCCAGGAACTCAGCGAGGAGGCAGGAAAACTTGTCGGAGGCCGAGACTGCGCTGGAGAACTTCGTCGTGCTGGACCCGCTGAGGAAACACGGGAGCGAGCTGAAAGTCTCAGCGTTGATGAGATGTCGGTTCTTGATGTCCACCAGAAGGCCATTGGCGCAGAGGAAGTCAACGCTGAGAAGGGGTGTGGACACTTTTGCCGTGACAAAGTCCCAGGTGAACCGCTGCCTGCCAAAACAAAGCGCCACGCTCCATTTCCCAAAGGTGCGGATGGAACTGCCGTTGGCGGCTTCGAGGACGGGGCTGTGGTTCCCCCGTTGCATGTCTATGGTTGACGCGGGCAGGACGCTCACCTGGGCACCCGTGTCGCAAAGAAAACGACGTCCGGAGTCGGTGTCAGTAATAAGTAACAAACTGCCTGAACGGCCGACAGCCATAGCAGCCGACGAGTGGTCTTTCATTTGTTTCGACGCGGGAAAACTGCACGGGGGCCGGCACTTCCTGGCTTTGGGGCCAAACTGCGTGTGGTAGAAGCAGAGGCTTGGGGGCTGCCACCGTTGGTCTGTATCGGTGGGGGCAGGGCTCCGCGTGGCCGCACAGTACTGTTGCCCGGCGGAGAAAAATTTGTCGGCCTCCTTGGCCAGGCCGCGGAAATCGGTAATGGAAGAGTTGGCTAAAGCCGACCGTACCTGACCTGGCAGCTGTTGAAGGAACAGTTCCTTGAAGAGGAAGCACAGCCTGTGTGTGCCCAGGAGGGCCAGCATGTGGTCCATCAGCTCCGAGGGTTTGGAGTCGCCAAGCCCGGGTAGAGAGAGAAGCCGGCGTGCGCGCTCGGCTTCGGTGAGTCCAAAAGTTTCTAAGAGGTGCGTTTTCAGCGTTTCGAATTTGAGCTCCGGGGGGTTTTCGAGCAGGCTCATGACTCTGGTCGCGGTGGAGCTGCCGAGAGCAGAGACGACGTAGTAGTACTTCGTGTTGTCCACGGTCATGTCCCGGAGTGCAAATTGAGCCTCGGCCTGAGCGAACCAAGCGGCAGCCTGTCGTTCCCAAAACTTGGATAATTTGATGGAAATGGCGTTCATCGCCATTTCGGATGAGGCCTTTGGAATCGTCCAAAAGAGCAGCGGAGTCACCAATGTTGGAGTCGCTAGAAATCAACAGGCTCTGAGACTTTTGTTGCAGCAAAAGCGAAACGCGTGTTACTTTATTCACTCTCCATGAGGACTGAGGGTCTCAGCCTCATTGCAGGGCTATGACATCATCACACTACTGACGCATGACGCCATCATGCTACCGACGCTCTTAAAGGGACCCTGCCCCGATAACCCAACCAAGTACGTACATATAACAACATTGGCTATATATAGTGAATTGTGTTTAGGTACATATAACCACATTGGCTATACATTGTGAATTGTGTTATTGTCCCTATGTGGCCTCCGCCACATGCCCATCTTTCCTGCAACTCCATGTTTGAACCTTTCCAAATGAGTTTCTGCCACAGCACTGAAACAACCCTAATCAAAGTCATAAATCACATCCTCTGTGACTGTGACCGTAATCTATTTTCCCTCCTTGTCCTCCTCAACTTCTCTGCAGTATTTGATGCAGTCAACCACACCATCCTCCTCCAATGCCTCTTTATTATCCAGCTCAGAGGGAATGCCCTTGCTTGGTTCCATTCTTACCTATCCAATCATAGCCAAAACATCTCCAGCAATGGCCTCTGTTCCCATCCTTGCACAGTTACTTCTGCAGTAAATTCTGTACCCTTGCCACCCATTCCATCCCTCTTCCTGGCCACTGCCTCAGGTTGAACCAGACTATTTGCAACCGAGCCGTCCTATTTGACTCCAAGCTCTGTTTCCAACTCCATATCCTCTCCATCATAAAGACTGCCTACTTCCACCTCTGTAACATCACTCACCTCGTCCTCTGCCTCAGCCAATCTGCTACTGAAACCCTCACCCATACCTTTGTCACCTCCAGACTCAACTATATGTTTGACAGGATGGTGTGTGACTTGGAGCGGATCTTGGAATTGATAGTGTTCCCCTCCAAGTCACACACCATCCTGATTTGGAAATATATCATCATTCCTTCATCATCGCTGCGTCAAAATCCTGGAACTCCCTCCCTAACAGCACTGCAGGAGTACCGTCACCACACGGACTGCAATGGTTCAAAAAAAAGGTCGCTCACCACCACCTTCTAAGGGTAACTAGGGATGAGCAATAAATGCTGGCCTTGCCAATGATGCTCACATCCTGAGAATGAATTTTAAAAATATATATAGTTGAGGCTGGAAGTGACAATTTGCTTGCCAAGGTTTGGAAATAGTTTGGATGAGGTGGGATGAATGGGAGCTTTGTAAGTTAATGTGCAAAGAGAAGGGTCTGTAGATTGTAGCTTATTTGTGCAGGGAAGGGGGAAGATGTTGACAGGACAGCTCATATAATAGCCAGATGTAGTAATCAAAAGGTATAATTTATCATACTGGTGTGGTGGAACCACCAGAGGATTACGGACAATTGTATATAATTCCTTTTACAGCAATGTAGTACAGCTGGGGGCTGCACCTTTAATGTATCTGTTAACTGTACTAGGGCTTCTTTCCTGTACTCCGCGTGATGACGTCATGCCGTCCGTCACGTGCTCTCTCAACGGCGGGAAGAACGTCATGACGTCATGACGTCAGAGCTCGGAACCTTCTAGCAGTAGAGCTCGGAACCTGCTAGCAGTTGAGCTCGGAACCTGCTAGCAGTTGAGCTCGAAACCTTCTAGCGGTTTCCAGAGAGGCTTTCAAGCAGACCAGAGCTATTTGCATTGTATCCTACAGTTTCCTGTACAGCTTCATTTGTTCATTAAATTTTATTGTTTTTGATTTTCTGAGTCAATCTCAATTCTTCGGCTAGGAACCCCAGTTCCTACATTAGTGACCCCGATTTCTTCGAACAATTTTCGTTGAAGTTACATCATGGACACGAACGCTGTCACCCTCAAACTGCCGCAATTTTGGGAGCAACAACCGGCCGTGTGGTTTTTCCAGGCGGAAGCCCAATTTGCAATCCGGGGAGTAGCAGCGGATTCGACCTGTTATTATTACGTGGTCTCCGCCCTCGACAGCACTACGGTCTCGCAGGTTGTCAGCCTCCTCGAGAGTCCACCGAACGATGGCAAGTACGAAGCTTTAAAAGCACGTTTACTGCAGATTTTCGGTCTGTCCAAGTCGGAGCGCGCTCGCAGACTTATCTCCATGCCCGGCCTCGGTGACTCAAAACCCTCAGAGCTCATGAGCCAAATGCTCATGCTTTTGGGCTCGGAATCGCAATGTTTTCTGTTCTGCGAGCTGTTTCTCTGTCAACTACCAGAGCCAGTACAGACGGCCTTGGCCAATTCCGTGATCACGGATTGTGCTGAACTCGCTGCGGAAGCGGATAAAATATTCACCGTCTCACAACAATCTTGTGCAGCCACAAGGCGCCCATCCTCCACAAGAGTGAATCCGACTCCTCCTCCTGCAGGCTGGTGTGCATACCACACTCGTTTCGGCGCGAAGGCCAGAAATTGCCGTCCGCCCTGCAGTTTCTCACCAAAAAAAAACCTACCTCAAACCAGCGGTTTCTGAGAAGATCAATAAGGCCTAAGGGATGCGCTGGAGTTGCGATGGCCGTCGGGTCCGCAGGGAACTCCTATACATTACAGACTCCCTGTCAGGGCGACATTTTCTCTGTGATACTGGCTCCCAGTGCAGTATCCTACCAGCATCGAAGCTAGATCTTCAATCCGGCGGTCAAGTTCCCCCCTCGAGGCAGCCATTCGCACATTCGGAAAGCGTAGGGTCCAGTTGAGTTTTGGCGGCCAATGTTTTGTTTGGGAGTTCATCACGGCGAAAGTCTCACAGGCCATCCTGGGGGCAGATTTCTTCTGCGCAAACGGGTTTCTCGTCGACGTCTGACACTGCCGGCTAATCAGTGCCTCCACTTTTCACTCGGTCCCCTGCCACCGAAGCACCGCGATGTCTTGGTCAGTTGCCTGTGCAGTCCCATCTCCAAGTGAGTTCTCTCGTCTTCTCAGTGAGTTCCCTGAGCTCACCAGGCCCACATTTTCTTCTTCAGTCACGAGGCACGGTGTGGCGCACCACATTACCACGACAGGATCCCCCGTTTATGCGAGAGCTCAAAGGCTGGAACCTGGTAAACTCGCGGCCGCCAAGGCGGAGTTCCATACAATGGAACGCCTGGGTATTATTCGACGTTCGAATAGTCCTTGGTCCTCACTGTAATGTATATACCTTTAAGGGGGGAACTACTTTTTACAGCTCATGTATACTGCAGTACCGGCAGTAACCACACCTGTATATAGCACTGAGTAGTAATCTGTACAGTTCAGTTCCAGAGTGAGCCACGTTGAGTAAACACCTGTTGTACCGTTCCCCTGCAGTCTGGTGTCTTATTACTCTCGGACACAACATTGGCGATGAGACAAATTCGATCCTACCTGCAACTCTGCATCACCTCCCAGGGATTCGTTCCTGGAGACCAGTAGATTGGAGGTCAAGGCCAGAGACACGGGCGTCGACCACGGGCAACCGCCCAGTCATCCAGCAGAGACTCGAGAATTGCGGGGGAGGCTGTTGAGAGCCAGGCTTGGCTTTCCAGTCGCGGTGGTCCAGCAAAACGGGCTGGCAACAGGTAGTGCGCAGACCCTTCCCGGACAGTGGTGGGCTAGAGCCCGACCGAGCGGCACAGCAAAGGGCCGAGCAGCGTAGACGGGGGAGAGAGAGAGAGAGGGCAGAGCGCACAGGGCGCAGCCGGTGTTCAGGGGCCGAGCAGCGTCGAGGAGAGGGAGAGAGACGCGCAGAAACCCGCGAGGCGCCGCCATTGCCACGAGGACCGCCAAGAGCGGCGTTGGCAGCAGCGCAGGAGAAGCGCGCGAAACCTACAGGGCGCCGCCATTGTCACGAGGACCGCCGAGAGCGGCATTGGCAGCAGCGGGAGAGGAAGGAAAGCATGGGAGATGCCATTTTAAGCCATTTTAAACCACACCCAAAATGCCGAAGAGTGGCAGTATCACTGCATTTGACAATGAAGTCGAAGATTGGACTACATATGTCGAACGAATAGAGGTATACTGCAAGGCAAATGAGGTGTCAGATGACAAGAAAGCGCCGGTATTGTTAAATTTAATGGGTGCAAAAACGTATGGCTTATTACAAAATCTAGTAACCCCAGCGAAGCCAGTGGAAAAGAGTTTTGGAGACATAGTGACGATACTACAGGAACATTTAAACCCCACACCGCTGCTGATAGCAGAAAGATTCAAGTTTCACAAACGGAACCAGCATAAGGATGAAAACAATGCTGAATATTTAACAGAACTGCGCAAACTATCGAAACACTGCCAGTTTGGAACGGGACTGGCAGATACCTTAAGGGACAAGTTTGTGTGTGGGCTTCAAAGTGAAGGAACCCAGAAACGGCTTTTATCTGAAAAGGACCTTACGCTGGACAAGGCTTTCAGCATTGCGGTATCATATGAAGCAGCAGCACGGGGCGCTGCAGAGATACAACAGAGACCGCAAGAATATGGCACAAACGAAATGTCATACAGAACAGAGAAGTGCTATCGCTGCGGCAGAACAACACGTGACCACAATGATTGCTGGTTCAAAGACAAAGTGTGCAGACAGTGTGGAAAAGTAGTACACATAGCACGAGTCTGCAGGTCGGGAAAGAAAACCAGCAATAAGAAATCTCCAAAAGAAAAGTACAAGAAGGTACATAAGGTGACGGAGAATAGTTCAGACGAACAAAAGAGTGATACCGACTCTGAAAACAGGGAGCTGAGTTGTCTGAAACTACATAATGTGATCAAAACGGAGGATCACCGAACCATTTGGGTCACTCTCAAGATAGCAGGAGTCCAGGTAAAAATGGAATTGGACACAGGATCAGCCCTAACAGTCATAAACCGATGGGACTACGAGCGGCTATTCTCACACATACCCTTGAGAGACACAAAAATTATTTTGAAGACGTACACGGGGCAAAAAGTCTACCCCAAAGGAAAAATAAGGGTGACCGTTATATATAACGGTAAGGAAACACCAAAACTAGACCTGTATGTATTGCAAGATGGAGGACCACCATTACTGGGACGTGAATGGATCTGGAAAATACAGCTGGATTGGCATTCCATACAAGCACTGACTGTGGCTGCCAAAAAGGATGACGACGTCACACCTGGGCGACTGTCAAAGATCCTAACCGACGCACAAGAAGTGTTCCAGCAAGGACTCGGAAGACTAAAAGGCATGACAGCAACAATTAAAATCGAAGAAAACGCAAGCCCAAAATTTTTTAAGCCCAGACCGGTACCTTATGCGATCCACCCAGCCGTCGAAGCAGAGCTGGAGAGTTTGGAACGTTCAGGAGTACTGTCCAAGGTAGACTGGAGCGAGTGGGCTACACCCATCACCCCTGTGATGAAAAAGTCGTTGAACAGCATGCCTGGGGAACCAAGGAAGGTTCGCATCTGTGGGGACTTTAAGGTAACAGTGAACCCAGTCCTTCACACCGTACAATATCCATTTCCGCGGATTGAAGATATTTTCGCCTCGCTATCTGGAGGGAAACGCTTCACTAAGATTGATCTGGCCCAGGCGTATCTGCAAATGGAGGTAGAAGAAGCATCAAAAAAATACCTCACAATCAACACCCATAAAGGTCTCTACCAATACAACCGGCTGGTATTCGAGGTAGCATCAGCTCCGGCTATTTGGCAAAGGGCAATGGAACAAGTCCTGCAAGGGATCCCAGGGACTCAGTGTTATTTGGACGACATCCTGGTCACGGGCGAAAATGACAGTGATCACCTCGCCAACCTGGAGCAGGTGCTCACTAGATTGAAGGAATATGGGCTCCGAGCTAACCGCCCCAAATGCGAGTTTTTAAAAAAACAGATCTCGTATTGTGGCCACGTTATCGATAAAGAGGGTTTACATAAGTCCCCAGAAAAGATTGAGGCAGTAGTCAAGGCTCCAGCACCGGAAAACGTGTCACAACTGAGGTCGTTCCTCGGGCTGGTAAACTACTACCATAAGTTCTTGCCAAATTTGTCGACAATACTACACCCACTGAACACCCTATTGCAAACTGGGGAGCCATGGAAGTGGAGTGACGAATGTAAACGAGCTTTCCAGAAGAGCAAAACACTAATCACATCGAAAGAGTTATTGGCCCATTTCAACCCAGCACTACCAATTCGGTTGGCATGTGATGCGTCACCCTACGGCATTGGAGCGGTGCTGTCGCACAAATTCTCAGACGGCTCAGAGAGGCCAATAGCCTTTCCGTCATGATCACTAACCTCAGCCGAGCGTAACTACGCCCAGATTGACAGGGAGGCCCTCAGCCTAGTGTGGGGAGTGAAAAAGTTCAATCACTATCTGCACGGGCAGAAATTCACCTTGCTGACTGACCACCAGCCTCTTGTCTCCATTTTTAATCCGAAGAAGGGCGTTCCAGTGATGACTGCGCAACGACTACAAAGATGGTCACTCTTTCTAGGGGCGCACCACTATGAGATTGAATATAAGGGCACGAAACAGCATGGAAATGCTGATGGGCTATCACGCCTGCCACTGCCTGCTGCAGAGGAAGCACCAGCAGTGGATCCTGTCGAAATATTTCATTCGACTACAGTTGAATACCTACCGGTAACTAACGCTTGTATAGAACAGGAGACCCGAAATGACCCGACACTGTCTCGGGTATATGATTTGACGGTGAAGGGATGGCCAGCACATGGGGACTCACTGTTGCCAGCATTCTCGACAAGAAGAGAACAGCTGTCAGTGTGCCGGGGGACCTTGATGTGTGGATCCCGAGTGGTAATTCCACCCAAGTTAAGGGATAGAGTGCTCAATGAGCTTCATGAGGGTCATCTGGGAGGGGTAAAAATGAAAAGCCTTGCCAGGGCTTATATGTGGTGGCCGGGAATCGATAAACAAATCGAGGACCTGACCAAGAGCTGCTCAGGATGCCAGAAAGTCCAAAATGCACCACCACAGGCCCCTCTACACCCATGGGAGTGGCCCTCATCTCCATGGCAATGGGTGCATATTGATTTTGCTGGTCCATTCATGGACTCAATGTTTTTAATAGCCGTGGATGCGCACTCGAAATGGCCTGAGGTCATCAAAATGTCCTCCACCACCACAGAGAAAACTATTGCAGTCCTATGGACCATTTTTGCCAGGAATGGCTTGCCAGAACAGATTTGCTCCGATAATGGACCACAGTTTGTGTCCGAAGAGTTCCGGAGGTTTATGAAGAAGAATGGGGTAAGGCATTACACATCCGCCCCGTATCATCCAGCCACAAATGGATTGGCTGAGAGGTTCGTACAAACCTTTAAGAAGGCAATAAAGGCTATGTAGAATGACAACATTCCGCTGCAGCATAAGGTGGACAATTTCCTGTTCGCCTACCGGAATGCGACACATGCAGTCACCAACCAGGTCCCGGCCATGATGTTCTTTAACCGAAGGTTGAGATCTCACCTGGATTTGCTCAGACCAAACGTATGAAGAGATGTTGAGAGTAAGCAATTCCAGCACATCCATGAGAAGCCAACAAGGAGCTTCAATGTAGGGCAACCAGTCTTGGCCCGCGGCTACCGAACAGAAAAATGGCAGCCAGGAATGATATGCACACGGCAGGGCCCACTAATGTACACAGTGGACGTTGGGGAGAACATCGTGAGATGCCATGCTGACCAGATCCTAGAGTCACAGGAACAAGTCAACCCCATGTTTCGCCCATACGTACCTGGTGAGGAACCCGATGTACAGGTCGCATCTACCCCAGAAACAGTAGCATTGGAAGCTGATGACCCAACCGACGACAGGGTGCCAGAATCGCCTCCGCACCAAGAGCGAGACACTCAGGAAAGGCGCTATCCAGAAAGGATCAGGAAGCCTCCCCAAAGACTGAATATATAAATGGACTATTTTCAGCCAACGTTGTATGTTAAAAGTGTTAATTGTAATTAGTTTGATATTTAATTGTTAAATGAGTGTTATGGTACTGTTAATCTAAAAGGGGAGGAATTGTAATGTATATACCTTTAAGGGGGGAACTACTTTTTACAGCTCATGTATACTGCAGTACCGGCAGTAACCACACCTGTATATAGCACTGAGTAGTAATCTGTACAGTTCAGTTCCAGAGTGAGCCACGTTGAGTAAACACCTGTTGTACCGTTCCCCTGCAGTCTGGTGTCTTATTACTCTCGGACACAACACTCACCATTACACATTGTTCCTAAGCCGGGCGGCGGATCGCGACCATGCGGCGACTACAGACGCCTGAATGAGGCTACCACACCGGATCGGTACCCAATTCCTCACATTCAGGATTTTTCGACCCATCTGGCAGGGAATTCCATCTTTTCCAAAGTAGACCTCGTCCGAGGCTATCATCAAGTGCCCGTGCATCCACAGGACGTCCCCAAAACTGCCGTCATCACACCTTTCAGGCTCTTTGAGTTCCTTCGTATGCCGTTTGGGCTGAAGAATACAGCACAAGCCTTCCAACGTCTCATGGATTCCGTGTTGCGCGATCTGCCGTTCATCTTCGTCTACCTAGACGACATCCTTATTGCCAGTAACAGCACGAAAGAACACATTACGCACTTGCGTACCCTTTTTTTCTCGTCTCAGCCAACATGGCCTTATTATCAACCCGGCCAAGTGCCAGTTTGGGTTGCACAGCATTGATTTCCTGGGACACAGAATCACCTCAGAAGGCGCCGTCCTGCTGGCCACGAAGGTGGAAGCAGTCACCTCGTTCCCTCTTCCTCAGACCGTCAGGGCCCTCCAGGAATTTCTGGGAATGGTCAATTTTTATCATCGGTTTGTCCCCAAGGCGGCATTGTTGATGCAACCTTTGTACGAGGCCCTCAGAGGTAAATCGGGCAAAGACCCGATCGATTGGACACCCCAGATGGACCAGGCTTTCCTCGACACTAAGAACGCTTTGGCTGCTGCGACCATGTTGGCACATCCCCTTCCGGGCGCAACCATTGCCCTTACCACCGACGCATCTGATTATGCCATCGGGGCAGTACAGGAGCAGTGGGTCGACAGCACATGGCAACCACTGGCTTTCTTCAGCCGCCAATTGCGGAAGAATGAACGCAAGTATTGTACTTTTGATAGGGAGTTGTTGGCATTGTTTCTGGCCATCCGCCATTTTCGCTTCCTACTGGAAGGACGCCCATTCACAGCTTTTGTAGACCACAAGCCACTTATTTTTGCGATGGCAAAGACAGCGGAACCATGGTCGGCATGGCAACAACGTTATCTTACGTACATATCTGAATTTACAACCGACATACAACATGTCTCGGGCAAAGACAACCTGGTGGCGGATTGTCTCTCCCGCGCCCAGCTCCACGCAGTACACCTGGGAGTCGACTATGTTGGTTTGGCAAAAGAACAGAAGGCAGACCCTGAAGTGCAGGCATACCGGACCGCACCTTCCAGCTTACAAGTGTCAGTTTCCAGGCCACAGGGACCACACTCCTGTGTGACATCTCGATGGGTGTCCCACGTCCAATCGTTCCAGTCGAATGACGCAGGAGAATTTTTGACACTATCCACGGGTTGTCACACCCTGGCATGAGAGCGTCACAACAACTCATGGCAAAGAAATTCGTCTGGAAGGGCATGCATCTCGACGTCCGTGACTGGACCAATACCTGCGTGAGTTGCCAGAAGTCCAAGATACAACGCCATGTTAAGGCCCCAGTCGCCACTTTTCCGGTTCCGGAGCGTCGATTCGGCCATGTGCACATGGACCTGGTTGGTCCTCTCCCTTCCTCTTGTGGGTACACTCACCTCCTCACCGTGGTAGACCGCACCACCAGGTGGCCAGAGGCAATTCCTTTGGTTGCCACCACAGCGGCAGACGTCTCCAGAGCCTTCATCTCGTCGTGGGTAGCTCGGTTCGGGGTACCGGCGGACATGTCCTACGACCGGGGGCCTCAATTTACCTCTGAGCTTCGGAACGCCGTAGCTCAAGGTTTGGGCACCAAGCTTCATCGTACCACCGCTTACCATCCACAGGCGAACGGTCTGTGTGAAAGATTCCACAGGTCCCTTAAAGCCGCACTGCGTGCTAGTCTCCGTGGGCCTAGTTGGGTGGATAGGCTCCCTTGGGTGCTGCTAGGTCTTCGCACGGCGCCTAAGGACGACCTGCATTCTTCTTCAGCAGAGCTGGTTTACGGCCAACCACTCAGAGTGCCTGGCGATTTTCTTCCTCCTCACACAGAACCCTGGTCCCCAGCTCAGCAGCTCGTCAGCCACCAGGAAGCGGCTAGGAATTTCATCCCAGTGCCCAAGTCGCATCATGACCTGCAGCGTTCCCATGTCCCGGTGGATCTTAAGAGCGCAGAATACTTGTTCATTTGGCAGGATGCTCGCAAAAACCCGCTCAAACCGCCTTACACAGGTCCATTCCGCGTCATCTCGTCAGGTGACAAGTCCTTCACAGTCGACGTCGGCGGTAAGCCTGACCACATCTCCATCGACCGGTTGAAACCGGCGCATCTGGATCTGAGCGAACCAGTTGTCAACACTCAGCCGCCTCGTCGTGGTCGTCCACCGTCGACTGACGGTCCAGTACAGCCACAGTCATCCGCCAAGTCGCCAGTGCCCGCCTCACCGGGTCGACCACAGCCGGCCTCTTCTTCTCCTCCGCCTGCGGCGTCATCCCAACCACAGCCAACGGCCAGTTCGTCTTCTAGCGCTCTATTCCAGCTGCCGGGGTATCGCAGTCGGTCGGACAGACTCGTCAGACCCCCTTCTCACCTTACCTTCTCTGTTAAAAGCAATTCTGGGGGGGCGCATGTGGCGGGACCACCAGAGGATTATGGACAATTGTATATAATTCCTTTTACAGCAATGTAGTACAGCTGGGGGCTGCACCTTTAATGTATCTGTTAACTGTACTAGGGCTTCTTTCCTGTACTCTGCGTGATGACGTCATGCCGTCCGTCACGTGATCTCTCAACGGCGGGAAGAACGTGATGACGTCATGACATCAGCGCTCGGAACCTTCTAGCAGTAGAGCTCGGAACCTGCTAGCAGTTGAGCTCGGAACCTGCTAGCAGTTGAGCTCGGAACCTGCTAGCAGTTGAGCTCGGAACCTTCTAGCAGTTTCCAGAGAGGCTTTCAAGCAGACCAGACCTATTTGCATTGTATGTATCCTACAGTTTCCTGTACAGCTTCGTTTGTTCATTAAATTTTATTGTTTTTGATTTTCTGAGTCGATCTCAATTCTTTGGCTAGGAACCCCAGTTCCTACTTTGGCATGAATGTTTCTCATGGTGGGCAACAGGTTATCCTCCACATCTACATCAGATTGCTGCTGCACTTGCTGCTGTTTTTTCTGCACATGGGACCCTTGCTCTTCAGGACCTCCACGAGGAAGCCTCTTTGTAAGACACAATTGTGCAGCATGCTGCATTCAACCATGATCCTTGAGGCCTTTTCCAGCCTATACTGAAGAATGCCCCTATGCTGACCCAGACTCCTGATGTACACCTTCAACATGCCTTTGGTGTCCACAATGATGAGTGACAAATTAATGGACTTCATTGTAACATTGCTCTGCTGGGATTTTGGCAAAGTACAGTTCTCACTAGCCATAGCTGTGGGAGATGCAGCTGTGCTCAACTGATTGGCTTATATCAGAAATGTCCCCAGTGGCGACCTGGAATGACCCCATAGCATAGAAGTTAAGGGCAGGTGTTAGTTAACAGGCCCTGACAAAGCACTGCATGTGCTGGAGGTGGGATGTTGACATGCAGCATAACTCTGACAGCTTTCTTCAGAAAATGAAACCTCTGCAGGCACTGCTTCTCATTCAAGTTTAAGTAAGAGTGACACTACCTATTTACTACAGTGTGGGTGTGCCAACAGGCCAGTGCCATGTAGCTGCAGTATTTTGTTTGCTTTTTTATACCTCATTTTGCTCTAAGCTCTCTACTTATCCATGGAACCCCAGCCTTTTACTTCTGGTTGAACTGTATTTAATCTGTACCTTATCTATCTAATGTTTAGGTATCTCCCACTTCTGGTTCACTGTTTGATCTGCCATTTTTCCAACCAATTATTTGGGCTAGATGGTTGATGGAAAATTACAAAAAAAACATTAAACATCCAAGGGGTTAAATTCATGGGTGCTAAAACACCGATTTTTTTGGCCACAAATGATAATTTGCAAGTTATTTATTTTGTTTTTGTGTAATAAAGAACTGTGTACCAAAGATCAAAACTAATATACTTCTTTTTTCCTGACAAGCACATTTTTGGTCTAGAATCAATCATGTTGAAAATGAGGTTTCTTTAAATATGTCGCTTTTGAGAATTTACTTGCAAATATTCTGATAACCTGTGTACTCAGAAATACATCAAAACAGCCTAAAAATAACTGATAGCCCCAATTTAAAATTGTTGTATTAATTATAAAAAGTATCTGTGAACTACAGGGGGACTAATTTTCGCAGTACTTTTCTTCGCTGTCTCACTTAAATTGATACTAAATTTTTAAAAGATTTTCCGTATGGTCAGGGTCCACTGTACAGTATTCTTGCCCTTTGGAAAACTAATTGAGAGCTGCACTCTATTAACACTTCAATAACTCAATGGTTTGCATATTTATAAGTACTTAGGATATAATTGATAAAATATTTATATCATAGACACTTAATTGGTTTCCTCCTAGATTAGAGTATCATCTATTTATGCTTTTTAATAAGTGCAAGTCTTCAGCTTACATAACAGGAAGACTACTGAGACTTCATTAGGCTACAGACACCACACCAGAGTAGCTGATAATGGAAACTATTTTCTAAAATACAACATTGGCAAATTTTCTCTTTTTCTCTACTGTGCTGCTGCCTAGGAAGCAGTGTAAGGACTAAGGTTCCTTTCTCTCTCAAATAGTCAGTACAAATCTTCACTTCAAAAACATGTGTCCAGAAACTATCTACTGGTAATAGCCTTTATAAATCCCTGCTCCATCTGAACTATGACTGGGTTCACCCTACTTGATTTTTGAGCGAGCATAGAAATTGGTGGCTTTATTGAGCTTTATTAAAAGATTTAACTTGGGGTTTTACACGTGTTATAGGACCTCAACGTACATTTCAGATAACAATGGGAAGAGTGCGCACTGCACAAAATCTGCACATTCATGCTGGATGTAGCACGGCCTAATCAGTGGTCCTTAAAGGGACTGCTGCAGGCTGCTCCCAAGCCCCCATAATAACTCTGTGGCACTGATCTATTTGTGGGTTCAGAAGGAGACTGAATGCTCCTGCTAGCCCACAGAAATCTTTCCACTTGCTGCCAGCCAATCAGTGACTCAACCCAGGAATGCCTTCCCCACTTTAAACGCTTACTTCCGGCTCAGCTTTGTGGAGGAGTCATCAGATTTGCCATGCCCCCTCCCCTGTTTGGCAAGCTGCCTGTCAGCATTCATTCATCCCTGGCGGCTCGCCAATCACATTCAAATGCAGCCTGACCGTGAAAATGTTTCTGACCTCTCACTAGTGCCATCAGGCTTGTGGTGTAATCGCTCAACCTGCCACCAGCCCGATGTGTGTTCTATATGAAAATCGGCCGCACTACCTCTTTTTTGCACACTACACAACAGAGTTCATCCAATGTAGTATCACTCCTTCATTTCAGGCTTATCTACTTAAGTGCAAAAATCAGGGTAGTTGGCATTGTGGACGTATATCCATTGGGTACTAGAATAATGCCAATAGAAATTGTGACCTTTAACAGCTGTCAGAGGTAGAGAAAAGAGACTTTTATTCCCCATTCACAGCTATAATTAAGTAGTGACTCTTGTCAGTTTATTGTGGCTTTTGTAGAGTGGTTCTTGTCAACAAGAGGCTGAAATGAAATAGCCCTGCAGTCAACTATAAGTGGGCTGAAATTCTCAAACAAATATGTGGGAGAGAGGCAGAACCAAGCAAGATAACTGGTGCATGATGTCTGTAATTGCTGAGATGCTATATTTATACTAATAAGTAATACATTCCGAATCAAACAATTGACAGGGGAGATTTTGAGGCCTTCCTCCCAGTAAAATGGGGTGGCAGCGCCCCGTAAATATTGGTGAATGAGTTACTGCCCCAGTCCCGCAGATGGAGTGGCCATCCCCATCCTGCCCAGGACCTACCGTTGGGTGGCCAGGGAGTCCACGTGCTTCAGGCGGTAGACCCTTTTAATATGCACCTCAGGATCCTATGACATACACAGGACCCTCATTGCTATTTTAGTGCAGTACTGGGCGGAGCGTACGCTGCACATGCTCCGCCCAGTACCACCTGCGGGTCCAGCTGAAGAGGAGCCCAGCAAGTAAGTTTTAATTAATTTTTGTGGGGTCAAGGGCAGAAGGAATGCTCCCCCAGGCTCCACAAAACAACCTGGATCATTGCCGTACCAGGACTCCCTCCGATGCACCCCCCACCCCCCCCGCCTCCTGAGAATGGACCACTTCCCCCTGTCCCCCACCCCCTCCCCAACCCCCGTAGCACTGTTTTCTGATGTTTCCCTACACAAAATAGTCAGGTGAGCTCACTGACACTAAAATGTATTTTGGCTAATGTGGCCTGTTTCTGAATAATTGGCATTGCAGTGATTGAGAATAGGAATACTTGACAGATGTGAAAAGCTGGTAGAGAAGATGAATATGTTATGACTTCACAAATATTTGTGACCTTTAATGTTTTTGTTTTCCAATTTCCATCTGATCATGAGAATTAGGAACAATGTTGGAGTTGCTTATTATAGATGCTTCCTGCACAATACTGCTGTTGCAGGTTGATGTCCCAGTGCTGCCTATCATTTTAATCTGCCAATTCTGTGCATGATAAATTTTGGCAATACATATCTGGGCTGGTAGGCACAGCATCTCATTTCAGGAGCAAATTGGCACTCTGATGATTTTCTCAAAGTTATTGCTTTCTACTTAAAGCTGTGGAGCAGAGCAGGCAGCAGTGGCACGGTGTTACAACTATACTCTGTGCCATTGTGTGGTACAATTCACCCACTTGCTTCTCCATAAAGTATGCTTCAAATTTCAATTGTGCTATTTGGGGAAGGAAGGAAATACTAGGCCTGAATTTGCGATCGGCGGCTTCCTGCAGGCGGATGCCTCCGATCATCAAATTATCTATGCATTTACCTGGTGGTCCGGGAGATACGGAGGCTTGCAGTCCTGGGCCTCTCCTGGTAGAAATGCGTAGAGGCCCACGTATCCCAGGGGCACATGCGGTTCGCAAGCGCGCCTCGGATCACGTGGGTTGGCCCAACCAATGAAAGAAGGGAATTTCCATTCATATTTTTGACAGTTCTGTATGTACGGAACTGTCATAAGTATGAATGGGGATGACTTAAAAAATACAGGAATACATGAAATAATTTTTTTTTAATTACATATATAAGATTAATTAAAATGGCATTTAATTAAATACTTTAAACAAAAATTTAACTTTCGAAATTTTTTAAAATATGTTTTAACGGGGCTAAAAATAAACTTACCTTATTGGACAGGGTTTTTAATGTATAAGTGAGTGATAACATTTTATTTTTCTATTTTTTTAAAACTCTTATGCTGGTAAAAGCAGGTCTTATGCCTGCTTTTACCAGGCGTAAGAATTCCACGGCCTATCAGCGGGCGGAAGTTGGGCAAATAGCGCAACTCTCCACCCGCAGAGGCCCTTTTCCTGGGGATGCGGAGGATCTGTCAAGAAGATTCTTGACAGATCGCAAGTTCCGGGTTTTAGTGCATGTGCTTCGCTTACCTAAACCCGGCACTTGCGCGGCCCCTATGGGCGCGTGCGCACCTCGTACACACCCGTAGGGGTCGCAAAATACGGCTCACTGTTTGGTTGAATGATGTGTAGGATGAAATAAAGAAATATGCAAAAATTTATCAACACTAAGCCATTGCTTTTAAGTCAATAGCCAGTCTCACTTTCCGAATCTCTAAAAAAAAATGAAAGTAATTTGGGAAGTTACATGGAGACCACTCAAAACGCACCTTTATGTAACAACCGGTTATCATTCATCAAAGGTAGTAAAATCCCCAAACTCCAAAGCCTGGAGAAAACCACGGAACAAAATTTCTCAATAGTTAAACATGACCTTGTGTATGAAATAAACCTGGGAAGACATCTGGAAAAGATTCAGTGTGAAGAACACTGCAATAGAGGAGGCCATGCTAAATCATCAATTTCATGCTCTATAGCAAAAATTATTATGTGCATTTGTATCCCTTTCTCTCTGCACTTTTTGAAATAAGCTGATGTCCTTTAGCATTGGTTATAATGAAGTTAATGTAGCACATACTATCTGAAAGGGAAGGGAGTGTGGGATGACAGAGATAAAAAAGGAAAAATAAAAGCTGAGTAAAACTCACTAAACTTTATGGCAGCATTTTGAACGTGCAGAGACTTTTACTCAAACTAAACTTCAAGTCACGAGTTTTTTCAGAATAGTCTGTGTGGGAATTACAGACGAAATCCATTAAAAATAAGTGCAATAGAAAAGAAATATTTAAATTATCAGTCAGGTCAATGGAGATTTTACAACAAATATAGATGGGACAAAGAATGAGATTCGGAGCCTGCCGGGTGGAAGTAAACAAGGCCGATGCTTGTAGTCAAATACAGCAGGAATGGCAGACCCAGTGCAACAGGGGGAATAAATTAAGGTACCATAGTATATTTGATGTTTGGAGGCCATGCAAAATTGCTGTCTCGCAACATGAGACTCATAGCCTGAGTGAGGGCAGATGCACATGGGACCTACATTGCTACCATAGAAGTTTACAGCACAGAAGCAGTATTTAAAAAAAATTATTCTTTGATCTTGACAAAGCAGCATTTATTCCATTAAGGTCTCTAAGAGGCAGTCAGGGCTCAGAAAAAGGCAGGCAGCTCTGTAGTTGACATCAGGCATCTGAGGTGCCAGGCACAGGAGTTGCATGTCTCTCAGGCAGATTTCCATGAGGCACGTGGGCTCCTGGCATACGGGAGCATCAGCAGATATGGTGGTGCGCTTAATGAGGGGCGTATGGTCTTTATGAGGGAGCTATACAGTTTTAAAATTACCTCCCTGGATTTTTATGTACACCCCTTGCTATGCATCCCAACATTTTCTTTGCTTTTTAACAGCCGGGAACATGGTGCTGACGGTTTTAGTGACCTGTTCACCAAGACCTCAACATTTCTCTCCTACACCAATATCTCAAGTACACTCCCATTGAACACATAATCCACATCAGCCTTTCCTCTGCCAAATCTCATAACCTTACATTTCACTATTAAATTGTATCTACCATTTCTCTGCCCACTCATTGGGCTTGTCATGATCCTTTTGAATTTGAGCATGTTGATATTCATCATGTGCCACTATTCACAATTTGGTATCGTCTGCAAATTTGGGCACTTTGGAACAATTCCTTTCCCTTTATAAAAAATTATAAACAACAGAGGTCCCAACACTGAACTCCACTGGTAACTGGCTGCCAACCAGATACCTGCCCATGCACGACTACTCATTATAGTTTACAAACCAATCACCTAAATCTAAACAAAGGAAACTATGAAGGTATGAGGAGGGAGTTGGCTATGATAGATTGGGGAGCTTCATTAAAAGGCATGACGGTGGATAGGCAATGGCTAACATTTAAGGAACGAATGCATGAATTGCAACAGTTATACATTCCTTTCTGGCGCAAAAACACAAAAGGAAAAGCGGCCCAACCATGACTAACAAAAGAAATTAAGGATAGTATTAGATCCAGAGAGGAGTCATGTAAAGTTGCCAGAAAAAGTAGCAAGCCTGAGGATTGGGAGCAATTTAGAGTTCAGCAAAAAAAGGACCAAGGGATTGATTAAGAGGGGAAAAATAGAGTATGAGAGTAAACTTGCAAGGAACATAAAAGCGGACTGTAAAAGCTTCTATAAGTATGTAAAAAGAAAAAGATTAGTGAAGACAAATGTAGGCCCCTTACAGTCAGAAAAGGGAGAATTTATAATGGGGAACAAGGAAATGGCTGAGCAATTAAACAGATACTTTGGTTCTGTCTTCACTGAAGAGGACACAAATAACTTCCCAGAAATGCTAAGGAACCAAGGGTCTAGTGAGAAGGTGGAATTAAAGAAAATTAGTATTAGTAAAAAAAATAGTGCTGGAGAAATTAATGGGACTGAAAGCCGATAAATCCCCAGGGCCTGATAATCTGCATCCCAGAGTACTAAAAGAGGTAGCCATGGAAATAGTGGATGCATTGGTTGTCATCTTCCAAAATTCTATAGATTATGGAACAGTTCCTGCAGCTTGGAGGGTGGCAAATGTAACCCCACTATTTACAAAAGGAGGGAGAGAGAAAACGGGGAACTACAGACCGGGTTCGCCTAACATCAGTAGTAGGGAAAATGCTAGAGACTATTATAAAAGATGTGATAACAGGACACTTAGAAAATATCAACGGGATTAGACAAAGTCAACATGGATTTATGAAAGGGAAATTGTGTTTGACAAACCTACTGGAGTTTTTTGAGGATGTAACTGATAGAATGGGTAAGGGAGAACCAGTGGATGTGGTGTATTTGGATTTTCAGAAGGCCTTTGATAACGTCCCACATAAGAGGTTAGTGTGCAAAATTAAAGCACATAGGATTGGGGGTAATATACTGGCATGGATTGAAAATTGGTTAACAGACAGGAAACAGAGAGTAGGAATAAATGGGTGTTTTTCGGGGTGGCAGGTGGTGACTAGTGGGGTACCGCAGGGATCAGTGCTTGGGCCCCAGCTATTCACAATATATATCAATGATTTGGATGAGGAAGCAAATGTAATATTTCCAAGTTTGCTGACGACACGAAACTAGGTGGGATTGTGAGTTGTGAGAAGGATGCAAAGAAGCTTCAAGACGATTTAGACAAGTTGAGTGAGTGGGCAAACACATGGCAGATGCAGTATAACGTGGATAAATGTGAAGTTATCCACTTTGGTAGGAAAAACAGAAAGGCAGAACATTATTTAAATGGTGATAGATTGGGAAATGTTGATGTACAAAGGGACCTGGGTGTCCTTGTACACCAGTCACTGAAAGCAAACATGCAGCAAGCAGTTAGGAAGGCAAATGGTATGTTGGCCTTCATTGCAAGAGGATTTGAGTACAGGAGCAAGTATGTCTTGCTACAGTTATACAGGGCCTTGGTGAGACCACACCTGGAGTACTGTGTGCAGTTTTGGTCTCCTTACCTAAGAAAGGATATACTTGCCATAGAGGGAGTGCAGCGAAGGTTCACCAGACTGATTCCTGGGATGGCAGGACTGTCGTATGAGGAGAGATTGGGTTGACTAGGCCTGTATTCACTAGAGTTTAGAAGAATGAGAGGGGTTCTCATTGAAACGTATAAAATTCTGACAGGGCTAGATAGACTGGATGCAGAGAGGATGATTCCCCTGGCTGGGGGCTCTAGAACGAGGGGGTCACAGTCTCAGGATACGGGGTAGGACATTTAGGACTGAGATGAGGAGAAATTTTTTCACTCAGAGGGTGGTGAACCTGTGGAATTCTCTACCACAGAAGGCTGTGGAGGCTAAATCACTGAATATATTTAAGAAGGAGATAGATTTCTAGACACAAAAGGCGTCAAGGGGTATTGGGAGAGAGCGGGAATATGGTATGGACATAGAGGATCAGCCATGATCATATTAAATGGCGGAGCAGGCTCGAAGGGCTGAATGGCCTACTCCAGCTCCTATTTTTCTATGTGTTCTGTGTTTATGTTTTGTATTTGCAAATCCATTTTAATACATTTCTATTTGTCCCATGGACTTGGACCTTACACAGTAGCCTATTATGTGGGACAGTGTGAAATGCCTTTCTGAAATCCAGGTAGATAACATCCACTGTCTCTCCCCTATCTATTAGATTTGTCACTCCTCAAAGACATCTAATAAATTAGTCAAACTTAACCTGCCATTCATAAAACCATGCTGACTGTCTCAGATTAGCTCATGCCCCTCAAGAAGTTCCCTTATATTGCCCCGTATTTTCCGATCCCTACGGGTGTTTACGAAGTGTGTATGCACCTGTAGGGACCTCGCAAGTGCTGGTTTCAGGCATGCGAAGTGCATGCGCTGAAAACCAGCACTTCTGATCTGTCAAGTATCCTCTTGACAGATTGGACGCCTGCCCTGGAGAACGGCCTGTGCGGGTGGAGAATTCCACTTTCTGCAGAACCTCCGCCCGCTGAAGACCCTTAGAAATCTTACGCCTGGTAAAAGCAGGTGTAAGGCCGGCTTTTACCAGCATAAGAGTTTAGAAAAGTAAAAAAAAAATGTTTTTCACTCATTTATAATTTAAAAATACTTTTAAAAAAGCCCCATACAAAACTTTCATTATTTTTTTCCAAAAAATAAATTTTTGTTTAATTTAATGTAATTTTAACTAATTTTAAAAACATGATGGCCTAGAAATTCAGTGCCCTTAGCACCGATTTTGCGGCGCTAGAGGGCCTAGCGCTGCAATTGGCGCCGGTTCCTAAATTGCCTGGGGCCCTTCCGCGGCGGTAGACCGGTAGCGCTGCGCCGGCACCGATGACGTCATCGGTGTGCGCAGCGTCCCGGTTGCCGTGGTAACCCGGCCCCAAGCCGAAATTCAGTTGCGGCCGCCTCGCCAGTGGCAGCCGCAACTAAGACTCCGGCAAACGAGTGTTGCCGGAGTCTGCGCCGGCGCTTTAAGGAGGCGCGGCGGCCGGCCGCTTTCCCGCCGGCCGCCTGCCCGCAGCTCCCTCCCCGGACTTCTCCCCCCCCCCCCCACCGGAACAGATGCAAGCCCGGCACTTGTCCGAGGTGCCGGGCTCATTTTTGAAGAGATTTGCGCGGGCCGTGGCCGGGTGCAGGCAACTCCTCCTTAACGGAAGGAGGAGGCCTGCACTTCCCGAGCCTGCCGCACCGCAGCGGGCGCCGCAGCGCCGGAATAGCGCCGCAATGCGGCGCGTTGCGCCAGTTTTCAGGCGCTAAAACCCTTCAGTAGCGCCGGCAGCCGTTTGGGCGCGGTGCTACTGAATTTTTGGCCCGCGCAAAGGGACTTAGCGCCGGCGCTAACTTCCGGCGCTAAAGCCCTGGCGCAGCGCAAACTCAATTTCTAGGCCGATGTTTTAAAAAAAATGTATTTAATGTTTTAGTGTGTTTTTTGAGTGATCCCCATTCATACTTTTGACAGGTCTCAGCTGAGAGACCTGTCAAAAGTGTGAAGGGGGATTCCCTTCTTCCATTGGTTCCCCATGGCCCATGTGATCCCAGGGACACTTGCAAATTGCCTGCGCCACTGGGATAGCTGGGCCTCTGCGCACGCGCACCAGGAGAGGCTCAGGAGCGTAAATGTCCGGACCTCTGGAGCCCTCAGGTAAGGAGATAGATTTTTTCCAGATCAGAGGCATCTGCACGCAGGAAGCCTCCGATCGAAAAATTTGTTCCATTATCTCTCATAATATTTTCAAACTTCCAATAGTGGAAGTATGGTTTACAGGCTAGCCCCTTTTTGAAGATTGAAGTCACATTTGCTGTTTTCCAGTCCTCTGGGTTTTGGCTGAGTCTGTTGAACTCTGAAAAAATATCTGCAAGAGGTTGACACCACTGTACCCAAGAAGATATCTACAGTTGGCCTGAATACATAACAGTCACCTTATCAAATGCTTTTTGAAGTCCCAATACATCACATCTATAACAGTCCTCTTGTTTATTCACTTAAAAGTTTCCTTGCAAAATTTGATTAAATTAGTAAAGCATGATCCACTCTTTACAAATCTATTTTGACCATCTCCGATTAGCCCATCTCGTTCTAAGTGCTGACTAATGTTACCTTTAGCATGATCTCTAGTAGTTTATTTAGTACTGCTGTGAAGCTAACCGGCCTACAGTTACTGGAGGTATCTGCTCCTCCTTTTTAAATAGGGGTGTAACATTTGCCACCCTCCTAACTATTGATACAATTACTGCTTTCAAAGAATTTTGGAAAATGATGCTGTTAGTACCTCTGCTATTCTATCTTTTCTCGAATTGATCTTCACCATGATAATTTACTTTGTAGCTAATATAAATGGGTGTATATATAGAGTCATAGAGTCATAGAGTTATACAGCACGGATAGAGGCCCTTCGGCCCATCGTGTCCGCGCCGGCCATCAAGCCCTGTCTAATCTAATCCCATATTCCAGCATTTGGTCCGTAGCCTTGTATGCTGTGGCATTTCAAGTGCTCATCCAAATGCTTCTTAAATGTTGTGAGGGTTCCTGCCTCCACAACCCTTTCAGGCAGTGAGTTCCAGACTCCAACCACCCTCTGGGTGAAAAAGTTCTTTCTCAAATCCCCTCTAAACCTCCCGCCCTTTACCTTGAATCTATGCCCCCTAGTTATTGACCCCTCTACTAAGGGAAAAAGCTCCTCAGCATCCATCCTATCTATGCCCCTCATAATTTTGTACACCTCAATCATGTCCCCCCTCAGCCTCCTCTGCTCCAAGGAAAACAAACCCAATCTGCCCAGTCTCTCTTCATAGCTGAAGCGCTCCAGCCCTGGTAACATCCTGGTGAACCTCCTCTGCACCCTCTCCAACGCGATCACATCCTTCCTGTAGTGTGGCGACCAGAACTGCACACAGTATTCCAGCTGTGGCCTAACCAGTGTTTTATACAGCTCCATCATAACCTCCTTGCTCTTATATTCAATGCCTCGGCTAATGAAGGCAAGTATCCCATATGCCTTTTTTACCACCTTATCCACCTGTTCCGCCGCCTTCAGGGATCTGTGTACTTGCACACCCAGATCCCTCTGACTCTCCGTCTTGCCTAGGGTCTTACCATTCATTGTGTATTCCCTTGCCTTGTTAGTCCCCCCAAAGTGCATCACCTCGCACTTTTCCGGGTTAAATTCGATTTGCCACTGTTCCGCCCATCTGACCAACCCATCTATATCGTCCTGCAGACTGAGGCTACCCTCCTCGCTATTTACCACCCTACCAATTTTTGTATCATCCGCGAACTTACTGATCATACCTTTGTAGAGCAGATCTTGACGTGATGTTTGGTCTGAGCTTCCCGCCTGTAACTGCTCCACTTCTATAACCCTGTAAATTGAGATCAGAAAAGGATCAGAGGCAAACTGTTGTTTAATTTTCCCCTTTCCGAACCTAGGGGCAGTGAAGCTGATTTTCAGGCCCCAGCTGCTGCACAGGTTGGTTGAAAGGATCAGCAGTAATGGCGGCTGTAATACCCACAAGGCCCCGGCTCTGCAGAAAGTGCTCTGTTGACTCTGAGTCCCGCGCAGGTGCTCTTGGCCCCCGCGCTCTCCCTCCTGCTCTACAATCGCCCATCCCGATCAGTCCGCAACACGCATGCTCAGCACACAAAACCCCGCGGTTGGAACATCGGGCGTGCATGCGGAGCCGCAACATCTGGTACGCGTGAGCGGCTCAGGTGGGGGCGAGGCGGTGTTTCGCCTCAGCCGCCAGGGAGGTGCGGACGACCCAACATTCTTCCCGTCAGCAATCACTCCCTCGTTTCTTTAATAAAAACAGAAAATGCTGGAAATACTCAGCAGGTCAGGCAGCATCTGTGGAGACAGAAACAGAGTTAACGTTTCAGGTCGATGACCATTCGTCAGAACTGCTTGCTCTTTAGTGTCAGCCAGTGGCTCAGTGGGCAGCACTCTCGCCTCTGAGTCAGAAAGTTGTGGGTTCATAGTCCCACTCCAGAGACTTGAGCACAAAAATCCAGGCTGACACTCCAGTGCAGTGCTGAGGGAGTGCGGCACTGTCGGAGGTGCCGTCTTTCGGATGAGATGTTAAATTGAGGCCCTGTTTGCTCTCTCAGTTGGATGTAAAAGATCCCATGGCATTATTTCAGGAAAGAAAGACTTGCATTTATATAGCGCCACCAGACATCCCAAAGGCTTTACAGCCAATGAAGTACTACAATGAAGTAGTCACTGTTGTAATGTGGGAAAGAGCAGGGGAATTATCCCCAGTGTCCGAGCCAATGTTTATCCCTCAATCAACATAAAAAATGAGAGATTATCTGGTCATTATCACAGTGCTGTCTGTGGGAGCTTGCTGTGCGCTAACTGACTGCTGTTTAATTTTAAGCAGAATTCAATTAAATCAGAATTGATCTTATTTGGATTCCACGGTATTGCATTTAATACAGTAAATTATTACCGCTTAGTAATAATATTTTGTATAATAGACATTTTGAACAAAGATATCTTTAAAATGTTTTGGATTTATCTTTCTGGTTGAGAAGATTTACAGCTTAAGCTTAGCGGTGAAAAAAGAGTCAGTTCTCAGTGGAAATGTTCTGATTTGCATTATGGGAAATATGAAAAATCTAGTTTCAGATAAATTCTTAATATTCTACTGCAGATTTGGAAGTGTAAATTTGAATAACTCAATGTTGTAAAGATTAGAAATATCTAATTTCTATCAGATCAAGTTATTCTTAGTTTGATATTGGTAGATAACAACGAACTTTTAAGTAGTTTGCAAATCTAATGAGGCAATTGACCAAATCAGAGATTTCTAAATTTCTTCCTTTTAAAGCTACTCTGAAGACAGACAATCGCAAGGCAAGTTAAGTGCAACTCTTTTTGTTTTGAAACACAATTCTAATAAGTGAAAATGCTGTTGTAATTTAGAATTTGGATTTGACTAATGTATTCAAGCTAATGAATGAATTACCATTCCGATCTTATTCCCCATTTTGGCAACATATAAAATGCAACAGAACAAAATTATTGGATATAATTTTTATTAGAATTTCAAATGCATACTGAATTTTGTCATAATGTACTTCTTTTGTTAGATTTTAAACCTTTATTGTAATTCAAATGATTCATTCTCTTTTTATCTCATCACTTTGTTTAATTCCATATCAACTGACATTTTCTTATTTTCAGTGTTCCTTTCTAATACATATTCACATGGAGAACTTCTCTCTTCTCTCTCTTAGGCAATCCCTTGGAACCGAGGATGACTTGCTTCCACGCTAAAAATGAGTTCTCAGGTGACTGATGAGTCCAATGCGGGACCTACAGTCTCTGTCACAGGTGGGGCAGATGGTGGTTGAAGGGGCGGGTGGGTGGGGTGCTTGGGTTGACGTGTGCTCCTTCCACTGTTTGCGCTTGGCTTCCGCTTGCTCCCAGCGAAGAGACTCGAAGTGTTCGACGCCTTCCCGGATGCTTCTCCTCCACTTTGAGCGGTCTTGGGCCAGGGATTCCCAGGTGTCGAAGGGGATGTTGCACTTTTTCAAGGAGGCTTTGAGGGTGTCCTTGAAGCATTTCCTCTGCCCACCTGGGGCTCTTTTGCAATGTCGGAGCTCCGAGTAGAGCGCTTCTTTTGGGAGTCTCGTATCGGGCATGCAGACGATGTGGCCCATCCATCAGAGCTGATCGAGTGTGGTCAAAGCTTCGATGCTGAGGATGTTGGCCTGAGCGAGAACACTGATGTTGGTGCTCTGTAGACCATGAGCTTGGTGCCTGGTTTGAGGTCCTGGTCTTCAAACACTCTCTTCCTCAGGCGATCGAAGGCTGCACTGGCACACTGAAGGCAGTGTTAGACTTCATCATTGACGTCTGCCCTTGTTGACAGTAGGCTCCTGAGGTATGGAAAGTGGTCCACGTTGTCCAAGGTCTTGTCGTGGGTTTTGATAATCGGGGTGCAGTACCGTGTGTTGGGGGCAGGTTGGTAGAGGACCTTTGTCTTACGGATGTTTAGTGTAAAGCCTATGCTCTTGCATGCTTCGGTGAAGGTGTTGATGATCGTTTGGAGTTCGACCTCCGAGTGTGCGCAGACGCAAGTGTCGTCTGCATACTATAATTTGACAGAGGATGGGAACGACCTTGTATCTGGACTGGAGGTGACGAAGGTTGAACAGTTTCCCGTTTGTTCTCTAAATTAGCTCCACTCCAGCGGGGAGCTTACTGAGGGTGAGATGGAACACTGCAGCAAGGAAGATCGAGAAGAGTGTTGCTGTGAAGACACAGCCTTGCTTGGCCCCGGTCCGTACGTGAATTAGGTTTGTGGTGGATCCGTTGGCCAGGCTTACATGTCGTTGTGAAGCAGGCAATGTACTTCTTTTGTTAGATTTTAAACCTTTATTGTCATTCAAATGATTCATTCTCTTTTTATCTCATCACTTTGTTTAATTCCATATCAACTAACTTTTTCTTATTTTCAGTGTTCCTTTCTAATACATATTCACATGGAGAACTTCATTGTTGTGCTGGTGTACCATTAAAATGCTCCAGGTGAGTGATTCTCACCAAAGTACTTTGTTGCTATGGAAAAGAAAGACTGAAGAGCAAGTTCAATGAAAGTAACTTGGGTACTGAAGAAGCCAAAGAATAATCATTTTGGCACAAAGCCAGTGTATTATTTAACATCCTCATTGAGCTGTATGCAGGATGTAGACTTCCTGTGTAGAATGCAAACTCCCAAGTCTCTTGCCAAGGTTGTGACTTTACAGAGCTTGCCAGAAGCTTTGGACAGTTATGCTGAGCAATGTTTTATTAGGATGTATGCAAGAAGTAAAATTGATTTCTCCAAAACAGCTGCACCACCTTTTACATACAAAATAATGCCATTTCAAGCTGATCGGGAATATAGAGTTCTGATTTCCTCATCTTGTATAGAACTGCTCAGCATTGAAGTCTGCTGATTTTGGCAAGCTTCAAGACATCATAAACTGGGGATTTGCTTTGTTTCTGCAGCAGAAGGACTCCCTGCAGCTTATTACTTATTATAGGTTTTAAATATTAATCAAATGTTTCTGTGTATTGCTCATTAATTTCTACCAGTCAGACCATTCATTTTTCACTGTTAAATTTGTTTCTTTCTAACTTTACAATACAGTCACATAAATACGCAAAATATTACATAAATAATTATACCCAAGAGGCTCTCATTTGATCATTCTCTGTCACAAACAGCCATACTCAGAAGTTTCATCAGAAAGCCCTTAATTGTTCAGAACTTAGAACTACAATTAAATGCAATACTGAGTAACTGAATGACAGTTTTGTTGGGCCTAATGGAGGTATAAGTGAAGAATTTCCATGGGTAGCCCGTGAACTCACCTAGACACGGCCCCTTGGCATAGGGAAGCATACAAAAGACTCACCAGTTGTCACCCCCTATCCCCCCACCCCCCTCCCCCTGCCCCACCCCACCCCGGATCAGACTTAAATTTTTGTTTAAAATATTTAATTTATTGTAATTTTAACTCATTTTAAAAACCTGATTTAAAAAAAAATCTTTAATGTTTTACTGTGTTTTTGGGGTGATCGCCATTCATATATTTGACAGGTCTATCTGTCAAAAGTATGAAGGGAGATTCCCTTCTGCCATTGGCAGGCCTGGCCCACGTGATCCCAGGGATGCTTGCAAACTGCATGTGTCTCTGGGATATGTGGGCCCTGCGCATTTTGAGTTTGGAGAGGCCCAGGAGCGGAAGTGTACGCACCTCGGGAGCCCTCAGGTAAGTGCGTAGATTTTTTTCCAATAGGAGGCATCCGCACGCAGGAAGCCTCCTATCAGAAATTATGAAGCCACAAAGTTTAGAAATTGGACAGATTTAATCCATGGACTAAGCTCACTTAGTTGCTTTCAGCCAGGGTGATATTTGCCAGTAAAACTCATATGAAAAATGGTACCACAAAGCTGCTAGTGTCAATAGAACCAGACCCAACATAGAAACATAGAAGATAGGAGCAGGAGTAGGCCATTCGACCCCTCGAGCCTGCTCCGCCATTCAATGCGATCATGGCTGATCATCCAAATTCAGTAGCCGGTCCCTGCCTTCTCCCCATACCCCTTGATCCCTTTAGCCTTAAGAAATATATCCAACTCCTTCTTGAATATATTTAATGAATTGGCCTCTACTGCCTTCTGTGGTAGAGAATTCCACAGGTTCACCACTCTCTGTGTTATAACACCTTCAGCACAGGAGAGAATTTCTTTAAATAGTATAAATTTTGGGAACATCTTCAAGGATGTAGCATCCCTCAATCCTTTGAGGACGGGTGTGTTTTCTGTCAGCACCTTGTCCCACCAGAATTTATAGAATGGGTGTTTCTCTGGTGTATCTAAATAATGCTCCAGGTTCTGGCTGCCTATGGTGGAACTACACCTCCAAAAAGATTGCAGAATTTCAGGTCCTATAACTTTAAGATTATCGCCAAAATAGAGAGAGATATGTAGAGGGTTCCAAGGACATGGAATTCCGTACCAGTATCAGTGCTGGATGCAAATCTATAATACCCTTTAAAACGGAAATGGATTAATATTTGAAATTTTAAAGAGTAGGGGAAAGGACAGGAAAATAGGACTAAATAAGCAGATGTTGATCTAAAAGACCATCTTCTGTGCTGTAAATTTCTATGATTAGGATTTTCCACTTTGGCGGAATCTCCAATGCAACTTCCATAGGGCTTGAGTTCTGCCCACCACAATGGCCCACCCGTGACCTCAGCCAATTTACCGGGGTCAGTGTAATTGAAATAATATTAGTGGGCTCCCGGTGTAATTCCAGCCTCCGTCGGGAAGCCTGCAGTGGGAAATGCAGAATGGCTGCAACAGCCCTCAGATAGCTCAGCCAGCAGCCTCTTAGCAAAGTTGTTTTTATAAAACATTTTGCCCTCAAGGTGGTTTAGCTATTGCAATCGATAATCCTGCAATCATTTGCATAGGCTAAAGTGGCTCATTTAATTAAAAAAAACTTAAAATACACTATTAAAAAATAAACTGTAACTTGCTCTGGGAACCTGTGACCTTCAGATCCTCAGACCCATCACAAGCAGGCCTCACAACAACAACAACTTGCATCTATATAGCCCCTTTAATGCAGTAAAATGTCCTAAGGTGCTTCACAGGAACATTATCAACTGAAATTTGACACTGAGCCATGTAAGGAAATTCTGGGCTTGATTTTGTGAATGGAGGCGAGTTGGAGGCGGGACTGCTGCTTGTCGTGTCAATGTCCCGCCTCCATCCTCGCCTGACCATTCAGAGGGATATTCCCCTGATTGAGCTTGTTAAGCCCGCCCTGCGGGCTCAGCTAGTCAATTAGGGAAGAAGTCACTGACAGATCACGTCAACGTCAGACATGCTATCTGTCAAAACTTCTTGAAAGAAGAAATGACAGCGTTTGACAGCTCTGTGAAGCTGTCAAACACTGACATTCTCTTTAATTTGATGAGTCTTTGTGGTGAGGACTCAACAAACATTGAAAATAAGTAAATTTCAGATGTCTGATGGATCGGAGGGTCCATCAGCCATTACTTGAAATTGACAAGGTGGATGTCCGCTCTCCCGATCCAGCATGGCTAAAGGCTATAGGAGGAAAAAAAGATAAGTGAACACTTTTTTAAACTAATCACTCACCTTGCATACTTACCACTCCACATTGCACCCATTACTCACCTTACTTCCAGGTGCCTCCGACCACCGCAGACCTCCTCCACGTCTCCTCCAACCCGGTGGGGCTCTCTGAGGTTGGGAAGCCTTCACCTGTGATGGTAAAATGGCACTAATCCTTTTTTCTGCCTGTTAACTACCTGTTAACAGGCAGTTAAAAGGATTAAAAGCCTTTCCCGCCTCCAGGAGACGGGACCCGAAGCTGCACATCTTCCCGCCTCCTGGTAAGTGGGCACAGAGGCGGGATGGGGGCAGGTTTGCTATCCGCCCCCACTTTCTCCGATTTTACAGGCTGTCCCGCCTCCATGCCCACCTCCTCGGGGCTTGGAAAATCCAGCCCATTAGGTCAGATGGCCAAAAGCTTGGTCAAAGAGGTAGCATCATAAAGGAGTAGAGAGAGTTAGGGAGGCCTAGAGGTTTAGGGAGGGAATTCCAGAGCTTAGGGCCTAGGCAGCTGAAGACATGGCCGTAAATGGTGGAGCGATTAAAATCGCGGATGTGCAAGAGGCCAGAATTGGAGGAGAGCAGAGATCTCGGAGGGTTGTAGGGCTGGAGGAGGTGACAGAGATACGGAGGGACCAGGTCATGGGTGTTATGTTCATAAATAAATAGACATTATCATTATGAACAACTAGCTTGAGCTAGTCATTTATTCAGCCATGTGGACTAGTGTACAGGCATCCATCTTGACTACTGCCTTGTGGGTAGCCCACTACTAAACATACAGCTCCATCTAGTGTACCATTCTAGAATGACATGTTACTGATCATTACATCCCCCTTCCTTAGAGGTTAAACAAAATCAATATCAATCAATCATAATGACATAAACATCTTCACAACAGTCAACACATTTTCAAAGCTTTACTTTATGAACTCTAAGCTTTTCATTCTTTTATTATAGTTTTCTTTGTACTCAAAGATTAAGTCTATCAGGCTTTTTTACTTCACGTGTGGATCTTCTCAGCACAGGTAAGTCTGATGTGTTTTCATGAGAGCCTGTATGTGTGTTTGTGTTAGATTGTTCTGGTGGTGAGTGACAAGATTCAGTTGCGGCATTGTCATCGATTTGCTCTTGGATAGTTTCTTGTGTTTTCAGGAGGGAACGGCGGTTCCTCCTGAGAATCTATCCTTCCTCAGTTCTAACAGTGTATGACCTTGGTCCTACTTCCTCAAGAACTGTAGCTTTCCTGTTCCATGCATCTGGATCCTCAATCCTGACAACATCATCCCTTGTCAATGGTTTCAGAGTTTTGGATGACTTGTCATAGTGTGATTTCTGTTTCAGCTTTAACAGTTGAAGTCTCTGTCTCAGTTCCTTACTCTGCTTTTCTTTTGCACAGCAGGGTAGCGTGGTGCGCAACTTGCGACCCATTAGGAGTTCAGCAGGTGAAGAACCACAGTCTAAAGGGGAGGCTCGGTAGCTCAGCAGGACGAGATAAGGATCAGACTTGCTTTCTGTTGCTTTCTTCAGTAGCTGTTTGAGAACTTGAACACCTTTCTCTGCCTTACCATTCGACTGAGCATACAGAGGACTGGATGTGATGTGCTGAAAGTCATAATGTGCTGCAAACTGTTGCCACTCCTTACAGTTGAAGCACGGACCATTGTCGCTAACGGCAATCCTGGGAATTCCATGTCTGGCGAAGATGGATTTAACATGCATTATGACACTGCTTGCTGATGTGCTTGAGAGCAGCGCCATCTCAGGATAGTTAGAATAGTAGTCAATCACTATTAGATAGTCTTTGCCATTCAAATGAAAGAGGTCCATACCAACCTTTTGCCATGGTGCTGTTGGTAAGTCAGCTACTATCATTGGTTCCTTTGCTTGTTTGTTTTGGTGTTTCTGACATGTCTCACATATGCCTATCATGTTCTCAATGTCCTTACTTATGCCAGGCCAATAAACAGTGGGCTAGATTTTCAGTCGCTTGCGCCAGCAGTTAGCGCCTTAAGAGAAGTGATTTTCGGGCGCTATGTGTGTAGCGCCCGGACGCAGCGCAGTTTGCGCCCCGCCCCAAATTAAGTTGCCCGTTAGCGCCGGCGCAAAGTTTAGCGCCCGCCCGGATGCGCGCGCAGAAAATGACGTCACATCCTCGTGCAACGCCCTTTGTGCGCCCCGATTCCAAACTTCAGTCGGACCGCCCCATTGTGTGGCTGACGGCCGGAGCGTTTGGAAAAAGGAATGCAACACAACCAGCGCGGGCCCCGGGGGGCGCAAATTAAAGGGAACGTACTCTCCAGTATAAAGGCCAGCCTTTTTTCAGAAAACACTCTTGTGCAACGCATTTCTGGAGACACAACAAGGAGGATAGCTAACTGGTTTCAAGCAGCAAGAGCCAGGTATTTTTGGACTCAGGCCAGAGCGCTGCAAGTGGCCTTTTGGAAATTAGCGTGTTTGCCAGGATTTGATGGGGGTTGCATGGGGTGCCAACGCGGAGCTGCAGCTCCATGTCCGTAGGGCTCGCAGACGCATTGTGAGAGGGGCAGCCCTGGCTAGAGGCAGAGGGGGCTACAGGCGTCGGCCACGTAGGCCTTACCCAGTCAGGCTATACCGCCAGCAGCGCTCCTACCTAAACATGAGTGCCGCGCGATGTGTTAGAAGGCTCCGATTCCGAAAGGAGGTGATTGCATAGATCTGCCACCTGCTTCGCCGAGATCTGCGGCCAAAGCTCAGGTGCAGGACGTCTCTGTCGGTGGAAGTGAAGGTGACGGTGGCATTGAACTTCTATGCCACCGGCTCCTTCCAATACGCTGCTGGGGACATAGCAAACATCTCCCAGTACGGCGCGCATCGCTGCATCCGCCAGGTGACCGAAGCACTGTTCAGAAGGAGAAGCCAATTCATCTCCTTCCCCATGGCCCTGGAGAGCCAGCATCAGCGCGCATTGGGATTTTCCAGACTCGGGGAATTCCCCTTGGTGCAGGGCGCCATTGACTGTACGCATGTGGCTTTGCGGGCCGCTCTGGAGCATGGCGAGCAGTATCGCAACAGGAAGGGCTACCATTCTCTGAATGTGCAGCTGGTCTGTGACCACAAGCAGCGCATCATGGCAGTCAATGCCAGCTTCCCAGGCAGCAGCCACGATGCCTTTATCCTGCGGCAGAGTACTGTGCATGACATGTTCCAGGCACAGCCTCCCCCAAGAGGATGGCTACTCGGGGACAAAGGCTATCCTTTGTGCACCTGGCTCATGACCCCGCTCCACGCGCCCAGGACCGCTGCTGAAGAGGCCTACAACGAGAGCCATCAAACCACCCGCAACATCATCGAGCAAACTATTGGGGTCCTCAAGCAGCGGTTCCGCTGCCTTGATCGCTCCGGAGGAGCTCTCCAGTATTCGCCGGACCGGGTCTCCCAATTTGTGGTGGTTTGCTGCATGCTGCACAACCTGGCTATCCGCAGGACTCAGGCACTGCCACCTGACGTTGGACCAGCACCTCAGGAGGAGGAGCAGGAGGAGCATGAGGAGGAGGAGGAGCAGGAGTACGTTCCCAGGAGGGAGCGACCAGGGCCAAGGGCCGCACGACGCCACCTTATTACACGGTACTTCTAAGCCCCCTGTCAGGGAATGGCCAGGGGCCATGAGGGAAGATGAATGCAGCCGCTCTGCAAGCCCTCAGCCGGCGAAGCCAACAAACACTAAGAAGAACAACCATGGAGACTGCATGAATAAAGATAATTTTTTATTACACAAAAATGAAAAGCCCTTCCCACATGAATCCCCAAAAACAATAAACGGGCCCCACAAAAAGCCCAACAAACGACTCACTCCCACAAACTGGGGAGGAGTCACTCCACCTTTCTTCAAACCGGGCCTCAACGTCGGCCTAACGCAAAAAATAAGCCCTCCAACAACACAACCATGGGCAAAATAAAGATGGCCACCGCCATATAAAAGGAAAGCTGCCCACACCCTCTACTGAGTGGCCCGCGAGGGCGAGACCTTGGCCAGCCTTTTGCCTCCCCTGCCCGGCCTGCTGCTCCTTCGCAAGCTCTGCCCAGTGGCTGCTGCGAGGCTGGGGGAAGGCGCCTGAGGCTCAGATGCCCTTCCGTCAGATGCCGCTGGGGGGCGGCCTACACGGCGTTTGGCCCTCGAGGGGCCGTCTGCTGAGTGGCGCACCTGAGCCTGGCCACCATCAGCTGCAGCCGCTTGCCCTTGACGCCCCAGTGGGGGAATGGCGGCGACGGATGGCGCAATGTGGGCCAGCTGGCGTGTGGGATGCGCTGGCTGGTGCTGTGGCGCGGTGGCACTCGGCCGGGCCCGCACTGCAGGATCCGCAACAATCAGCCGAGGGGCGGCTTGCTGGGATGGTCCAGTGCGGCGGCTGCCCTGGCGATGCCTGCCTGAGACAGCGCGTGTGGCAGCAGTGAGTGCCCCTGTGGTCCTGCTGTGTGCGCGCATCACAGCCGCCAGGATCTTGACGGCATCAGTCAGCATGCGGCCACTCGCGGCAGTTGCTGCCCCGAACTCGCGCACACTGGTCGCCAGCGACTCGATGGCCTCAGGCATGCGCCCCACCACGCTCATGAGCTCCGTGTGGCGCCGGTCCGAATCCTCGGCCATCTTATCCAGCTTCCGCACCTCCTCCGAGGTGAAGGTGTCCGGACTGGAGTCGCGACTCTCCCGCTGGGGAGGAGGGGGCCGAACTAGGGGACCCTTGCCGCGTTGGTGGCGGCGAGTGTGCCGAACAGCAGCACTCCCCTCTGATCCTTCCCCCCTTTGGGGGGAAGGCCGCGGGCCACGCGCACGGCTCCTGGGTGGCTGGACGCCACTGGTCCCAGAAGCTGCATTGCCCTGCGACAGTTCCTCCAGGCACTCGTCCAGTGAGGAGGTGCCAAGCATTTCCTCCTCTCCTGCGGGACGTGACTGTTCCCCCGAAGGTCCGGCTTACTCCTCCTCCTCCTCCTCGTCGGAGGTGCTGTCACTGGCAGCTTCAGGGTCCTGGTCGTCACCAGCTGAAAGCAGGAATGCACAAGAGTAGCTTCAGAGTGAGGAGACGGCGTCAGTGAGGGAGTTAGGACTGGTGGCATTCAGCGCATTGGTGGGACAGTGGCAAAGGAGGTAGCTCGGATGGGCCAGTGCGACGCGAGAGGGCCAAAAGGCGAGGTCCTTACCATTGCCGGGCAGTGGAGGGTCGGATACTCCGCACGCTGTGGGGACAATCACACGGGCTCCCATGAGCACACACACGCGCTCCTCCAGCCGAGTGAGCTTCTGCAGCTTGGCGCGGCCACCCCTGGCACGCGCCTGGCGATTAAACGCTACTTTAGCCTGCAAGAGAAAGGACGGGCTGTAAGTGCGCAGTGAAGCCCTGATGTAGTGTGCACTGCCTCCCATGGTGGAATAGCGTGGACAGAGTGAAGCCCTGATGTAGTGTGCACTGCCTCCCATGGTGGAATAGCGTGGACGGAGTGAAGCCCTGATGTAGTGTGCACTGCCTCCCATGGTGGAATAGCGTGGACAGAGTGAAGCCCTGATGTAGTGTGCACTGCCTCCCATGGTGGAATAGCGTGGACAGAGTGAAGCCCTGATGTAGTGTGCACTGCCTCCCATGGTGGAACAGCTTGGACAAAGTGTAGAGTGCCGAATGGCCATGTGATGCTCATGACTGTCCCAATGCTGCTGGCTGAGGGCTGGCCAATAGGACTTTCAGCTCCCTTTGCCCATCATGTCAGGTGTACATGCAAGAATGAGGAGGAGACTGGAAAGGCTACTCACCTTCACAATCCTGGTCAGATCGTTGTATTTTTTACGACATTGTTTGTGGGTCCTGGGGGCATCGCCGGTGAACGTCACCCTCTGGGCGATCTGCTTCCAGGCTTTGGTGTAGTCGCGGTGGGTTGGATTCCTCCCACTCTCTGGGAACAAGATCTTGCGCCTCACCTCCAGAGCTGTGACCATTATGTCCAGATCACCCTCTGAGAAGCGCAGGGCACGCTGACGGGCCTTCTCTGGCGTTGCCATGACTCCCTGGGGCTGAGCAGCAGTGTTGAGGCCTCTTTGCAAGGCTGCAGTGTGCAAGGCGTGGCAGCAGACCAATTCGTCCCTTCCCCCTTTAAGAGCTGGTCGGCGCCACGGGGTCTGCTGTCAGTCCAAAAATGACCGCACCCGCGCTGCGCCCCGCCTGGGCGCTATCCCTCTGGACCGCCGGCTTAGCGCCTAAAGATAGGAGTGGAACGCCTCTTTTAGCGCTCCACCAATCTCTTAGGGCGAAGCCACTGAATTTCCGGCAACGGGGCGCTACTTTGGGGCGGGCGCTAACTTCGGGCGGGCGCTAAGGTTAGCGCCCCAAAACTGTCTATACTGAAAATCTAGCCCTGTATCTTTTACTGTTTCTTCTGCTATTTGCTTTGATTTTGTGTCTGACACGGGCAGCGCAGCAGTGACCATACTCACATGAACACCCACGTCTTCCTCAGTAGAGCTCACATGACTCATTGTGGGTGCTCGGGATAGTGCATCTGCTAACACTATGGGCTAGATTTTCAGTATAGACAGTTTTGGGGCGCTAACCTTAGCGCCCGCCCGAAGTTAGCTCCCGCCCCAAAGTAGCGCCCCGTTGCCGGAAATTCAGTGGCTTCGCCTGAAGAGAGTGGTGAAGCGCTAAAAGAGGCGTTCCACTGCTACCTTTAGGCGCTACGCCGGCGGTCCAGAGGGATAGCGCCCAGGCGGGGCGCAGCGCGGGTGCGGTCATTTTTGCACTGACAGCAGACCCCGTGGTGCCGACCAGCTGTTAAAGGGGGAAGGGACGAATTGGTCTGCTGCCACGCCCTGCACACTGCAGCCTTGCAAAGAGGCCTCAACACTGCTGCTCAGCCCCAGGGAGTCATGGCAACGCCAGAGAAGGCCCGTCAGCGTGCCCTGCGCTTCTCAGAGGGTGATCTGGACATAATGGTCACAGCTCTGGACGTGAGGCGCAAGATCTTGTTTCCAGAGAGTGGGAGGAATCCAACCCACCATGACTACACCAAAGCCTGGAAGCAGATCGCCCAGAGGGTGACGTTCACCGGCGATGCGCCCAGGACCCACAAACAATGTCGTAAAAAATACAACGATCTGACCAGGATTGTGAAGGTGAGTAGCCTTTCCAGTCTCCTCCTCATTCTTGCATGTACACCTGACATGATGGGCAAAGGGAGCTGAAAGTCCTATTGGCCAGCCCTCAGCCAGCAGCATTGGGACAGTCATGAGCATCAAATGGCCATTCGGCACTCTACACTTTGGCCAAGCTATTCCACCATGGGAGGCAGTGCACACTACATCAGGGCTTCACTCTGTCCAAGCTATTCCACCATGGGAGGCAGTGCACTCTACATCAGGGCTTCACTCTGTCCAAGCTATTCCACCATGGGAGGCAGTGCACTCTACATCAGGGCTTCACTCTGTCCAAGCTATTCCACCATGGGAGGCAGTGCACTCTGCATCAGGGCTTCACTCTGTCCAAGCTATTCCACCATGGGAGGCAGTGCACACTACATCAGGGCTTCACTGCGCACTTACAGCCCGTCCTTTCTCTTGCAGGCTAAAGTAGCGTTTAATCGCCAGGCGCGTGCCAGGGGTGGCCGCGCCAAGCTGCAGAAGCTCACTCGGCTGGAGGAGCGCGTGTGTGTGCTCATGGGAGCCCGTGTGATTGTCCCCACAGCGTGCGGTGTATCCGACCCTCCACTGCCCGGCAATGGTAAGGACCTCGCCTTTTGGCCCTCTCGCGTCGCACTGGCCCATCCGAGCTACCTCCTTTGCCACTGTCCCACCAATGCGCTGAATGCCACCAGTCCTAACTCCCTCGCTGACGCCGTCTCCTCACTCTGAAGCTACTCTTGTGCATTCCTGCTTTCAGCTGGTGACGACCAGGACCCTGAAGCTGCCAGTGACAGCACCTCCGACCAGGAGGAGGAGGAGGAGTAAGCCGGACCTTCGGGGGAACAGTCACGTCCCGCAGGAGAGGAGGAAATGCTTGGCACCTCCTCACTGGACGAGTGCCTGGAGGAACTGTCGCAGGGCAATGCAGCTTCTGGGACCAGTGGCGTCCAGCCACCCAGGAGCCGTGCGCGTGGCCCGCGGCCTTCCCCCCAAAGGGGGGAAGGATCAGAGGGGAGTGCTGCTGCTCGGCACACTCGCCGCCACCAACGCGGCAAGGGTCCCCTAGTTCGGCCCCCTCCTCCCCAGCGGGAGAGTCGCGACTCCAGTCCGGACACCTTCACCTCGGAGGAGGTGCGGAAGCTGGATAAGATCGCCGAGGATTCGGACCGGCGCCACACGGAGCTCATGAGCGTGGTGGGGCGCATGCCTGAGGCCATCGAGTCGCTGGCGACCAGTGTGCGCGAGTTAGGGGCAGCAACTGCCGCGAGTGGCCGCATGCTGACTGATGCCGTCAAGACCCTGGCGGCTGTGATGCGTGCGCACACCAGGACCACAGGGGCACTCACTGCTGCCACACGCGCTGTCTCAGGCAGGCATCGCCAGGGCAGCCGCCGCGCTGGACCATCCCAGCAAGCCGCCCCTCGGCTGATTGCTGCGGATCCTGCAGTGCGGTCCCGGCCGAGTGCCACCGCACCACAGCACCAGCCAGCGCATCCCAGACGCCAGCTGGCCCACATTGCGCCATCCGTCGCCGCCATTCCCCCACTGGGGCGTCAAGGGCAAGCGGCTGCAGCTGATGGTGGCCAGGCTCAGGTGTGCCACTCAGCAGACGGCCCCTCGAGGCCCAAACGCCGTGTAGGCCGCCCCCCAGCGGAATCTGGCGGAAGGGCATCTGAGCCTCAGGCGCCTTCCCCCAGCCTCGCAGCAGCCACTGGGCAGAGCTTGCGAAGGAGCAGCAGGCCGGGCAGGGGAGGCAAATGGCTGGCCAAGGTCTCGCCCTCGCGGGCCACTCAGTAGAGGGTGTGGGCAGCTTTCCTTTAATATGGCGGTGGCCATCTTTATTTTGCCCATGGTTGTGTTGTTGGAGGGCTTATTTTTTGCGTTAGGCCGACGTTGAGGGCCGGTTTGAAGAAAGGTGGAGTGACTCCTCCCCAGTTTGCGGGAGTGAGTCGTTTGTTGGGCTTTTTGTGGGGCCCGTTTATTGTTTTTGGGGATTCATGTGGGAAGGGCTTTTCATTTTTGTGCAATAAAAAATTATCTTTATTCATGCAGTCTCCATGGTTGTTCTTCTTAGTGTTTGTTGGCTTCGCCGGCTGAGGGCTTGCGGAGCGGCTGCATTCATCTTCCCTCATGGCCCCTGGCCATTCCCTGACAGGGGGCTTAGAAGTACCGTGTAATAAGGTGGCGTCGTGCGGCCCTTGGCCCTGGTCGCTCCCTCCTGGGAACGTACTCCTGCTCCTCCTCCTCCTCCTCCTCCTCATGCTCCTCCTGCTCCTCCTCCTGAGGTGCTGGTCCAACGTCAGGTGGCAGTGCCTGAGTCCTGCGGATAGCCAGGTTGTGTAGCATGCAGCAAACCACCACAAATTGGGAGACCCGGTCCGGCGAATACTGGAGAGCTCCTCCGGAGTGATCAAGGCAGCGGAACCGCTGCTTGAGGACCCCAATAGTTAGCTCGATGATGTTGCGGGTGGTTTGATGGCTCTCATTGTAGGCCTCTTCAGCAGCGGTCCTGGGCGCGCGGAGCGGGGTCATGAGCCAGGTGCACAAAGGATAGCCTTTGTCCCCGATGAGCCATCCTCTTGGGGGAGGCTGTGCCTGGAACATGTCATGCACAGTACTCTGCCGCAGGATAAAGGCATCGTGGCTGCTGCCTGGGATGCTGGCATTGACTGCCATGATGCGCTGCTTGTGGTCACATACCAGCTGCACATTCAGAGAATGGTAGCCCTTCCTGTTGCGATACTGCTCGCCATGCTCCAGAGGGGCCCGCAAAGCCACATGCGTACAGTCAATGGCGCCCTGCACCAAGGGGAATTCCCCGAGTCTGGCAAATCCCAATGCGCGCTGATGCTGGCTCTCGAGGGCCATGGGGAAGGAGATGAATTGGCTTCTCCTTCTGAACAGTGCTTCGGTCACCTGGCAGATGCAGCGATGCGCGCCATACTGGGAGATGTTTGCTATGTCCCCAGCAGCGTATTGGAAGGAGCCGGTGGCATAGAAGTTCAATGCCACCGTCACCTTCACTTCCACCGACAGAGACGTCCTGCACCTGAGCTTTGGCCGCAGATCTCGGCGAAGCAGGTGGCAGATCTCTGCAATCACCTCCTTTCGGAATCGGAGCCTTTTAACACATCGCGCGGCACTCATGTTTAGGTAGGAGCGCTGCTGGCGGTATAGCCTGACTGGGTAAGGCCTACGTGGCCGACGCCTGTAGCCCCCTCTGCCTCCAGCCAGGGCTGCCCCTCTCACAATGCGTCTGCGAGCCCTACGGACATGGCGCTGCAGCTCCGCATTGGCACCCCATGCAGGCCCCATCAAATCCTGGCAAACAGTCTAATTTCCAAATGGCCACTTGCAGCGCTATGGCCTGAGTCCAAAAATACCTGGCTCTTGCTGCTTGAAACCAGTTAGCTATCCTCCTTGTTGTGTCTCCAGAAATGCGTTGCACAAGACTGTTTTCTGAAAAAAGGCTGGCCTTTATACTGGAGAGGACGTTCCCTTTAATTTGCGCCCCCCGGGGCCCGCGCTGGTTGTGTTGCGTTCCTTTTTCCAAATGCTACGGCTGCCCGCCGCACAATGGGGCGGTCCGACTGAAGTTTGGAATCGGGGCGGCCAAAGGGCGTTGCACGAGGATGTGACGTCATTTTCTGCGCGCGCATCCGGGCGGGCGCTAAACTTTGCGCCGGCGCTAACGGGCAACTTAATTTGGGGCGGGGCGCAAACTGCGCTGCGCCTGGGCACTACACGCATACCGCCCGGAAATCACTTCTCTTAAGGCGCTAACTGCTGGCGCAAGCGACTGAAAATCTAGCCCTATGTGTTTACCTGGTGTGTAGATCAGTTCAAAGTCATATCTTTGCAGCTTCATCATGAGTCGTTGAATCCTTGGAGACATCTCATTCAGATTTTTTTTTTATGATGGCAACCAGTGGGCAGTGGTCTGTCTCAATTGTGAAGGTGGGAAGTCCATATATGTAGCCATGGAACTTTTCTAGTCCAACTACCAAGCCTAGACATTCCTTTTCAATCTGGGCGTATCGACACTCAGAATCAGTCATAGACCTGGAGGCATAGGCAACAGGCTTCCAATCTTCACCCTCTGCTTGTATCAAGACCGCGCCTAGGCCATCTTTTGATGCATCCATTGACACTTTGATTCTCTTTGTTGGCTCAAAGAAGGTGAGTACAGGTGTGGTTGTCAGCACTGTTTTGAGGTTCATCCACTCTTGTTCATGTCTTTCTGTCCATGCGAACTCATTTGTTTTATGTAGCAGGTCTCGCAGACAGGCTGTCTTGGCTGACAAGTTAGGAATTAACTTTCCAATGAAGTTTATCATCCCCATGATGCGTAGCACTCCTTTTTTGTCAGTGGGTCGGGGCATTTTGAGTATGGCGTTTACTTTTTCCATATCTGGCTCTATTCCTTTAACAGATAGATTATCTCCTAGGAAAGTGACTTCCTGGACGGCAAACTGACACTTGGCTTTGTTGAGCTTCAGTCCATTCCGGCGTATGCTCTGTAGCACTTTAGTCAGTCTCTCATTGTGTTTTTTCAGTGTGGAGCCCCAGATGATGATATCATCAATATAGACCCGAACTCCTTCCAGACCTTCAATTATGTGTTCCATCGCTCTATGAAAGATTTCAGATGCAGATATTATCCCGAAAGGCATTCTGAGGAAACAATACCTGCCAAATGGTGTGTTGAAGGTACAGTATTTGGTGCTCTCTTCATCCAGTTTTAGTTGCCAAAATCCTTGTGAGGCATCGAGCTTTGTGAATTATCTGGCACCTGACATTTCACTGGTGATTTCTTCTCGCTTGGGAATCTGGTAGTGTTCACGTTTTATGTTTGCATTTAAGTCCTTTGGATCCATGCATACTCTTAGATCATTGTTCTTTTTCTTTACACATACCATGGAGTTAACCCAGTCTTTTGGCTCTTCGACTTTCCTGATGACTCCTAGTGTGGTCATTCTGTCCAGTTCTTTCTTGAGCCGGTCACGCAGGGGTGCTGGAACTCTCCGTGGAGCATGTACCACTGGCTGAGCATCCACCTTTAGCTGGATCTTGTAAGTGAATGGTAGAACTCCAAATCCTTTGAACACATCCTGGAAATTACTCACTACAGAATCCACCGAGTCATCTGGTCTGCTTATGGCACAGTTTATACGGTAGACTCTCTTGATCAGTTCTAAGTCCTCACAAGCTTTGTCACCTAGTAGTGAATCAAGTCCTTCAGCCACAACAGAAAACATGAGATGATGCACTTTGTCTTTGACTGTCACTTTGAGTGTGCATACACCTAAGCTATCTATTTTCTGTCCATTATAGTTCTTCAGTAGTACTGACTTTTTCTGTATTTTGGGCTTTTCTTTCATATTGTTAATGTCACTCATACTGATTAAGTTTGCTTTTGCCCCAGTGTCTAGTTTCAATGTAACTAATGCTCCATTTACCTGCAGTGGCATCATCCATTTGTCCTCTTTTACTGCATTAACTTTATGTTCAGCATTATCCATTCCTGAGGGCTGCACATTTTCTGTATTCGTTTCTATATTGTCACATGACACCATTCCTACAAAAAATGTCTCACTTAAATCAGTGTCCTCAATCACATTGACTTGTTGCCCTTTCTTTGTTTTTACTTTTGAAAAGCATTGTTTGGCAAAGTGATTCTTTCCATTACATTTTGTGCACATTTTTCCAAACGCTGGGCATTGTCTTGACTGGTGCTAGTAACCACAGCATTTACAATTAAAAATTCCATCCTCCGATTGCTTTGCATTTCTGTTCTGCCCGTGTTTCTTCCCTTTGTAGGACACAGCACCGACAGCAGCACAGTCACTCATTACAGTCGCATCATTATTAATTTCACTGAAAGTCTTTGCGTGCTGTTGAGCTAGCTCACTGGCATGGCATATTTTCACAGCATTCTCCAATGTTAGTTCGGTTTCTCTCAACAAATGTTCCCTGACCTTTTTATCATGAATACCAAACACAATCTGGTCACGAATCATGGATGATTTCAGTTCAGAGAAATTACATGTCTGTGCTTTCAGTTTCAGATCGGTCACAAAGCTATCAAAGGTTTCATTTTGCTGCTGTGTCCGTGAACGGAACACGTACCTCTCATAGGTCTCGTTCTTTTTGGGAGAACAATGTGTATCAAACTTCTTTAGCACATCGTCCATTTTTTCTCTGTCCTCCTCTTGTTCAAATACAAATGTATTAAATACCTCTATCGCCTGCGGGCCTGCAACCGTGAGCAGTAACGCTATTTTCCTTGCGTCTGGCATCGTACCGAACCCGATGGCAGCAATGTAGAGTTCGAATTGTTGTTTGAAAGTCCGCCAATTGCAGTTGACATTCCCTGTGAGTTTCAAACCCTCCGGTGGCTTCAAATTCTCCATGTCGCGTTTCACAATATTCAGCAGATATTACCAATCCTGGTGCCATGTTATGTTCATAAATAAATAGACGTTTTCATTATGAACAGCTAGCTTGAGCTAGTCATTTATTCAGCCATGTGGACTAGTGTACAGGCATCCATCTTGACTACTGCCTTGTGGGTAGCCCACTACTAAACATACAGCTCCACCTAGTGTACCATTCTAGAATGACAATGGGTAGATTTGAAAACAAGGATTGGAATTTTAAAATTGAGGCATGGCCGGACTGGGAGCCAATGTAAGTCAGCGAGCACAGGGGCTGGGTGAACTGAACTTGGTGTGAGTCAGGATACGGGCAGCAAAATTTTGGATGAGCTCAAGTTTAAGGAGGGTGGAAGACTCAAGGTTGGCCAGGAGAATGTTGGAATAGTCAAGTCTGGAGGTAAAAAAGGCATGGATAAGGGTTTCAGCAGCAGATGAGCTGAGGCAGGGGCGGAGTCAGATGATGTTACGGAGGTTGAAATAGGCGCAGATATGTCGTCAGAAGCTCATCTTGGGGTGAATTATGACAACAAGGTTGTGAACAGCCTGGTTCAGCCTCAGACAGTTGCCAGGGAGAGGGATGGAATAAGTAGCTAGGGAACAGAGTTTGTTGCGGGGATCGAAGGCAATGTCGGAATTTTCTGTACCTGAGTGGGTCAGATGCAGACGGTCGCTGTGGCAGGTCGCAACCCTGTTCTTCATTCCATCCCGCTGCTGAGATCAACTTTCCGTTAATGGCGCCTATTATGGCTGTCCTGCACATTACCCGGCTCTGTTAAATGTGCAGGTATGATGACGTCATCGATGACACGTTATCAGCCGGGATATTTAAAGGAGCCATGGCCACATTGCATTTGAAGGTCCATCTAGGAAACTGCAGGCACTGCACTGCACCATTGGAGTGTTCTAAACAGTGCCGGTCATGACTGCACAGAGACAGAGAGCTGCACCCAGGTTATCAGATAACTCCCTCCATATGTTTGTGGAGGGAGTCAGAGCACGCAGGGAGGTCCTCTTCCCTTCCAATGGGTGGAAGAGATCTCCCCAGCAGACCAAAGGAGCCTGGCTCCAAATAGCAGAGGAGGTCAACAGCAGGGATGCTGTCAGGAGGACCTGGGTGCAGTGCTGCAAACGTTTCAATGGTCTCATTAGATCAGGAAAGGTGAGTGCAAAACCACACACAACTTCATCCTGCTGTGCCTCTCGTCACATCCCCATCACTCTGCCTTCCCAACCCTACTCCTGCACATCCTTACTCACACCAACATACCTGGCTTGCTTTTCTCTACCATCTGGAACAGGGTTCTCCGCGTAGCTACACGTCCATCAACTCTCCAGGAATGCCCGAAGTGAGTGCCTCGCCGTACCGCCTGAACGTAACTCTCTAGGCCTCATCGCATGCCTCTGTTAGGCACGGTTTTGTCTCTGGAGTCGAACGGACCCGGGACCACGTGAATCAACGACAAGGACTGTCCTCTAGAGAAAATAAAGGTTGGTGGCATAGTGGTTAGCACTGTTGCCTCACAGCGCCAGGGACCCGGGTTCGAATCCGGCCTCGGGCGACTGTCTGTGTGGAGTTTGCACATTCTACCCGTGTTTGCGTGGGTTTCCTCCGGGTGCTCCGGTTTCCTCCCACAGTCCAAAGATGTGCGGGTTAGGTTGATTGGCTATGCTAAATTGACCCTTAGTGTTAGGGGGATTAAATACATGGGGTTACGGGGATAGGGTGGGATATGTGTTGGTGTAGGGGTTACGGGAATCGGGTGGGATATGTGTCGGTGCAGGCTCGATGGGCCGAAATGGCCTCTATCTGCACTGTGGGGTTTCTGTGATTCTGTGATTCTGTGTGATTTTCAGGCCCAGTTGAGCAGCGGCAGCAGCAGGAGCGGTGGCAGAATTCGAGAGTGACGTCACAATACAGAAAGTGACGCTGGCACAGGGGAAGAAGCTGATTGGTGAGTAGTGGTTGAGTGCTTTTTTTTTCTTCAATTTTAAGTTTATTTCTTTTAAGTTAGTTCATAGTTAAGGTAGTTCGGGACAGTAAGAATCTGGGAATTTAAATTTGAGGTAAGAGTTTTTTAATTAAAAGTATGGCGGGGGACCTCAGTCCCGTGCGTTGCATGGCCTGCAGCATGTGGGAATTTCTAGACGCTTCTTGCAGTAAGTGCCAATGGTTTGGCCAACTTGAGATCCGGTTTTCGGAGCTCGAGCGTCAGCTGGAGGCACTGCGGTGTATCCGCGAGGCTGAGAGTTACGTGGATAGCGTCTTTTTAGATGTGATCACCCCACAGCTTAAGAAAGTGCAGTCAGAGAGCCAATGGGAGACCACGGGCTCGAATTTCCCAGGGCCGTGGAGGCGGGAATGGAGGCGTGTGAGGTGTTAAAATTGCAAAAAGTGGCGGGCAGGCCCAACCCCGCCTCCATCCTGCCTCCAAGCAATTTTCCAGAAATCGTGGTTACTGCTCCCGTCTCCGTCCCGTCTCCAAGAGGTGGGATAGGCCCTTAAGGCCCTTAACAAGCACTAAATTGCCTCTATTATCCCATTTTGAAAGGCCTTTGTGATTCTAACCCTTTTCCCACATGAAGCACGCCTGTTCTGAAACGCGACAGTGAAACCTGGCGGTAGCGCAATTGGATTGCTGACTATTAGCTGTAGCTCCACCATTAAATAGGATATTTGATCAGCCATCATTTGCAGGTGGCAGGACTTTGTTGTCTCAGGTCTGGGGGGAACTTTTAGAAGGCATAACCACAGCTGTGGAAGTTTGGAGCCTGACACCCATCTCCAGTGTGACCTCCTGGGAAACCCCTCTCGCCACCTTGACTGAGCGCTTCCTCAACTGAGGCATACACCAGAAGCATGGGAGCCATTTATTTCCTTCCCTTCTGGACATCAGACGAGGACGAAGACCAGCTGCGGCACCAGCAGAACCATGAACAACAGCAGCACCAACATCAGCAGCAACAACAGGAGCGCCAAGCTGCTGCTCACCCACCTGAAGCTGCACAGGCCAGAAGGGGCCAGTGCATGGAAGCCCGTCGGAGCAGGAGATACCCCCCAAACAGGGTCTACAGACAGAGGATCAGCTACCTCAACATGTCTGAGCAGCAGTGCCAAAGGCGGCTCCGACTTTCGCGAGAGGTAGTGGGTGACATCTGCGCAATGCTGCAACAAGACCTGGAGCCCAGAGGACCAGGTGGACACCCCTTACCAGTGGCCGTCAAAGTCACCACCGCACTCAACTTTTTTGCCTCCGGCTCATTCCAGTGATCAGCAGCAGACATCAACGGCATCTCCCAGGCATCCGCACACACTTGCATCATGCAAGTAACCGATGCCCTCTTTGCCATCGCGCACAATCACATCCATTTCACCAAGGATCAAGCAAGCGTCACGGCGCGTGCGGTTGGATTAGTTAATCTGGCAGGCTTTCCAAGGGTGTAGGGCGTCGTTGACTGCATACATGTGGCCGTTAAGGCACCCCATCTCAATCCAGGTATTTTTGTCAACCGCAAGGGCTTCCGCTCCCTCAACATTCAGCTGGTGTGTGACCAAAAGAAGGAAATTTTGCATGTTTTTGCCAAATACCCTGGCAGTTGCCATGACTCCTTCATACTGCGCCAGTCTAGTGTGCCTCCGCTATTCAGTCCACCAGACTGATTAACGGGTGGCTACTTGGAGACAAGGGCTATCCCCTGAAGACGTGGCTAATGACGCCGTTGAGGAGCCCATCCAACAAAGCTGAAGAGAGCTACAACTCCAGCCACATGTCCACCAGAGCCATAATCGAGCAAACCATTGGTTTGCTGAAGATGCACTTCAGATGCCTGGATAGATCAGGTGGAGCCCTGCAACACTCAGCAGCCAGTGTCTCCAGAATCATCGTGGTTTGCTGTGCACTTCGCAACATGGCACAGCATCGTGGCTTGCAGATTCCTGAGGACCAAGTGTCTCCTCACATATCCTCCTCAGATGAGGAGGAGGAGGAGTTGGAGGAGGAGGAGGAGGAGGAGGAGAGCAAAAATGAACATCTTGCAGAGGCCCATCAACCAGCGGCAGCAGTACGCGAGAACATTGCTGCCCGGGATGCAAGGAACACACTCATCTTGGCCAAATTTGCTTAGCCTAGCCAATCAAGCACTTTTGCCTCGCAGCTTCTTACCAGAGCTTCAACAATGGCCAAGAACCAGCAGATTCCTAACAATTTGACCACCATACTGACAATTGCAAGTAATCCTAAGCCCTCAATGTGGAAGTCCCATTAGCAAAATGACACGCGCCACAACTGCAGCAGTAGCCATCAGATTTTTTATTTACAGTAACCATCTGATGGCTTTTTAACATTAACCATCAAATTTCACCCAAGTGACTACCCTTGTGACTATTTGTGCAGTATCTTTCTCTTATGCATGCTCCTACGTGGTGCTTCCCCTGTGGCTTCAGCAGATGTGGAGGCCCCTTGCTCAGTTTCTTGCTGCTCCTGTCTTGACACCTTTGGCAGGCATTCTCTGGGGTTGCGAACCTGTGAGGGCTCGCCAACAGTTTCTGCTCCTGCGGCTGTGCAGGGGTTGAGACGCCGATCTCAGTTGGGTGGGGACTCTGGTGGGGCTCTAACCGAGGACTTGTCAGTGGCTTTGAAGTGTGAACGCTTGGAGAGGAGCCCCCACTTCCTTGTTCTCTGCCACCAATCATGGATCAGGTCCACCTCAGTGCTTGCAAGTGGCTTGAGAGCACCTTGCTGCACATCAGGGGGGCCATGGGGACTCGTATCTGCACCGGCAGTCCTACTCAGAAGGACTTCCATGAAGGTCTGGTTTCTCTGTTCAATAGATGACCATCACTCCTCCAGAGATGTCATTCTATTCAGAACACTCACCATGTTTTCTGCACTCTGGCGACTTATCACCTCCATGGAGGTTGCCATCCTTTCCATGGTGATGCATTCATGCGCCAATGACTCCACAAAGGCTCTGCTCATGTTCGCAATGGACTCCTCCATTCGCTCCACACTCGCAGCGACCCTGGAGATAAAACCTGCCAGAGACTCCTGCATCTGTTCCTGGAGTTCCAGCACCGCTGGTCTTGTGGATGGACCCAGAGGCAGAGGGTCAACATGCAGCTGAGCTGAGCTGGGAGAGTCCTGTGCCCTCCAACTAGGACACTCCACTGCTGTCCCTGTCTGCACAATCTGCTGATGCTCACTTGTGAGCTGTGATACACCAGGTGACAACACTACTACTCTATCTCGCGATGTTCCCTCCGAAGTGTGAGTGTCTGCGCTGGTGCTGGGTGTGCTGAATTCTGCTGACGCTGCGCCCTCAGAGGTTGCAGCTTCCTCTGAGGAGTCTGGATGCACAGGCTCTTCCTCCTGGCTAGTAGGGACAGGTGGTTGCGATGGTCCTGTGGGGGAGTAAAGGAAAGAGTCAGAGATGTGATGCCAAGGTTACATGCACATTGCATATTGCAGATGATCATAAGTCCATCTGTTAGAGCTTCAGAATCATTATCAGCGACTCATGCAATGTCAATGAGAGAGATGGAAAACTATTCTGTCACCAGCTTGCTGTGATGCACCCGTCTGTCCATCCCCGACTTGTGCATCTTCCTCCACTCCCATGATCTCCAGGACCGCCTCCTCCCAGGGGGTGAGCTGGGCTACTGAGGGTGGCCCTCCTCCTGTCCTCGCCCTTTCCCTCTTATTGTGAGCTCTCTTTTCCTGCAATGAGGGAGACAAGTGGTGTTTGAGTGAGAATGAAGGAGTGAGTGTAGAGAATCCATAGCATAGATGCTTAGAAGGAGACAAAGATGGAGTGAGGTGGCAAGACCAAGGGCCCTCCCTGTGTGTTGTTTGTTTTCATAGCATCACAGTGATAGGGAGTGTGAGGGCTGCATAGTTGAATAGTTAGGTGAATGTGACCAAAGAGAGAGAGGGAATGGGTAAAGATGCATGGATATCAGTGTCAAGTGGGATGTGGAGGAAGAGATTGCTAAAGCTGAGTGCTGGTGAGGAGAGGCAATGGGGATCAGATTGAGGGTGATGGGAAAGTCATACTCACTTTTCCAGTGCGCAGAAGGTCATGAAACCTCTTCCTGCACTGCAGCCAGGTTCTGCGGGTTATTGACAAAGAGTTGACCTCCTCTGCCACCTGGATCCACACAGGCTTGGTCTGCTGGGGAGGCTTTTTCCTCTCTGAAGAAGGGAAGAGCACCTCTTTATTGGCTATTGCTCCCTCCACAAAGCTTGCAGGGCAACGTCATCAAACTTGGGAGCAGACTTAGGTCTCCCGCTGGTCATTCTGTCTCCAGGTCCCTCTAACATGAAAGGCCAAAAGGTTGGCAGTCTGCAGAAGAAGCAAGGTTTGTTGCAGACCTTAAATGCAGCAGCAATGATGACGTCATCGGAGGTGACTTTCAGACGAGAAAATCTCATTGGGCCATGGGTTCCCACACGCTGGAACTGAATTGCCCACTTAAGTTAAAATTGCATCATTCTCCCACATCGATTTAGAACCGGGTGGCTAACAAGAAAAGCGGATTCCACGACCCCAGCCCGCCCCAGTTACCTAATCCAGCCCCACCAGTCAGAAGAAGGGGGGCAGGCAGGTTGTCAGGAAAGCCCCAGAGTGCATCTCACTCAACAACCATTTTTCTGTGTTGGAAATGGTGAAAGTAACTGTTCCTCTGGGGAGTGCAGCCAAAGCCAAGTTCACGGCACTGTGGGTGGCTCAGCTGCACAAGGGGGGAGGAGTAAGAGTGGAAGGGCAATAGTGGTAGGAGACTCAATACTGAGGGGTGCAGACAGGTGTTTCTGCGGCCGCAGACGTGTCTCCAGGATGGTATGTTGCCTCCCTGGTGCCAGGGTCAAGGATGTCACTGAACGGCTGCAGGGCATTCTGAAGGGGGAGGGCGAACAGTCAGAGGTTGTGGTTCACATTGGTACCAATGACATAGGTAGAAAGAGAGATGAGGTCCTGCAACAAGAATTTAGGGAGCTAGGTAGCAGATTAAAAAGCAGGACCTCAAAGGTTGTAATCTCTGGATTACTCCCGGTGCCACGTGCTAGTGAGTATAGAAATAGGAGGATAGAGCAGATGAATGCGTGGCTAAAGAGTTGGTGCAGGAGGGAGGGCTATAGTTTCCTGGATCACTGGGTCAGTTTCTGGGGAATGTGGGACCTGTACAAGTTGGACGGGTTGCACCTGAACCGGAACGAGACCAACATCCTTGCGGGGAGGTTTGCTAGTGCTGTTGGGGGGGAGTTTAAACTAACTTGGCGGGGGGATGGGATACGGAGCGGAGCTATAGTAGGGGGTGATGCACAGCCAAATATAGAGGAAAAAACAAGTCAGTCTGGAAGGCAGAGCAAATATGTAATGGCACAAGTGTAAGATTCGCAAAATTGAACATTGTCCTATAAGGGTCTATTGGCAGAAGAGGCCTTAATTTTTAAAGACTGTTTTAAAAGAAGCCCAGGAAAAGGGGCATACAAAATGGCCACCAGACCCCGTGACCAGCTTTTTGGGACATTTTAAAATGGTTCCTGCAGTCCCCAGACAGCCTTTGTGGATTCAGCCCACAGTAGGTTCTGGAAGGCAGTTTCAGGGAAAACGAAACCGGACAGAACTGTAGTGTATGTAACCGTCTACCTTTAAGAGACTATTGTATGTAACCGTTCACCTTTAAGAGAACTATTTTAGGTGTGGCACTACTTGTTTGGCTTCTGTATACGGTAATACCGACGGTGACCACACCGGTATATAAGTGCTGTGGCATGATTTATAGGGCAGATTCGCCCTGACCTTCGAATAGTAAAGTCCTGTTGTATGTTACTCCTGAAGTCTGTGTCGTAATTAACTGCACAACCCACAGACTTTACAGTGGCGACGAGTCCGATCGTACCCTGCGGCAACAATAATTTCAAAGCAACGAAAGAGCGTCGAAAAGAGGCAACCGCCCTCGTCATTCGGCTGGGAGAAAACTCAAGGCTGCAGCAATAGAAAGGAGGAAGACTTTAGCGACAAAAACTTCCATCAGCAACAGGCACTGACTGTCCCTTCTGCCACGGTGACTGTGAGTAAGGGAAAGTGAAAAGAATAGCCGGAGGATAAGGACTGGGCACTCGACCACGGTCGAGGGGGAAAAGGAGCCGGACAAAAAGTCGGGTCCAACGGCGTCGTGAGAGACCGCGACCGGCGGGAAAAGCCGGGCGGTGACCGAAGCCACGAAGCGCTGCGACCGGGAGCATAGGCGTGGGAAGAGAGAAATTCAGCCGCAGCCGGGGAGAGAAGCACCGGACTGCGAGAGGGCTGGGAGGCGCGATTGGGGTCCGAGCGAGCGGGAGAGGCAGAGCCGACCAAGAGAGACTGCGCGAGAGCCAGTCCAGTGGCTGAACTGTCCTCCGTCAACGGGGTGTAACCAGCGCCGGTAGAGCCGAGCGAGCGGGAGAGAGGCAGAGCCGAGCAAGGGGAACTGTGCGAGAGCCAGTCCAGCGGCTGAACTGTCCTCCGTCAACGGGGTGTACCCAGCGCCGGTAGAGCCGAGCGAGCGGGAGAGAGACAGAGCCGAGCAAGGGGAACTGTGCGAGAGCCAGCCCAGCGGCTGAACCTGTTCGCTGTCAACGGGGTACCCAGAGCCGGTCGCCCTGCCATAAAAAAAAAAAGGGAAAGCCTTGAAGCCGACGCGCAGGCTGTGAACCTGAAAGCCAGCGGCCGTCGCCCGTGGGGAAAGTGTACCCCTCCCGCCAGGGAAGAAACGCGGGAAGCCGCCATTAGGCGGGGAAGAAGACAGAAGCAGGAAACCGCCATTGAAGTGGGTGGGGAGAGAAGATAAGAGCGGGAAACCGCCATTTTCGCGGGAAAACCGCCATCTTAGAAAAAAAAAAGAAATAATAATTTAAAGAAATACTTGTGTTGTTCCCAAAGAGAGGAAGATGCCTAAGCGTGGTAACATCAACGATTTTAATTCCAAAGTAGAAGACTGGGCCACGTACGTGGAACGCATTGAGATCTATTGTGAGGCCAATAAAATAGAAGAAGATGACAAAGCTATAACCTTGCTGAACTCGATGGGCGCAAAGACATACGGGCTCTTGAAGCATCTACTAGCACCAGCTAAACCGGCAGATCAGACTTTCGATGATATTGTGGCTGTCCTGAAGGACCACTTGAATCCTACACCGTTGATGTTGGCGGAACGATTCAAATTCTATGCGAGAACGCAACGGAAAGACGAAAGCAACGCAGAATACTTGGTCGAACTGCGTAGACTAGCGAAATACTGCCAGTTTGGAGGGAATCTGACAGAGGCATTGCGAGACAAGTTCGTGTGCGGGTTGGCAAAGGAAGGAACGCAAAAGCGACTACTCGAAGAGAACGACCTTACACTTGACAGGGCTGTCCTTATTGCAGCATCGCACAAAGCCGCAGCGAAGGGAACTGCGGAAATGCAGCTAAAGACAGCAGCACTAAGTGTGGATCAAATTACCTCGACAACAACAAAATGCTATCGTTGTGGGAAGACAACACACGACCAGAACCAATGCTGGTTTAAGAACCAGGAATGTAGGAAATGTGGCAAACTGGGTCACATAGCTAAGGTATGCCGGTCAGGGAAGAAGACCAACAACCAAAGGACCAACAACCAAAGGAAGCCATCACAGGAAAAGTACAACAAGGTACACAAGGTGGCTGAGAAGAGTTCAGATGAACAGAATTCAGACTCAGACCCAAACGGCCAGGAGCTGGGTAGTCTGAGAATTCACAATGTGAGTAAGGAAGCTGACCTACAAACTATCTGGGTCATGCTAAAAATAGCTGGAATCCAAGTGAAAATGGAGTTGGATACTGGATCAGCTCTATCAGTCATAAATCGAAGGGATTACCACCGGCTATTCTCACATATACCCTTAAGAGATACCAAGTTCGTATTGCAGACATACACGGGGCATAAAGTATACCCCATGGGAAAGATAAGAGTCAAAGTGAGAGATAGGGGTAAAGAACACCCAAGAATGAACTTATACGTACTACATGAGGGAGGACCACCACTTCTAGGACGGGAGTGGATCAAGAAAATAGACATGGAATGGCACTATCTAAAAGCCATAACGAGTGAGGACTCGGTGCAGACAATCAGCTCAGATTCTGAAACGGATGACGATAAGACCAACCCAAATATGAAAGACAAGGCTGAATTGGACTTGCCGACGAAGGTTGGAAAAACGAAGGCATGCATAAAGGCTTATGCTCCAGAGAAGAACAAAGTTTCAGAACAGAACTCCACCGAACAACGACAACCTAGTTCGACAGAAAATTCTGAGCCTGTTCAAGTTACGGACATATCCATGACGGAAGAACACCGAGCTCGGACTCAAACTTATTTCAAATTACGACAACAATTAGAACAATTGAGTTACCGTCTCGTACAAGTGATGAAAACAATGAAAAAGTTCTATGACACCGAATGGGAGAATCTGGAAAGACAACAGAAGCAGCTAGCTCAAGCAGAGAGCGACCATAGAGCCATCGTGACCAATTACCGATCACATCTCCCTTATGCTGTTCAGGAGTTAGAATACTTGCAGGAAGAAGCAAATGAAGAGGAATCTTCAGGAAGCCAGGATTTTATTCCAGTTCTTCTCTACGACTCCTTACAAGCAGAGTGTGAGAAGTTGAAAGAACAGTATGAACAGGCCCAGGCTACAATTCTGGAAGGGGTTAACTCGGCAACCTCCGAAAAGCTAGTTTCAGTGGAAGCATATGAGCAACTGAAGGTTGAACATGAGCAAGAAGTCCAAAGGCTGCAGGAAATTCTTGATGAGCTCAAGGCCAAGACAGACTCATCGGTAGAAGTTCCATCCATAGATGAGAAATTAGAGGTGAAAGACATGGCAGAACCTGAAAGGCAAGATGTACAAGAACTCATAAAAATATTAAAGGAAACCCAAGACAAATATGGGGCGGCAATGACCGAGATTCAACAACTTGAAGAACAGATTCAACTGGGAATCCGTTCAGTGGAAGAAAAGGGAACTGTAAGAAACACAGAGACTGTAAGAATGGCCTCTGAACATGAGCTAGAGAGCATCAGGGCGCAACTTCTCCGAGCGCTGGAAGCCAAAGTACAAGAGGAAAAGAAGGTGAAAGCATTGGAGGAAAAGGTGGATGAAATGGAGAAGACTCTGACCCACAGTGTTCCCGTGGAAGAGTTAACGGTCAGCCAACTCCTTCATATGCTGAAGGACAAGACTCTACAATGGGAACAATCTGAACACGAGCTTCAATCTTCAAAGGGAAGGAGTTCGGAGCTCTCAAAAGTTATGGAAATAGCTGAGGTTGCAACACAGATTTTACAGGGATGCCAAAAGTACGCTGAATCATGTCAATGTGAACAGCAGAATGTTGAAACAGCTGCTCCAGTAGAAGGATTGAATAGCCTGATCAATCAATCCCCGAGGGAAGGGGAAGTATTGAAATCACAAACGAGGTCATTAGTGAAGGATTGGCAGGAAACCCAGGAAGAGTGGGATGAATATGAACGCATGAAGAAGTCTCTTCAGGAAAGATGTCTAGGGAGGGAACAACAGTCGGCTAACGTCCAGTTGGGTACGGAAGAAGTAGCAGGCCCTCTCGCTAGACTAGCTCAGGACGACACCGAATATTACCATGACCTGTTGAGTGACACTGAATATTACGAGGATCTGGTCTGCCCAGCTTGTGATGAAAACTCCCAAAGTGCAGAAATCAGGATGAAGCACTTAAAGTCTAAGGAACATAGAGAGATGGTGGCGCTACAGCTGGCAGCTGATAAGGGAGCCCCGAGAGTCTCCAAGAAGCAGAAAAGAAAAAGAAGAAGCAGAAGATGATAACCATCAAAATCATTATCACTCCTACCAGATCATGCACGTGGGCCCTACAAAGGGAGATAAATCAGTTGGAAAGTAAGAAAAATTACCAAGGCAATACAGCTGTTTGTAAAAGTCAGCATTGCTGGTTCAGCAGGACGAAAGTTCAAGCTGTTACGTCAAGGGGAAGACTAGTGGAGGAGTCACGCTAGCAATGTGAACCGGCTACACCACAGCGATGTTGTTCGGACCGAGTCAAGACTAGAGACTGAATCTATACACTGTTCCCACAGAGACTGAACCTGTGAACTGTTTCCCACAGAGACTATCGGCTGAAAATTCAGTAGCCTTAGCGCCTCATTTGAGGCGCTAGAGGGCCTTGCGCCGGAGTTATGGCCAGTAGTGAAATTCCCTGGGGCCCTAAATCGGCGTTGCTCCGGTAGCGCTGCGCCGGCACCGATGACGTCATCGGTGTGCGCAGCGTCCCGGTTGCCGTGGTAACCCGTCCGAACTCCGAAATTGAGTTGCGGCCGCCTCGCCCGTGGCAGCCGCAACCAGCGTTTTGTCAGAGGTGCCTTACTGCAGTTAGCGCCGGCGCGTTAAAGGCCCCGCGGCGGCCGGCCGCTTTCCCGCCGGCCGCCTGCCCGCAGCTCCCTCCCCGGACTTCTCTCCCCCCCCCCGGAACAGATGCAAGCCCGGCACTTGTCCGAGGTGCCGGGCTCATTTTTAAGCAGATTTGCGCGGGCCGCGGCCGGGTGCAGGCAGCTCCTCCTTAATGGAAGGAGGAGACCTGCACTTCCCCAGCCTGCCGCACCGCATCGGGTGCTGCAGCGCCGGAATTGCGGCGCAAAACGGCAGTTAGCGCCCTTTTCAAGGCGCTAAGACCCTTCAGTAGTGCCGGCAGCCGTTTGGGCGCGGCGCCACTGAATTTTTGGCGCGCGCAGGGGACTTAGCGCCGGCACTAATTTCCGGCGCTAAAGCCCTGGCTAAGCCAAAACCCAATTTCTAGGCCAAATTGTTTACCTGAAGTTGAATATATGTATGTTAATGAGAAATAGTATGTTGTAAGCTAAAAAGGGAGGATTGTAGTGTATGTAACTGTCTACCTTTAAGAGACTATTGTATGTAACCGTTCACCTTTAAGAGAACTATTTTAGGTGTGGCACTACTTGTTTGGCTTCTGTATACGGTAATACCGACGGTGACCACACCGGTATATAAGTGCTGTGGCATGATTTATAGGGCAGATTCGCCCTGACCTTCGAATAGTAAAGTCCTGTTGTATGTTACTCCTGAAGTCTGTGTCGTAATTAACTGCACAACCCACAGACTTTACAAGAACCACATACATATGGATTGGATGCAGATCCAGTCAGATCGGCCTGTAGATAAAGGCCATCTAAATGTTTACCCAGACAAAGGAAAACAGTTTCATATTCATAGGGGGAACATCAAGAACCGTTTAAGACATCAGAAGGACATTAAAAACAATACAGGGTCATTCCAGACCAGAGATGGCCGTTACCGGCCATCCCAAAGTAGTTTAAAATTTAATAACTACCCCGCTGTGCTACAAGCCCGCCAAAAGTTAAACAAAGACTAACCTTGATTTGGCGGGAGATAAAGGCCTCTTTTGAGAAGTATATCTGGGGACCCGGGGTAGCAATCGATAGCTTCATCTTGAGCTTCAGCTGGGCTTCTACATCTTTACATCGTGAGCCATCGAAAAACGCAGCCCTTTTCGGTATCGGTACGGAGTTCAAGCGGAGACGACGGAGGATCGAGGTTCGAGATGGGAGGTCGAGTCAGCATCTAGCCCCGGGGTAACTGTCGGGAGATCATCGACCAACCCTGGGACGCTGACAAGTATAGGTGAAACCTATATGAAAACGGTGAACCAACTGGGCTGTGTGACGAAACCCATGCGAAAATGGTAAAACAGTTGGTCTCTCCCCGCACCGACTTCCAGGCCTGCTGACATCCAGCCTGTCCGTGACCTTCACCTCGAGGAAGAAGAGAGAGTGTCACAGCCCGCAGCGCTGACCACGTGGAGACAGGACGCCTGAAAGGATCAAAACGCAGACCTTTTTCAAAACTCTATACTTTCCAACTGGATTGGTGAGCATGTTTCTGGTCCCTCATAATCTGATCTAGATAGACTTAGGGGGTGGGCATTTAAGGGGTAATTTTAACAATGAGTTTGTTGTCCCTCGATGTTCCGTGTGTTTCCCCATTTCGTGATGATTTTGTAAAGTATAATATGCCTGTATATATCTTAGCCAGTACTGTATTATGATTTGTTTTTCCCTCCCATGTACCTTATTGGCTTGCAGTTTGATCTGTTCCTTTATGTAATAAAGTTTCATTTCGTTTTCATTAAACCTGGTCTATAGAGTTTTCTCTGCATTGTAGTTCCTGCCTCAAATTCCAGTGTCTAGAACCTAAGGGGCGAGTGGGTCGAACCACTCAAGGTTTTACTGTGCAAGAGAGAGGGAGGCCTCTGGAGAGAGAGAGACACCTGCGATCTAAGAAAACCCCTTACACAAGGGAGTACGGCAAGGCTGGATGGCATTTATTTTAATGCATAGAAACATAGGAACAAAGAAGATAGGAGCAGGAGTAGGCCATTCGGCCCCTCGAGCCTGCTCCACCATTCAATGCGATCATGGCTGATCATCAAAATTCAGTACCCTGTCCCTGCTTTCTCCCCATACTCCTTGATCCCTTTAGCCTTAAGAAATATATCCAACTCCTTCTTGAATATATTTAATGAATTGGCCTCTACTGCCTTCTGTGGTAGAGAATTCCACAGGTTCACCACTCTCTGGGTGAAGAAATTCCTCCTTATTTCTGTCCTAAATGGCTTACCCCTTATCCTTAGACTGTGACCCCTGGTTCTGGACTCCCCGACTATCGGGAACATCCTTCCTGCATCTAGTCTGTCCAGTCCTGTTAGAATGTCATAGGTTTCAATGAGATCCCCTCTCATTCTTCTAAACTCCAGCGTGTATAAGCCCAATTGACCCAATCTCTCCTCATACGTCATTCCCGCCATCCCAGGTATCAGCCTGGTGAATCTTCGCTGAACTCCTTCCATGGCAAGAACATCCTTCCTCAGATAAGGCGACCAAAACTGCACACAATACTCAAGATGTAGTCTCACCAAGGCCCTGTACAACTGCAGCAAGACATCCTTGTTCCTGTACTCAAACCCTCTCACTACGAAGGCCAACATACCATTTGCCTTCTTAACTGCCTGCTGCACCTGCATGCTTACCTTCAGCGACTGGTGCACAAGGACACCCAGGTCTCGTTGCACTTCCCCTTCTCCCAATCTATTGCCATTCAGATAATAATCTGCCTTCCTGTTTTTGCCACCAAAGTGGATAACCTCACATTTATCCACGTTATATTGCATCTGCCATGCTTCTGCCCAATCACCCAACCTGTCCAAATCATCCTGGAGTTTCTCGGCATCCTCCTCACAACACACACGCCCACCCAGCTTTGTGTCATCTGCAAACTTGGAGATATTACATCTAGTTCCCTTGTCTAGATCATTAATATATATTGTGAATAGCTGGGGTCCAAGGACCGATCCCTGCGGTACCCCACTAGTCACTGCCTGCCAGTCGGAAAAAGACCCGTTTATTCCAACTCCTTACTTTCTGTCTGCCAATCTATCCAAGTCAAAACCTTGCCCCCAATCCCATGTGCCTTAACTTTACACGCTAATCTCTTATGCGGGACCTTATCGAAAGCCTTCTGAAAGTCCAAATACACCACATCCACTAGTTCTCCCTTATCTATTTTACCAGTTACATCCTCAAAAAATTCCAGTAGATTAGTCAAGCACGGTTTACCTTTTGTAAATCCATGTTGACTTTGTCCGATCCTGTCACTGTTTTCCAAGTGCTCTGCTATTACATCTTTTATAATGGACTCTAGCATTTTCCCCACTACCGATGTCAGTCTGTAATTCCCCGTTTTATCTCTACCACCTTTTTTGAATAGTGGGGTAACATTAGCTACCCTCCAATCCATGGGTACTGTTCCAGATTCCATTGAATGTTGGAAGATGATCAGCAATGAATCTAATGGCCCAGAAATTCAGGCCGGGGGCTTCCTGCGGGTGCAAGCCCCCAATCTGCACTTACCTTGCGCGCCGGCCGTTGAGCTGTGGGCTCCCGTGGAATCCTGATCCGGGGCCTGGTCCAGCTGCCGGCACACAGTGCTTGCATATCCCAGGGGCGCAGTTAGTTCGATGCATCCCCTGGGATCACGTGGGCCATGGGCAGCCAATCGGAGCAGGGAATGCTCCATTCATAAGTCTGACAGGAAGTGCTGTCAAGACTTATAAATACTATGGCCCCAAAATAGCACTAAATCTTCAAATAAATTTTTAAAACACATCACATTTTTTAAATAAACTATAAATTACATGAAATAACTATTTTAAACAATAATTTAAATTTTTGAAAAAAATAATTTTATTTTCTAATTGGGCTAAAAATCAACTTACCTTGCTTTAAAGTATTTAAATATAATAAACCTGTGGAAAAAATGTTTTAATTTTAATTAATTCACCACTTACCTTGTAAAAAGCAGGCCTTACGCCTGCTTTTTATATTTCTAAATTCTGCAGGCTTACCCTCCCGGGAAAACCTTAAAAAAAATCCGAAGTTCGATGCGCACGCGCAGCCTCTACTGCACACGTGTTCGAACTCTGAAGCCCTTCGTTCAGGGGAATGGAAGTGCTGGTTTCCCGCGCATGCGCAGTGCATGCAGGAAACCGGCACTTCCATCGGGCCTACGGGTGAGTACCCCATGCGTACTCACCCGTGGAGACCCGAATTTCTGGACCATTATTTCTAGGGCCACTTCCTTAAGTACCCTAGGATGTAGATTATCAGGCCCTGGGGATTTATCGGCCTTCAATCCCGTCAATTTCCCTAACACCATTTCCCTACAAATACTGATTTCTTTCAGTTCCTCCCTTTCATCAGACCCTATGTTCCCCGACATCTCTGGGAGCAAGGAGTCTTGCGAGTAAGGCAGATGAATTGAAGGTGTTGATCAACACATGGGAGTATGATATTGTTCCTATCACAGAGACATGGTTGAGGGAGGGGCAGGACTGGCAGCTCAATATTCCGGGGTATAGAATCTTCAGGCAAGACAGAGGGGGGTGTAAAAGAGGAGGGGGTGTCGCAATATTAATCAAGGAGTCAATTACTGCTGTAAGGAGGGATGGTATCTTAGCAGGTTCCTCTAATGAGGCCATATGGGTATAACTTAAAAACAAAAAGGGGGCAAGCACTTTGCTGGGAGTGTACTATAGGCCCCCAAACAGTCAGGGGGAGATAGAGGAACAGATATGTAGGCAAATCTCAGAGAAGTGTAGAAATAATAGGGTAATAATAGTAGGGGATTTCAATTTCCCCAATATTAACTGGGATAGTCAGAGTATGGAAGGTTTAGAGGGTGCGGAATTCTTAAAGTGCATCCAGGAGAGCCTTTTGAGCCAGCGTCTCGAAAGTCCTACAAGAGAAGGGGCGGTACTGGACCTAATTCTAGGGAATGTAGCCAGGCAAGTGTCAATAGGAGAGCATTTTGGTGACAGTGACCATAATTCGGTGAGATTTAAGGTAGTCATGGAAAAGGACAAAGATGGACCGGAAATAACGGTTCTAAATTGGGGGAAGGCCGATTTTAATATGATAAGGCAGGATCTGGCCAAAGTGGACTGGGATCAGCTACTTGTAGGAAAATCCACATCAGAGCAGTGGGAGTCATTCAGAAAGGAAATAGAGAGAGTACAGCGCCAACATGTTCCCGTAAAGGCCAAGGGTGGGACCAACATGTCCAGGGAACCCTAGGTATCAAGGGATATACAAGAATGGATTAGGAAAAAAAGGGAGGCTTTTGGCAGATACAAAGGACTAAAAACAGTGGAAGCCCTAGAGGAGTATAGAAAGTGCAGGGGGGGGGGGGGGTACTTAAAAAAGAAATTAGAAGAGCAAAGAGGGGGCATGAAAAAACACTGGCGGGCAAAATAAAGGAAAATCCCAAAGTGTTTTATAAGTATATTAAGGGCAACAGGATAACCAGGGAAAGAGTAGGGCCCATTAGGGACCAAAGTGGCAACCTGTGTGTAGAGCCGAAAGATGTAGGTGAGGTTTTAAATGAATATTTTGCATCTGTGTTCACTATGGAGAAGGAAGATGTAGGCATAGAAATCAGGCAGGGGGATTGTGATATACTTGAACAAATTAGCATTGAGAGGGAGGAGGTACTAGTGGTTTTAGCGGGCTTAAATGTGGATAAATCCCCAGGCCCAGACGAGATGTATCCCAGGCTACTGTGTGAGGCAAGGGAGGAGATTGCAGGGGCTCTGACACAAATTTTCAGAGCCTCTCTGGCCACAGGGGAGGTACCAGAGGACTGGAGGACAGCTAACATAGTACCATTATTCAAGAAGGGTAGTAGGGATAAACCAGGGAATTACAGGCCAGTGAGCCTAACATCAGTGGTAGGGAAATTATTGGAAACAATTCTGAGGGACAGAATTAGTCTCCACTTGGAGAGGCAAGGATTAATCAAGGATAGTCAACATGGCTTTGTCAGGGGGAGATCATGTCTAACCAATTTGATTGAATTTTTCGAGGGGGTGACTAGGTGTGTGGATGAGGGTAGTGCAGTTGATGTAGTCTACATGGACTTCAGTAAGGCTTTTGACAAAGTCCCGCATGGGAGACTGGTCAAGAAGGTAAGAGCCCATGAGATCCAGGGCAATTTGGCACATTGGATCCAAAATTGGGTTAGTGGCAGGAGGCAGAGGGTGATGGTCAAATGTTGTTTTTGTGACTGGAAGCCTGTGTCCAGTGGTGTACCACAGAGATCGGTGCTGGGTCCCTTGCTGTTTGAAGTGTACATTAATGACTTAGATATGAATGTACAGGACGATATAGATGGGTTGGTCAGATGGGCAGAACAGTGACAAATGGAATTTAACCCTGAAAAGTGTGAGGGGATGCATTTTGGGAGGACTAACAAGGCAAGGGAATACACAATGAATGGTAGGATCCTAGGAAGGACAGGGGATCAGAGGGACCTTGGTGTGCATGTACATAAATCTCTGAAGGCAGCAGGACAGGTAGATAAGGTGGTTAAGAAGACATATAGGATACTTGCCTTCATTAGCCGAGGCATAGAATATAAGAGCAGGGAGGTTATGATGGAGCTGTACAAAATGCTAGTTAGGCCACAGCTGGGATAATGTGTGCAGTTCTGGTCGCCACATTATAGGAAGGATGTGATTGCATTGGAGAGGGTGCAGAGGAGATTCACCAGGATGTTACCTGGGCTGGAGCATTTCAGCTATGAAGAGAGACTGAACAGGCTGGGGTTGTTTTCCTTGCAGCAGAGACGGCTGAGGGGTGACCTGATTGAGGTGTAAAGAATTATGAGGGGCATAGATAGGGTAGATAGAAAGGAACTTTTCCCCTTAGTAGAGGGTTCAATAACCAGGGGGCATAGTATCAAGATAAGGGGCAGGAGGTTTAGAGGGGATTTGAGGAAAAAAATTTCACCCAGAGGGTGGTTGGAATCTGGAACTCACTGCCTGAAAGGGTGGTAGAGGCAGGGACCCTCACAACATTCAAGAAGCATTTAGATGAGCACTTGGCATGGCATACAAGGCTACGGACCAAGTGCTGGAAAATGGGATTAGAATAGATAGGGCATGATGGCTGGCGCAGACACGATGGGCCAAAGGGCCTCTTTCTGTGCTGTATAATATGACTCTTTGGGCTAAAAATTGAATAGCGCCCCAATTGAGGCGCTAACTTCGCTGGGGCGCTAAAAGTAGCGCCCTAGAAAAATTAACGCCCCCGTACTGGAAATTGAGTGGTTGTGTCCCAAGAGGGAAGCGGGGCGCTACTGGAAGCGCCCCGCCTCCCTTTGGGACACTGCGAGTGAATATCGTGGCGCTACGTGCCGCAGCACCACACGCTGCGGCACGCCACGTCGCAGTATTGCAGGCCATCCTCCCCTTCTTAAAGGGGAGGGGCCTTGTGCAGCACGACCTGGGGCCCAGCTGGGCTCCTGGGGATTGGGAGTGCAGGCAAAAGAGCCCGGCATCCAAGAGAAGTGCCGGGCTCTTGGAGCGCAGCCGGCACTCCGTGGGGGGTGGGGGGGCGGGTTCAGGAGGCCGGGGACGGGAGCGCAGGCAGGTGCTGGCAGGTGGCCAGCAACAAAAATGGCCGCCCCGCACCTCGCCTTTAAATTGCGCCTCCCCAGCCGCAGGTACGCCCCCCTGACCCTGACGGACATAGCGTCCGGCGATAAGTCAGGGGGCGCTCCCGAAGATCGTGGCCGGGGCATGAGCGGGGCTCTGCGCACTCCAATGACGTCATCGCCAGCACCACCACTAACCTCCCGCTGAATTTTGTGGGAGGCATGGGCAATGCCATGCCCGGGCGCTAGTTGGTTTGCACCCCACTTAGCGCCCTCTTAAGGTGCTAACGGGTGGCGCTACCAACTGAAATTTCCCCCTATGACTCTATGAAGTGCATTTTGAGCATGCCTATTGTCTGCTCTATGACACATCTGGTGGAAATGTGGCTTTCATTATCTCTCTCCTGGGCCTCAGTACTTGGCCTTCTCAAGGGTGTCGTGAGCCACGTCTTCAGTGGATATCCCTCGTCTCCAAGCAGCCAGCCGGAAAGTCTGTTTGGAGGAGCAAAGAGCTGAGGGAGGGTGGACTGGCACAGGATGAAAGAGTCATGGCAGCTGCCAGGGAATTTGGCACACACATGCATGATGATCTTCCTATGGTTGGAAACGAGCTGCACATTGAGGGTGTGGAAGCCCTTGCAGCTGACAAAGACTCCTGGGTGATGATGGGGTGCCCGGATGGCCCCATGTGTGCAGTCGATGACGCCCTGCACCCGTGGGAAGCCAGCCAGAGCGGCAAAGGCCAGCGCCCGCTCAGTAACACTGGCTTCATCTGTAGCAAAGTTTATATAATTGGCTGACTTGTGAAAGAGGGCATCGGTGACCTGTGTGATGTATCTGTGGGCGGCCGACTGCGGGATGCTGCATATGTCTGCTGCAGAACCCTGGAAGGAGCCTGAGGTGAAGAAGTTGAGGGTGCTGGTGACTTTGATGGCCAATGGTAAGGCCTGTCCACCCGCTCCTCTGGGCTGCAGGTCTTGCTCCAGCAATCTACAAATGTCAGCGACGACCTGGCGCGATAGCCTGAGCCTCCTTTGGCACTGCTGCTCCGTCATGTTGAGGAAGCTCATCCTCTGCCGGTATACCCTGTGTTGGAGGTATCAGCTCCAGTGCAGTGCAGACCTGGGCTGATGCTCTCTGTCCTGTGCAGCATCAGCTGATTGCGGAGAAGTTTGGTGTTGTTGTTGGTGCTGCTGCTGTGCCTGGTGCTGCTGGTGTTGGGGCTCATTGTGGTCTGATTCTGAGGACCAAGGTGAGACAGTATAAATGGCACCCGTGCTGATATAATAGATGGCAGGTCAAGAAGAGATGACAGAAGCAATCTGTCAATGGTGTGATAGGTGGCATCAATGAGGTGACAGTGGATCCCAACTTTGCTAAAAAGACTTGCATCCTCTAGAAAGCTAAATCTGTGCTGACAATGCACTTAGCAACAGCATCTATCTTAGGAAAGTGACCAGGCGTCAGGTGAGTGTTTTTATTGTACTGTTCATGCTGTGCACTAATAAGCTGGATTAATGGCCACTCAGCTTCCGCCTCAGGTACAGAGACGTGGTTCCCGAGCTGCGTGATTCCTGTGCTCATCCACGGAAATTTGAAAGGTGGGGTTAAAAAGATGCTTAAGGGCCTGACATGTACCTCATAATCATCTGAATTAGCTCGGCCGCCTCTGCCGGTCGGGTTGCTGCCGCGCTGGCAAACGCACCCGAGGGAAAGGTGCGTGGGGGTGGGATGACGCGGGGTTCCTGACCCGCTCCAACTTATTTCAAATTTCCCACCTGACCCGCCTCCAATCGTGCCCGCACGGACGCCAGAAATTACCGGCCAATGTCTTCGGCCTTCCCAATATTTAATTGGAGGAAATTTCTGCTCATCCAGTATTGGATGTCGGACAAGTAGTCTGAAAATTTAGAGACAGTGAAGGGTTCAAGAGAGGTGGTGGTGGTGAGGCAGAGCTGGGTGTCGTCTGCATATATGTGGAACCTGACGTATTTTCAGATGATGTCGCCGAGGGGAAGCATGAACACCTCCGCCAAAGATGCATTGGGGTAGAAATTTTTCTTGGGTGGTAACGCAAAATGGGAGGTATTGCATCAGCCTCCGGGCGGGGAAAATAACAGGCAGCTGATGCAATTCCTTTGGCTCATCTTGGAAAAAATAGTGGGGTAGAAATTCGTCTTGGGTGGTAGGGGTAGGAAACATGAAAATGAAAGATATTTAAATCTTTAAGTGTAGATTTATTGAGTACTCACTTGTGGCAAGGTACCTAGCTTGCTTTGAGCATTGTGGGTATGCTGCATGTGATTTCCTGATTCATGTTTGTGGCGGCCCAGGTTCCGCACCACAGACAAGGACTCATAGTGGTTACCTTTTAGTGTAATTTTGCAAGTTTCTTTCGATAGATACATGCTGTGGATTTCTGAGCTCTTCTCCAAAAATGAGAGGTGATTTTGCAATATGTTGCTACTTCAAATGTCTTACGTACCAGCTAGAGATTAGACCATAAAATATAGATGCTATAGTCTGTTGCTGTGTTTAGAAATATTAGGTCGATAGTGAGGAAAGTGGCCCTGTTTGCCACTTCAGGACACCTCCCTCCTAGGACAACACTGTAGGAAGCCTGGAAGAGGCAGAGACAGAGAACTTGAGGGCCCAGCTAATCGTAGAAACATAAGAACAGGAGTAGGCCATTATGCCCCTGAAGCCTGTTCCACCATTCAGTTAGATCATGGTTGATCCGCACCTCAACTCCTTTTACCTGTCTTTGTTTCATATCCTTTGATACACTTACCCAACAAAAAACTATCGATCTCAGTTTTGAAAATTTTCATTGACCCAGCATCCAGAGCCTTTTGGGAGAGCGAGTTTCAGATTTCCACTCCCCTTTGTGTGATAAAGTACTTCCTGATTTCACTCCTAAATGGCCTAGCTTTAATTTTAAGAGTATTCCCTGTTGTTCTGGATTCCCCCATCAGAGAAAATAGTTTCACTGACTGACAATGCCAGCCTTATGGAGCATGTTATCTTGCAGGATATGGTATCAGCAGGCAGAGATCTTCTCACAAATCCAAGTAGACGTGGCTCTGTCTGTAAGTGTACCATATAGTCAGTGGCTTAGTCTGTCTCTGGTTCCTGCCTGACCTATCTGGCATCCTTCCATTGCTCCTCTTCTTCCTCCTCCAAGAACATAACTAAAAGGGATTCCATATGGCAACCTCACACATTGCTCCTCGTGGAACTGCAGTTATGAAGTTCTTGGTACACTCTAGGCCTGCTGCAAACACCCCTCCTTCTGCCTCTCCTCTCTTGGCTGCAGGTTTGTGTACTATTGGCTGCTGCAGTTACTACTCCTTCTGCTCCTCCTCTTTCAGCTACAATAGCATCCCAATTACCACACCCATAATTCCACTGCAGACTCAGACAAATAACTTTTTGCAAAGTTTAATCTCAGCTACAACAGCCAACACATAAAGCAGCACCTGAGCAGTCCAAATGAACAAATAGATGATTTACCTGACGGTGTAAAGGAATGAGCCATACCTATTCAGAAATATACACCATCCTATGAACAGAATTCTGACTTTATTAAAACATGACAAACTGGGTTTAAAAATCTAAAAGCCTCAATGACACAGCTGTAAATACAGGCTTCTGAGATAAGATGAGTTGTTAACACAAAGCTGTAAACACAATACAGGCTTTTGAAATGGGAATTGGTTGTTGACACTGAAACAATGGCCCTATTGAAGCAAAGGGTTGGAGCTTCCAAGAAGTCTGCAGTTTGGAAAGAACACAATAAGAATGCCCAGTTAAATGTGTCATAAACCAACACTTTCAAATGAAACACATAAAATTAAAGAACCATATGCCTTCATAAATATGACATCAAATGAAAGACAGGAGATGCAATTATATGTACAACCAACTGAGGTAAATAAGAAATGCATAGATCACCCTAGTTGAGGTGTTTTTAATTTACATGTTGTAAAAATAATTGCATAGAATGCCTTTGTAAAAATAACATCAAATGAAACACGGGAGGCAACAACCATCACATGGATTTTGTATTGAACTTGGAACAGATGCGAAGTCTGCTTACAACCAGCTAAGGTGATTTAAGAATTGAATAGAAGTCCTTCTTAAAAATGGCATCAAATAGATACATCTGTTATAATTGTTTTTTATGGTAAGTTTTGAACACCTACACAGCAGACAGAATTCTGCAAGCTAACAGTAAGAATAGAAAGATGTCAACAGAAAGATGACTAGAGATAATTAGCTTACATCAGCAGAAAACTTCAAAGGACATACCACTGAAAAAAGGGTATAAAATATACAACTTTCAAATAGGAAGCCAGAAGTCGCTGAAAGGAGCAAAGCGATTCTCAACTTCAGAGGCAGGCTCTGTAAGTTTTTAACTCTTTGAGTCTCGGGGATCAAAAAGGTACTTTTATTTGATTTTGGTGGATATCCTGGATTAGAAATAAGTAAGAAATGTAAAAATGTAACGAAGTTAAGATTTGAGAATAACAATCTCTGAGAATAAGAATTGTAAGCTATATGTATTTTGAACTGTTAATGTTGCGACTGAATCACCAGCTGTTAACTACATGTCAGTTCTTTAATAAATCTATATATTTTTAGAATTGTCTCACATAGTACTTCTGTATCAAACTCGCAAACTCAATCTCTGTACACTCTTTGGTGAGGAGTTGCAGAATTCTGGGGGAGTTTTCCAGACCCTCATAATATCCGGAAGGTTACAGTCTAGTTAAACTTATTAAAAGTGCTATCTGGAGGATGGTAACATCTTCAAGTCATTCCTTTCCTTTAGGGAGAGATAGTCTGGACCTTTAGACCCAATTAAGTGTCTTATAGGATCCGGCTATCTCTAACTTTAGTTGAAGGTGAATGTCTGGGGAATACGCCTGATCCGGGGTAGCCCTAAAAGTGCTAGGACTAGTAATTATCCCTTCAGTTGGTGCCCAATATGTGTGTTAATAAGTTGATACAGATCCTATACTTATATTTATATCTATATCCATCTTGTAGATTGTTAAGTATAGAAGGAGTGTTTTACTGACAGTGGTACTAAGACCCAGATTTAAGTCTCTAGAGATGACAAAACCCTGATCAGGCCTTGTAGGACTTAAATCATAGAAACATAGAAACATAGAAGATAGGAGCAGGTGTAGGCCATTCGGCCCCTCGAGCCTGCTCCGCCATACAATGAGATCATGGCTGATCATCCAAATTCAGTACCCTGTCCCTGCCTTATCCCCATATCCCTTGATCCCTTTAACCTTAAGAAATATATCCAACTCCTTCTTGAATATATTTAATGAATTGGCCTCCACTGCCTTCTGTGGTAGAGAATTCCACAGGTTCACCACTCTCTGGGTGAAGAAATTCCTCCTCATCTCTGTACTAAATGGCTTACCCCTTATCCTTAGACTATGACCCCTGCTTCTGGACTCCCCGGCCATCGGGAACATCCTTCCTGCATCCAGTCTGTCCAGTCCTGTTAGAATTTTATAAGTTTCAATGAGATCCCCTCTCATTCTTCTAAACTCCAGCGAGTGTAAGCCCAATCGATCCAATCTCTCCTCATACGTCATTCCTGCCATCCCAGGTATCATTCTGGTGAATCTTCACTGCACTCCCTCCATGGCAAGAACATCCTTCCTCAGATAAGGCGACCAAAACTGCACACAATACTCAAGGTGTGGTCTCACCAAGGCCCTGTACAACTGTAGCTAGACATCCTTGTTCTTGTACTCGAACCCTCTCGCTACGAAGGCCATCATACCATTTGCCTTCTTAACCGCCTGCTGCACCTACATGCTTACCTTCAGCGACTGGTGCACAAGGACACCCAGATCTCGTTGCACTTCCCCTTCTCCCAATCTATTGCCATTCAGATAATAATCTGCTTTCCTGTTTTTGCCACCAAAGTGGATAACCTCACATTTATCCACATTATACTGCATCTGCCATGCTTCTGCCCAATCACCCAACCTGTCCAAATCATACTGGAGTTTCTCGGCATCCTCCTCACAGCAGACACGCCCACCCAGCTTTGTGTCGTCTGCAAACTTGGAGATATTACATCTAGTTCCCTCGTCTAGATCATTTATATATATTGTGAATAGCTGGGGCCCTAGGACCGATCCCTGCGGTACCCCACTAGTCACTGCCTGCCAGTCGGAAAAAGAGCTGTTTATTCCAACTCTTTGCTTCCTGTCTGCCAACCAGTTCTTTATCCAAGACAGTACCATGCCCCCAATCCCATGTGCCTTAACTTTACATGCTAATCTCTTATGTGGGACCTTATCGAAAGCCTTCTGAAAGTCCAATTACACCACATCCACTGGTTCTCCCTTATCTATTCTACCAGTTACATCCTCAAAAAATTCCAGTAGATTAGTCAAGCACGATTTACCTTTTGTAAATCCATGTTGACTTTGTCCGATCCTGTCACTGTTTTCCAAGTGCTCTGCTGTTACATCTTTTACAATGGACTCTAGCATTTTCCCCACTACCGATGTCAGGCTTACCGGTCTATAATTTCCCATTTTCTCTCTACCACCTTTTTTGAATAGTGGGGTAACATTAGCTACCCTCCAGTCCATGGGAACTGTTCTAGAGTCTATCGAATTTTGGAAGATGACCAGCAATGCATCTACTATTTCTAGGGCCACTTCCTTAAGTACCCTAGGATGTAGATTATCAGGCCCTGGGGATTTATCGGCCTTCAATCCCGTCAATTTCCCTAACACCATTTCCCTACAAATACTGATTTCTTTCAGTTCCTCCCTCTCATTAGACCCTATGTTCCCCGACATCTCTGGGAGGTTATTTGTGTCCTCCTTTGTGAAGACAGAACCAAAGTATGTATTTAATTGTTCTGCCAAATCAGAACTCCTTCAATACACCATTGAGGTCTAGAAATTTCTTATAAATTTCATATTAAACCCTAACCGAGGTTAGGTCGTGACGAAATGGCAAACCCTGTCGGAATTGGCCAAGTCTTTTTGTTAAGAAATTCAAACAATTGCTTTATTAGGGGAAATAATCCTATCCCTGTACCTCCACAAAACCAAGTGATAATTTTTGAAATAGAAGGCTTTGATGCCGAAGGAGCCGTTAGAACTCATGGCATGATTGATGTTGCTCCCCAAAACCAGGGGATACAGAATATCCTGTGGGATAATCAAACAAATACTCCAAATCCACTAAATTCCTTACTGATGAGGTGCACACCCGCACAATTGGGAGGCCTAATGAACAGTGCCCAACAAGGTGGTGGCAACCATGGAGAATAGCAGGACCCGGAGCAGCCTATGCTCCTGGGGGCCATGGATTCCGGTTAAGGTGGCAAGCTCATGATGAAATAAGTAACCAGAATCTTTGAGAAAACTATAGACAGCTTAGAATCGATTATAATCAATGCCGATAGGCACTAGCTCAATCTTATCTAAGTGCTGGAGATGCACTGATTACTGGTCCAGTAAGCCAACCCCAGCAACCACAAATTGCGCCCCTAGGTCAAGTAAACCTGAGCTCTATCTACACAATGTGTGGTAGACCAGGAAACACCAGCCAGAAAAAAACCTGCTGGATTCTAACTAACCTTGATAAATTGGAAACCTGTTGCCAAGATTGGAATGCCCAACACCTGAGGCAACTACTGCAAATGATACTAAGTTCAGACTTAATTCCCCCATTAAACCAGTGTAACAACTGGGTTCAAATATATGCTTATGTTCTCACGGCAACTCAGGGAGGGCATGTAATGGGGTTCCATCAAGGAAATACTCACTAATACACCCACAACTAAAGGGCTGGTAGCTGCCTACAGATTAGGCAAAGTACTTACACAAAGTAACAACTGGGACATTGTCCATGGTTGCCTGGCCAATCAATACCAAAATATAGCCCTCAAAGTTGCCTGTGAGGGTGCTCTAAATGATTATCGAGATAACCAACAAAGATGCGATAATGTCAATCACATTATCCAATTAAATCATGACCTCTTAGGTCTCCCCCAAACTAAATCTATAATGGGATCAGAAACTAGGGATAAAAAAACCGGAGAAGGTAACTTTGTTACTCAGAAAGAAGGACTGTATAGACCCAAGTCTCAAGTCCACCCCACCCAGACACAAACTCGTGGCTCGGGACCCCCAAGAGGGTATTCCAGAAGGTTTACACCCCCAACTCGCCTACAATATGAGAAAGATTTCTCCCCAGAAGGATGGGATAGACGAGGGGCTAGACCTCAAAAGGAAAGTGAAGGGCAGTGGACTCCCTATGGGGACAGTTTTTATACTGGCCAAAACTATCAGAGAGCCATGGGAGGATACCGAGAAAACCAAAATTGGGATCAAAAAGATTCCCGGCAGAACCAACATCCACCTCAACAGGAGGATCGTCAAGATAATAAACGGTCCGACAAACCCCCTCAGGGATCTGGAAAGCATGAAACCCCCAAGAGGGAGGTTCAAAAATCAGTTAAAATAATTAAAGACAAAGCAGCAAATGAAACTCAGGAACCTGAGGATGAACAATCCCAGGATTGGAGGCCTGGCACCCAGCCAGGGCCTCTTGAATTCCCCTATGCCTTGGCAACCTTGCCCACAAACACACAAGTGAAGGCCCTGTTTGATACGGGAGCTGATTACACTGTAATAGATCCTGCAATTATAAAAACTAAGTGTACAGATTTGGGAAGCCCAATTTGTAAAAAACCATTAGGGGGATTCACACAAGACGAAACCAAAATAATTAAATTTTTACAAAATACCTATTACTATATATGGAATCACGGTGACCCTAGATGTAGGACTGGTACCACAATTGGCTTGTTCCCTCATTATAAGACAACCAGACATGAAACATTACCTTAAAATTTCAACCAGACCTGTAGAAGCATCCACAGACCAGGATGACAGGGAAAAACATGTTCGAACACAGCTTGATCGAACTTGCCTAGAGGGGGGAGGCAAAGACCTCCTCGAGTAACTCATTAATACATACTACCCTTATCTACAACGCCATCCAAATCAATGTGGAATGATAGAGCATCTCCCCATCATGGAGGATGATGATACAGAGGAGGGAATCAGACAAATACCTATGAGACCGCTTACAGGATACCATCAAGTTATTTACTGTGATGGATCGTCAATGGCGATTACAAAAGGGACATCCCAACAATCCTCAGCTGGGATGGGGATAGTAGTAGGGACTTTTCGAGATTCCTATTCTTTTTATCCAGAAGAATTACTGTCTATACCCCTTGGCCATAAGCGCAATATGCAGCATTACGGTATGCTTTAGCGAAGGCAGACCCTATTAAACCCACACCAATCTGCACAGATAGTGACTACTGTAAAAGAGGATATAACCAAGATCTAGTTTTCTGGAAACAAACGAATTTTACCAATCATAAGGGTAAACCCATAAAACATAAGTCATTGTGGGAAGACATTCTCCGTTCGACAATGGAGAAACAGAATTGTCAGGTGATTCATGTAAACGGGCATACCACTGGGACAGTACACTCAAAAGGAAACAGCCTTGCAGACGAACAAGCGAAATGTTCGGTCTGCATGACACCCGCTCAAGAGGGGCCTGCCAATGTTAGTGTAACCACGAGGGCAGAATGGGCAGCTAATCAGGATGAGGAACTGATTCAGCTATTAGACCCAACAAAAGAGAATCCACCAGGATATCCACCAAAGTACTTTTACTCAGAAACCCATATGGGTATTGTGCTAGTTAAGTTGCCCAAGGGAAACCGAGAGGTACCCCCGAGACACAAATGAGAACAGCTTGTAAAAGAAGCTCACAAGGGCATAAGTCAAGCACATTGTGGTGCCAGAACAACATTCTGCAAATTAACCCCCTTATATTGGTGGCCAGGCATGCTTAAGGCCTGTAAAACATACGTGGCAAATTGTGAGCCATGCTATTTAACCAATAAGTCATCACTAATTAAGCCACCAACATTGGCTCCTGTGAAAGCTGATGAGCCAATGGGGAAATTCTTTATTGACTTTATTGGACGACTTCCCCCATCTTTGGGATATAGACATGTTCTCGTTTGTGTAGATGGATGCACTTCCTTCTGCTGGCTGGTCCCCACAAAAACTGTTTCGGAAAATGCACTTGCCAGGGCTATTTCTGATATAATTACTGTAGCTCGTACACCCAAAATCTTACACTCCGATCAAGGAGGAGCCTTTGTATCCAAGGTCTTCAAAGACTACTGTGAACAAAGGGGGATTGGGTTAGAGCACAGCACACCACATCATCCGCAATCAGCGGGGCTGGTGGAACGTAAAAACCAGGAAGTAAAATAGCTATTGGTCAAACTGTTGAGATTCAGGGGGAATAAGTGGACCACCATCATTCTGGAGGTACAGCTATCACTCAATAATGTGCCCACATCTGCATCAGGGACAGTGTCCCCTAAAACTCCATATTATCTGATGTATGGGGTTGAGATGCATACACCGCTTACCCATAGTTCTTTTATTGCCTCTACACACTCTGAGTCCTTGACCCGACAGCGACAGTTAGATTTTTAAAAAGAAGTAACAGAGGAGATTCAACGAATTGATCAGAGGATAAGGGAGGCAAATAGGCAGAAAAAATTGACAAATAAAGCATGGCAACCCATAGTAGGAGAATGGGTACAAGAAAAGAAGTTTGAGCAAAAACCTGGTTTAAGACCGAAGTGGAAAAAACCTGTTCAAATACATTCTGTTATTAACGAAAAAACAGTTCAAATACATATTAACCAGCCGAATGACCGAACCAGCCGAAGGTGAACGTCTGGGGAATACGCCTGATCTGGGCACTTGAGTGAGGTAGTGAAAGACAGCTGACACCCATGGATCATACCTCAGTAAAAGTCAGTCAGGAGGGGAGAAAGTTAATGAAGAAAATAGGGAAAGTACATGGTATTACATTTACTAACACTGGTAATCAATGGCTAGAAATGCTATGGCTTCATCCACTGGTCAGCTCCAAACATGCCTCTGCTTGTAGGAATTTACCACTTGTCAAGACAGCTATCTAGGATGCTTTTGGACAGAATGACACAAATGGCTCTGCATTTAACAGAATTAGGATATTAACTCCTCTTTTATTCCACATGAACGAACTACTGACGCATATTAATACATTCAGCATTCCAGGCCATATATTTTCTGCAACTTGAAAAATCTGCTTGCAGTAATCAATTTTACCATGACCTTAAAAACAGAAAAAAAAAATTCACCATAGACAAAAGTGTTGAATATTTGTCACCAGATACAAAGTCCTAATCTCACATAGGCTGGCCTCTTGTGGCAGATGACTACAAATCTGACTACATTGGGGTCGATTTTCCCGAAGCTGTCGGGAAGAAGGCGGGACTACAACTTTCGGGTTTTAGACCCGCCTACATCGATGTCTGGCCAATCCGCGCGATTTTTCTTTGATTGACCTTGTTGAGCCCGCACAGTGGGCTCAGCAGGCCAATTGAGGGCCACCCGGCAACAGGTGATGTCACAGACTGCAATTTCATCTGTCAAGAGTTCTTGACAGATGAAATATCAATGTTTCACAGCTGTTTGAAGCTGTGAAACACTGACAGTCTGAGTTCTAACATGAGTCCTTCTATGCAGACTCAGTTAGAACTCTCAGCAGCACTCAAAGCTGAAGGCTGTCACTTTTGACAGATCGCAGCCATTCAGCTTTAAGTGCCGGCTGAGTGATGGGCTCCCGACGCCTACAAGAAGAAAGGCTGTTAAGGTAAGTACAGGTAAGTAAAAGTTCTTTACACACTTTAGACACACCAAACACACTTACCTTTGCACTCTTGCACCCATCACTCACCTGAACACCAACATCGCGACTCCTCCAACCCGACAGCCCGCCTGCTCTAACCTGGCGTGGTTTGGAGCCGTCGGGAATCCCACACGACACCCCTCAAAATAGGGATTAGGCTAAAAACTGCCTGTTAACTGTATTGATTTGTATGTGGGTTCAATGACGACACATTAATGAAAGAGAATGTCTTTTTATCTAAAGTATGTTCAACTCTGTTAACAGCATTACAGGAGACACCATCTTAGAGATCCATCTAAAACGAAACTAAAACTAAACTCCCTCTCTCACATGCCCTCTGCTGGTCAGGCATAAATAATCAAACAGGCAAATATGCTGGTAAGGCATCATAATCAAACAGGCAAATACCATCACTATTTGCTGATATCATTACATCTCCCTTTCTTAAAACAAAAGTATTTTACTTTTATCTAACAACATGTTTTCTTTGTATTACTCTGCATTTTAACTGTAACACTTAATGAACTTACATTATCATTATCATTATCAAGGTTTTTTAACCTTGCTTTGTGTGTTCACATGAAATATGTAAATACACTAGAACTTGAAGAAAGAATAAGATAACATTACTTCCTTCTATAACAAGAGTCCTTAAACTTGCTCAATGAGTCTCTCAGGAGGCTTCACGTGTCTTGAGGATTTTCTGATTGATTGTCCTTGAATCTGAGTTGTTGCCTCAGATGATGATTTCTCAGCTGTGTGATCAGGTTGTTCAACAGTATCAGTCTTTTGACCTGCTGTGTGATCAGGTTGTTCAACAGTATCAGTCTTTTGACTTGCTGTGGCTGGTCCCATGAGAAGATCCCGACAATTTCTTCGCAGAACAGCACCCTCATCTGTCTGAATGGTGTATGATCTTGGTTGGACTTCACTCAAGACAGTTCCCTTCTGAGTCCATATGTTTGTTTTGTCTTTGAACCTTACTTGGTCACCAGTGTGGAGTTCAGGTAGGTTTTGTGTTCCTCTGTCATAGTAGTACTTTTGCTTTTCTTTCTGTTGTTCTTTGAACTTCCTCACTTTCTCCCCCTCTTTTGTTTTCAGGAGGTTCTCCGGGATGGGTAGGTTTGACCTTAGCAGATGTCCCATCAGGAGTTGGGCTGGTGACATACCACACTCGAGCGGAGTTGTGCGGTATACAAGCATGCTCTGGTAGAAGTCAGTTCCACTGTCTTTTGCCTTGTACATCAGTCTTTTCACTGTCTGGACCGATTTTTCCACTAGTCCATTGGACTGTGGAAAGTGAGGACTTGACGTGTGGACAAAGTCCCACTCTTTGGCAAAGTGTCGGAAACTTGCATTGTAAAACTGGGGTCCGTTGTCTGTGAAGACCTCGCTTGCCACACCATGTCTGGAGAATATGGCTTTCATACATGTTATCACAGCATCTGCAGTGGTGGTGTACAGTCTACAAACCTCTGGATACAGGGAGTAATAGTCTGTGACTACAAGATAGTCCTTCCCTTGACATACGAATAGGTCAGCGCCTACCTTCTGGTAAGGTCTGTCTGGCGCTGGGTGTGGCTTTAGTGGTTCTACCGGATTGCTTGCTCGATATTTCAGGCATATTGTGCAGTTTGACACCTCATTTGTCACATCTTGGTTGATTCGTGGCCAGTACATCACCTCTCGTGCTCTTTTCTTACACTTTTCGATTCCCAGATGTCCTCCATGGATCCTTTTTAGCATCTCTTTTCTCAGACTCTTTGGGATAACTATCTTACTTCCTTTGTAGATGATGTCTTCGACCACTGATAGTTCCGCCCTGCAGTTCCAGTACTCTGCCATGTCAGGTGAGCAGTCTTGCTTCATGTTGGGCCATCCATCCAAGATACTTTTCCTCAGTTGTCTCAGTGTTTCATCTTTGTTTGTCTCAGTCTTTATGAGCTCCATTTTTGCATCTGCTATGGGCAGTGCACTTGTGATCATGTCCACGTAGGCGTTCACTTTTTCATCCATTTTGTTGTTTGCGGGCTCTCTTGGGTCAACAGCTCTGGACAACGTGTCTGCTGTATACATCAGCTTACCCGGTGTGTACGCAACATTCAGTGTATAGCGTTGCAGCCTGATCATCATTCTTTGTATTCTAAACGGACAGCTATTTAGTGGCTTTTGGAACAATGCAATCAAGGGCTTATGGTCAGTCTCTACACTGATTGCTTGTCCTGCCACAAACTGGTGAAATCTTTCACAGGCGTATGTGATGCTGAGCAGCTCCTTTTCTATTTGAGCATATCGCGTCTCCGCATCTGTCATTGAGCGCGATGCATATGCAATAGGTTGCCAGTAGTCATATTTTTGCAGAAGAACGGCACCGAGCCCACTCTGTGATGCATCTGATGATATCTTGATGGGTCTCGCTGGGTCATAAAACCTCAGAACTGGTTCCTCTGTGAGCAGTTTCTTTAGATCGCTCCATGACTTCTCATGCTCATGATTCCATTCCCATTCTATGTTCTTTTCAGTTAGTCGTCTCAGTGGCGCCATCTTTTCTGAGAGGTTGGATATGAATTTACCCATGTAGTTGATCATTCCATTAAACCTCTGCACGTCCTTTTTGCATTGTGGCTTTGGCATATTCTCAATGGCGGACACCTTTCTGGGATCTGGTCTGATGCCCTCACTGCTAAGGATATCTCCCACGAATGTCAGTTCTGTCACCCCGAGCTGGCATTTCTCTCTATTCAGCTTCAGGTTTGTTTTCCTTGTTGCTTCCAGCACTTTTTTCAGTCTCTCGTCATGCCCAGTTCTCGTGGTTCCCCATACTATGATGTCATCCATTGATGTATCAACTCCCTCCAGGTGCTCATAGATCATATGGATAGTTTTGTGATACACTTCAGGAGCTGAGGCAATGCCAAATGGTAACCTTAGGAATCTGTATCTGCCAAATGGACTGTTGAACATGCAGTCTTGAACTTGCCTCATCCAGTTTCATCTGCCAAAATCCTGTTGATGCATCTAACTTGCTGAAATACTTTGCATTTGCAAACTGTGACATGATTTCCTCACGTGTAGGAAGCTTGAAGTGCTCTCTCTTTATTGCTCTGTTTAGATCTCTTGGATCCAGGCAAATTCTGAGCTTTCCATTCTTTTTGTCCACAACGACGAGGGAACTCACCCACTCAGCTGGCTCATCTATCTTCTGAATCACGTTCAGGCTTTCCATCCTGTCCAACTCTGCCTTCAGTTGCTTTTGAAGAGCAAACGGAACTTTTCTGCATGGATGTATGACCGGTGTCATACTTTTATCTACTCTGATCGTGTGTTCTCCTGGAAGGCAGCCTAGACCCTTAAATAGGTCGTTGTACTCTTTCATGAGTTCATCATAGACTGCCTCTCCTTCGCTTTCCACAACGAGGACTCTCTTTACCAGGTTCAGTCTCTCACAGGCTATTAAACCTAGTATGGCTTGCACATCCTTTGGCACCACGATTAATGCTAGCGTGTGCTCTCTGTCCTTGTGTGTTACTTTGACAATGCATTTTCCTTTCACTGGTATATTAGTACCTGAGTATCCTGTCACTTTCACTTTTATTCCATGTATCTTTGGTCTGGGTCTAATTTTCTTAAAATCAGTCTCTGATATCACATTAACTTGTGCTCCAGTATCCAATTTAAATGGAATGTGTATGTCATTCACTTTTAGTGTCAACATCCAGTCTCTTTTTACTTTTTTGTTTTCAGACACAACATCCACATAGAACTCCTCTATCCTGCTTTCATCTACTGCATGGACCTTGCTTTTTTGCGCTTGGTTCTTACAGCAACGGGCATAATGGTTGTTTTTGTTGCAACTATTGCATGTTTTACCATATGCTGGACACTTTTTTGGTGGATGCTGTGTACCGCATCGACTACATGACTTTTGATTGCCCCTTTCATTTTTGTTCGCTGGCCACGCCTCTTTTTTCACATTGGCGCTCTTTTTGTTAAACGGTTTGTGTCCGTTCTTTCTCACTGCATCCACGTTGCAGCTACTGTCACTGAACAGCTCCTTTGCCTGTGGCTTCACAGTCTCTGTAGCCCTACACAGTGCTATGGCTTTTCCCAGGTCTAGATTTTGCTCTCTTAGCAGTCTTTCCCTTAGACCATTATCTGGAATACCACACACCAGTCTGTCTTTTATCAGCGAGTCTGTCAGTCCCCCAAATTCACACGTTTTGCTTCTGTTTCTCAGTTCAGTCACATACTGATCAATAGTCTCTCCCGTTTTCTGTACACATGTGAAAAATCTGTGCCTCTCAAATGTCATGTTACGTTTAGGTATGCAGTAGGCCTCAAACTGTTCCATTATTTTATCCAACTTCATCTTGTCTCCATCTGCAGCGAATGTGAAGTTATTATACACCTCCAGCGCTTCATCACCCACGACATGTAAGAACACTGACACTTTCATTTTATCACTTTTCTCGTCAGCTCCGATTGCCGCTAAATACAACTCTAAACGTTGTTTGAACCTCCTCCAATTTTCAGCCACATTACCTGTCAACTGAAGCTTTGCCGGTGGGTGCAAACCTTCCATTTTTCACTTCGTTAGCTATTCTCCAAAGGTAAGTAACAATGTTCTCTTTTGGCTTGCTAATATGTGGAGAGCTGATTTAACTTCAGATTTTTCCTCTTCATCTCTTTCAATCACTTCTGACACCATGTATTGGTTTGTATGTGGGTTCAATGACGACACATTAATGAAAGAGAATGTCTTTTTATCTAAAGTATGTTCAACTCTGTTAACAGCATTACAGGAGACACCATCTTAGAGATCCATCTAAAACGAAACTAAAACTAAACTCCCTCTCTCACATGCCCTCTGCTGGTCAGGCATAAATAATCAAACAGACAAATATGCTGGTAAGGCATCATAATCAAACAGGCAAATACCATCACTATTTGCTGATATCATTACATTAACTACCTGTTAACAGGCAGTTAATTGGCACTAATCCCTTCCCGCCTGGGGTCGGCGGGTCCCAGTGCGGGGCGGGTACCCGCCGCCTCTGAAACTTGCGTGGAGTGGGGTTTTGGGCGGGATGGTGTCGGGACCCCCGAATTCGGGATTTCCCCCCCCCCACACGCCTGAAACCCCGCCTGACGGCTCCAGGAAAATCGACCCCCATGTCAGGGATGTACTACAAAGCTCCTTCCAGGCGGTGGAAGTGATACTTGAGATCACCAACTGTCTGCTGGATGATGTTCCTAGTGGTATCACTGCTCTCGTTGTAGGTCTGCTCTGCGTCTGTGCCCGGGTTCCTGATAGGAGTCATGAGCCACGTCTGAAGGGGATAGCCCTTGTCCCCCAGTATCTAGACTGTGACTTAGGGGCCTTCTTGGAATAAAGACAGCACAGAGGACTGATGCATGATGAATGAGACATGGCTGCTGCCCGGAAACTGGGCACAGATCTGCATGATGCACTGCCTGTGGTTGCAAATCACCTGCCGTCAAGGGAAGTCAAACCTCTTTCTGTTGGTAAAGATATCAGACCGGTTACTGGGAGCACGCAAGGCAATGTGAATACTGTCTATGGCACCTTGGACCCTGGGGAAGCCTATAATAAGTGCGAAGCCTAGTGCTCTCTCGTCCTGCTTCACTCTGTCCATGGCAAAACAGATGTAGGTGTTCATGTAGATGTAAGGAGCCTCATTGACCACCCTGATACAACGGTGGACTGCAAACTGGGAGATGTCACTTATGTTACCTGCTGCAGCCAGAAATGAGTCCGTGACGTTAATGTTAAGGGCCATGGTAACCTTGACAGCCACAGGCAGTGCTGTTCATGCCCTGGTACAAGGCTCAAGTTGTGGTTGCTGCTGGTGACAAAGCTTGGTGACAGTCTCCTATGTGAAGCAGAGGCACCTGAGATTTTGCTCCTCTGTAAAGTTCATGTAAGAGAAGTGCTCTCTGAAGACCCGCTGTGGGTATAGTCTCTGTCCCTCTTCCTCTCTTTTCTGTAAGCTGCTTCTTCTCTCGCCTGTCTTCCTTGCTTCTCCCCCGCCTCCTCCAGCCCTCAAAGGCAGCCCTACCAGACCACCCATGAATGCAGTACAACTGTTGTGAAGGCAACCAAAGATAGTCCAGTATCAGCAAAATCTTCTCAGCAGTCAGAGAACAGGCCAAGAAACACCCAGAGGTTAACCAGCAGCCTCAAATGACAAACCAGCAACTAACCTGTAAGTAGTGGATGAAACCTTTAAGTAGCACTGCTGAAGGGTCCTTCCTGCTTGTTAGCACCACGAGTTGCTGGGAGATTTTAATCGCATGGCGAGTCTTGTGCTGGGGCAGAACAATGGCAGAAACGAGTCCTACAATAAGCATAGGAGCCTAATTTTAATATTTTATTCATCATTTTAAGTAGTTCTGGTGAGCGCCACAGATGCCTACGGAGCGGCCCAATCCAATATGGTGGGTGGCTCACTTCCAGTGGGTAAAAGAAAGAAAGACTTGCATTTCTATAGCGCCTTTCATGACCACTGGACATCTCAAAACACTTTACAGCCAATGAAGTATTTCTTTATTTTGAAGTGTAGTCACTGTTGGAAACATGGCAGCCAATTTATGCACAGCAAGGTCCCACAAACAACAACGTGATAATGACCAGATAATCTGTTTCTGTTATGTTGGTTGAGGGATAAGTATTGGCCAGGACACCGGGGATAACTTCCCTACTCTTCTTCAAAATAGTGCCACGCGATCTTTTATGTCCACCTGAGAAAGTAGACAGGGCCTCGGTGTAATGTCTCATCCAAAAGACGGCATCTCCGACAGTGCAGCACTCCCTCAGCACAGCACTAGAGTGTCAGCCTAGCTTTATGTGCTCAAGTCCCTGGAGTGGAATTGGAACCCACAACCTTCTGACTCAGAGGCACGTCTGCTACCAACTGAGCCACAGCTGACACAGTTCATGAGACTGAGCCTTACTGCAGATAAGGGTAATGAGCACCCATACCCTACCAGTCATATTGAATGCTTAGGCGCCCTGAAAGAAAGTGCGGCACCATTAAACTTCTAGGCCTATGATTCTGTGGGGGTAAAAGCAGAGTGGTACTAATTAATTGGCTGTTATTTTAAATTCACTTTAAGATAAGTGCAAAGAAAACCATGAATATGAAACACAGGACATTTGCAATACAGTTTCAAGGAGAAAGGATGGCTGCCAACAGTCATGTTATTTTGTCACCATCAGCAGTTTGTTTTTCCTTTTTATTTGTGGCCTTGATCTGCAGTAAGGCTCAGTCTCATGAAAAGGAAGTGGTGAGAAGGGAGTTAAGAATTAACTAAGGGAAGAGCTAGCCTCATGTTAGTGTTCCATTTAATTAGAAAAAAAATGAAATTCAAAGGTAGAGAAGAAAAAGCAATTGTTATCTCATTTGTAGGACTGACTATAAAAGTTCCCAAAGGATTCAATCCTTGGACCACGACATTCTACAATCTGCCAACGTGACCAAGATAAATGGATTAAAAGCTATTTTTTTTAATTTGCAGATGACACTAAAGTGTGTGGGATGGCAAATGAATAATGGACATCACGCGGCTCAGCTGTTTGGCAAAAGGCTGGAGTGGGCAATACATTTAATATGAATACATATAAAGTAATGCATACAGAATATTAATTGTGATTTCAAGATGAATGGTTGTGGCAATATAGAAAAGAAAGAAAGACTTATATTTATATAGCGCCTTTCACGACCACCGGACATCTCAAAGCACTTTACAGCCAATGAAGTACTTTTGAAGTGTAGTTACGCACAGCAAGCTCCCACAAACAGCAATGTGATAATGACCAGATAATCTGTTTTTGTCAAGTTGATTGAGGGATAAATATTGGCCAGGACACCGGAGATAACTCCCCTGCTCTTCTTCGAAATAGTGCCTTGGGATCTTTTACGTCCACCTGAGAGAACAGGCGGGGCCTTGGCTTGACGTCTCGTCCAAAAGACGGCACCTCTGACAGTGGTCAGCACAGGCTTGATGGGCTGAATGGCATCTTTCTGTACTGTACACTTCTGATTGCTTTGCCGGTGGCATGATTGACAAAGTTGCCATGAGATTGGATGCAAGATGAGGTTGAGAACAGAAGGGTGGAGGAGTCAGAAGAAGAATTAAGTTGTAGTTTGAACTCATCAACGATAAGGAATTGTTTGCTGTAAAGACTAAATGCGGAAAATAGGGAAGAAGTCTTAGGAAGGTAGTCAATAAGGGGGTCATGATGGGGTTATTGGTAATAAGGACTTTGGAGCAACTTTAACCCTGGCGGGAAGGGGGCAGCCAGGCAATGAAAACTGCCTCTGAGTACCTCCACCCCATTCCTGCTTTATTCTAATGCAGCCGTTGTAACTGGGCCCTTTTTTTAGGCAGCCCAGGTGCCTGCCGGACTCAGGTGGGAGTCTCAGTAATACATGCAAATTAGGGTCCTATGATGTCATTCAGAGCCAGATGGCATTTAAACTGGCGACTGATTGGGGTGTCCACCAGGGCTGCACCCTCTCAGTAAAACCTGTCGGGGAAGAAGCAGAGACCCTATAAGGTATGATTTAAACTTATCTTTGTGAAGTAGGAATGAGCCTGCCATAGAGTTTGCTCCCTTGTCACTAATTTTATCCCACGCTGCAGCCAATTGCTCAAGCTGGATCAAGCAAACCTCTACTCTGTGTCAAACACAATGCCAGAGTTTCAAACCCTACATCCTATCCTTCACCAAAGCTACTTACTTCTAGCTCTACAACATTCTCCACTTGCTACCAAAACTATTAGCCACACTTTTGTTATCTCTAGCCCCAATAAAGTCCAACTCATTTAAAACTTAGCTGCCGTTATATGTCCCACATGACAGGGGAATTTCCCCGCCCAGTGGGATAGGAGCAGGGTAACAGTTAAAATGGAGTAGGTCCCTTTCTTACTGTCAAATACCCTTTTCTTATATACATATATACATAGGGTTAGGATTTGGTTTAATCTCATATGATTAAGGTTTTTGTTTTCTTTTGAATTATAAATAGCTTGCAGACTTGTACTGTAGTTAGAAATAATAAAATGGTCAATTTGCTTATTCCCAGAATGCTTCAGGGTATGGATGATCTTCAGCAAGGAAAAGCTTCGTCACCAAGGAAGGTTTTTTTGTTAGCAAGGAATGATAAAAAAGGGGTCAAAGGTCTTTTAGATAAGAGAGTAGCCTACATCACAAACAAACAAGGCAATAATCAAAACAACTTGAAAACTGGAAAACAACTCTTATCATATCATAATGAATCATCAAGGTTACAAGAATGGGTGTGAGCAACTAGAGTTCTATAAAGATCTTAAGCTTTCCTTCACAATTCATAGAGAGAGACAAGAATGCAAGAGTCAATGGGGGAGAAATTGGGTAAGTAGCGCCACTTGTTAGCGCCTAAAGAGGCAGGCAGTGGCTGTAGCGCCACTGGCTGCGCCTCCCGCGATATTGAGTTGGGGCGATAATGGTGGTGTTAGTCTTTTGCGCTGCGCTGCCACCGATGACGTCATCAGTGTGCGCAGTGCCCCATTCGCGCCCCGTTCGCGATATTTGGTAGCGAACGCTGCAGTTGCGCCGTTCGCTACCCGCGCCCGGTTCACGGGGCCCTACTGTGCCGGCAGCGGCACAAGTTAAGGTGCAGGTGCAGGGCGGCCACCTTTTTCGGCGGCCGCCTGCCAGCACCTCCGTCCCCGGCCTCCTAACCACCCCCCCGACCCCGTGGCATTGCCGGCTGTTTCCCGAGAGCCCGGCACTTCTCCTTGGTGCCGGGCTCATTTGCCGGCACTCGCGATCGGGGTTCGCACTGTTGCAGGCACCTCCCCCTTAACAGTGGGAGGAAGGCCTGCAGTACCGCAGCGTGCCGTGCCGCAGCGTGTGGCGCTGCGGCACGTTGTGCTGTGATATTCAGTTTCAGCGCCCTAAGAGGGACGCGGAGCGCCTCGAGCCTCGCCCCGTGTCCCTCGAGGGGCAATGAAACTGAATATCGGACAATCACTGAAGCCGAGAACGCTGCGCTAAATCCTGCGCTCAGGCGACTTTTGCGCTACTTTGGCGCCCCAACCCAATTTCTAGGCCAACGATTTTTATGTCTCTACCCAGAGCGGTAGCAGGTAATATACTGTAGTTTATTTCTCTGTATGACTATTGCTTAAGGCATTGAATGTGTCAAAACTCAATCGAACTCAGTAAAGATTGTTTGCAATAAAGAAATGGTGTCAAGTTCAAGAACCTCATAATACTCAGTTCCCGCTGATTAGCAATTCTAATGCCATTGGTATTGATGGTGGATGAGGTTCCCGCTAGACCTGATTTACTCCGCGTGACTTCAAGAAATAGCTGAGTGCACTGTATTCAGCTTTCACCAAAGCTACAAAGGTTGGAACACTGACTCCCATTGTGAGGGCTCTGCTGCAGCATCCCTTCAGGTGGCCACATTCCCCAAACTGCAGTGTGCTGATGCCATGCAAGGATTGAATAGAATGAGACTATATTCTCTGGAGTTTAAAAGAGTGAGAGGTGATCTCATTCAAAAATATAAAACTGGCAGAGGGTGCCCGGCGTTGCCAGGGCAATTTTGGGCGGTGCGGTGTCCGTGCCGGTGTCTGTTCCCTGTCGTTGAGCTCCATAGGGGATCGCGCGGTTGACGGCCGGCAGCTGCAGTTGGCGCGGCGGTTGAGTGTCTGGGGCCTAGCGCTTGAGGCCCGGGAGGGCGAGACGGAGCCGAGCTGAGCTCCTCCGTGGGTGGCGCGGTTGACGGTCGGCCGCCGCCGATGACCCGCCCGCTATGTGGAAACTCACCTGCAGCTCCCGGAGTGGCAATGTGGGGGTCTGTTTGGCTGGTGGTGTCCCTGTGGGGATGAAAAAAATGGTGAAGTTTAGGGAGACTGGAGGATTAGGTCCCGCCCGTGACGCACCGATTGGTCAACGATGAGGTGAGTGAAGTGTAGGATTGGTCAAGCAGCACGTCAGTCAACGCTAATGAGAGGTATGATTGGTCAACTGCTAATGAGTGGATTTTTGAGTATTTTTGAATGTTTTTTGTACACTGTCCAAACAATTTTTTGTCTGATGAAAAGTAAATATGCCTATGAGAGTCCCCTAATGATAAGCTTTCTTTGGATATAACATACGTGTAGGTATGCTCTACAACTTTTGATTGTATAGCCGGACAGATAAAAATGCAACGTACCATTTTATATATACTAGCTAGAGTGCCCGGCGGTGCCGAGGGTTTTTTGAGGGCATGTTGTTGTTGGAAGAGAGAGAGAGAGCGACTGGGGGGAAGAGAGAGAGCGACTGGGGGGAACAGAGAGAGCGACTGGAGGGAAGGGAGAGAGCGACGGGGGGAAGAGAGAGAGCGACTGGGGGGAAGAGAGAGAGCGACTGGGGGGAAGAGAGAGCGACTGGGGGGGAAGAGAGAGCAACTGGGGGGAAGAGAGAGAGCGACTGGGGGGAAGAGAGAGAGCGACTGGGGGGAAGAGAGAGAGCGACTGGGGGGAAGAGAGAGAGCGACTGGGGGGAAGAGAGAGAGCGACTGGGGGGAAGAGAGAGAGCAACTGGGGGAAAAGAGAGAGTGACTGGGGGGAAGAGAGAGAGTGATTGGGGGGACGAGAGAGAGTGATTGGGGGGAAGAGAGAGAGCGACTGGGGGGAAGAGAGTGAATGACTGGGGGGAAGAGAGAGAGCGACTGGGGGGAAGAGAGAGAGCGACTGGGGGGAAGAGAGAGAGCGACTGGGGGGAAGGGGGGTAGGGGAGGGGGAGGGGGAGGGGAGGGGAGGGGGAGGAGGGGAAGGGGGAGGGGGGAGGAGAAGGGGGAGGAGAGGGGGAAGGAGGGGAGGCGGGAGGGGAAGGGGGAGGTGGGGTGGAGTGGGGGAGGTGGGAAGGGGGGTGGAGGGGGAGGGGAGGTGGGGGGGGTGGAGGGGTAGAGGGGGAGGGGGGTGTGGGGGGAGGGGGTTGGTGGGGGAGGGGGTGTGTGGGGGGGAAGGGGGGGTAGGAAGGGTGTGGGGGGGAAGGGTGGGGGAAGGAGGGGGGAGGGGGAAGGGAGAAAGGGGGGGTGGGGGAAGGGAGAAAGGGAGGGAGGGGGAAAGGGAGAAAGGGAGGGGGGGAGAAAGGGAGGGGGGAGCCAGCAGACCCTCTCCCCTCTGCCGGCGATGGCTCCGTGGAGCTCCGTGCCACCCCACGCACTGTCATGGCCCAGCCCAGCGCAGCGCCCCGGTCAGCCCGAGCCCCGCCTCCCGAGCCCCGCCCCACGCCCTCCCGAGCCCCGGCTGCAAGACCGCCGATTGCAGCTGGGCCTGCGCTGGAGCCAAGCCCCAGAAATGGGCGTGAGCCGGCTTGAGGCTGTGAGAGAGGGCCGGGCCCGGTTGCCGGGGTAACCCTTCCCCCCCTTCCCACTCTCCCGAGCACCGGCCTCCCGAGCCCCGCCCTCCCGAGCACCGGCCTCCCGCCCGAGCCACGGGAGGGAAAGAGAGAGCCGCCGCTCCTCCGGTCGATGTGTTGCGGGCCGACCCCTGATGAGCACCCGATCAGCTGAGCCCGAGCCCTGCGGTGACCGCAACTCACCTCCCGCTAGGCTCCCTCCCGCCCCGCCAGCCTTCACCAAAATGCCGGCGATCGCGGGGCGGGCCCAGCGGGAGGGGCGGTGCCTAGCTCGGGCGTGGCTGGGCAACAGAGGCCTAGGCTTCCAGGCCTGCAAAAACAGTTAAAGGTAGGAAAATTATCGAGGTTAGAGAAAAGATGTACAAATTAATTAACTTTTTTTAAAAACTATTTGTGTTTTAAAAGCAACTTTTTTTTTGCTGGAAATGTAGATTTGAAAAGAAACACGCAGAAAGCGGGAAAAAGAAGCGAAGAGTTTGGAATCAAGATGGCGGCCACTCACCTCGGTTCAGAATGATTAGGCCCGCCCACACACGCACCGATTGGTCAACCATCAGGTCAGTGAAGTGTAGGATTGGTCAATCGTCCTGTCACTCGACTCTAGGATGGCCTGCCCGCACGCGCAACGAACCTGCCCCTGCGACGCAGCGATTGGTCGACCGTCGGGTCGCTCGACTGTACAATTGGTCGACCTTGATGTCACTCGATGCTAATGAGTGGATAATGAGCGGAATTTTGAACGTTTTTTGGATACCGTCGGCACAATTTTTGTCCGACCAAAAAGTAAATACACTTATGACCGTTCCGGAATCGTAAGCTTTCTTTTGATGTAACACACATGTAGGTACGCTCTATAACTTTTGAGTGTATAGCCGGACGGACAGACAGACAGACAGAAGTACCACTTTATATATAGAGATAATATAAATAAGATTTGTAGAGGGCTTGACAGGGTAGATGCTGAGAGGCTGTTTCCCCTGGCTGGAGAGTTTAGAATTAAAAGTTATAGTCTCAGGATAAGGGGCCGGCCATTTAGGACTGAGATGAGGAGAGATTTCTTCACTCAGAGGGTTGTGAATCTTTGGAATTCTCTACCCCAGAGAGCTGTGGATGCTCAGTTGTTGAATATATTCAAATGTAGGAAGTTACACAACACCAGGTTATAGTCCAACAGCTTTATTTGAAATCACAAGCTTTCGGAGTGCTGCTCCTTCTTCAGGTGAAGTGGAGAAATGCATAAAGACACAGCTTATATAGTCAGAGAATCATGTCAGATGTTTACAGGTAACCTTTCCAACTGCCATTTATCACACCTCGGCAGAGAGATAATCACAGCAGTCAAAGGTGTGAATGGTGTCCAAACTGACTAACCTGTTTGGACACCATTGGACACCATTCACACCTTTGACTGCTGTGATTATCTCTCTGCTGAGGTGTGATAAATGGCAGTTGGAAAGGTTACCTGTAAACATCTGACATGATTCTCTGACTATATAAGCTGTGTCTTTATGCATTTCTCCACTTCACCTGAAGAAGGAGCAACGCTCTGAAAGCTTGTGATTTCAAATAAAGCTGTTGGACTATAACCTGGTGTTGTGTAACTTCCTACATTTGTCCACCCCAGTCCAACTCCGGCATCTCCACACCATGAATATATTCAAGACTGAGATCGATAGATTTTTGGGCACAAAGGGAAACAAGAGATGTGGAGATGAGGATGAGAAAGTGGAGTTGATGTAAAAGTTCAGCCATGATCGTACTGAATGTCAGAGCAGGATCGAAGGGCCGCATGGCCTATTCCTGCTTCTATTTCCTATGTTCTTATGTTCTCCGTGGTGTGATCTTCTGCAGGTTTCAGGTGCCAAGAAGGACACAAAGGAAAGAGAAACAGGGCAAGAGTTAGGATGGCACTGAAATGGTGGACATTAGCAGGTGACAGTCTTGAGAATGGAGCTTGAAATTGTGTAGCTTGCTAAATATTTGCTGACTTGAATGAAGGGTTACGAATAATATGCAGACACCCCCCTGAGGTAAGCTGCCTGGGCTACTAATCTCAGGTAAGGACTTTGCTATTACTGAACAGGTTATTATGTAACCCATTTTCAATTTCAGTCTGAATTCATGGAGAGAAGCCTGTACCAAACATTTGATAAGTATAGGAATATGCAACAGTTATTATATCAATAAGACAGGTTAGTGATGTGAGGAGAGGACATTTCCCTCTTTAAAAATGAAAAACCGTCACTGCTGTATGCCTATGTAGAATCCAATAAACATGCTCAAAAAAGAATAATTTATTAATAGAAATGAACAGGAAGCAGCTTAATATTTTTGCATGCTGTAAGCAGCAGCATAATAATAATGATATAAAATTATATGATAATAAATTTCAAGTGTAAAATGCAGAACAATGATAAATGTTTCTGAAGAAATATCTTACACAATAACTTGAGTACACATTCTTTACTAATCCAGTCTTATTCTTAATCATACTCAAGATTTGGTTGAACCTAAAATAATCTACTTAATTCTCTTTTCCTTACACACAAATGTCTGTATCAAAACTTGATTACTTTATCACAAAAGCAAAATACTGCGGATGCTGGAAATCTGAAATAAAAGCAGAAAATGCTGGAAAAACTCAGCAGGTCAGGCAGCATCTGTGGAGAGAGAAACAGAGTTAATGGGCAGGATTTTCTCTGCGGAGGCGGGATGGTGGCGGGAGAGCTGGTTGGCGGGTTCCGTTCTCTCTCCCACCAGCAGCCGCTCTCTGAAAATGATTTTCTGTAGACTGTGCTTGTTAAGCCCGCCCTGCGGGGTTCCCGACCAATTAATAGGATGCAGGTCTGATGACGTCATTTGATAACGTGTCATCAGCCGATTTCCTTAAAGGGACCATGGCCACATTGATTTTGGTAGTTGTGCAGTCAGTGTTCTACAGCGGTAAGGTGCTGCAAACACTGACAAGCATGGCACAGAGGTGCACGGTTGCACCAAGGCTCTCCCATGACTCCCTCCACAGCACACAGGGAAGTTCTCTTCCCTTCCAATGGGCAGAAGAGACCTCCCAGGAGACCAACGCAGCCTGGTTGCACATTGCACAGGAGGACACAAGCAGGGATGTCGTGAGGAGGACCAGGCTGCAGTGGCGCAAACCTTTCAATGATCTCAGTAGATCACATAGAAACATAGAAGATAGGAGCAGGAGTAGGCCATTCGGCCCCTCGAGCCTGCTCCGCCATTCAATGAGATCATGGCTGATCATCCAAGTTCAGTACCCTGTCCCTGTTTTCTCCCCATATCCTTTGATCCCTTTAGCCTTAAGAAATATATCTAACTCGTTCTTGAATATATTTAATGAATTGGCCTCAACTGCCATCTGTGGTAGAGAATTCCACAGGTTCACCACTCTTTGGGTGAAGAAATTCCTCCTCATCTCTGTCCTAAATGGCTTACCCCTTATCCTTAGACTGTGACCCCTGGTTCTGGACTCCCCGGCCATCGGGAACATCCTTCCTGCATCAAGTCTGTCTAGTCCTGTTAGAATTTTATTTTATCACAAAATGTTACTGCAAAGCCACACTCAACTGCATCCTGCTGTGTCACTCATCACATAACCATCACTCTGCCTTCCCTATCCTACTCCTGCACATCCTCACTCACACCAACTTACCTTGCACCTCCACCCATCCCTCTCTATCTATAGTATCACTTCCCTATCTCACTAGCCACCCCTCACACTTACCCTCATCCTAGTGCAATCATACCAACTAACAACACACAAGGGTCGCCATTTGGGTGTTCAATTTAATTATTTAAATTTATTCGCTTATGAGATGTGGGCGTCGCTGGCAAGGCCAGCATTTATTGCCCATCCCTAATTGCCCTTGTGAAGGTGGTGGTGAGCCGCCTTCTTGAACCACTACAGTCCGTGTGGTGAAGGTACTCCCACAGTGCTGTTAGGGAGGGAGTTCCAGGATTTTGGCCCAGCGACGATGAAGGAACGACGATATACTTCCAAGTCAGGATGATGTGTGACTTGAAGGGGAACTTGGAGGTGGTGGTGTTCCCATGCTCCTGCTGCTCGTGTCCTCCTAGGTGGAAGTGGTCGCGGGTTTGGGAGGTGCTGCCAAAGAAGCCTTGGCGAGTTTCTGCAGTACATCTTGTAGATGGTACACACTGCAGCCACGGTATGCCGGTGGTGGAGGGAGTGAATGTTTAAGGTGGTGGATGGGGTGCCAATCAAGTGGGCTGCTTTGTCCTGGATGGTGTCGAGCTTCTTGAGTGTTGTTGGAGCTGCACTCATCCAGGCAAGTGGAGAGTATTCCATCACACTCCTTACTTGTGCCTTGTAGATGGTGGAAAGGCTTTGGGGAGTCAGGAGGGGGAGACACTCGCCGCAGAATACCTATCCTCTGACTTGCTGTTATTGCCACAATATTTATGTGGCTGGTCCAGTTAAGTTTCTGGTCAATGGTGACCCCCAGGATGTTGCTGGTGGGGAATTCAGCGATGGTAATGCTGTTGAATGTCAAGGGGTGGTGGTTAGACTCTCGCTTGTTGGAGATAGTCATTGCCTGGCACTTCTGTGGCGCGAATGTTACTGGGCACTTATCAGCCCAAGCCTGAATGTTGTCCAGGTCTTATTGCATGCAGGCATGGACTGCTTCATTATCTGAGGAGTTGTGAAAGGCACTGAACACTGTACAGTCATTAGCAAACATCCCCATTTCTGACCTTATGTTGGAGGAAAGGTCATTGATGAAGCAGCTGAAGATGGTTGGGCCTAGGACATTGCCCTGAGGAACTCCTGCAACAATGTCCTGGGGCTGTGATGATTGACCTTCAACCACCACAACCATCTTCCTTTGTGCTAGTTATGACTCCAGCCAGTGGAGAGTTTTCATGTAAAGTTTCTGTTAATGTAGTGTCAAACATTGAAATCTTAATTTTGAACACTTTGCATTCTTGGACAGATTTATGTGCACCTTTGGAAGTGACTTAGTGAGTTGCAGTGAATGGTGAGACATAACGGTACCCCCTGCAATGGTGATGAGTGTGAAAGGAATGGCTTGGGCATTGTAGGGATGGTTTATGGTGTTGGTGTGGGCTGGTGCCAACCTGGCGCATCATGTGGCTGCCAGGGTGTACAGCATCAAGTGAAGTAAATGTGGCCATGGTGAGGTCATCACTGGCCTCTTGGGCAGCAAAGTGGTGAGGTACTGATGCCCTGTGTCCAGTGCAGCATCAGTTGATTGCGCAGAAGGTAGGTGTTGTTGTTGGTGATGTTGGTGTGCCTGGTGATGTTGGGCTGATCGTGGAGGGATTCAGAGGACCAAGGTGAAATTTTTTCAAGGGCACCGATGTTGCTGGAATAGATGGCAGCTGAAGTTGAGATGGCAGAAGCGATCTGTCAATGGTGAGCGAGCTTGCTCCAAGGAGGTGACAGTGCATATAAAGTTAACACCACACACTTACAACCTCGATACAGCTCAAATGTGTCTTCCAACTCCTGAAATCAGCAACTTCTGGCATTTGAATGTGAACTGATGTGAGAGGTTAGGTTTTATGCTGCAGTTGCAGCTGTGAACTATTCAGCTCATTGGAAGACCCGACACACTCAGCTGGCGTGTTTGCCGAACGACGTGAAACACGTTGAAAATGTGTGAAAATAGAAAAAGCCTGGCAAAATAGCAGTTAACAAGGAGTTAACTACCTTAAGTGCCTCTCCCGCCACTTGGTGTTTGGTCTGTTCCGAAGTCACAGACCCAACACTTTGGAAACTGGTGTGGAGGCGGGTTCGCGGTGGGTTCCCAACCCGCCGTCAATCATTTTAAATTTAACAGCTGACCCACCCCCGAACCCGCCCTCTGAGCGCCGGCAAAATCACGGCCAACGTTTCAGTTCGATGACCTTGCGTCAGATGACTTTATAACTGTTTTCCTGCTGATCTTTTAAACATTGTCTTTTTCTGTTGAAATCCGCAATAATCCTTAATCTACCATGATTGCAAAAGTGCCAATTTAAATATTAAACCGCCGTGGTGCAGTGGTAGCACTCGTTTCTCTGAGTCAGGAGGTAATGTGTTCAAGTCCCATGCAAAAGTCTTGAGCACAAAATCTAGGCTGACACCTCAGTGCAGTACTGAGAGAGTGCTGCACTGTCGGAGGTGCTGTATTTGGGATGAGCCGTCTGCCCTCTCAAGTGCAGGTAAAAGATCCCATCGCACTATTTTGAAGAAGAGCACAGGAGTTCTCCCGGTGTCTGGGACATTATCAATCCCTCAACCAACCTCACTAAAAACAGATTATCTGGTGATCATCACATTGCTGTATGTGGGATCTCGTTGTATGCAAATTGGCTGCTGCACTTCATACATTACAACAGTGACTATACTTCAAAAAAGTACTTCATTTGCTGCACTGCACTTTGGGATGTCATAAAATTATTTATTCATTTCCGTGCGTACGGAACTGTCAAAAGTACGAAGGGGGATTCCCTTCTTCCATTGGTTGAGCTGGCCCACGTGATCCCAGGGTGCTTGTGAACTGCATGCAGCCTTGGGATACACGGGCCTCTGCACATTTCCAAGAGGAGAGGCCCAGGATCGGAAGCCTCCGTATCTCCAGGACCGGCTGGTAGGTTTGTAGATTTTTTGCTGATCGGAGGCATCAGCCCGCAGGAAGCCTCCAATCAGAAATTCAGGGCCTTTAGCATTTCTACCAGTCAGAAGGCAACAAGAGATCTGCCATTTTGGATTTTTCAATAAGAAAAGATCCATTTGGATGTTATACTCAATCGATTGCACTGCAGTTGGCTGTAAAGGAGGAGAAAATTTGGTCTTTCTTCATTTGAACAACATGGATTATGGGCCGATATAATAGAAGTGTTTAAAATTGGGAAAGAATGGGACAGGGTGTTATGTTCATTAATAAATAGACATTCTTATTATGAACACAGCTAGCTTTTGCTAGCTACTTTTATTGAGCACATGTGGACTTGTACAGCATCTTGTAGAGGCTTCCATCTTGACTGCTGCCTTGTGGGTAGCCTAGTGCCTCATGGGTAATGTAGTCTTAATATATCTACAGCTGGGTAGTGTAGTCTTATACATACAGCTATATACAGCTCTACGGCTCCACCTAGTGTCCACTATAGAATGACATGTTATTGATCACAACATCCCCCTTTCTCCGAGGTTCAACAAAATCAATATCAATCAACTTTCAAGAAAACAACAAAGACAATATCAGCAACACTTCTGTTAGTGCTCTATAAACATAAACATTTTCAAAACAGTCAACACATTTTCAAAGCTTTACATTGTACTCAAAGATTAAGTCTATCAGGCTTTTTTACTTCACGTGTGGATCTTCTCAACATGGGTAAGTCTGGTGTGTCTTCATGAGATTGTTCTGGCGGTGAATTACAAGATGCAGTTGCGGCATTGTCATCAATCTGCTCTTGTATAGATCGAGGTCTCCTTGCGATCTTTGCTTGGAGAGGGTTTCAGTGTTTCCTCCACTCTTCATGCCATAACTCTCAATGTAGTCAATGCACTCTCGAAAAACTGCTGGCAGCTGGATCCCATCATACAGCATAATCCTCTCAGCAGCCTCGGCTAATGGAACACCAAAGATTGGCCTGAGGGAAGAAGGAGTATCCACCGGAACTGCTTCCTGCTCTGGTGCGGGCTTCTTCTTTTTCCTTTTCTCTTTCCACTGCTTAACAACATCTGCTGCGGTTATATCTTTGGACTTTTTCTCCTTGTGTTTTTCCTCTTTGTGCTTTTCTTCCTTTGGCTTCTCTTTGACCTTAAAGTCTTTTTCTTTCTTCTTGGAGAAACTAGGCTTTTTGAAGACATGGATACCCTTTGGCCTTTTCATCCTTGATGGGCTCTCTGCTTCATCACCTGAGTCATCTGGTCTGCTTATGGCACAGTTTATACAGTAGACTCTTTTGACCAGTTCTAAGTCCTCACAAGCTTTGTCACCTAGTATCGAATCAAGTCTTTCAGCCACAACAGAAAACATGAGATGATGCACTTTGTCTTTGACTGTCACTTTAAGTCTGCATACACCTAAGCTATCTATTTTCTGTCCATTATAGTCCTTCAGTAGTACTGACTTTTTCTGTATTTTGGGCTTTTCTTTCATATTTTTTATGTCACTCATACTGATTAAGTTTGCTTTTGCCCCAGTGTCCAGTTTCAATGTAACTAATGCTCCATTTATCTGCAGTGGGATCATCCATTTGTCCACTTTTACTGCATTGACTTTATGTTCAGCATTGTCCATTTCTGAGGGCTGCACATTTTCTGTATCTTTTTTGATATCATCACATGACACCATTCCTACAAAAAATGTCTCACTTAAATCAGTGTCCTCAATCACATTGACTTGTTGCCCTTTCGTTGTTTTTACTTTTGAAAAGCATTGTTTGGCAAAGTGATTCTTTCCATTACACTTTGTGCACATTTTTCCAAATGCTGGGCATTGTCTTGACTGGTGTTTGTAACCACAGCGTTTACAATTAAAAATGCCTTCCTCCGATTGCTTTGCATTTCTGTCCTGCCTATGTTTCTTCCCTTTGTAGGACACAGCACCGACAGCAGCAGTTACTACAATCGCATCATTATTGATTTCACTGAAAGTCTTCGCATGCTTTCGAGCTAGCTCACTGGCTTGGCAAATTTTCACTGCTTTTTCCAAATTTAGTTCGGTTTCTCTCAACAGACGTTCCCTGACTTTTTTATCATGAATACCAAACACAATCTGGTTACGAATCATGGACGCTTTGAGCTCAGAGAAATTACATGTCTGTGCTTTCAGTTTCAGATCAGTTATAAAGCTATCAAAAGTCTCATTTTGTTGCTGTGTCCGAGAACGGAAGATGTATCTTTCATACGTCTCATTCTTTTTGGGAGAGCAATGTGCATCAAATTTTTTTAGCACATCTTCTAATTTTTCTCTGTTCTCCACTGGATTAAATACAAATGTATTAAATACCTCTATCGCCTGTGGGCCTGCAACCGTAAGCAGCAATGCTATCTTCCTTGCGTCTGGCTTCGTACCGAATCCGATGGCTGCAATGTAGAGTTCGAATTGCTGTTTAAAAGTCTGCCAATTGTAGTCGATTTTTTCTGTGAGATTCAAACGCTCTGGTGGCTTCAAATTCTCCATGTCACTTTTCACAATTTTCAGCAGATCTTCACCACCCTGGTACCATGTTATGTTCATTAATAAATAGACATTCTTATTATGAACACAGCTAGCTTTTGCTAGCTACTTTTATTGAGCACATGTGGACTTGTACAGCATCTTGTAGAGGCTTCCATCTTGGCTGCTGCCTTGTGGGTAGCCTAGTGCCTCATGGGTAATGTAGTCTTACTATATCTACAGCTGGGTAGTGTAGTCTTATACATACAGCTATATACAGCTCTACGGCTCCACCTAGTGTCCACTATAGAATGACATGTTATTGATCACTACACAGGGTAGATAGAAACAGACAGATCCCAGTAGTTGAGGGTTCAAGAATAAGGGGCCTTAGATACAAGATTCAATGTAAGAGATTTAGAACAGAGAGGAGAAACTTCTTCACACACAGAGTTGTGAGGCTGTGGAATTCACTCCCAGGGTTAGTTGTTGAGGCAGAAATTATGTCAACATTGAAGATTAGATTGGATAGGTGGATAAAGGAAAGGAGGTTGAAGAGGTACGGAAACAGGGTGGGTAAATGTGATTACAACTATTTGCTCATGTGGAGGGTAAACACCAATAGGGACTGGTTGAGCTAAACATACTGTTTCCATGTCATAACTTGTATGTATATTTCTATAACAGGGATCAGCATCCTTTCTACTTCTGGTATCCAATCACAGAGCTGAAACACACATCAAAACCTCAGCATTGATTAAAACATGGTTCCCATTGGCAATAAGGCTTTAACATACATTTTCACACTAGGATTCTGCATCAATCCCAGTCCTGTACACATGACAACCTAGAAAAGTAGCAAAAGATGACCAACAGCTTCAAAGAAAATTGCCACCGCCCCCAAAAAACTGACAGTTCCAATACAGCTCTGAATAGAGAACTATGACTTGTGAAGACAATAAGTTGGACTGACACTGTAGAGATACAGTGCTTATAATCTAAGCAGCAACATTTCATCATTTTTACTGTAGTACACAAAAGCACAATTACCAGTGCTGAGGGGGGCATACGAGTACTGGAGGCATTCACATTATTTTATATGGGAAGCTTGCTATCCAGGTGGCATATTTATTGGTGTTTTTCAGCCGACTGTGATGCTGAGTGTGAACCTCAGTATAATTGTTTTTAATTTAAGTAAAATGCATTATCATTCCAATCTCTCTCAATTTTATTTCCAAGCCTTAGCAATTTTTCAATTATAGTGATAGCAATTGTCAAGTTAAACCAATTAAAGCATTCACATAAGGATGCCTTTACCTTGTCTTAAACAATACAGCTGCAACCACTATTGAAGAAAATAAACTTCACCTAAAACAACAGCCAGGCATGCTCCAGAAAGTTCTTCTTAGGGGAAAAAAGTTTTTAGAAGTTACATTTTTGCAGTTTATTTACAGGGGCAGATTTTGCGGTGGGTATGACGGCTTATTCTGAGAGTATGCCATCATACCGCCTTTGAAATGGACTGCATTTGAGTGCATCTGAAAGGATTGTTAACCATTCTGGTATCACTGGTACCTAGTGGCAACATTTAGAAACATAAAGGGGGAAAATTTGAGTCACGCCCCCTTTGGAGCGCTAACTTTGCCGGGGCGCTACTTGTATTTCCTGAAAATATTAGCGCCCCCGTGGCCGATTTTCCCAGGTAGTGCCCCACCTCCCTCTTGGGGCGCTGCGAGCCAATATCGTGGTGCTATGCTGTGGCACGGCGTGCCGCGGTACTGCAGGCCTTCCTCCCCTTATTAAAGGGGTGGGGCCTGGCGCAGCATGTCCCGACACCCAGCTGGGCCACCAGGGATCGGGAGTGCTGGCAAATGAGCCCGGCACTCAAGAGGAATGCCGGGCTCATGGAGAGCAGCCGGCACCCTGCAGGGGGGCTTCATGGGGGCCGGGGACAGCAACGGGGGCAGGTGCTGGCAGACGGCCAGCAACAAAAATGGCCGCCCGCCACCACCCCTTTAACTAGCGCCACCCCGGCCGCAGGTAGGCTCCCCTGACCCTGTCGGACATAGTGTCCGGCTGTAAGTCAGGGGGTGCTACTGAAGATTGCGGCCGGGGCACAAGTGGGACTCTATGCAGGGCGATGACGTCATCGCCGGCGGCGCAGCGCCGTGAGGTGCTAACGGTTACTGCCGCCGCTAACCTCCCACTGAATTTCATGGGAGGCGTTGGTGGCGCCCCGCCCGGGCGCTAGTTGCTTTGCGCCCCATTAGCGCCCTCTTAGGGCGCTAACGGGAGGCGCAAAGCAACCGAATTTTTGCCCCTAAAAATATAAAATATGACAATATTTAAAATTATCAGGGGGAAAATTTGGGTCGCGCCCCCTTTGGGGTGTTAACTTCGCTGGGGCGCTACTTGTAGTGCCCTGAAAAAGTTAGTGCCCCCGTGCCGGAAATTGAATGGTAGCGCATAAGCAGGAGAAGGGGCGCTACTGGAAGCTACCATTCAATCTCACGCCACTACGTGCAACAGCGCCATGCATGCCAGCACATAGCATCGCAGTATTACAGGCCTCCCTTCCTTGATTAAAGGGAAGGGGCCTAGCGCAGGGCATACCGGGGTCCTGCTGGACCACCGGGGAATGGGGTGCCGGCAAAAGAGCCCGGCATTCAAGAAGAGTGCTGGGCTGATCGATCACGGCCGGCACCCCACAAGAGGAGGCTAAAGGGGGCAGGTGCTGGCAGGCGGCCCAAAAAAAAATGGCAGCCTGGCAACTGCCCTTTAATTTGCGCCGCCGTGGCCACGACCTCAGCACCCTGACCTGTCGGACATAGCATCCGGCAGTAGGTCAGGGGGCGCGAGCGAAGTTTGCGGCGGGGGCGCGAGTGGGGCGCTGCGCACGATGGTGATGTCATCGCTGGAGGCGCAGCACTGCGGGGCAGTACCGGCTACCGCCACTGCTAACCTCCCACTGAATTTCGATGGTGCTAACGGGAGGTGCAAAGCAACCCAATTTTTCCCCCTCAATGGTTTCTGCACTCCAATTGTATGATCAAGAACTGAGCATTCGGCACAGATCATTGATACTTCCTCCAAATGTCTGAAATAAAACCATTTTGCTATTTAATTATTTTGTATACATTTAAAGCTGCCCCACAGCATGGTGTATAGTAAATCAAGAGGATCATTGCCAACACCTTTCAGTGCTGTTGAATCACCATCCGTCGTAATGGACCTTTGACAAGATATTAAATGCTAGCCTTAAAAGATTAAAAAACTTACCTGATTTACATAAAATAAATCCGAACACATCCTTAATTTAAAAAGCCGAGATGTTTGGAATGCAGCACAGGTAATTCTACGGTCTAGCACAACACTCTACAGTGCTCTCCAGTGCTCCTCAGTGCAATTAAGAAAAGGAACATGTTTCTTAGTATGAAATATAAATAACGTAGGGCTAGATTTTCAGTATAGGCAGTTTTGGGGCGCTAACCTTAGCGCCCGCCCGAAGTTAGCGCCCGCCCCAAAGTAGCGCCCCGTTGCCGGAAATTCAGTGGCTTCGCCCTAAGAGGTTGGTGGAGTGCTAAAAGAGGCGTTCCACTACTATCTTTAGGCGCTAAGCCGGCGGTCCAGAGGGATAGCGCCCAGGCGGGGCGCAGCGCGGGTGCGGTCATTTTTGGACTGACAGCAGACCCCGTGGCGCCGACCAGCTCTTAAAGGGGGAAGGGACGAATTGGTCTGCTGCCACGCCCTGCACACTGCAGCCTTGCAAAGAGGCCTCAACACTGCTGCTCAGCCCCAGGGAGTCATGGCAACGCCAGAGAAGGCCCGTCAGCGTGCCCTGCGCTTCTCAGAGGGTGATCTGGACATAATGGTCACAGCTCTGGAGGTGAGGCGCAAGATCTTGTTCCCAGAGAGTGGGAGGAATCCAACCCACCACGACTACACCAAAGCCTGGAAGCAGATCGCCCAGAGGGTGACGTTCACCGGCGATGCCCCCAGGACCCACAAACAATGTCGTAAAAAATACAACGACCTGACCAGGATTGTCAGGGTGAGTACCCTTTCCAGTCTCCTCCTCATTCTTGCATGTACACCTGACATGATGGGCAAAGGGAGCTGAAAGTCCTATTGGCCAGCCCTCAGCCAGCAGCATTGGGACAGTCATGAGCATCAATTGGCCATTCGGCACTCTACACTCTGGCCAAGCTATTCCACCATGGGAGGCTGTGCACACTACATCAGGGCTTCACTCTGGCCAAGCTATTCCACCATGGGAGGCAGTGCACACTACATCAGGGCTACACTGCGCACTTACAGCCCGTCCTTTCTCTTGCAGGCTAAAGTAGCCTTTAATCGCCAGGCCCGTGCCAGGGGTGGCCGCGCCAAGCTGCAGAAGCTCACTCGGCTGGAGGAGCGCGTGTGTGTGCTCATGGGAGCCCGTGTGATCGTCCCCACAGCGTGCGAAGTAGCCGACCCTCCACTGCCCGGCAATGGTAAGGACCTCGCCTTTTGGCCCTCTCGCGTCGCACTGGCCCATCCGAGCTACCTCCTTTGCCACTGTCCCACCAATGCGCTGAATGCCACCAGTCCTAACTCCCTCGCTGATGCCGTCTCCTCACTCTGAAGCTACTCTTGTGCATTCCTGCTTTCAGCTGGTGACGACCAGGACCCTGAAGCTGCCAGTGACAGCACCTCCGAGCAGGAGGAGGAGGAGGAGCAAGCCGGACCATCGGGGGAACAGTCACGTCCCGCAGGAGAGGAGGAAATGCTTGACACCTCCTCGCTGGACGAGTGCCTGGAGGAACTGTCGCAGGGCAATGCAGCTTCTGGGACCAGTGGCGTCCAGCCACCCAGGAGCCGTGCGCGTGGCCCGCGGCCTTCCCCCCAAAGGGGGGGAGGATCAGAGGGGAGTGCTGCTGATCGGCACACTCGCCGCCACCAACGTGGCAAGGGTCCCCTAGTTCGGCCCCCTCCTCCCCAGCGGGAGAGTCGCGACTCCAGTCCGGACACCTTCACCTCGGAGGAGGTGCGGAAGCTGGATAAGATGGCCGAGGATTCAGACCGGCGCCACACGGAGCTCATGAGCGTAGTGGGGCGCATGCCTGAGGCCATCGAGTCGCTGGCGACCAGTGTGCGCGAGTTCGGGGCAGCAACTGCCGCGAGTGGCCGCATGCTGACTGATGCCGTCAAGACCCTGGCGGATGTGATGCGGGCGCACACCAGGACCACAGGGGCACTCACTGCTGCCACACGCGCTGTCTCAGGCAGGCATCGCCAGGGCAGCCGCCGCGCTGGACCATCCCAGCAAACCGCCCCTCGGCTGATTGTTGCGGATCCTGCAGTGCGGGCCCGGCCGAGTGCCACCGCGCCACAGCACCAGCCAGCGCATCCCAGACGCCAGCTGGCCCACATTGCGCCATCCGTCGCCGCCATTCCCCCACTGGGGCGTCAAGGGCAAGCGGCTGCAGCTGATGGTGGCCAGGCTCAGGTGCGCCACTCAGCAGACGGCCCCTCGAGGCCCAAACGCCATGTAGGCCGCCCCCCAGCGGCATCTGGCGGAAGGGCATCTGAGCCTCAGGCGCCTTCCCCCAGCCTCACAGCAGCCACTGGGCAGAGCTTGCGAAGGAGCAGCAGGCCGGGCAGGGGAGGCAAAAGGCTGGGCAAGGTCTCGCCCTCGCGGGCCACTCAGTAGAGGGTGTGGCCAGCTTTCCTTTTATATGGCGGTGGCCATCTTTATTTTGCCCATGGTTGTGTTGTTGGAGGGCTTATTTTTTGCGTTAGGCCGATGTTGAGGCCCGGTTTGAAGAAATGTGGAGTGACTCCTCCCCAGTTTGTGGGAGTGAGTCGTTGGTTGGGCTTTTTGTGGGGCCCGTTTATTGTTTTTGGGGATTCATGTGGGAAGGGCTTTTCATTTTTGTGTAATAAATAATTATCTTTATTCATGCAGTCTCCATGGTTGTTCTTCTTAGTGTTTGTTGGCTTCGCCGGCTGAGGGCTTGCGGAGCGGCTGCATTCATCTTCCCTCATGGCCCCTGGCCATTCCCTGACAGGGGGCTTAGAAGTACCGTGTAATAAGGTGGCGTCGTGCGGCCCTTGGCCCTGGTCGCTCCCTCCTGGGAACGTACTCCTGCTCCTCCTCCTCCTCCTCATGCTCCTCCTCCTGAGGTGCTGGTCCAACGTCAGGTGGCAGTGCCTGAGTCCTGCGGATAGCCAGGTTGTGTAGCATGCAGCAAACCACCACAAATTGGGAGACCCGGTCCGGCGAATACTGGAGAGCTCCTCCGGAGCGATCAAGGCAGCGGAACCGCTGCTTGAGGACCCCAATAGTTTGCTCGATGATGTTGCGGGTGGTTTGATGGCTCTCGTTGTAGGCCTCTTCAGCAGCGGTCCTGGGCGCGCGGAGCGGGGTCATGAGCCAGGTGCACAAAAGATAGCCTTTGTCCCCGAGTAGCCATCCTCTTGGGGGAGGCTGTGCCTGGAACATGTCATGCACAGTACTCTGCCGCAGGATAAAGGCATCGTGGCTGCTGCCTGGGAAGCTGGCATTGACTGCCATGATGCGCTGCTTGTGGTCACACACCAGCTGCACATTCAGAGAATGGTAGCCCTTCCTGTTGCGATACTGCTCGCCATGCTCCAGAGGGGCCCGCAAAGCCACATGCGTACAGTCAATGGCGCCCTGCACCAAGGGGAATTCCCCGAGTCTGGAAAATCCCAATGCGCGCTGATGCTGGCTCTCCAGGGCCATGGGGAAGGAGATGAATTGGCTTCTCCTTCTGAACAGTGCTTCGGTCACCTGGCGGATGCAGCGATGCGCGCCGTACTGGGAGATGTTTGCTATGTCCCCAGCAGCGTATTGGAAGGAGCCGGTGGCATAGAAGTTCAATGCCACCGTCACCTTCACTTCCACCGACAGAGACGTCCTGCACCTGAGCTTTGGCCGCAGATCTCGGCGAAGCAGGTGGCAGATCTCTGCAATCACCTCCTTTCGGAATCGGAGCCTTCTAACACATCGCGCGGCACTCATGTTTAGGTAGGAGCGCTGCTGGCGGTATGGCCTGACTGGGTAAGGCCTATGTGGCCGACGCCTGTAGCCCCCTCTGCCTCTAGCCAGGGCTGCCCCTCTCACAATGCGTCTGCGAGCCCTACGGACATGGAGCTGCAGCTCCGCGTTGGCACCCCATGCAACCCCCATCAAATCCTGGCAAACACTCAAATTTCCAAAAGGCCACTTGCAGCGCTCTGGCCTGAGTCCAAAAATACCTGAGCTCTTGCTGCTTGAAACCAGTTAGCTATCCTCCTTGTTGTGTCTCCAGAAATGCGTTGCACAAGAGTGTTTTCTGAAAAAAGGCTGGCCTTTATACTGGAGAGCACGTCCCCTTTAATTTGCGCCCCCCGGGGCCCGCGCTGGTTGTGTTGCGTTCCTTTTTCCAAACGCTCCGGCCGCCAGCCGCACAATGGGGCGGTCCGACTGAAGTTTGGAATCGGGGCGGCCAAAGGGCGTTGCACGAGGATGTGACGTCATTTTCTGCGCGCGCATCCGGCCGGGCGCTAAACTTTGCGCCGGCGCTAACGGGCAACTTAATTTGGGGCGGGGCGCAAACTGCGCTGCGCACGGGCGCTACACGCATAGCGCCCGAAAATCACTTCTCTTAAGGCGCTAACTGCTGGCGCTAGCAACTGAAAATCTAGCCCGTAATGTTTAATACACTTCCCAAGTGATAGAAACTGTTTTAACCTCAATAGAAGGTTGAACAGCTAAACGATTTATTTCACTTTAGTAAATGGTCAAAGAACGAGCATCTTTCCATTGACCTCAAATGATCATTTTAACCTTCAAGTGGAATGTATGCTAATGCATGAAGATCTCAGAATTTGATGTGCTACAGTCTTCAAGCTTTCTTACTCCTATGCTTAAATGTCTTCAAATACCTTGTGAAATTTGTTCAATAAAGAACTCATATTTGGCAACATCCCAGTACATTCAATATTTCCTTTGTGTCATAAGCTGTTTAGTAGTTAATAAATTATATGCCCTGCCAGGTAAAGAATGCAGGGCCAGCGCCTACAAAGGTATCAGTATGTTGTCAATGGCACAAAATTGGGGAATGCTAGATAACTCATAAAATCCTCATTTAATCTGGCACCAAATGAGCCCTTATGCAACTGGCATATTGTGTAACAGCAACACACATTGTTATTCACAATGACTCACTGATCTTTGTTTTAATCCTACAAAATTGCTTGGCCTAGAAATTCAGTATAGCCACTTTTGGGGCGGTAAAGTCGGGCGGGCGCTAAAGTTTGCGCCCGCCGGAAAGTGGAGGCCACTTCGCCGATATTCAGTAGCTTTGGCCAAGGAGTTTGCTCGAGCGCTAAAACTGGCATTGCACCCCTATCTTTAGGCGCTAAGCCGGCGGTGCAGACTGATACCGCCGAGGCCGGGCACAGCGCAGGTGCGGTCATGTTTTGATTGACAGCAGACACCCTGGCGCTGGCCAGCTCTTAAAGGGGGAAGGGTCGACTTGGTCTGCTGCCACGCCCTGGATACTGCAGCCCTCCAGCTAGGCCTAAACACTGCTGCTGGAGAGAAATAGCGCCAGCAACGATGCAGAGGGCCCGTGAGCGAGCGCAGCGCTTCTCTGCCCATGATTTGAAGGTGCTGCTTAGGGGTTTGGAGAAGAGAAGAGATATCTTGTGCCCGGACAGTGGCAAGAAGGCTCCCAAGAGGCTGTACAGGAGAGCCTGGAGGGAAATCGCCCAGAGGGTCACAGCCAACAGCGATGTCCCCAGGACTGGTGACCAATGCCGGAAAAAGTTTAACGACCTCACTCGGTTGGCCAGGGTGAGTACCCTTTCCATTGTCCTCCTCATCCTTGCATGTGCACCTCAGCAGCTATGGCACTGGCATGAACATCAATAGCACTTTCTGCACTTTACACACTGGCCAAGCTATTCCACCATGGGAGGCAGTGCACACAACAACAGGGCACCACACTGGCCAAGCTATTCCACCATGGGAGGCAGTGCACACAACAACAGGGCACCACACTGGCCAAGCTATTCCACCATGGGAGGCAGTGCACACAACAACAGGGCACCACACTGTACTTAGAGGCCGTCCTTTCTCTTGCAGGCCAAGCTGGCCCAGAATCTGAAGAGCCGGACTGTCACCGGGGGAGGCCGTGCCCAGTTCCAGGAGCTCAGTGACCTGGAGGAGCGCGTGGGTCGACTCATGGGTGCCTGGGTGATTGGCCCCGTTGCAATTGGAGATGCCGACCCTGTGCTGGGCCCCAATGGTAAGGACATGAGCATTTGGACCTCTCTCGTTCCCCTTGCGCTTCAGATCTACATCCTTTGCCACTGTCCGACCAATGCGCATAATGCCACCACTCATGCCTCCCTCGCTGACGCCCTGTCCTCACTCTAAAGCTACTCTTGTGCCTTCCTGCTTTCAGCTGGTGAGGAGGAGGTCCCTGAGGCTGCGAGTGTCAGTCCCTCGGAAGAGGAGGACGACGAGGAGCAAGAGGAAGGCGGCACATCGGGGGAACCCTCATCCGCGCCAGGGGATGGCAATGGAGGGGACACGTCTTGCCTGGAGGAGAGCCAGGGGGAAGTGTTGCAGGTGGGTGTAGCTCCTGTGCCCAGTGGCGTCCAGCCACGCGGGAAGGGTCGGGCAGCACGGCTGCCTTCTCCCCAGAGGGGGGAAGTGTTGCAGGGGAGTGTAGCTCCTGTGCCCAGTGGCATCCTGCCATGCGGGAAGGGTCGGCCAGCTCGGCGGCCTTCACCCCAGAGGGGGGAAGTGTTGCAGGGGAGTGCAGTTGCTGGGCCCAGTGGCGTCCAGCCACGCGGGAAGGGTCGGGCAGCTCGGCGGCCTTCTCCCCAGAGGGAGAGTCCGGCCTCCAGTCTGGAGACGGTCCTCGCCCAGGCGGTGCGCCTCCTTGATCAAATGTCCGCTGACTCGGATCGTCGGCACACCGAGTTCATGGGGGTTGTGGCACGGTTGCCTGAGGCCATTGAGTCCCTGGCTCATAGTGTGGCCGATTTCGGGGCCTCACAGGCCAGGGGTTTAGAAGAACTCGCGGCAGCACAGGCCAGGGGTCACGAAGAATTCGGGGCAGCACAGGCCAGGGGTCACGAAGAATTCAGGGCATCACAGGACGCGAGTCGGGCCGATTTCAGGGCAGCACAGGCAGCGAGTGCAGAGTTGATGAGTGGTGCCGTGCAGTCACTGGCTGGTCTGATGCGGGCACAGACCAGGGCAGTACGGGCACTCACTGCTGCCACACTCGCTGTGTCACGCACGCATCGCCAGGGCACCCGCCGCGCTGCTGCAGTACAGCGGTCTGGGCTTCACCAGATTGCTGCGCTTGCTGCAGTGCCAGCCCGGCCGACTGCCAGTGTCTCTGGCGACCAGCGAGCGCCTGGCATCAGCCAGCTTGCCCCCATTGCTGCAGCCGCCACTGCCACTCCCCCAGCAAAGCTGCGACGAGCTGCTGGAGAGACTGATGCTGCCCAGCCACAGCTGCAGCAGTCAGCAGCCGGCCCCTCCAGGGCCGGAGCTCGTCTAGGCCGACCCTCAAGGGCATCTGCCGTCACGCATTGTGCCCCTCAGGAGCCTTCCCCCAGCCTTGCAACACCCACAGGGCCCAGGTTGAGGCGGAGCAGCAGGTCGGCCAGGGGCCGGAAAAGCCTGGACAAGGACTCGCCCTCTCGGCACACAAAGTAGAGTGTGTTGCCAAATGTTTTTTTATATGGGGGTGTTTGTGTTCTCTATGGGGGGGGTTTATTTTGGTAAGGCCGAAGATGAAGGCAAATGTTTTTTTATATGGGGGTGTTTGTGTTCTCTATGGGGGGGTTTGTCTTGGTAAGGCCGAGGATGAAGGCCATTTGGATGGACAAGTTTTGGTATTCCTCCCCAGGTTGTGGGAGTGAGATATGTTTTTGACTGTTTTTTGGGGGTCTTGTCTGTTTTTGGGTTTCATGTGGGAAGGGCCCTGAGTTTGTTCAATAAAGCTTTTTATTTATTCAGCTTGTCCATGTGTGATGTTTCAAGTGGTTGTTGCGTTAACCGGCTGAGGGCTTGCGGAGCGGCTGCATTCAGGTGTGTTCATTGCCACAAGCCATTCCCTGACAGGGGGCCTAGAAGTGTCGTTCAATAAGCCGCCGACGGACGGCCCTTGGACCTTGTGGCTCCCTCCTGGGCTGGTACTCCTCCTCCTGCTCCTCCTCCTCCTCATGGTCCTCCTGCTCGTCCTCCTGAGGTGGTGGTCCAACGTGAGGTGGCAGTGCCTGAGTCCTGCGGATAGCCAGGTTGTGCAGCATGCAGCAAACGACGACGAACTGGGAGACTCTATCCGGCGAATACTGTAGAGATCCGCCGGAACGATCCAGGCAGCGGAACCGTTGCTTGAGGACGCCAATCGTTTGCTCTATGATGTTCCTTGTGGCTTGATGGCTTTCATTGTATGCCTCCTCAGCAGGGGTCCTGGGCGCGCGGAGCAGGGTCATGAGCCATGTACACAAAGGATAGCCTTTGTCCCCGATAAGCCATCCTCTTGGGGGAGGCTGTGCCTGGAACACGTCAGCCACAGTAGTCTGGCGCAGGATAAATGCATCGTGGCTGCTTCCTGGAAAGCGGGCACTGACAGCTAGGATGCGCTGCCTGTGGTCACACACCAGCTGTACATTGAGGGAATGGTAGCCCTTCCGGTTGCGGTAATCCTCGGCATTGTCGATAGGTGCCCGCATAGCCACATGCGTGCAGTCAATGGCGCCCTGCACCATGGGGAAGTCGGCGATCCTCGCAAATCTGACTGCACGCTGCTCCTGCCTCTCTAGGGTCATGGGGAAGGAGATGAATTGGTGTCTCCTTGCGAAAAGGGCATCGGTGACCTGCCGGATGCAGCGATGCACGGCGAACTGGGAGATGTTCGCTATGTCCCCAGCAGCGGCTTGGAAGGAGCCGCTTGCATAAAAGTTCAGAGCCACCGTGACCTTCACTTCCACCGACAGAGACGTCCTGCACATCAGCTGTGGACGCAGATCTCCGTGAAGCAGCTGGCAGATCTCTGCAACCACCTCCCTTCTGAAGCGCAGCCTCTTAACACACTGCGCGGCATTCATGGTGAGATAGGACACCTGCTGGCGGTATTCCCTGAGTGGGTAAGGCCTACGTTGCCGACGCCTGATGGCCCCTCTGCGTCTAGGCATGGCTGCCCCTCTCACACAGCGTCTGCGAGCCCTTCGCACATAATGCTGGAACTGAGGGTTGGAACCCCATGCAGCCCCCATAATATACTTGCAAACAGTGAAATCACAATGAGACAAATTTGCAAGCTCTGGCCAGAAGCCAAAAATACCTCTCCTATGTTGGCCCAATTCAGTAAGGTCTCTTCCTTGGTCTCTGTCCAGAAATCCGCAGCACTAAAGTCATTGCAGCAAAATGGCTGGCCTTTATAGTTCAGTCTAAGTGCCCTTTAATTAGCACTCCCCGAGGCCCGCAGGGCCTCTGCTGCGTTCCACTTCACAGTTCTTAACAGCGCCACGCCCACATTGGGCAGGCGCCACTGAAGTTCCGGTTTGGGGTGCACAAACGGCGTTGCACGACGAAATGACGTCATAAGCTGCGCGCGCAGCTGAGCGCGCGCAAACACTTTGCGCCGGCGCTAAATGTCAACTGAAGTTGGGTGTAGGCGCAGATTGGTCTGCGCCCGGGCGCTAAGTGCCTAGCGCTCGAAATCTACCCCTCTGATGGCGCTAACGGCTGGCGAACGCAACTGAAATTCTAGGCCCTTATCTATGCCTGAAAAGATCCAATGGTCAGAATCTCTTGGAGCAGCCATAATTTGAACACCAAGGCAAAGCACTCTGGTTATCTGAGTTTGTTCAGAGAGACTACCTTCCAAAAACACACTACAATGAAATAGTACAATAATAAAACTACTCAAATTGTTACATAGAATTACATAGAATATGTTACCCGCACTCACTGTGCACTGTGTGGCCGAATTTCTAGGCCCACAGGTTTTTCGAAGGATGTTTATGGACCAGCCCTTGACAGATATCCACCTGTAGTGGTGCTTGTGCCCACCTTCTCCAAGTAAATGAAGTTTTCTTCCACTGACCCTGCAAACTTCAGCAGGGCCAGCATTGGAGGGAATGGGTGGGCTTAATCCCAGCATAACAATTTCAGCGAAGGTGCAAAGGCTGGAAAGGGAAGATAAGGAATATCAAGAAGTAGTGCTTAGGTGACAAGAAGCTTGGAATCTAAAATCCTGGAGTTGTAGAATGAAGGAAAGGTTCAGAAAAGAAAGGTTCTATAATATTGGACGATAAGTTGGAGTAGGCCACCGTGTGATGACTTTTCAGGCTGGATTCCATGTAATGATCCCGTCTGAAATCGAGCAGGAACGTAGTGAAGAATTCGGGAGAATTGGTGAAGCCTACCACATTCTCACCCACCTGACTGGGATTTTTCTCCCCCTGGCCCTTCCAGGAGCTGGCACTGGCCATTCACTCCACACCCACTTTAGCAAATAGCAGTGGAGGCATGGGGCCCAGGTCCCCAGCAGACTTCATTCCCATCTGCAAAAAAAGGTTAATTCTCTGTAGTTCTTTCAAAATTCTAAAATAATTCTCCAAAATAAGGCCTTACGAATGCCAAACTAATTGATGAAATGTCAAATTTCTGTACCTAATTTCATGCCGTGTTTATATTGTGAACCGTCTTCCAATAAACTGCTTTTATTTTATTCTGTGTCCAGCATTCTATCTGAACTTGGTAACAAAAAGCATCCAGGAATTGACCTGGGCAAGTTGGGCTAGAGAAGCTAAGGATTCCCATTAAAAACATACCAGAACTGATCATTATTTCCAGTCTCAATTGAGTGTAAGGTGCTCTGACAAACCCATTACTCGACTAATAAAGAATTTGAATTCATTCTTCTCCAACAGACTACCAGGGAATTAAAATGTACAATAATTTATTTTGTTATATAAAAAGAAAGATTTGCATTTATATAGCGCCTTCCACGACCACAGGACATCCCAAAGTGCTTTACAGCCTTTCAAGTACTTTTGAAGTGTAGTCACTGTTGTGATGTAGGAAATGCAGCAGCCAATTTGTGCAAAGCAAGCTCCCACAAACAGCAATATATAACTTATATAAAAGTAAGTTCATAGAATCATTACTAACATAGTCCCTTCCTGCTGTTGCTTCTTCTTTACTTCAATGGTAGTTTGAATTAAGATAAATTTCTTCAATTTTAGCAATGTCAAGAAAGCTAATTTCAGCTGATAGTTTAAAAAAATACACATTTATTTTCATGAAACAAAAAAGTCTTTTGGTTCTCAAAAGCCTTTTAGTGTATTTTTTTCTAGGGCTATATTTGTCAATAAAAACATGAACATGCTGTGCCTAGCTCTAAACCACTGAGGAGATCTATGCAGTGCCTAGCTGGATGGGCTGCAGCTGTCTTATTCTCTGCAGTGAAGTGTTAATCTATGGAGTGACAGAGTGAGATGTGATGACATTTCCTGTGGTGAACATTATGCGAACTGCTTGATCCCAGCAGAAAGAATGATGTTTAGAGGAGCTAGAAAGACATTAATCTTTGGATCGGGTTTCACAGTTTTCAAAGCACGGTTCAGGAGATCTTGCAGATACACTATATGTGTTATTATTCTGCCATTTCATTCTGTAATTTGCTCTTTTCTTTATGACTGAACCTTTTATTGCTTTTAATTTAGTTTCTCACCAAGAAGTTGCACAAACTTTATTTTGAAGGGGACAACTGTTATTAACTCGTCAGTACAAGTATATCCAAACTTCTATTTGAAGAACTGCACCTAAAAGACCAGGAAGATTCTTTGTTAAATCCTTAAACTGTGCAGAATAAGCTGATTTCAGGCAAGGTGGACTGCAGTAAAGACACTACAATTAGCCTCGACGCATATGGGCTAAGAAAAAGGTGGGGGAGGGGTGGAAATCGAGGCAGAGTACACATCCGGAATAGCTATCCAAAGTCTTATAGTGCAGCTATAGTGCAGCAGGAATGGTTGTTGTAAGATTTGCAAAATTTCTGCATTTCCCCGAAGGCTGTTATTAATAAACGGGACCCTGCGTGGACTTTTTCAATCAAAAAGGGTACCCAAGATGGCATCCGTGCCTCGTGGCAGAAAGCCTGTGAGATTTTAAAATGGACTCTGCAACGCAGACAGCTTGTGGATCGAAACCCAAGCTGTAGGCTTCTGTGAAGAGAGACTTTGTATTTTGGAACCAGACAGGACTCTGAATTATGCATTAGACCGAATTGGAGACAAATCTAAATTCAGTTTAGGCCTATAGTTAAGGCCGTCAAGCAGTCTACGTATATTATCGGAAACAGATTAACAGAGCCATTGAGGCCGGACAGGCCCATCAAGGAACTTTCAGGACAATACAAGTCAATTATCGGGCCGGTAGATGCGATTACCGGCCATCTAAAACCAGTTAGTATGGATTGCTACCATTATTTAAAATAGCCTGCCAAGATTAAAACAAAGAACTAACCTGATTTGGCACGCAGATAAGGATTTTCGACAAAGGTATAATTGAAGGCCCCCGGGTAGCAATCGGGGGTTTGGTCGGTGTTCGTGGTGTGTTCTTTGTTGGTTGGTGTGCTGGTGCTGCCGCTCTTCGGCCCCTTGCCCTTGTGGCTGCTGCTCTTTCCCTGTCCCGCTTACCCCCTGGCCTTTGCCTGTGCCCTTTTCCCACTCCATCTGGAACTAGCCCCGGCACCGGGTCGGGCGGACACGAACAATTCAGGCCAGGCGAGGCGGGACGCGACGAGGGGAGGAGGGAAGACCACTGGAGGGAAGGCCACCTGAGGAAGACCGGCTGAAGAAGACCAACTGAGGAGACGAACTGAGGGGAGGCTTCGAATTATCGGGCCTTCAGCCTCAGCCGACCTTCGAATATCTGCACACCAACTGAATCTGGCGGCTGTCGACGAAGAATCATCCCTGCAAGGTAAGGTACCCAAACAGAGACTTTAACTTTGGGGTACTCGAACCTGGACAATGCCCTTGCAGCGCTCGGAGGCCACGTGACGACGGCAGGCTCCAGAGAGCACCAAGAGCGAACCCCGAACCCAACCGCTGTTTTGAGTCTAACAAACCTTTTGATTGGTGAGCATGAAGTTCTGACCCCTCATAGCTTAATCTAGTTAGGTATAGCGGGTGGGATAAGGATAAGGGGATTGTTAAGATAGTTGTTTTCCCTCGATGTGCCGTGTGTTCCCCATTCCCTGTATAAGTATATAGTTATTCTTCTTTTGTATTTTTTTTTTGCCTGTAGAAGTGTACGCTAGTCATTTTTCCATGAGATTGTATCAAGTTTTTCCTCTTCAATAAAATCTTGGTTTTTGTTTACATCCAGCCACCTGTCTACTCGAGTCTTCTCTGTACCGCCGCCTTGTACCTAAGTCCAGTGTCTAGAACCCAGGGGCGTGGGAGCGATTCGAACCACTCACAAAACAGTCAGGGGCATAACTGACTGGGCGTATGCGCCAAACACCACCACACGCCACCCCCTACACTGTGGCTATGACAACCCCATAGTTAAATAGCCAGGCAATGTTTATTGTTTCGGTCAACATGAAAAATACCCATTTAGGTGCGATATCAAAGGGTAGCTAATGCCTGTGGAACCTTAGCATGAGTCAACTCCTTCAGAACTGGGAGGGGAAACTGAAAAATAAAATGCACAATTGAACATTGTTCATAGAGTCATAGGACTGGATTTTGCCAGCCCTGAGGAGGTGGGTTTGGAGGCGGGACTGCTGGCAAAATCAAAAAGAATGGGAGCGGGTTCCGAACCCACTTCCAACCAGCTTCCAAACAATCTTCCCGGGAGTCGGGTCCCCGATTTGTGCAGGGACCTGACTCCTAGCGGCAGGAAGAGGATTATAGCCACTTAACCGCTTATTAACAGATAGCTAACAGGCAGTTAAGAGGCTTTTCCCCATTTTGAGACTTCTGCTGCGGGCCTCCCGACGTCGGGGAACCCTGCCAGGGTAAGTGAGGCATGCTGTGGGTCTGTTGTAATGCTTGTGTAAAAATGACAGCTGCAGAAGTGGTGTGAAGGATGCAATGGGACACTGGTGAGTATCAGAGGTAAGGAGATGTTGGGAAAGTCATTTTTAATGTGTTTAGATTTTTCTGTAGGTGACAAGCTTTGAAGTGTTTGTGTGGCCTCACCTCATTAGGAGAAGTGACAGATCCCTTCTGTAACCTCACTTGCAGCTGCCATCTGTTTTATCCTAAGTAGAGAGTCATTGGAGTGCCTGGGTGGAAGGGCTCACCTTTGTACAGTGATTGTCAGTGTTTGACAGCACCTCAATGCTGTCAAACACTGACAAATCATCTATCAAAAATAAATGCTACATGTCCCTTTAAGAAAACCGGCAGATGAAGCGTCATCAACTGACGTCATCTGACACCAGCTTTCCCTTAATTGGCCGGCAAGCCCGCAGGGTGGCCTTAACAAGGCCAATCAGGGGAAAATAGTGTCTGTGCGTCGGACGTCTCTGTGGGCGAGACTAGAACCCGGAAGGCAGCAGTCCCGCCCCCAACTCATCTTGGCAGGTTAAATCCAGCCCATAAAGTCATAATGGCACAGAAGGAGGCCATTCGGCCCATTGGGTCCATGCCGGCCCTCTGAAGAGCAATAGAGTCAGTCCCATTCCCCTGCTCTATCCATGTAGCTCTGCAAGTTTACTTCCCTCAAGTGCCTATGCAGTCTTCCCTTGAAAACATTGAGGCCTAGAAATTCAGTGGCACCCCGTTTAGGGCGCCAGTCTTGCCAGGGCGCCAGAAGTACCGCCCTGGAAGGAGTCGCGAATGCCCGCCGGAAATTCAGTTTCAGCGCCCCAGACGGAAGTGCAGCGCTACTCGAGGCGCCCCGCATCCCTCTTGGGGCGCTGCAACTGAAAATCGCAGCGCAACATGCCGCAGCGCCACACGCTGCGGCACAGCGCGCTGCAGTACTGCAGGCCTTCCTCCCCTTCTTAAAGGGGAGGGGCCTGCTGCAGCGTGATCTAAGATGGCGAGTGTCGGCAAAAGAGCCCGGCACCGAGGAGAAGTGCCGGGCTCTTGGGTCACAGCCGGCACAACGCGGGGGGGGGGGGTGCTCAGGAGGCCGGGGACAGTGGCGCAAAGAGGTGCTGGCAGGCGGCCAGCAAAAAAAAATGGCCGCCCCGCACCTCAGCGCCTCTACCGCCGCAGGTAGGCCCCCCTGAACCGGTCGCAAATTGCGACCGGTGTTAAAGCAGGGGGTGCTACCAAATTTGGTGATCGGGGCGGTAGCGGGGCGCTGCACACACCGATGACATCATTGGTGGCGGCGCAGCGCTAACAGCTAGCGCCGCCATTAGCGCCCCGCTAAATTTAGCGGGAGGCGTGGCCAGTGGCGTAAAACCCACTAAGTGCCCTCTTTGGGCGGTAACGGGTGGCGCAGCCCACTGAATTTCTAGGCCTGAGTGTCTCCACTTCCACCACTTCTGTTGGCAGTGAGTTCCAGGTCCTCACCACTCACTGCGTAAAAAAGTTTTTCCTCACATCCCCCCTGTATTTCTTGCCCAAAACCTTAAATCTGTGTCTCCTGGTCCTTGTACCATCAACTAGTGGGAACAGCCTTTCCCCGTCTAGCCTATCCAAACCCATCATAACCTTGTACACCTCTATCAAACCATCAAATTCAAAGGCACAATTATTGTTAAGTTTGCTTTATACAGGACAGCTTTAACTAATGGTTCTGCTTGTTTTGGTTGCTGTTGCTATGGAATTCAGCGACAGTACACTCCCTATAAGTCTATGGTACTAGTAAATACTTCTGCCCCAGTATGGTGGAAGCATTGGTCTAAAATGTAATCCTCTTTTGCGGCAAAATGATTCTGTCGCTCTTCCTGCTATGTGAACAGCGTCTAGGTTATGCCTTCAGTGAGTCGATCAAATCCTTTTATAATCTTTTAAGCTCAAGGGAATACAAGCCACCCTCATGCAACCTGTCCTCACAATCTAACCCTTCAAGCCTTGGTATCATTCTGGTTAATCTGCACTGTACTCCCGCCATCCAATATATCGTTCCTAAAGGTGAGGTACCCAAAACTGAACGCAGTACTCCAGATAGGGTCTCACTAAGGCTCTGCATGATTGAAGCATAACTTCCTCCCCTTTGTGTTCCAGCCCTCTTGAGATAAAGGCCAACATTCCACTTTGATTACTTTTTGCACCTGGTTTTATGACATTCTCATGCAAACCAAAGTAATTTCTCCCTTTTTCCATTCTTTTTCAAGGAGAAAGAGAACTCATAAGAGCCAGGAGAGTTCCTCAACAGCTAAAGGAGCCTCAAACCGTAGACCTGTAGCCCTTATAAGGAAAAAGCGTTTTAGTTCTTGGAGAATTAAGCCATAGAAAGAGGCAGAGATGGGGAAGTAGGAAGGCACGTACCAGCTGCAGGTTTGTTCTTTCTCATCATACTGTACCTGGGAACCGTGAGATGTATAAAGGAGTGGACTTGAAACCCTGGATTAGCAGGCGAACACTTCATAAAAGAGCACAATGGGTTAAAAGTATGAACAGTAAATGATGGATAACTCATCTGCAGCCAATACAATCAAAACAAAATTATAGACTAATTTGGAATCTGTAGCCTTTGTAGCTAAACATCAATTGAGCAAAGGCTTCTGGTCCATAATTGTTAGCTTGGCCAAGATCAAAAAGCAACATGGATTTGTTTATAGCTCAAGCTGCCTTGGGAAAGCATGTATGGTAGACTGACTTGTACTGTTCAAGGACACTTACCCATTCTGCAGACAGCGAAAGATAATCAGAATGTAACAAGGGAATAGGCAAGATTGCTGCTCTGCTGGACCATGGGAAATGGAAAAAAAAAACAATTCTGCCCAGCAACAGAGAAAGGAAGAAAGGATATAAAACATTCAGGCTTACAGTGATTTTAAGGAGAACTACAGGAGACCACAAGCAGCATTCAAGGAAGATGTCAAAGAAGAAATAACTTTCCCAGAACAAGGACCTGATCACTCTTGATTCTGAGTTGCGCTCCCCAGATTAAGAAGCTTGTATGTAATGTTCCCTTTAAGCACAACTGGCTTTCTAATAGAAAAACCATGCATGCACGGTATTTTGAATGGGCCGCGCAGCCCATTAAAGGGGCCATGTGGCCCCCAAAAAATTACAGCGAACATTGGTTGTATGACATCGTTATCTGGAAAAACTGTTGTGTCTTAATGTCAATTAAATTATTTAGTGTGTTTAAAACCATTCTAGAGTCTCGGCTGATTCTTAACCGTTCGAGCCCAATAAAAGAGAAAACCCTACATTGTCAACAAACTATCAAATTCTGATGTCACTCCTTGTACTAAAGTCACATGTGAACTCTGCTCCTTAGTAACTCATTCTAACCTCTCTTTCTCTTTTATTCATTTAACCATGCATGAAGGTGGAGACCCAAGCACCAGTTCATCTGGCCCTGCCAACATTTCAGAGTCTGCACCATCACCCATTCGCTCTTTCTCAAGCACTAGCTCAGAGACATCACCCAGGGGGGATTGTGGGGTGAGCCATTGGGGAGTACAATGGGTGACACAGAGAGCACAATTGAGCAAAAGCATCTGGATTAAGAAGAAGATGACGTTGCTAACCAAAGGGTCAGGAGATGTTGCATTTCGGCTGCAGATCTCACAGGTCCTGCCTGTAAAGGACGAATGCCCATAACTTAAAATCATCCAGAGCCCTGCTGCCCATATCCTAACCTGCAACAAGTCCCTTTCACCCATCACCCCTGTGCTCCCTGACCTACATTGGCTCCTGGTTCGGCAACGTCTCGGGGGGAATTTTAACCTTAAAAAACAGGTGGGCTTGGAGCATAGGGTTAGTTAAATTGTTAAAAATGGGATTCTGAACCTGATCCTGCCTCCAACCTGTCCACTTCTGATTTTAACGGAGGCGGGATGGGGGTGGGCAACCAACCCGCTCCCAGGGGGGCAAATCGTCAATTTAAATATTATACTGAGGCTGGAAGCCTCTTCTTTAACCTCCATTTTGTTTTTAACTGCATGTGGACTGGTTTCACACAATTCATGAAACCCGGCAGTTACAGCAAGACGGGGACTGACGGATCCAGGAGGTAAGTGCCTTTATACATACCTCCTGGATCTAGGGTCCCTGCCTAATCCACCCACCATGATCAGAGACACCCCCATGGGGCCTCCAGTCAACCACCCGAGGCATTGCCCCCCACCCCCCCAACCCCCAACAATAATGCTCAGGCTGGCCACGATCCTTGGGTGGCCGGCCTGGGGATGGGATGTGAATAAATGCTGGCTTTGCCAGTGACGCCCACATCCCAGGAATGAATTAAAAAAATGTTCCAATGCTGCTATTCCCCTTACTATTGTCTTTGCTCCCCATGGGGGTCTTTATCCTCCATGAGGGGGATTTTTGCACGGTGATGTTAAGCATTTTGCAGGACACCAATATGGTCCTACACATCCTCACCTGACTAGACCGCAGGACACCCCAGATCACTAACAGATTTTGGTTTTCTTTCTTAGTGTTTATCTAAGAATGTGGCAACAGTGTTAAAATTAGTCCTTTCCAAACCTCCAGGCCCACAAAGTTTAAACAATAGACTAATGAATAAGAAAAATAAGCGCAAGTAGGACTGAGTTCCTTGGGCTTTGAAGGCCAGCTTGCCAAGCCTTGGAAGTCACATTTACCCCGACACTTCGCATTGAGCACCACTGCTGCAGAGGATAGCCCTCATCTCCAAGGAATCATGGAGAAACTTGCCTTCCTGAGTCAAAGGGTGCTGGCGTGTTGGACTGCTTTAAAAAAAAATTGTTGCAGCTCCCAGGGAAGTGAGCATTAACTTGGATGATGGTTTGCTGCTGGTTGCAAATGAGCTACACATTGAAAGAGTGATATCCTTTTTGTTCTTATGTATAAGGCCATTGATCAAGGGAACATGTATGCCCACATGGGTGTAATCAATTAAATTCTAGGATCTTGGGGAATCCTGCCATTCAGTAGGATTTTATATTGCTGCTGGTTGTCCATTGGGAAGCTGATAAACTGCTAACTCTAGAAAACAATGCATCTGTAACTTGCTTGATGCATCTGTGCACAGATTTTTAGCTTTTGTATAATGGTGGATCACAGTACATAAGTGCAAGAGATAAGGCTGAAGTATTTGCAAGCATCTAAGTCGGATCGTCCACTCAGCACTTTTGGCTGACGGTGCTTGCAAATACTTAAGCATTGTTTTCTAGAGTTAGCAATTCATCAGCTTCCCAATGGAGAACCAGCAGCAATATAAAATCCTACTGAGTGGCAGGATTTCCCAAGATCCTAGATTTTAATTGATTACACCCATGGACACCACCATCATAAATACAAGTGTCCTGCCAATTTGGTTCACTCTGTGTCACAACTTCCTGGCTGTCGTGCTGAAGACCTGTGCACCAGAGCTAGTGTCCTCCCACCCCCACCTCCCCACCACCCAGCCAAGCTGTTCCAGTACAACTGTGACACTCGCATCTAGTGACAATGTGCAGCATTCCTTATGTATTCTCTATTCAAAAAAACAGGATAAATCTAATCCGGCCAATCACCGCCCAATCAGGCTCCTTCAAATCATCAATAAAGTGATGGAAGGATCATCCATCATTTGCATAAAAATAAAACAAAAAAGGTGACTCAACATTGGCTAACAAGGGAAATTAGGGATAGCATAAGATCCAAGGAGAGGACATATAAATTGGCTGGAAAAAGCAGCAAACTTGAGGATTGGGAGCAGTTTAGGATTCAGCAAAGGAGGACAAAGGGATTAATTAAGAGGGGGAAAATAGAATATGAGAGTAAGCTTGCAGGGAACATAAAAACTGACTGTAAATGCTTCTATAGATAAGTGAAGAAAAAAAGATTGGTAAAGTCAAGCGTAGGTCCCTTGCAGTCAGAATCAGGGGAATTTATAATGGGGAACAAAGACATGGCTGACCAATTAAATACATACTTTGGTTCTGTCTTCACAAAGGAGGACACAAATAACCTCCCAGAGATGTCGGGGAACATAGGGTTTAATGAGAGGGAGGAAATGAATGAAATCAGTATTTGTAGGGAAATGGTGTTAGGGAAATTGACGGGATTGAAGGCCGATAAATCCCCAGGGCCTGATAATCTACATCCTAGGGTACTTAAGGAAGTGGCCCTAGAAAGAGTAGATGCATTGCTGGTCATCTTCCAAAATTCTATAGACTCTGGAACAGTTCCCATGGATTGGAGGGTAGCTAATGTAACCGCACTATATAAAAAAGGTGATAGAGAGAAATCGGGGAATTATAAGCCTGATATCGGTAGTGGGGAAAATGCTAGAGTCCATTATAAAAGATGTAATAGCAGAGCACTTGGAAAACAGTGACAGGATCGGACAAAGTCAACATGGATTTATAAAAGGTAAATCATGCTTGACTAATCTACTGGAATTTTTTGAGGATGTAACTGGTAGAATAGATAAGGGAGAACCAGTGGATGTGGTGTATTTGGACTCTCAGAAGGCTTTCGATAAGGTCCCACATAAGAGATTAGCGTGCAAAATTAAAGCACATGGGATTAGGAGTAAGGTACTGACTTGGATAGAAAACTGGTTGGCAGACAGGAAGCAAAGAGTTGGAATAAACGGGTCTTTTTCCGAGTGGAAGGCAGTGACTAGTGAGGTACTGCAGGGATCTGTGCTAGGACCCCAGTTATTCACAATATATATTAATGATCTAGACGAGGGAACTAGATGTAATATCTCCAAGTTTGCAGACAACACAAAGCTGGGTGGGCGTGTGTGCTGTGAGGAGGATGCAGAGAAACTCCAGTATGATTTGGACAGGTTGGGTGATTGGGCAGATGCATGGCAGATGCAGTATAATGTGGATAAATGCGAAGTTATCCACTTTGGTGGCAAAAACAGGAAAGCAGATTATTATATGAACGGCAATAGATTGGGAAAAGGGGAAGTGCAACGAGACCTGGGTGTCCTTGTGCACCAGTCACTGAAGGTAAGCATGCAGGTGCAGCAGGTGGTTAAGAAGGCAAATGGTATGCTGGCCTTCATAGCGAGAGGATTCGAGTACAGGAGCAAGGATGTCTTGCTGCAGTTGTACAGGGCCTTGGTGAGACCACACCTTGAGTGCTGTGTGCAGTTTTGGTCGCCTTATCTGAGGAAGGATGTTCTTGCCATGGAGGGAGTGCAGTGAAGATTCACCAGACTGATACCTGGGATGGCAGGAATGACATATGAAGAGAGATTGGGTCAATTAGGCTTATATGTGCTAGAGTTTAGAAGAATGAGGGGATCTCATTGAAACTTATAAAATTCTAACAGGACTAGACAGACTAGATGCAGGAAGGCTATTCCCGATGGCGGGGGAGTCCAGAACCAGCGGTCACAGTCTAAGGATAAGGGGTAAGCCATTTTGGACTGAGAAGAGGAGGAATTTCTTCACCCAGAGAGTGGTGAACCTGTGGAATCTCTACCATAGGAGACAGTTGAGGCCAATTCATTAAATATATTCTAGAAAGAGTTAGATATATTTCTTACGGCTAAGGGGATCAAGGGATATGGGGAGAAAGCAGGGACAGGGTACTGAATTTGGATGATCAGCCATGATCGCATTGAATGGCAGAGCAGGCTCGAGGGGCTGAATGGCCTACTCCTGCTCCTATCTTCTATGGCCTAGAAATTCACTGGCCTTAGCGCCGCTTTTGAGGCGCTAGAGGGCCTAGCGGCGAAGTTATGGCCAGTTTTGAAATTGACAGGGGCCCTAAATCGGCGTTAGGCCGGTAGCGCTGCGCCGGCACCGATGACGTCATCGGTGTGCGCAGCGTCCCGGTTGCCATGGTAACCCGCCCGAACTCGGAAATTGAGTTGCGGCCGCCTCGCCCGTGGCAGCCGCAAGCAACGTTCTGGCAGAGGTGCCTTACAGAACGTTGCGCCGGCGCATTAAAGGCCCCGCGGCGGCCGGCCGCTTTCCCGCCGCCCGCCTGGCCGCAGCTCCCTCCCCGGACTTCCCCCCCCCCCCCCCGCGGAACAGAAGCAAGCCCGGCACTTGTCCGAGGTGCCGGGCTCATTTTTAAAAAGATTATCGCGGGCCGCGGCCGGGTGCAGGCAGCTCCTCCTTAAGGGAAGGAGGAGGCCTGCACTTCCCGAACCTGCCGCAACGCAGTGGGCGCCGCAGCGCCGGAATAGCGCCGAAATTCAGCGCATAGCGCCAGTTTTCAGGCGCTAACAGCTTTCAGCAGCGCCGGCAGCCGTTTGGGCGCAGAAGTAGTGAATTTTTGGCCCGCCCAGCGCGACTTAGCTCCGGCACTAACTTCCGGCGCTAAAGCCGTCGCTGCGCCAAAACCCAATTTCTAGGCCTATGTTTCTATGTTTCTATCAATAGCCATCAAGCAATGCCTACTCACCAATATATGGTTAGGATCTGGTATGCAGTGCCTGAAAGAGTGGTGGAGGCAGATTCAATCGTGGCTTTCAAAAGGGAATTGGATAAGTACCTGATGCGCTATCAATTACTCAAAAGACTGAGGTTAAGCGAATAACTAACAGGCTTTTATTAACAAGAGAATGAAGGTGTGCCTCAAGTGGTTGACCAGTCCAGAATACAGAGGGACTGTGGAGCAGTCACCTTTATACCTGGACTCGTGGGAGGAGTCAGCCGAGGCATATACAGACATGTACACAGTGGAATACAAACACACCCACAGGCAAGTATAACAGTGGTTTACCACATTCACCCCTTGTTTAAAAATGAGTCCGGCGGGGTGAAGTGTATTAAAAGTTTGTGTATTGGAGTCTCTCTGGAGGTCTTGTCTGCCGCTGTGATCGACGTGACGATGGCAGGGGTAGTGAAGCTTCCGGCGTCGAGTCCCGCGTAGGCTGGGGCACTGGTGTGTAGTCCTCGTGGGTGTCGAGCGGGTCGCGGGGCCCAGGCATGCCGTCTGCTGGGGTTGGATATTGGATCATGGGGGGGGGGGTGGTAGTGGGTAGTGGGTTACTGGGGCCCCCGAGGGTGCGAGGTCTCGCATGGAGACTGTGTCCTCCCGCCCGTCCGGGTACGCAATGTAAGCATACTGGGGGTTGGCATGGAGGAGGTCGACCCTCTCGACCAGGGGGTCCATTTTATGGGTCCTCACGTGTCTTCTCAGTAGGACCGGCCCTGGGGACGTCAGCCATGGCGGGTAGCGATGTCCCCGATGTGGACTTCCTTGGGAAGACAAACATTTTCTCATGAGGGGTGGCGTTAGTGGCAGTGCAGAGCAGTGACCGAATAGAGTGGAGCGCATCGGGGAGCACATCCTGCCAGCGGGAGGTCGGAAGGCCCCTAGACTTTAAGGCTAGCAGGGCGGCCTTCCAAACTGTCGCATTCTCTCTTTCCACCTGTCCGTTCCCCCGGGGGTTGTAACTGGTGGTCCTGCTTGTGGCAATACCCCTAGCGAGCAGCTACTGACGGAGTTCGTCGCTCATAAACGATGAGCCCCGGTCGCTATGGATATAGCTGGGGAAACCGAACAGGGTGAAGAGGTCGTTCAGACATTTAATGACCGTGGCACTGGTCATGTCCTGGCAGGGGATGGCGAACGGGAAACGGGAGTACTCATCAATAATGTTGAGGAAGTACACATTGCGGTCAGAGGAGGGGAGAGGCCCTTTAAAATCAACGCTCAGGCGCTCGAAGGGGCGAGTGGCTTTTATCAGGTGAGCCCTGTCTGGTCTATAAAAGTGCGGTTTGCAATCAGCGCAGACTTGGCAGTTCCTGGTCATGGTCCTGACCTCTTCAATGGAGTAAGGCAGGTTGCGGGCCTTGATGAAGTGGAAGGACCTGGTGACCCCGGGTGGCAGAGGTCATTGTGGAGGGCACGCAGTCTATCGATCTGCGCGCTGGCGCAGGTGCCACGCGATAGAGCATCCGGGGGTTCATTGAGCTTCCCGGGCCGGTACAAGATCTTGTAGTTGTAGGTGGAAAGTTCGATTCTCCACCTCAAGATCTTGTCATTTTTGATTTTGCCCCTCTGCTTGTTGTTAAACATAAAAGCAACTGAACGCTGGTCAGTGAGCAGGGTAAATCGTTTTCCGGCCAGGTAGTGCCTCCAATGACGCACAGCCTCCACAATAGCCTGGGCCTCCTTCTCAACAGCGGAGTGTCTGGTCTCCGGGCCCTGAAGGGTTCGTGAAAAGAAGGCCACGGGTCTCCCCGCCTGATTAAGGGTAGCGGCCAGGGCAAAGTCGGACGCGTCGCTTTCCACCTGGAAGGGGATGGATTCGTCCACTGCGTGCATGGTGGCTTTGGCAATGTCTTCCTTGATACGGTGGAAGGCTAAGCGGGCCTCTGCTGTCAAGGGAAAAGAGGTGGACTTGATCAGCGGACGGGCCTTGTCCGCATAGTAGGGGACCCACTGGGCGTAATAGGAGAAAAACCCTAGGCACCTCTTCAGGGCCTTGAGGCAGTGGGGCAGTGGGAGTTCCATAAGGGGACGCATCCGGTCGGGGTCGGGACCGATGACTCCGTGTTCCACAACACAGCCAAGGATGGCGAGGCGGGTTGTGCGGAATATGCACTTCTCCTTGTTATACGTCAGGTTCAGGAGTTGGGCGGTGCAGAGGAATTTTTCGAGGTTTGCGTCATGGTCCTGCAAGTCATGGCCGCAGATGGTCACATTGTCCAGATATGGGAAAGTGGCCTGCAACGCATTTTGATCGACCATCCGGTCCATCTCCCTTTGGAAGACGGAGACCCCGTTGGTGACGCCAAAGGGAACCCTAAGGAAGTGGTAGAGGCGGCCGTTTGCCTCAAAGGCAGTATACTGGCGGTCCTCAGGGCGGATAGGGAGCTGGTGGTACGCTGATTTCAGGTCAATGGTCGAGAAGACGCGATACTGCGCGATCTGGTTGACCATATCAGCTATGCGGGGGAGTGGGTAAGCGTCCAGCAGGGTGTAGCGATTTATAGTCTGGCTGAAGTCGATGACCAGGCGCTGCTTCTTGCCGGTCTTAACGACCACAACCTGGGCTCGCCAGGGGCTGGTGCTGCCCTCAATAATCCCCTCCTTCAGGAGCCACTCCACTTCAGTTTTAATGAAAACCCTGTCCCCGGCACTGTATCGCCTGCTCTTTGTGGCGATGGGCTTACAGTTGGGGGTGAGGTTAGCAAACAGTGGGGGGGGGGGGTGACTCTGAGTGTGGAGAGGTTGCACCTGGTTCGCGGCGGGCAATTTGGAAGCTGCTGGCTGCGGACTGTGAGTGGGGGGAGGGGTCCACCGTACGCCATCGTAACACTTTTAAGGTGGCACTGAAAATCTAACCCCAGTAGAATGGTAGCGCAGAGGTGGGGCAGGACCAGAAGTTTAAAATTATCGTACACAGACCCGTCTACTAAGAGTGTCACCACGCAGTAGCCGCCAATGTCCGCCGACTGGGACTCGGAGGCCATAGAAATCCGCTGGTGCGCAGGCAGGACTGGGAGAGAGCAACGCCACACCGTGTCGGGGTGGATGAAGCTCTCCGTGCTCCCAGAGTCAAAAAGGCAGGTTGTTTCGTGACCATTTACCTTAATGTCCATTGTGGACCGGGCCAGTTGGTGCGGTCTCGCTTGGTCCAGCGTAACGGAGGCCAGCGTAGGGGTCGGTGTGTCACTGCGGGTATCAGATGAGGCGGTGTTGGGGGCCTGCTGCGTCCCGGCTGGCGTCCAAGATGGCGGCGTCCATGATCCCCATGTGGCTGGAGGCATCCAAAATGGCTGCTGTTCCGGTGGTTCGCACATGGTTGGGGAGGCCCAAGATGGCGGCCCGCACGGCCCACACGCGACGCTGCTGGGGTTCGGGGTGGCTTTGGCCCTGCAGACGCTGGCGTAGTGTCCCTTCTTCCCGCAGCCCGAGCAGATCGCATTTTTCGCCGGGCAGCGCGCTCTGGGGTGTTTGGCCTGACCACAGAAGTAGCATTTCTGGCCTTGGGACACTGCTGCAGTAGTTGGGCCGTTGCTGGGATGTGGCTGGGGTGGCACGGTGCTATGAGACGGTCCTACCGTGTCCCAGGCTGTCGTTCCCCGCGGCGTCCACGGTGCAGAGGAGTAGGCATCCATGCCCCGGTAGGCTGCGTCCAATGATAGTGCGAGTTCAGAGGCCTTGTTGAGGTCGAGGTCACTCTGCTCCAACAGTCGCTGTTGGGTGTAATTGGACCTGTGGCCCGCCACAAAAGCGTCCCGGATAAGTTCCTCTGTGTACACGGCGGCCTTTACATCCTTACAACCACAGGCAGTGCCTGAAGGTATTCCTCGGTCGATTCCCCAGGTTGTTGTTTACGACTCCCCAGGAGGTGCCTGGCGTACACCTCGTTCACTGGGCGCGTGTACTGGTCCTTGAAGAGCTTGAGAGCAGCCGTGTACGAGGTCGCGTCCTGGATGACCGAGTACGCTTGGTGGTTCACTTTGGAGATCAGGACATCCAGTTTGTCCTCATCCGATTTGACCGTTGCAGCGGAGGCGATCAGGAATTTTTCAAAGCACTTAAGCCAGTGAGCAAACTTGGTGGATGCGTCCGCCTCCCGATGGTCTAAGTCCAGGCATGCTGGTGTGAGGATCTTCTCCATTATAAAAAAATCTTGTTAATAAAATTGATGCGCTATCAATTACTCAAAAGACTGAGGTTAAGCGAGTAACTAACAGGCTTTTATTAACAAGAGAATGAAGGTGTGCCTCGAGTGGTCGACCAGTCCAGAATACAGAGGGACTGTGGAGCAGTCACCTTTATACCTGGACTCGTGGGAGGAGTCAGCCGAGGCATGTACAGACATGTACACAGTGGAATACAAACACACCCACAGGCAGGTATAACAGTGGTTTACCACAGTACCTAAAGGAAAAAAATTGCAGAGCTTGGGGGAAAGGGCGGGGGAGTGGGAGTAGCTGAAGTGCTCTTGCAGAGAGCCGGCACGGGCTTGACGGGCCAAATGGTCTCCTTCTGTGCTGTAACCATTCTATGATTCTACGATTCTATGATAACCTACTCATTGACACTCAGTTCAGAGGCCCACTGGAACCATTCAGTTCCAGATCTCATCATTCAGATATGGGCACAAGAGCTGAATGCCAGAGGAGAAGTAAGAGCAGCTGCCCTTGACATCAAGGTCACCCACGCCATGACAGGAGCTGATGACTGCTGGACAGACCACCGCCTAATCTGCTCTGTCATCTCTATCAACGTAACCTCAAAACAGAAGCAATGCCGCAGGAAAATCAACGCTGGAGCACTCAAAGACCCTGCTAAGAAAGCCCTATTCAGCCTGCGCCTCACAAACAACCTGGTGACTCCCAGTGATTCAGAGACACAGAGTGCCAACAGCGTCTGGTCTGCACTCAAGGCCTCCATAATCAGCACCTGTGAAGAGACGCTCAGTCACTCGACCAGGAAATACCAAGACTGGTTCGACGAGAATGACCAGGAGATCCAGGAGCTAATAAGCCACAAGCGCAAGGCATTCCTGATCTGGAAACAGCAACACAACTCGAGAGCAAGAAAGCAGCTCTACAGACGCCTGAAGGCCGAGGTCCAACAAAAAGCTCGCGACCTAAAGAACAGATGGTGGGTGGAGAAAGCGCAGGAAATCCACCAGCTAGCCGACAACCATGACGTGCGTGAATTCTTTAGCGCACTCAAGAACACCTATGGCCCAAGCACCCAAGGCTCTACCCCACTGTGGGCCAAGAATGGAGAGGTACTCATCAAGGACAGAGAGGCAGTCAATGCCCGCTGGAAGGAGCACTTTGAAGATCTCCTTTACCGAGACTCTGTCTTTGACGCGAGTGTCCTCAACTCCATCCAGCAGCATGCTACACACCACCACCTCAGCACAACCCCAGCCTGGCATAAGGTTGAAAAGGCCATCCGACAACTGAAGAACAACAAGGCCTCAGGTGCAGATGGAATCCCTGCCGAGGCGCTAAAACATGTCGTAGAAGCACTATTGGCGCGAATTCATGAACTAATTTCTCTTATTTGGAAGGAGGAGAGCATTCCAGGGGATCTCAGAGATGCCGTAATCGTGACCATCTTCAAGAAAGGTGACAAGTCCGATTGCGGTAATTACAAAGGAGTCTCCCTGCTGTCTGCCACAGAGAAAGTCATCGCAAGAATCCTCCTCAACCGCCTTCTCCCAGTGGCTGAAGAGCTCCTCTCAGAGTCGCAATGCAGATGCCGCCCACTAAGGGCACAATGGATATGATCTTCACCGTGTGTCAACTACAATAGAAATGCAGGGAACAGCACCAACTGCTGTATATGGCCTTCTTTGACCTCACAAAGGCCTTCAACACTGTCAACTGTGAGGGATTATGGAGTGTGTGATAATAATGATAACTTCCGGGAAGTTATGTGTCACTTCCTGTGAACTGTGAACCGTGAACTGTGAACTTTGTACATACATCACTTCCTGTCACACGTCACTTCCTGTTGGACTGGTATAAATACTGAACTGCTCAGTATTGTAAAGGGGCTTCTACCAGAGGCATGGTGAAGACTTCTCTTGTATATAGTGTGATTATAAGTTGCTTAAAGCTTACTTTAAAGTTACTTGATGTGTGAGACTCCTTTTTCTTACATCAATTTAAGCAACTTAGTATTTACACTCACAAATACTAGACCTTCGGACAAACTCGGAGTTAAGGATCCAGGGAACCACCCATCATGGAAAACATCCTTAAACCTACTCGTCTGGACTTGGACCCAAACACACCAGCAGCTGGCAGGGTATGGAAGCATTGGTACCGTACTTCTGAGAATTTTCTGGATGAATGTAAAGCGAATGCTCCTACTAAACTGAGGATACTTATCAACTATGTGACCCCAACAGTGTTTGAATATGTTGATGAATGGGATAATTACGATGTGGTGATTCGGGCACTTAAGAAACTGTATGCCAAAACTCCAAATGAGGTCTATGCTAGACATCTACTGGCCACAGCCCGACAAGGGCCAGGGGAATCGATTAACGAATTCCTTCAGGAACTTCGCAGGCTCAGCATAGATTGTAACTTTCAGGCAGCCTCAGCTGAGCTGTACCGCGAAGAAATGATTCGTGATGCTTTCATCTGCGGGATTGCCTCTCCATTTATACGCCAGCATCTACTAGAAAGTAAACACTTGAGCTACAAAAGGCTTTTGACCTAGCTTGTTCTCTGGATTTGGCAAAGAGAAATGCAGACCTCTATCAACTGCCCAGATCTCGATCTGCTGCTGTAACTGCAACCAGACAATTCAAATGGTCTCAGGTGAACCCTATCATGGAGGAATCTAATCCTGATAATTCTGATGAAGAAGAGGAGGATGACCCCACTTTAGCAGCCTCTTGGCAATCTAGGAAGGAATGCTTCTTTTGTGGAGATTCTTTTCACCCTAGGAAATTCTGCCCTGCTCGCAATGCGATCTGCAGTCATTGCGAAAAAAAAGGACACTTTGCTAAAGTTTGCCAATCAAGAGCCTCTACGAGGGCCTATCCAGCTAAGGCCTACCGAACTGCCCCAATTAGGGCCTATCAAGATGCTCCACCTAGGACCTATCAAGCTTCCTCTCGAGCTCTCTCCCGAAGAAGCACACCGAGAGTTTCAGCCACTCTCTGTGCAACGACACCAATTACAGCTGCTTGCCCACAGAACCTGTTTCATGCAGCTACAAAAGTTTCAATTAAAGGGCATACCTTAGATGCCTTAATTGACTCAGGAAGTACTGATAGTTTCATTAAAGAACAGATTGTTGTGAAATTGAAACTACATGTCTTCCCATCGGACCAGGCAATTGCGATGGCTCAGTCATCACTTAATACCAGAACCTCCGGCTTTTGTGTTGTTGATATGACACTTAATGGACGCCTGTATCCCGCCACCCGACTTTCGGTGCTCAAAGACTTATGTAGTGATCTCCTCTTAGGGCTGGATTTCCAAAAACAGCATAAGAAACTCACCATTGAGTTCGGCGGATCCAAACCTGGACTTACTATTTCTAATATACCGTCTAAATTACCGTTTTGTGCATTGTCAGCAGCTTCACTTGATGAACCCTCATTATTTGCCAGTATTCCGCCTCGATGCAAACCAATAATAACGAAATCGCGGCGCTTTAATCAGGAAGACCAATCTTTTATTGAGGCTGAAATCTCTCGACTTCTAGCAGAGGACATCATTGAACCATGTTCGTCGCCCTGGCGGGCTCAAGTCGTCATTGTCAAGAACCCTCTAAAACCTCACAAACAACGACTATGCATTGATTATTCGCAAACCATCAATCAATATACTAACTTGGACGCCTACCCATTGCCACGCATTGATGATATGGTTAATAAACTGGCCGAATACAAAGTGTTCTCAACTTACAATTTAAAAAGTGCCTATCATCAGGTACCCTTGAAGGTCTCAGATAAGCAGTACACGGCCTTTGAGGCTAATGGACGGCTGTACCAATTTCGGCGCCTCCCATTCGGGGCTACTAATGGAGTGGCTGTCTTCCAACGGGCAATGGATGGCCTGGTTAAACAGGAAAACCTAAGGGACACTTTTCCCTATCTTGATAACATTACTATTGCAGGTCACGATCAACAGGAACACGACGCCAACCTCCAAAAATTTCGGGATGCCCTCCATCGCCGTAACTTAACCTTGAATGAATCTAAGTCTGTTGAGTCGCAACCGACCATCAACATCCTTGGCTACTGCGTAGGCAATGGTATCATTAAGCCAGACCCAGAAAGACTTCACCCGCTCCAAGAGCTCCCGTCACCTAAGAATCCGGCTTCTTTACGTCGGGCTCTCGGTCTGTTTGCATACTACGCTAAATGGATTCCTCATTTTTCAGACAAAATCCAACCCTTGCTGCATGCTAGATCATTTCCATTGGAAACAGCGACTGTTGCAGCCTTTAACCTTCTCAAAAAACAGTTGGAGAAAGCGACTCTTCACTCCATCGATGAGAATCTCCCTTTCATAGTCGAATGTGATGCCTCGGAGGTGGCGATCTCGGCTACTCTTAAATCAGGAAGGTCGTCCTGTAGCATTTATGTCCAGGACCTTACAAGGTGCCGAGCTACATTATCCTCCGGTTGAGAAGGAAGCCACAGCCATCATAGAGGCAGTACGGAAGTGGAACCATTTTCTAGCTCGCCAGCGCTTTACATTAATCACGGACCAGCGATCAGTCGCCTTCATGCTCGATAATCGAAAACGAACCAAAATTAAGAATAATAAAATACAACTTTGGAGGATGGAACTGGCCTCTTTTGGTTATACCATTCACTATCAACCTGGCAAGGAGAATGTGGCCCCGGACACCCTCACACGGGCATTCTGCTCCACTATGTCGTCCTCTAATCTCATAGATGTCCATAATGGATTGTGTCATCCTGGCGTTACGCGCATGCTACATTTCGTACGATCACGGAATCTCCCTTTTTCTACTGGAGATGTAAAGAAAATATGCTCAGAATGCCGGCTTTGTGCGGAATTAAAACCTCAGTTCTTCCGCCCCTCAGATGGTATGCTCATACACGCAACCCAACCGATGCAACGACTTAGCATCGATTTTAAGGGCTCAGTGCCCTCTTCCACTCGGAACACATATTTGCTCACCATGATTGATGAATATTCACATTTTCCATTTGCCTTCCCCTGCTCCAATATGCTGGCGTCCACAGTAATCTGCTGCCTTGAGCAGGTATTTTCTCTCTGTGGCATGCCGGCTTATATTCACTCAGATCGGGGTCCATCCTTTATGTCAAAGGAACTCAAGGACTACCTCTCAGAACGGGGAGTTGCTACAAGCAAAACAACACCATACCAGCCCATCGGAAATGGGCAGGTAGAGAGGCATAACGGTATCATCTGGAATTCCATACGTCTTGCTTTAAGATCTCGGGGCCTACCAGACCAGCAATGGGAAGCAGTGCTTCCGGATGCATTGCACTCTATACAGTCCCTTCTTTCTACAGCCACAAATACTACACCTCATGAGCGGTTCTTTGGATTCCAGCGTCGCTCATCTCATGGGACATCACTCCCGTCATGGCTAACTACTCCTGGACCTGTTCTACTCCGAAGATACGTTCGGACGTCTAAAAATGACCCTCTCGTAGACGAGGTCGAACTAACCGATGCCAACCCCACCTATGCAAACATACGATATCCCGACGGCCGAGAATCTACCGTATCATTACGGGATCTGGCTCCCTGCCCACCAGGACCTAGTGGGACATCGGGAGATGGTATTTTACCAGGAAACTCTTGGAACCTATTGGGTACCCCTCTCCAGGATCCTGATCGGACACCAACTAGCTTGGTGCCGGTAGAACCCCGTACTCAAAGTTGCGACCCTCCCAGTACCGCACACGAAAGTACTGATCCGCCACAGACCAGCTCTGCACCTCCCTCTGAACAGAGGCAGACCGACTTTGAACCTATTGGGGCTTGTACATGAAGCCATGATCTCCCCGACCCTTCACAGGGTAATCCAGGCCACACATACTCTGACCAATGGCCAACCGCATGTAAGCGGACCAGCGACCCTCTACGACAGGAACCCAAACGGGTGCGACTCTTCCTCGTTCGGCGGCTGTGGAACAAAAGGAAGACCACAGCCTTCTAATCCTGCAGGAGGGAAGAATGTGATAATAATGATAACTTCCGGGAAGTTATGTGTCACTTCCTGTGAACTGTGAACTGTGAACTTTGTACATACATCACTTCCTGTCACACGTCACTTCCTGTTGGACTGGTATAAACACTGAACTGCTCAGTATTGTAAAGGGGCTTCTACCAGAGGCATGGTGAAGACCTCTCTTGTATATAGTGTGATTATAAGTTGCTTAAAGCTTACTTTAAAGTTACTTGATGTGTGAGACTCCTTTTTCTTACATCAGAGTGTCCTCCTCAAATTTGGCTGCCCTCAAAAGTTTTTCACCATCCTCTGCCTGCTTCATGACGACATGCAAGCCGTGATCCTAACCAACGGATCCACCACAGATCCAATTCACGTATGGACCGGGGTCAAACAAGGCTGTGTCATTGCACCAATGCTCTTCTCAATCTTCCTTGCTGCAATGCTCCATCTCACCCTCAGTAAGCTCCCCGCTGGAGTGGAGCTAATCTACAGATCCAAGGTTGTCCCATCCTCTGTCATCGAATTACAGTATGCAGCCGACGCTTGTGTCTGCGCACACTCTGAGGTCGAACTCCAAACCATCGTCAACACCTTCACTGAAGCATACAAGAGCATGGGCCTTACACTAAATGTCCGTAAGACAAAGTTCCTCTACCAACCTGCCCCTACCACACAGTACTGCTCCCGAATGATCAAAATCCATGACGAGGCCTTGGAAAACGTGGACCACTTTCCAAACCTCGGGAGCCTACTGTCAACAAGGGCAGTCATCGATGATGAAGTCTAACACTGCCTTCAGTGTGCCAGTGCAGCCTTCGGTCACCTGAGGAAGAGAGTATTTGAAGACCAGGATCTCAAACCCAGCACTAAGCTCATGGTCTACAGAGCAGCAGTGATACCCACCCTGCTGTATGGTTCGGAGACATGAACCATGTATAGCAGGCACCTCAAAGCACTGGAGAGGTACCACCAACACTGCCTCTGCAAGATCCTGCAAATCCATTGGCAGGATAGGCGCACCAACGTTGGTGTTCTTGCTCAGGCCAACATCCTCAACATCGAAGCTTTGACCACGCTCAATCAGCTCCGATGGATGGGCCACATCATCCGCATGCCCGATACGAGACTCCCAAGGTAAGCGCTCTACTCGGAGCTCCGACACAGCTAGAGAGCCCCATGTGGGCAGAGAAAACGCTTCAAGGACACCTTCAAAGCGTCCTTGAAAAAGTTCAACATCCCCAACAACACCTGGGAATCCCTGGCCCAAGACCGTACAAAATGGAGGGAAAGTAGCCGGGAAGGCGTTGAACACATCGAGTTTCTTTGCCGGGAGCAAGTGGAAGCCAAATGCAAACAGTGGAAGGAGCGCACATCAACCCAAACACTCCACCCACCCGCCCCTTCAACCACCGTCTTCCCAACTGTGACAGAGACTGTAGGTCCCACGATTGTAGGGTTTCGCAAGAATTTCAAAAATCTCTACAGCCCCGAAGATTATATTTTGATTAAAGAAAACCCGGGTAGCATATACCTTTAAAAATCCAGGGCATCAAAATGGCCGTCAGAACTCGTGGCAGAAGAAAAGGGCAGCCTGTGTGTGTATGTGAAAAGGAAAATCAAAGATGGCTGTCTGGCCTCGTGGCAGTCAGACACAACACAGCCTGTGTGCATGTGGAAAGGAAAATCAAAGATGGCTGACAAAGGATTATAAAAAAAACCAGCCTCTGAAGTAATGAGGTATTCAAACTGTCAATCAAAGAACTCTGTTTACACGAACAAAGCTACAATGTTGACTCAAGAGATTAAGTACTTGAGACTGTCAACATGAACAAAGAACCTTGTTTACACGAACGCTCTACAATGTTGACTTAAGAGATTAAGTACTTGAGACTGTCAATCATTGTGGTTGGGCGTGACCGCAGGACAATTGGACTTTGTTTACACTAACATCCAAGGGCTGTGTGCTCAGCACTTAAGGAAACAGACATTTTTTTTCAAACCGAGACAGCTTTATTCAAACCAGTCAATGAATGGGGATACATTCAAAAACCCATCACAATGAATGGGGATACATTCAGAAACCCATCACAATGAATGGGGACAGATCGATTCCCTTTTCTATAGCCCAGATACATCCGGATTTGAGCGCGAAGATTTCGGCTCCATATGGGGTATAAAGATAGCTTCTCAGGAAACCATCTCTCTCTCTCTCTGCCGCCTCGCCTCCATGTTCTGCCTGCAAGGAAGAACAACTCGACAGCCCACCCAAAGGAGTGGAATACCAGCAGTTACTTTTAAACACTGGGGTATCTCCATTTCGGGGTGGTGAAGAATCTAAGACCACAAGGGCACGGAGCAGGCGTTCTCTGGTGAGCATAGATTTTCTGGCCCATCACAAGGCAACCTAGATAAGTATTAGGGGTGGGAATTAAGGGGAATTTTTGTTAAATTGTAGTTTTAGTCAATTTTCCCTCATTGTGTCCGTTTTCTCCTCCCCTATTAAGTAAGAGTGTTGTACTAAGCAAAGGTGCTGTAGTAAGCAAAGTGTACTGTATTAAAAGTGTGCTGCACTAGTTAAAAGTGCTGTATTTAAGTAAAAGAGTGTTGTACTAAGCAAAGGTACTGTAGTAAGCAAAGTGTACTGTATTAAAAGTGTGCTGCACTAGTTAAAAGTGCTGAATTTAAGTAAAAGAGTGTTGTACTAAGCAAAGGAGTGCTGTAGTAGACAAAAGTGTACTGTGTTAAGTAAAAGTGCTGTATTAAGCATAGGAGTGCTGTATTGATTATTTTCAAGTTGTTTCTTTTTGTTTCAATAAATACTGGTCTTCTTTGCACCCAACCACGAGTCTCGTTTTGTCTACATCGCTGCTGAATAAGTCCAGCGGTCAGAACCAGGAAAGGGGAGCAATTCGAAGCCGCACGGGGCTCTGGAGCAGCTCAGATACTTCTGACTGGCCAGAGGCAATAACCCCATATATATATACCCCCTAGTTAATTCTTACAAAATGACGACCGCGGCAGGACCGTCAGCAATGGTATGCGATGTATCAGATGGTGGTTTGGGTCTGGAGAGAGCAGCAGTTATTGGTTTTCTTTTTATCCCACTGGTCTGTTTGTGGTTAGGTGCCTGCAGGCTTGGGGAAGTTACCCGCAGGCTTAGGGAATCTAGAGCAGAGAGTTGGGATAGGGAAAGGGAGGTTGAAGAATACCAGGCCAAGATAGAGCGCCTGGTGGTCCAGTTTAGTGAGGGCAAAAGCCACACGAGGCACGAGTCAGAGTACCTGAAGTGCCTAGTGGCAGAGGCCAAGAGCAATGAGATGAGTGTGCAGGAGGAGAACACCCGCCTCATACAAGAAATAAAAGAGCAGGAGGAAAAGGTTAGGGAGGTAAAGGCAGCATATAAGCTGGCCTGCGAGCAAGGGTTTGAGGAAGCAGATCATGGTCCCTGTAGTGCAGAGATAGAAAGCTTGAATATGGCTTTAAAGAGGGCAAAGGGGATGATATGTCTGATCAGCCTGAAGGCAGGTCAGTCGGATTTTACCGGCAACACAAATAAAACCGTCCCACAGGCTACACCCAGGAAAAGGTTGGTCAGGGAATCAGAGGTCCCACGACCGCCACCCACAGCTCTGAGAAACATAAGGGGTATCGAGACGCCCCAACCCAAGGGAAATGTCCATGAGGTTAGACCTGGGAGCCAGAGCAAGAAAGAGTGGCACCAGGGGGGGAACCATCCCCCTCAGGTTAGGTTAAATTGTTATGGGTGCAGGAAAGACAGTCACTGGAGAAAAGACTGTAAGAATCCCTGGAAGGATAGCAAAGGAAAGGATCCCACAGCCCCTGCCCAAAAGGCAGGGCCAGACATCCCTCCCGCAGCGATGGAGTCGTTTTTACAGTCCCTACAGTCTCTTCTGACTGGCCAGGGGAGAGTAGCAGCCACCATCGGTGCTGTAGTTCCCTCGGGCCCCCTCTGTCACCCCACTATGACTAGAGCCCGTGCAGCCTGTCTACCTGTGTGACCTCTGGTGTGACAGATGGAAGAGACCGCTTGTACAGATGGAGGTAGAGAGGGTTAAAGGGATCTATCTACTGGATACAGGAGCATCACGCACCGTGATCCATGTGGCTAATCCCACCACCTCACCTCTGTCTAGTGGGGTTCCATACGCCTTATCGGGGTTCACCGGTAAGGAATAGGCGGGAGTATTTTCCAAGCCACTCTCAATCCGCCTGGGCACGATCCGGACCAAATGGACGTGCATCCTGGCAAGGTGGGAGGCGGAGGGAGGGAAGGGGATCCTAGGAGCCGACTTCCTGGTGGGCCACGGGATCCTCGTGGATCTCCGCAATCATTGCCAGTGGGGAGCCAACACGGGGGAAGAGGGAGGTGTAGTAGTCATCTCCAGCAAGGAAGGGAAGGGGACCCTGTGTACGGTGAAGCCTAAAGAAGGTTACGGCCTTGGGCTCATGGTCGATGGTGTCCCGGGGAATTTCAGGCAGTCGTGCAGGCTAATCTAGCTGCGTTTGCCACGCATAAACACGACTGCGGGAGGGTCACAGGGTTTGAGGTCAGAGTGGACGGGGACCCCATGGCCCGGCTCCAGAAGCAGTATAATTTCCCCAATGAAGCAGAACCCGACATGGAGGCAGCCATGTCCTCTTTGGTGCAGCAGGGAGTGTTGAGGCCGATAGCCACCCATGTTAACTCTCCGCTGATATACCTATCAATTCGTCCAATAAAAAGCGACGAGTTAGGAACGTAACTAAAGGTTTTTATTGACTAAATAACAGAGCCCACCCTCGTGGGTGATCGGGTCCAACAAGGAGGAATACCAGCCAGTCGACTACCTTTATACCTGGGCAGGTAGGTGGAGCCATGGGCGGAGTCGGAGGTGGTCAGCCCAGGTATAACAGCGCGACAAGAGGCGACCTCGTATCGTGATACAACAGTGATAACGGTGATAACAATACAACAGTGATAACTATAGTGTAACGATAAAAGTGGTTTACCACATTCACCCCTTGTTTAGATTTGAGTCCGGCGGGGTGAAGTGTACTACCAGTTCTGGTATGTCAGTCTGTCCGGAGGCCTCGTAAGCCTCTCCGATCGTCGCAGCGGCGGTGCTGCATTATCCGGTGTTAGTGCTGGTGTCTGCGTGGTCGGCGAAGGCTCGTGGGGTTCCGGCATGCCGTCTACCTGGGCTGGAATTGGGGGGGTGGTGGGGGGGGGTAAAGGTGGTGTCTCCGGAGTGCCCGAGGGTGCGAGGTCTCGTAAGGAGACAGTGTCCTCCCGCCCGTCTGGGTAAGCCACGTAGGCGTACTGGGGGTTGGCGTGCAGGAGGTTCACCCTTTCGACCAGGGGGTCTGTTTTATGGGCCCTCACGTGCTTTCGCAGCAAGACGGGCCCCGGAGAGGTCAGCCAGGTTGGTAGAGTGGTTCCCGTAGTCGACTTCCTGGGGAAAACAAACATTCGTTCATGGGGGGTGGCGTTAACGGCAGTGCAAAGTAGTGACCGGATGGAGTGCAGCGCTGTCGGGAGGACTTCCTGCCAGCGGGAGGTTGGGAGGCCCTTAGACTTTAAGGCTAAGAGGACGGCCTTCCATACCGTCGCGTTCTCTCTTTCCACCTGGCCGTTCCCTTGGGGGTTGTAGCTGGTGGTCCTACTTGCTGCAATACCTCTCGCTAGTAGGAACTGACGGAGTTCCTCGCTCATGAAAGAGGAGCCCCGGTCACTATGTATATAGTTTGGGAACCCGAACAAGGCGAAGAGGTCGTTCAGGCATTTAATGACCGTGGTACTGGTCATGTCTGGGCAGGGGAAGGCAAAGGGGAAACGGGAGTACTCATCAACAATGTTGAGGAAGTACACATTACGGTCAGAGGACGGGAGGGGCCCCTTAAAGTCGATGCTCAGGCGCTCGAAGGGGCGGGTGGCCTTGATCAGGCTTGCTCTGTCCGGCCTAAAGAAGTGCGGTTTGCACTCGGCGCAGGTCTGGCAGTTCCTGGTTATGGTCCTGACCTCCTCGATGGAGTAGGGCAGGTTGCGGGCCTTAATGAAGTGGTAAAGTCTGGTGACCCCGGGGTGGCAGAGGTCGTTGTGGAGGGTCTGAAGTCTATCACTTTGCGCGCTGGCGCATGTAATTCGTGACAGAGCATCGGGGGGTTCGTTCAGCTTACCTGGCCGGTACAAGATATCATAATCGTAGGTGGAGAGCTCGATTCTCCACCTCAAGATCTTGTCATTCTTGATTTTGCCCCTCAGCTTGTTATTAAACATAAAAGCGACCGAACGTTGGTCGGTAAGGAGGGTAAATCGTTTGCCTGCCAGGTAGTGCCTCCAGCGTCGTACCGCCTCCACAATCGCCTGGGCCTCCTTCTCGACCGACGAGTGTCGGATCTCAGGGCCCTGTAGGGTCCTTGAGAAGAAGGCCACCGGTTTCCCCTCCTGGTTAAGGGTGGCGGCTAGGGCGAAGTCGGATGCATCGCTCTCGACTTGGAAGGGGATGGACTCATCCACTGCGTGCATAGTGGCCTTGGCAATGTCTCCCTTAATGAGGGAGAAGGCTGCGCACGCTTCCTCCGTAAGGGGGAAGGATGTGGACTTCATGAGGGGTCTGGCTTTGTCCGCATAATTGGGCACCCATTGGGCATAGTAGGCGAAGAGCCCCAGGGTTCTCTTAAGTGCCTTAGGGCAGTGGGGGAGGGGTAGCTCCATGAGGGGGCGCATTCTTTCGGGGTCGGGGCCGATGAGTCCGTTCTCTACTACACAGCCAAGGATGGCAAGGCGCGAGGTGTTAAACACACATTTCCCCTTATTGTAGGTGAGGTTCAGCCGTTGGGCTGTACGGAGGAATTTCTCCAGATTCACGTCGTGGTCCTGCCGGTCGCGGCCGCAGATGGTGACGTTATCTAGGTAGGGGAATGTGGCCTGCAGTCCGTTCTGGTCAACCATCCGGTCCATCTCCCTTTGGAAGACCGAGACCCCGTTGGTGACACCGAAGGGGACCCTAAGGAAGTGGTATAGGCGCCCATTCGCCTCGAAGGCGGTGTACTGGCGGTCCTCGGGGTGGATAGGGAGTTGGTGGTAGGCCGACTTAAGGTCGATGGTCGAGAATACGCGGTATTGTGCAATCTGATTGACCATGTCAGATATGCGGGGAAGGGGGTATGCGTCCAGCTGGGTGTATCTGTTTATGGTCTGGCTGTAGTCGATGACCAGGCGATTTTTATCGCCGGTCTTAACGACCACGACCTGGGCACGCCAGGGGCTGTTGCTCCCCTCGATGATGCCCTCCTTCAGGAGACGCTGCACCTCAGAGCTAATGAAAGCTCTGTCCCCAGCGCTGTACCGCCTGCTCTTGGTAGCGACGGGTTTGCAGTCGGGGGTGAGGTTAGCGAACAGGGAAGGTGGCGGCACCTTGAGGGTGGATAGGCTGCAGGTGTTACGCGGTGGGCGGTTTAACCTTCGCTGGTTGTCGACTGTGAGTGGGGGGAGGGGTCCACCGTATGCTAGGGTTACACTTTGGAGGTGGGATTGGAAGTCCAGCCCTAGTAGGACGGCAGCGCAGAGCTGGGGGAGGACGAGGAGTTTAAAGTTTTTATACTCTGTACCCTTAACCGACAAGGTCACAGCACAGTAGCCGCTAATGTCCGTGGCGTGGGACCTCGATGCCATCGAGATTCGGTTGCGCGTTGGCAGGACAGGGAGGGAGTAGTGGCTCACCGTGTCTGGGTGGATGAAGCTCTCCGTGCTTCCGCTGTCGAACAGGCAGGTCGTGGCGTGGCCGTTTACTTTGATGTCCATCATCGACTTGGACAGGTGGTGTGGGCGGGCTTGATCCAGAGTGACGGAGGCTAGCGTGTAGGTAAGCGAGTCGTTGTCGTCTGCGGGCGAGGCGGTCGTCGGGTCCGGGGGCCCGGTGGCAGTCGGGCGTGGTGGGTAAAATGGCGTCTCCCACGAGGTAGGACAAAATGGCGGAGAAGATGGCTGCCCCCATAACTCACATGAGACACTATTGGGGTCGGTTGCCTTGATCAAAGATGGCCGCCCCCATGACTCACGTGTGGGGATACTGGCCTCAGTTGCCGTGAAAGAAGATGGCCGCCCCCACAGTTCGCATGAGGCACTGCTGGCCTCTGAAGATCCGCTCCTGCAGGCCTTAGAGAAATGGCCTTTCTTCCTGCAGGTTGTGCAGGTAGAGTTCCTGGCTGGGCAGCGCGACCTCGGGTGCTTCTCCTGGCCGCAAAAGAAGCAGCCGGCGGCCCGATCGCGGGTGCCCAATGTCGGAGCCGGTACCGGGGGTGGCGGGCCCGGTCGGGTCCGGGACGCCGACGCTGAGGTAGGTCCCGGGGGCGGCGCTGCGAAGGGTATTGCGGTAGGGGTCGGGCCCGAGTCCCAGGGTCGCGAGCAGTACCTGGAAAACGCCTCCTGGTCCTGATGGGCCACCTCCAGGGAGAGAGTGAGGGCTTCAGCTTTGTCCAGGTCGAGGTCTTTAGCTTCAAGCAGTCTTTGCCGTGAGTAGTCGGACCGTAGGCCTTTCACAAAGGCATCGCGGATATTATCTTCCGTATTTTCAACAGCCGTCACCGCTTTAAAGTCACAGTTCCTGCCGAGTGCTCTTAGCGCCCGTAAAAATTCAGCTACAGACTCTCCTGGCTGTTGCGGGCGGGATCTTAGGAGGTGCCTGGTGTACATGTAATTTACCGGGCTGCGGTACTGCTGTTTCAGTAGGTTGATAGCGGCCTCGTACGTAGTCGTGTCCTGTATGAGTGCGTATACTCTCGGGCTCGCTTGGGCGTTCAGAAGTCTTAGTTTGGATCTCTGCGGGGCGCCGGATTCTTCCAGGTAGGATTCGAAGCAGTCCAGCCAGTGTTTGAAGTTGAGGGCTGCGTTTGCTGCCTGTGGGTTTAGATCCAGGTACGGTGGTTTGAGGGCTTGCAGCCAAGCCGGCTGGTGTGGCTGTGCTTCTGGGAGGGCTTCTGGCTGGCCAGTAGTAGACATCTTTAAAATTTAGTCAATAAAATTGATATACCTATCAATTCGTCCAATAAAAAGCGACGAGTTAGGAACGTAACTAAAGGTTTTTATTGACTAAATAACAGAGCCCACCCTCGTGGGTGATCGGGTCCAACAAGGAGGAATACCAGCCAGTCGACTACCTTTATACCTGGGCAGGTAGGTGGAGCCATGGGCGGAGTCGGAGGTGGTCAGCCCAGGTATAACAGCGCGACAAGAGGCGACCTCGTATCGTGATACAACAGTGATAACGGTGATAACAATACAACAGTGATAACTATAGTGTAACGATAAAAGTGGTTTACCACATCCGCTTTGGCTGGTCAGAAAACCGGACAATACATGGAAAGCCACGGTGGACTATTGGGTGCTTAACAGCAATATCCCAGCCTGTGCACCCACGGTGGCAGCAGTTGCCGACCTGATAGGAAGTATTCCAGCATCCGCAACCACTTTCACGGTGCTGGATATTTCTAATGGGTTTTGGTTCATCCCTTTAAGGAGGGAGGATCAGTATAAGTTTGCTTTTACCTTTAAGGGGCAACAGTACATGTGGAACTGCTGCCACAAGGTTTTCATAACAGCCCCAGCATCTTGTATGGCAGACAGTTTAAAAGATTTTAGCCAGCCCACACAGTTGGTTCAATACGTGGATGACCTGCTCCTATTCACTGATTCAGGAGAGGAGCATGGCCCACTATTAGCCGAACTGCTGTAGCTGCTCGGGAAAAGGGGTTTTAAGGTAAACCCAAAGAAAGCGCAGATCGGCCAGCAGGAGGTCAAATTCCTGGGTCTGACCGTCCGCGCTGGAGAAAGGGCCATAGATAAGGCTAGGAGGGAAGCGGTACAAGAGTTACCAGTCCCTAACACAGTCAGGGGTGTGAGGTCATTTCTAGGGCTAACGGGGTACTGCAGAGACTTCATTGAGGACTATGCAGCCACAGCAGCCCCTCTGCTCCGACTCCTACATAAGGGAGTGGAGTGGCTTTGGGATGAGGGTTGCCAGGCAGCGTTTGTTAAACTCAAGGGAGATTTGCAGACCGCACCAGCTCTAGGGGCCATAGATGGGGGGAAAGAGTTCTTCTTGGAGGTAGCAGCCAGCGGGGATAGTCTCAGTGCTGTGCTGCTCCAGGAGTGGCACGGCAGGCTAAGGCCCGTGGTCTACTCCTCCAGAGTCCTCACGGATGTGGAGAGGAGCTATTCCAACTGTGAACGGCACCTTTTGGCCACACATTGGGCTGTGAAAAGATCTTTGATTTTCACAGGCACCTCTCCCATCACCCTCCTCACACACCACACACCCACCCAGATGCTTCTGGATGGGAGGATTAAAGATGGGACGGTGAGCAGTGCCCGCATTGCGCGCTGGACTCTCCTCCTCTCGCAGATGGATCTGAGGGTGAGGGGCCTTTGTGAGCCAAAGCTCGCGGCCAATATGGTATATCCTGGAACAGCCCATCGGTGTTCCATAGAAGGGGTATGGGAGGTGAACATAGGTTTACGGGCCGGGATACATCCCTCAGGCTGTGAGATCTATGTAGACGGTTCCAGCATGGTGTCTGCTGGCAAACGACTCATGGGTTGTGGAGTCTATGACCCAACGACAAACATTGCCTTGGCAATCAAGCTCCCCAACACCATGAGCGCCCAACAGGCTGAACTGTCTGCGGTGATGTACGTGGTTACCCACCCCGAAATCTTCCCTACCCCGTACACGATTTGCTCTGACAGCATGTTCACTTGCAACTCGTGTACGGAATACCTGGCCATCTGGTCCTGTCACGGGTATACCTCCGCTGACGGGAGGCACTTAACAGTAAAGCCCCTGCTGGAGAAAATCCTGACAGCCGTGGGGGAGGAAGGTGATGTCTTCATCCACAAAGTGAAGGCACATTCCTCCACAGAACCCCGCAGCCAGGGTAACCAGCAAGCCAACATGCTGGCCAAGGAGGGTGCACACACAGGCACTTTCTGGGACCCGTATGAGTCCGGGCCCGTGGCGGCAGTTAGAGGCAGGGATGGGACCCAAGGGACCTTAGGAGTAGTGTTAGCCCCGGACCTTAAGACGGTCCAAGCCCAGGACCCTGTCCTGAAAGTCGTCATGAGTGCAGTAATGGAGGGCAGGAAGTTAGAAGGCCCTTACGGCGCAGCCCCCCTCTCCATAAGGGAAGGCATGCTGTTCAGAGAGGAACAGTGGGTAGTGCCCCAGCAACACCGGAGGGAGTTCCTTCAACTGGCCCATGAGGGGCCGGGAGCGGGACACCCCGGGCCTGAGACCACATGGCAACGGGTGGAACAGGCGGGATGGTGGCCAGGACTCCGGGAGGACGTCCGCGAGTTCTGTGCCAGCTGTCTCGTGTGTGCTGCAAATAACCCCGACCCCCACAGAAGGAAGGTACCCATGGGACACGTTTGGAGGGTAGAGGGACCATGGCAGTCGATCCAGATCGACTACATCGGGCCCCTGCCCACCGCCCAGGGAGGCTACAAATACTACCTCGTCCTGGTTGACGTGTTCTCCAAATGGGTGGAAGCCTTCCCCTATAAAACAGCCACAGCATTGGGGACTGCAAAGATCTTGGTATGGGAGGTGTTCTCGTGGTGGGGACGCCCCCAACTTGTGGAGTCCGACCAGGGAAGCCACTTCACTGGCCAGGTCATGCAGGACACCCTCACGCTGCTTGGTATTAAGGGGAAGTGGCATGTAGCTCACAATCCCCAGTCCTCAGGGATTGTGGAGCGCATGAACCGCACCATTAAGGAAAGGTTGAGGAAGGAGACAGTGGGGTCACCCCAAAAATGGGCAGAAGCCCTGCCTCTAGTCCTCATGGGGATCAGGGCCAGCCAGTCCAAGAGTACAGGGTATTCCCCGCACGAACTCATGACCGGTAGGGTTATGAGGACCCCCACCCATGTCCTAGCCCCAGTCCTTACTGAAGGGCAGCTTCGAGAAATAAATCGGGATAAGTTCGCCCAAGAACTCCTCGAGCACCTAAAACAGATTTATGGGCAGGCAGCAGGTAGTATGGGAAAGCAGCATCAGAATAACCGGTTGCTGCTCAAGCCTAACAAGAGTCATCAGTGGGAGATAGGGGACCTAGTCATGGTTAGAAACTATGCCCGGGTGGGGAGTTTAGAGCCACTGTACATGGGACCCTATAGTATAGTCGATAGAGCCAGCCCCATGGTCTATGCAATAAAATTGCCCCGGCGCACAAAATGGTTCCATGTGAATCAGTGCAAGTTGTTTAAGCCAGAGGCAAGGAAACAGGCAGCTGGGAATAAACCTGAGATTAGAAAGCCTCAGCCTGCGGCGCGTACACACACACCGACTGCACACGCAGGCGCAGTCGCGTGCGTGAGAGGAGAAGTTCCCCAGCACTTGGCCCGAGCAATTCCCCCTCTCTTGTGGGACTCCGGGGAGGAGCCTGAACCAGGTTTTAGACCTGAAGGGGAAGGCTCTCAGCCACCGACAGCCAGTGGCAAGGGATTGCCTGTCCCCAGCCCAAGTTTGGGAAGGGAGGTACCCGAAGGAGGAGGTCCCCAGCCAGCAAGGAGTGTGACCCGAGCTAAGGGTCCACTCGCCGGGGTAGCCCCACCAGTGACACTCCCTAGGAGGTCTCTTCTGGTACCCCAGCCCAAGAAAGTAGGGTCACCCACTATCCAGTGGAATAGGGCAGGCTCCCGAGTCAGGGAGAAGCCAAAAGGCAGAAGTCCCCAACCAGCAGCCATAAGCTGCGAGGGACCAGAAGCTGGGATCAATCCAGCCATGCTGCAGGGAGCAGCCTGTGGCAGCCCAAACAGGGATTAGGCTGGCCGCCCAGAGACGGGCGGCGCTTGTATATAGCTTTGTTCAAATAACGTGTATAGAGGATTAAGGTAGAACGTGTTGATTTTAGATTTTATATTGCAATTCAGTAGTGGTAATTATTAGTGTATAAGTTTTAAGTATGGAACCGTTCCAGAGTGTCTATGTGAGTCGAGGTCGCGGGACCCGATCACATTCCCCCGAGCCAGGGGACCTGGCTAGATGTTTTCTTTTTAAAGTCTTTTTCAGAGTTCCGGAAGGTACAGAGGACCATCGTGTTTTTGGATGTTCGGGAAAGGAAGCACCCCTAGCCCACGAAGGAAGGGGTCTGCAGGAGGCAGATGCCCACAGAATTCAAACTGTTATTGGTAGTTCGATTAAGAGTTTACAAAATGCTTGTTAATTATTTTATATCTTGTATTATGTACCGGTCCCAACTCCAAAGGAAATAATGTGTGAATTTAGTTCCTAAATGTAAGATTGTATTACTTGTTTAGAGTTAATTGAACAAATTGCATATGCCTACGGATTGTCGTGTTTGCAGATTGTAAAATTTGAAAAACATTTATGGCTGAAGGATGGTGCCATTTAATAAAGTGTCAGGCAATTGCATTTTAATTTAAAAAAAGGAAGCTCATTTTCTTCCATTTGTATTTTTAACAGATATGTTTTGGCTTGGTGTTAATCCCATTGAAGATGTCGTATCATGTTAAAACTATGTCACAAGTGGTGCTGGGGCATTGGCCCCCTCCATGCTTGAATTATTGTGTATACAAGTGGTGCAGGGGCATTGGACCCCCTCCATGCTTGAATTATTGTGAATACAAGTGGTGCAGGGGCATTGGACCCCCTCCATGTATTGATTATTTAACTAATCTTGTTTTTCTGTCGATAGATGCCTACCGTGTACTGTGATTCTCTCTGGGTAGGGGAGAAGGAGGTGTTGGGGGATCAAAGATAGATCTAGATAAGTATAAGGGAAGGTTGTTTGTGGGGGGTCAGAAATTATTGCTCACCTTTGGACAGGATACTACAAGCAAGTTTTAGTATCCAATGGGGGACTGTAGGGTTTTGCAAGAATTTTGAAAATCTCTACAGCCCCGAAGATTATATTTTGATTAAAGAAAACCTGGGTAGCATATACCTTTAAAAATCCAGGGCATCAAAATGGCCATCAGACCTCGTGGCAGAAGAAAAGGGCAGCCTGTGTGTGTATGTGAAAAAGAAAATCAAAGATGGCTGTCCGGCCTCGTGGCAGTAAGACACAACACAGCCTGTGTGCATGTGGAGAGAGAGAGACAGAGAGAGAGAGGGAAGGAGAGAGAGACAGAGAGAGGGAGGGAAGGAGAGAGAGAGAGGGGGAAGGAGAGAGAGACAGACAGAGAGGGAAGGAGAGCGAGAGACTGGGGGGAGAGAGAGAGAGACGGGGAGAGAGAAAGAGTAGAGAGACTGGGGGGAGAGAGGGAGTGAGACAGAGACGGGGAGATAGAGAGAGAGAGAGAGATACTGGGGAGATAGAGAGACTGAGGGGGGAGAGAGGGAGACTGGGGTAGAGAGAGAGAGACAGGGGAGAGAGAGAGTAGAGAGACTGGGGGGGAGAGAGAAGCGAGAGACTGGGGAGAGAGAGAGAGAATGGGGAGATAGAGAGTGAGAGAGAGAGAGACTGAGGGGGAGAGAGAGAGCGACTGAGGGGGGAGAGAGAGAGAGAGAAAGACGGGGAGAGAGAGAGGGAGAGAACTGGGGGAGAGAGAGAGACGGGGAGATAGAGAGAGAGAGACTGAGAGGGAGAGAGAGAGCGACTGAGGGGGAGAGAGAGAGACTGGGGAGAGAGAGGGAGAGAGAGAGAGAGAGTAGAGAGACGGGGGAGAGAGAGGAGAGAGACTGGGGAGAGAGAGAGAATGGGGAGATAGAGAGAGAGAGAGAGAGACTGAGGGGGAGAGCGAGAAAGACTGGGGGAGAGAGACGGGGAGAGAGAGAGACTGGGGGAGAGAGAGAGAGACGGGGAAGGGAGAGAGAGACTGGGGAGAGAGAGAGAGACTGGGGAGATAGAGAAAGAGAGAGAGAGAGCGAGAGAGAGACTGGGGAGAGAGAGAGAGACTGGGGGGGTGGGGGGGAGAGAGAGAGACTGAGGGGAGAGAGAGAGAGAGGGGGAGAGAGAGAGAGAGTGACTTGGGGGGAGAGGGAGAGAGTGGAGGGAGAGGGAGAGAGTGGGGGAGAGAGAGAGAGAGACTGGGGGGAGAGGGAGAGATTGGGGGAGAGAGAGAGAGAGGCTGGGGGAGAGAGAGACTGGGGGAGAGAGAGACTGGAGGGGAGAGAGAGAGACCAGGGGGAGAGAGAGACTGGGCGAGAGAGAGACTGGAGGAGAGAGAGAGACTGGGGGGAGATAGAGACTGGGAGAGAGAGAGAGAGACGGGGGGAGAGAGAGAGACTGGGAGAGAGAGAGCGATACTGGGGGAGAGAGAGAGCGACTGAGGGGGGAGAGAGAGAGACGGGTAGAGAGAGAGAGAGAGAGACTGGGGAGATAGAGAGAGAGAGAGGTTAAGGGGGGAGAGAGAGAGCGACTCAGGGGGAGAGAGAGACTGGGGGAGAGAGAGAGAGATGGGAGAGAGAGAGAGAGACTGGGGGAGAGAGAGGAGAGAGACTGGGGAGCGAGAGAGAGACTGGGGGAAAGAGAGAGAGAGACTGGGGGAGAGAGACGGGGAAGGGAGAGAGAGACTGGGGAGAGAGAGAGATAGAGAGACTGGGAGACATAGAGAGAGAGAGAGAGAGACAGGGAGCGAGAGAGAGATTGGGGGGAGAGGGAGAGACTGGAGGAGGGAGAGACTGGAGGAGAGAGAGAGATGGAGAGAGAGAGAGACTGGGAGAGAGAGACTGGAGGAGGGAGAGTCAGGAGGAGAGAGAGAGATTGGGAGACTGGGGGAGAGAGAGAGACTGGGAGATAGAGAGAGAGAGAGAGACTGAGGGGGGAGAGAGAGAGAGACGGGGAGAGAGAGAGAGAAACTGGGGGAGAGAGAGAGAGAGACTGGGGGAAGAGATAGAGAGACTGGGAGACAGAGAGAGAGAGACTGGGAGACAGAGAGAGAGATAAAGAGACATGGAGAGAGAGAGAGATTGGGGGGAGAGAGAGGGAGCGGGCTAGAAATTCGGTATCGCCCCGTTTGGAGAGGGAAGGAGAGAGAGACAGAGAGAGAGAAGGAAGGAGAGAGAGAGAGAGAGGGAAGGAGAGAGAGAGAGAGAGGGAAGGACAGAGAGACAGAGAGAGGGAAGGAGAGAGAGATGGAGAGAGAGAGGGAAGGAGAGAGAAACAGAGAGAGAGGGAAGGAGAGAAAGAGAGAGAGAGGGAAGGAGCGAGAGACAGACAGAGACTGAGAGGGAAGGAGAGAGAGAGAGACGGGGAGAGAAAAAGAGTAGAGAGACTGGGGGGAGAGAGGGAGAGAGAGAGAGACGGGAAGATAGAGAGAGAGAGAGACTGGGGAGATAGAGAGAGAGACTGAGGGGGGAGAGCGAGCAACTGAGGGGGGAGAGAGAGAGACTGGCGTAGAGAGAGAGAGACAGGGGAGAGAGAGAGAGAGGAGAGAGACTGGGGGGAGAGGGAGGAGAGAGACTGGGGAGAGAGAGACTTGGGGAGAGAGAGAGAGAGGGACCAGGGGGGAGTGAGAGAGAGACTGGGGGAGAGAGAGAGCGACTGAGGGGGGAGAGAGAGAGAGAGAGAGATGGGGAGAGAGAGAGAGAGAGAGACTGGGGGAGAGAGAGAGAGAGAGACTGGGGGAGAGAGAGAGAGAGAGAGAGACTGGGGAGATAGAGAGAGAGAGACTGGAGGAGAGAGAGAGACTGGGGGGAGATAGAGACTGGGAGAGAGAGAGAGAGACTGGGGGGAGAGAGAGAGACTGGGAGAGAGAGAGCGATACTGGGGGAGAGAGAGAGCGACTGAGGGGGGAGAGAGAGAGACGGGTAGAGAGAGAGAGAGAGAGACTGGGGAGATAGAGAGAGAGAGAGGTTAAGGGGGGAGAGAGAGAGCGACTCAGGGGGAGAGAGAGACTGGGGGAGAGAGAGAGAGATGGGAGAGAGAGAGAGAGACTGGGGGAGAGAGAGGAGAGAGACTGGGGAGCGAGAGAGAGACTGGGGGAAAGAGAGAGAGAGACTGGGGGAGAGAGACGGGGAAGGGAGAGAGAGACTGGGGAGAGAGAGAGATAGAGAGACTGGGAGACATAGAGAGAGAGAGAGAGAGACAGGGAGCGAGAGAGAGATTGGGGGGAGAGGGAGAGACTGGAGGAGGGAGAGACTGGAGGAGAGAGAGAGATGGAGAGAGAGAGAGACTGGGAGAGAGAGACTGGAGGAGGGAGAGTCAGGAGGAGAGAGAGAGATTGGGAGACTGGGGGAGAGAGAGAGACTGGGAGATAGAGAGAGAGAGAGAGACTGAGGGGGGAGAGAGAGAGAGACGGGGAGAGAGAGAGAGAAACTGGGGGAGAGAGAGAGAGAGACTGGGGGAAGAGATAGAGAGACTGGGAGACAGAGAGAGAGAGACTGGGAGACAGAGAGAGAGATAAAGAGACATGGAGAGAGAGAGAGATTGGGGGGAGAGAGAGGGAGCGGGCTAGAAATTCGGTATCGCCCCGTTTGGAGAGGGAAGGAGAGAGAGACAGAGAGAGAGAAGGAAGGAGAGAGAGAGAGAGAGGGAAGGAGAGAGAGAGAGAGAGGGAAGGACAGAGAGACAGAGAGAGGGAAGGAGAGAGAGATGGAGAGAGAGAGGGAAGGAGAGAGAAACAGAGAGAGAGGGAAGGAGAGAAAGAGAGAGAGAGGGAAGGAGCGAGAGACAGACAGAGACTGAGAGGGAAGGAGAGAGAGAGAGACTGGGGGGGAGAGAGAGACGGGGAGAGAAAAAGAGTAGAGAGACTGGGGGGAGAGAGGGAGAGAGAGAGAGACGGGAAGATAGAGAGAGAGAGAGACTGGGGAGATAGAGAGAGAGACTGAGGGGGGAGAGCGAGCAACTGAGGGGGGAGAGAGAGAGACTGGCGTAGAGAGAGAGAGACAGGGGAGAGAGAGAGAGAGGAGAGAGACTGGGGGGAGAGGGAGGAGAGAGACTGGGGAGAGAGAGACTTGGGGAGAGAGAGAGAGAGGGACCAGGGGGGAGTGAGAGAGAGACTGGGGGAGAGAGAGAGCGACTGAGGGGGGAGAGAGAGAGAGAGAGAGATGGGGAGAGAGAGAGAGAGAGAGACTGGGGGAGAGAGAGAGAGAGAGACTGGGGGAGAGAGAGAGAGAGAGAGAGACTGGGGAGATAGAGAGAGAGAGACTGAGGGAGAGAGAGAGAGTGACTGAGGGGGACAGATAGAGACTGGGGGAGAGAGAGAGAGACGGGGATAGAGAGAGAGAGTAGAGAGACTGGGGGGAGAGAGAGAGCAACTGAGGAGAGAGAGACAGAGAGAGACTGGGAGAGAGAGAGAGAGGGAGAGATTGGGGGAGAGAGAGAGACTGGGGAGATAGAGAGAGAGAGACTGAGGGGGAGAGAGAGAGCGACTGAGGGGGCGAGAGAGACTGGGGCAGAGAGAGAGAGACGGGGGAGAGAGAGAGAGAGTAGAGAGACTGGGGGGAGAGAGAGGAGAGAGACTGGGGAGAGAGAGAGAGAATGGGGAGATAGAGAGAGAGAGAGAGACTGAGGGGGAGAGAGAGAGAGACTGGGGGAGAGAGACGGGGAGAGAGAGAGAGACTGGGGGAGAGAGAGCGAGAGAGAGAGATGGGGGAAGGGAGAGAGAGACTGGAGAGAGAGAGAGAGAGACTGGGGAGATAGATAGAGAGAGAGAGAGAGAGAGAGAGAGAGCGAGAGAGAGACCGGGGGGTGGGGGGGGGGGGTGAGAGAGAGAGAGGGACTGAGGGGAGAGAGAGAGAGATGGGGAGAGAGAGAGAGAGAGAGAGACTTGGTCTAACCATTACAGCATCAGGGAGCTTCAGCATAGCAGTGAATGCACTAAAAGAAAAAGCCCGAAGAGCCCTATATGCAATAAAAAGAAAATTCTACAACATCCAAATCCCAATCAAAATCTGGCTAAAAATATTTGACAGCGTAATCCTGCCGATTGCGCTGTACGGTAGTGAAGTATGGGGCCCGCTCAATCACCATAGCTACACTAAATGGGAAAAACACACAATAGAAGCCCTACATGCAGAATTTTGCCGAAGCATCCTTCGCACCCAAAGGAAAACACCAACAAATGCATGCAGAGCTGAACTAGGCAGATACCCACTGATAATAAACATCCAAAAACGAGCACTAAACTTCCTAAATTGCCTCAAATCTAGCTCCCCAGACACCCTTCATTTTAAAGCCTTCCAGACCCAAGAGCTAAACCCAGAAAAGAGTCCCCTGAGTCAGCTGCTACTGAAACTAAGTACTCCTACTCAGCCGGACCCTGACCAGTCCCAGGCCAACACTGCCGTCCAAACACCAATCCGAGTGAACCAAATCATTAAACAAAGCAAAGAAACCTACCTGGAACATTGGAACAAAATAGCCAAAAGCCAAAGCAGATTAGAATGTTACCGGGCCCTAAAAAGAGAATATAAACTGGCAGACTATCTCTCGACCATCAGAGACACAAAACAGAGACAGACCCTCACCAGGTACAGACTAAGCGACCACCAACTGGCAATTGAAAAAGGAAGATACAAGAAATCCTGGCAGCCTACAGAGAATAGAATATGTGATCAATGTCTGGCCGGCGAGGTTGAGACAGAGATGCATTTCCTCCAAAAATGCGAAAAATTCAACACATCAAGAAACATATTATTTGACAAGCTCAGCCAAACAACCCCAGATTTCAAGGAATTGGATGACCTGTCAAAATTAACATTAGTCCTGGGAGAAGGAGACAGACCATACCTTGGTGCCAAATATGTAACAACATGTCACAACTAGAGGACTGTTTAAAATTAATACTGAATGTACCCACTGATGTACAAAGACTGTTTAAATTAATATTGTTTAAAGTAATATTGTATGTACCCAACGAAGGTCAGAATTGTTTGACACCTACAGAATGTTGGAAAACTGTACTTTTTGTTATGTAAGCTTTGGCAATATGGTTCCCTGTAAACTTTCATGCCAATAAAGCATTTGAATTGAATTGAATTGAATTGAATTGAATTGAAATTGACTTGGGGGGAGAGGGAGAGAGTGGAGGGAGAGGGAGAGAGTGGGGGAGAGAGAGAGAGACTGGGGGGAGAGGGAGAGAGTGGGGGAGAGAGAGACTGGGGGGAGAGAGAGACTGGGGGAGAGAGAGACTGGAGGGGAGAGAGAGAGAGACTGAGGGGAGAGAGAGACTGGGGGAGACAGAGACTGGAGGAGAGAGAGAGAGACTGGGGGGAGCTGAATACCTGACCATAGCAAACTGAGAAAAACCTTGACAAGGTACAGACTTAGTGAACATAGCCTGGCCATCGAAAAAGGCAGACACAGACAGACCCGGCTGCCAAGAGAGGACAGGATATGCTCTCACTGCAGTCAGGGAGTGGTGGAGACAGAGAGGCACTTCCTCACAGCTTCTGGAAAATATCAGGGCATCAGGGAGAATTTCTACGAAAAATTCACAAAAATATGCCCTGAATTCAGAAATTTGAATGACGACCAAAAACTCCCATACCTACTAGGGGAACAGAGAAATTGTGTAACCTTAGCGGCACACTATGTTACAGCTTGCCATAAACAGAGGGACAACCAGTAAACCTAAGAAAAGAGTACATACAAATTATATTAATGTATATTTATACACTCAGGGATATATCTGTTTATACACTGTATGAATAGATCTGCGTTTATGTGTTGAACCATAAATCTTTTTCGATGCTTTGGCAACATAAGATGTACCTTATCATGCCAATAAAGCGATTTGAATTGAATTGAAAAAAATTGAGAGAGACTGGGGAGAGAGAGAGAGACTGGGGGAGAGAGAGAGACTGGGGGGAGAGACAGAGACTGGGAGAGAGAGAGAGAAACTGGGGGGAGAGAGAGAGCGACTGAGGGGGGAGAGAGCGAGACGGGGAGAGAGAGAGAGAGAGAGAGACTGGGGAGATAGACAGAGAGACTGAGGGGGGAGAGAGAGAGCGACTCAGGGGGAGCGAGAGAGACTGGGGGAGAGAGAGAGAGAGACGGGAGAGAGAGAGAGTAGAGAGACTGTGGAGAGAGAGTGAGACTGGTGGGGGGAGAGAGAGAGACTGGGGGAGAGATAGAGAGACTGGGGAGAGAGACGGGGAGAGAGAGAGAGAGAGACTGGGGGAGAGAGAGAGAGAGAGACGAGGGAAGGGAGAGAGAGACTGGGGAGAGAGAAAGTGATAGAGAGACTGGGAGACAGAGAGAGAGAGATAGAGTGACGGGGAGCGAGAGAGAGATGGGGGGACAGAGAGAGAGAGAGACGGACAGAGAGAGAGACTGGGAGAGAGAGACTGGAGGAGGGAGAGTCTGGAGGAGAGAGAGAGACTGGGAGACTGGGGGAGAGAGAGGGACTGGGAGATAGATAGAGAGAGAGACAGCCGGGACAGCACAGCCGATCCGAGGGGCCGGGACCAGGGCAGAAGCCCGGAGAGCGAGCAAGCCCGGGGCCTGAAACCTGAGAAACTCCGGGGTCGGAGAAACTCGGACAAACACCGGGCCGGGACTGCACAGCCGAGCCGAGGGGCTGGGACCAGGGCAGGAACAGCCTGAGACCGACGCGAGGAGAGAGAGGAAAACTTCGGGTCCGGAGGAAAAAAGCTTTACCTAAATCTACCTAAATTTAATTAACCTAGAAAAAGAACAACAAACCCGCGAGAAAAAAGGAATAGAAACCCGAGAGAAACGATAAACAACCCGAACCAGGAGCCTGTGAGAGAGAGAGAGAGAAACTTTTAAGAGCAGCTATATCAAAGATGAACCCCTGAAAAACTCTCAATTTTGGACCTAAAAGTGGAATAAGGTGGAACACGACACAAAAAAGAGAAAAAAAGTTATCTATCTGAGACAAAAACAAACGACTACAATGAGCAGGGAAATGAAATATCCTGAGCAATGCACAAAAAATAAAGCAAAGGAAAAACACAAGGACATAACACTAAAAAGTAACCCAGAGGTCCTCTACGTTGACTATACCACACACAAAGGGATTAAGACGAAGAACAACCTCATATTCTACACCGACTCCGTTCCCTCATGGAAGGAGACTTTACAAAAATACTACGCATACGTCTCCAGCGAAGGTATTGGCAGTGGAGGCAGACTGAAAATATGTAAAGATGGAAATCTAGATAAAGATGACCCCCTGCTAACCATAAGCTACTACAACAAAAAAGGAAAGATCATGATACAGGGGAATGTAGAAAATCTGGACTCCTTCGAAAAGGAATTCCCCCAGTTGAAAACTAAGGCAGACACAAATAGGACCAATGGACAGGAGGCAAAAGAGAGTCGAACAGAGGATGATGAGAGCCAAGCGGAGGAAGAAGAAGAGAGTCCAGCAGAGACACACACCTCCCTGACCATCTCCACCCCTCCCACACCTCTCAACGCAAACAAACTGCTGAAAGAGAGTCTGTCCAAACTAGAACTCGAATTCAACGAATACAGAGAAACACAGGCCAAGAACTGGACGGAGGAACTCAAACAGCTGAAAACGGAAAACGAGTCCACCATCCACAAGCTGAGAAAGACCGTAGAGGAACAAAGAAATGAGATCAAAGAACTCCATACCCAGCTAAACAAAACGATGGAGGCCGTAGAAAGGCTCAGCAGGCAACACAAACCTCTTAAGGTCCAAAAAACAACACACACAAGGACACAGAACCCGTCGGATGCCACCCCACACGAGGACACACCGAAAGCCACAAACCCCGCTCCTGCCACACAGCCTATCCCAGAAACCCAGCCAACAACCAGCCCTCAGTCGAGTCCTGCCCAGACTACCGCTACCCAGTCCTCACACACAGGGACACAGAACCCGTCAGATGCCCCCCCACACGAGGACACACCGAAAGCCTCAAACCCTGCTCCTGCCACACAACATATCCCAGAAACCCAGCCAACAACCAGCCATCAGTCGAGTCCTGCCCAGACTACTGCTACCCAGTCTGAAAAACCAGCCCCTCAGGCGGTCCTGCTGACCGACTCCAACGGAAAGTTTCTGGACCCCCAGAGGCTGTTCCCAGGTCATCAAGTCCTGAAAAAATGGTGCAGCAACACAGACCATGCAATGAAGATCCTGAACAAAGAATCCCTTGGAAGCCCCAAATGGCTTGTGATCCACACAGGCACAAACGACCTACGCACCCTACAGGAAGGCACTGCTAGGGCGGTGAGCAGGATGGCGGAAAAGGCCAGCAAGGAATTCCCCAAGGCGCGGGTCGTGATCTCCACACTACTGCCCAGAAAGGACACCCCAGCCTATATAATCCACAACACCAACAGGGAGATCGACACGAGATGTTCTGTCTTCCCCAACGTCTACCTGGCCCATCATCCAAACATCAACACAAGGGACCTCTATGACGAAATACATCTACTCAAACAGCGGATGTGGGTCTTCGCAAGAAACCTCATAAACACTGCCAAAAGACGCAGCCCTCCCACCCCCTCTACCATTGGGAGCCCTAACCCAAACAGGACCACCAATGTCCCCCACCCCCCTATACAAAACCAACAACAGAACCGTGCTTTTATACCTGACCCAAGACCCCCCTCTAGACCACAGACTGTAGACCAAGAACTGAGAAAGATCACGACGATGATGAACAGCCTGATAGAAAGCCGGAGAGGAATGCACTAAATTATTAATATTGTTATTTATCATTATCATTATTGTTATCTTATCATTATTATTACTATTATTAGATAGCTATATGTGCATGCCTCATGAAATTTATACTAAATCATCATTTAGCATTATAGAAAATAGTGTTTCCACACTCATCCCACAAAATAGGTCCATTTTATTTCGTTTTTTTTGAACTATATAAATGCGTTCTTTCCACATAAGCTGCTGGAATATCCAGGGTCTCCGCTCCTCAACTTTTGGGATGAAGAGTACAGACCCTGAATTCCTAAAAGCTATAAAAGACATTGAAATAATTGTGTTAACAGAAACATGGTGCCAAAAGGACATGCCGACCCACTGTCCTCCAATGTACCATGAAATCATTGTGCCCTCAGTAAAGAACACTAAGACACGCAAGGGCAGAACCTCCGGGGGAATCCTGGTGTGGTATAAAGGAGAACTGAACAAACACATCTCACCGATAAAACAGGGAAAATCACACGTATGGCTAAAATTAGATAAAAATATAGGAATAGCAAAAAACGATGTTTACTTATGTGCGATCTACATACCTCCAATAGAATCGCCATATTTTGAAGAGGAGTTATTTGACACTCTCCACATGGAAATCAGCCATTTCCAGGCCCAAGGAAAGGTGATAATATGTGGGGACCTAAATGCAAGGACCGGATGTGAACCTGACTTCATAGACCCACAGGGCAACAACCATGTGTTTGGCCAGACCCCTCTATATGTCACACCAGCCATCGCAAACCGGAACAACCTCGATTGTGAAATAAATAAAAGCGGTAGGGAGGTAGTGCAACTCTGCCGAGCCTTAGGCCTGTACATAGTTAACGGTAGGTTCAGAGGGGACTCCTTAGGGAGACTCACATATTCCTCAACTCTTGGGTCTAGTGTGGTGGATTATACAATCACTGACCTGGACCCCTGCGATATCAATGCATTCACTGTCAGGCAGCAATCCCCCCTCTCAGACCATAACCAAATAAATGTGTACCTTAAACTTTCTGCCCAAACTACAGACACAAAAAAGGAACCCAGTAAGCTACATAAAATAAACCAGACATACAGATGGGCCCCAGACAGTGGAGATAAATTCATCACAGCACTAAATTCACCTGATCTCACAAGTAAAATTTCAAAATTTAAAGAAAATCTATATGAGATCACCAGAGATGGTGTAAACATGGCCATAGAGGATATAAATATGATCTTCCATGAGGCAGCTGTAAAAGCCGACCTCGTGAAACAGAAGAGGAAGCGTCACAAAAGACAAAATAAAAATAAGAAATGGTTTGACCACGAATGCAAAAATGCCAGAAAAGACCTGAGAAAAATATCAAACCAAAAGCATCGGCAACCAAACAATCCGGACCTACGTACTAGATACAATGAAACCCTCAAAAGATATAAACACACCATTAGGAACAAAACACAAAACTATACCCACAAAATACTCGAAGAAATTGAAAACTCCACCAATCCAAAACAATTCTGGGAAATGTGGAATAACCTGAGTACAACACAATTGCAAGCATTACCAATCCAAGATGGCGACATCTGGAGAACACATTTTGAAAACCTCTACAAAGACATCCCAATAAACGAAACAAACCCAAGTCAACATCAGATCACAGAAAAACTCCACACATTAGAAGCAACAATTAAAGACAACCAAAACCCTCTAGACTCCCCAATCACATGGAAAGAACTGGCCACAAAAACAAAATCTCTCCACCTAAAGAAAGCCTGTGGCCCAGACAACATCAAAAATGAAATGCTCAAGTTCAGCAATATGGAGATGCAGGGTGCGGTACTCAAATTATTCAACATCATATTACGTTCAGGCTGTTTTCCCGATATCTGGTGCCAAGGACTAATCTCCCCCATATATAAAAGTGGAAACAAATCAGACCCAAATAACTACCGCGGCATCTGTGTCAACAGTTGTCTAGGGAAGTTATTCTGCAGTATTCTAAATAGTAGATTACTTGATTTTCTTAACAAACATAATATCCTCAGAAAAAACCAAATAGGTTTTCTTCCAAAACACCGCACCGCCGACCATATCTATACCCTTCACACCCTCATTGGAAAACATATACACCAAACAAAAAATGGGAAAATATTCGCCTGTTTCATCGACTTCAAGAAAGCCTTTGACTCTATATGGCACGAAGGGCTCTATTATAAACTTCTTCAGTGTGGAATAGGGGGCAAAGTCTATGACCTTATTAAATCAATGTATCTGAAAAACAAATGCGGGGTCAAAATTGGAGACAAACGCACCGATTTCTTCACCCAGAGAAGAGGCGTCCGGCAGGGCTGCAATTTGAGCCCGACCCTGTTCAACATATACATAAATGAATTAACAGACATGCTGGAGCAAAGCGAGTCACCAGGTCTCCGTCTCCTGGATGGAGAAGTGAAATCCCTGTTCTATGCGGACGACCTGGTTCTGCTGTCTCCCACAGAACAGGGATTACAGCAACAACTAGACCTACTCGACAAATACTGCCAAAATTGGGCTCTAACAGTAAATCTAAAAAAAAACAACATCATGATTTTTCAAAAAAGGCCCAGATGTCAGGAAAACAAATACCAGTTTACCCTCAGTGATACCACTATAGGACACACTATGAGCTACACCTACCTTGGTCTAACTATTACAGCATCAGGGAGCTTCAACATAGCAGTGAATGCACTAAAAGAAAAAGCCCGAAGAGCCCTATATGCAATAAAAAGAAAATTCTACAACATCCAAATCCCAATCAAAATCTGGCTCAAAATATTTGACAGCATAATCCTGCCCATTGCACTGTACGGTAGTGAAGTATGGGGCCCGCTAAATCACCAAAGCTACACTAAATGGGAAAAACACACAATAGAAGCCCTACATGCAGAATTCTGCCGAAGCATCCTTCGCATCCAAAGAAAAATGCCAACAAATGCATGCAGAGCCGAACTAGGCAGATACCCACTGATAATAAACATCCAAAAACGAGCACTAAACTTCCTAAATCACCTCAAATCTAGCTCCCCAGACACCCTTCATTTCAAAGCCTTTCAGACCCAAGAGCTAAACCCAGAAAAGAGTCCCCTGAGTCAGCTGCTACTGAAACTAAGTACTCAGCCGGACCCTGACCAGCCCCAGACCAACACAGCCGTCCAAACACCAATCCAAGTGAACCAAATCATTAAACAATGCAAAGAAACCTACCTGGAACATTGGAACAAAATAACCGAAAGCCAAAGCAGATTAGAATGTTACCGGGCCCTAAAAAGAGAATATAAACTGGCAGACTACCTCACGACCATCAGAGACACAAAACAGAGACAGACCCTCACCAGGTACAGACTAAGCGACCACCAACTGGAAATTGAAAAAGGCAGATACAAGAAATCCTGGCAGCCTAGAGAGAATAGAATATGCGATCAATGACTGGCCGGCGAGGTTGAAACAGAAATGCATTTCCTCCTAAAATGCGAAAAATTCAACACATCAAGAAACATATTATTCAACAAGCTAAGCCAAACAACCCCAGATTTCAAGGAATTGGATGACCTGTCAAAATTGAGATTAGTCCTGGGAGAAGGAGACAGACCATACCTTGGGGCCAAATATGTAACAACATGTCACAACCTGAGGACTGTTTAAAATTAAGACTGTTTAAAATTAATATTGAACGTACCAAATGAAGTACAAAGACTGTTTAAAATTAATATTGTTTAAAAGTAATATTGTATGTACCCAACAAATGTCAAATCGATTGACACCTACAGAATGTTTGAAAATGTACCTTTTTGCTATGTAAGCTTTGGCAATATGGTTCTCTGTAAACTTTCATGCCAATAAAGCATTTGAATTGAATTGAATTGAATTGAATTGAATTCACTGAGAGGGAAGGAGAGAGAGAGACTGGGGGGGAGAGAGAGACGGGGAGAGAGAAAGAGTAGAGAGACTGGGGGGAGAGAGAGAGAGACTGAGGGGGGAGAGCGAGCGACTGAGGGGGAGAGAGATAGACTGCGGATAGAGAGAGAGAGACAGGGGAGCGAGAGAGGGAGTACAGAGACTGGGGGGAGAGAGAGGAGAGAGACTGGGGAGAGAGAGGCTTGGGGAGAGAGAGAGAGAGAGACCAGGGGGGAGTGAGAGAGAGACTGGGGGAGAGAGAGAGCGACTGAGGGGGGAGAGACAGAGAGAGAGTGATGGGGAGAGAGAGAGAGAGACGGGGAGCCCATTGCGCTGTACGGTAGTGAAGTATGGGGCCCGCTCAATCACCATAGCTACACTAAATGGGAAAAACACACAATAGAAGCCCTACATGCAGAATTTTGCCGAAGCATCCTTCGCACCCAAAGGAAAACACCAACAAATGCATGCAGAGCCGAACTAGGCAGATACCCACTGATAATAAACATCCAAAAACGAGCACTAAACTTCCTAAATCACCTCAAATCTAGCTCCCCAGACACCCTTCATTTTAAAGCCTTCCAGACCCAAGAGCTAAACCCAGAAAAGAGTCCCCTGAGTCAGCTGCTACTGAAACTAAGTACTCCTACTCAGCCGGACCCTGACCAGTCCCAGACCAACACTGCCGTCCAAACACCAATCCGAGTGAACCAAATCATTAAACAATGCAAAGAAACCTACCTGGAACATTGGAACAAAATAACCAAAAGCCAAAGCAGATTAGAATGTTACCGGGCCCTAAAAAGAGAATATAAACTGGCAGACTATCTCTCGACCATCAGAGACACAAAACAGAGACAGACTCTCACCAGGTACAGACTAAGCGACCACCAACTGGCAATTGAAAAAGGAAGATACAAGAAATCCTGGCAGCCTAGAGAGAATAGAATATGTGATCAATGTCTGGCCGGCGAGGTTGAGACAGAGATACACTTCCTCCTAAAATGCGAAAAATTCAACAAAACAAGAAACATATTATTTGACAAGCTCAGCCAAACAACCCCAGATTTCAAAGAATTGGATGACCTGTCAAAATTAAGATTAGTCCTGGGAGAAGGAGGCAGACCATACCTTGGTGCCAAATATGTAACAACATTTTACAGCCTGAGGACTGTTTAAAATTAATACTGAATGTACCCAACGATGTTCAACGACTGTTTAAATTAATATTGTATGTACCCAACGAAGGTCAAAATTGTTTGACACCTACAGAATGTTGGAAAACTGTACTTTTTGTTATGTAAGCTTTGGCAATATGGTTCCCTGTAAACTTTCATGCCAATAAAGCATTTGAATTGAATTGAAAAAATTGAGAGAGACTGGGGGAGAGAGAGAGAGAGACTGGGGGAGAGAGAGAGAGAGACTGGGGAGATAGAGAGAGAGAGACTGAGGGGGAGAGAGAGAGCAGCTGAGGGGGACAGGTAGAGACTGGGGGAGAGAGAGAGAGACGGGGAAAGAGAGAGAGAGTAGAGAGACTGGGGGGAGAGAGAGGAGAGAGACTGGGGAGAGAGAGAGAATGGGGAGATAGAGAGAGAGAGAGAGAGAGAGAGACTGAGGGGGAGAGAGAGAGCGACTGAGGGGAGAGAGAGAGAGAGAGAGACGGGGAGAGAGAGAGAGGGAGAGATTGGGGGAGAGAGAGAGACTGGGGAGATAGAGAGAGAGAGACTGAGGGGGGAGAGAGAGAGCGACTGAGGGGGAGAGAGAGACTGGGGCAGAGAGAGAGAGACGGGGGAGAGAGAGAGAGAGTAGAGAGACTGGGGGGAGAGAGAGGAGAGAGACTGGGGAGAGAGAGAGAGAATGGGGAGATAGAGAGAGAGAGAGAGACTGAGGGGGAGAGAGAGAGAGACTGGGGGAGAGAGACGGGGAGAGAGAGAGAGACTGGGGGAGAGAGAGCGAGAGAGAGAGATGGGGGAAGGGAGAGAGAGACTAGGGAGAGAGAGAGAGACTGGGGAGATAGATAGAGAGAGAGAGAGAGAGAGAGAGCGAGAGCGAGACTGGGGGGGGGAGAGAGAGAGACCGGGGGGTGGGGGGGGGGAGAGAGAGAGAGACTGAGGGGAGAGAGAGAGAGATGGGGAGAGAGAGAGAGAGAGACTTGGGGGGAGAGGGAGAGAGTGGAGGGAGAGGGAGAGAGTGGGGGAGAGAGAGACTGGGGGGAGAGAGAGACTGGGGGAGAGAGAGACTGGAGGGGAGAGAGAGAGAGACTGGGGGGAGAGAGAGACTGGGGGAGAGAGAGACTGGAGGAGAGAGAGAGAGACTGGGGGGAGCTGAATACCTGACCATGGTAAAGGGTAGTAAACTGAGAAAAACCTTGACAAGGTACAGACTTAGTGAACATAGCCTGGCCATCGAAAAAGGCAGACACAGACAGACCCGGCTGCCAAGAGAGGACAGGATATGCTCTCACTGCAGTCAGGGAGTGGTGGAGACAGAGAGGCACTTCCTCACAGCTTGTGGAAAATATCAGGGCATCAGGGAGAATTTCTACCAAAAATTCACAAAAATATGCCCTGAATTCAGAAATTTGAATGACAACCAAAAACTCCCATACCTACTAAGGGAACAGAGAAATTGTGTAACTTTAGCGGCACACTATGTTACAGCTTGCCATAAACAGAGGGACAACCAGTAAACCTAAGAAAAGAGTACATACAAATTATACACGGTGGCATAGTGGTTAGCACTGTTGCCTCACAGTGCCAGGGACCCGGGTTCAAATCTGGCCTCGGGCGACTGTCTGTGTGGAGTTTGCACATTCTCCCTGTGTCTGCGTGGGTTTCCTCTGGGTGCTCCGGTTTCCTCCCACAGTCCAAAGATGTGTGGGTTAGGTTGATTTGGCTATGATAAATTGACCCTTAGTGTTAGGAGATTAAATACGTGGGGTTACGGGGATAGGGTGGGATATGTGTCGGTGCAGGCTCGATGGGTCGAAATACCTCTATCTGCACTGTGGGGATTCTGTGTGATATGAATGTATATTTATACACTCAGGGATATATCTGTTTATACACTGTATGAATAGATCTGCGTTTATGTGTTGAACCATAAATCTTTTTCGATGCTTTGGCAACATAAGATGTACCTTATCATGCCAATAAAGCGATTTGAATTGAATTGAAAAAAATTGAGAGAGACTGGGGAGAGAGAGAGAGACTGGGGGAGAGAGAGAGACTGGGGGGAGAGACAGAGACTGGGAGAGAGAGAGAGAAACTGGGGGGAGAGAGAGAGCGACTGAGGGGGGAGAGAGCGAGACGGGGAGAGAGAGAGAGAGAGAGAGACTGGGGAGATAGACAGAGAGACTGAGGGGGGAGAGAGAGAGCGACTCAGGGGGAGCGAGAGAGACTGGGGGAGAGAGAGAGAGAGACGGGAGAGAGAGAGAGTAGAGAGACTGTGGAGAGAGAGTGAGACTGGTGGGGGGAGAGAGAGAGACTGGGGGAGAGA